>NW_028274821.1:90948992-91552045 GCF_037043125.1 Eumetopias jubatus
TCCCTCTCCCACTCCCCCTGCTTGTGTTCCTGCTCTTGCTGTCTCTCTGTGTCAAATAAATAAATAAAATCTTTAAAAAAAAAAAGAAAAAATATATTCTAAAGGCAAATGGTTACCACAACACAAATCATGTGGTGCAAACAAACGAATGAACTTTTTTATTGGAATGACAGACTTGGCTTATTCTAAAACTTTCATTCCCACACTTTTGTCACAGGTAGAAAAATGTCACCTCAGCTGCCACCATTCATTTGCCAAAAGCTATCTTTCAAGTCCCACTTAACATGTTATCTTTAGTGCACTTCCTTAAAGCTCTGTCCACAGATGCCCAACCCCGGGGCTTAGGAAAAAGGGGAAGGTGGGTATTAGTTTGTGGGCAACCTTTTCCTCTGCTGAAGGTTTATTTCTCTTGGTCAAGAGTTAAGAAACCAAGGTCAGGGGCGTCTGGGTGGCTCAGTCATTAAGCATCTGCCTTCAGCTCAGGTCATGGTCCCGGGGTCCTGGGATCGAGCCCCGCATTGTGCTCCCTGCTCAGCGGGAAGCCTGCTTCTCCCTCTCCCACTCCCCCTGCTTGTGTTACCACTCTCACTGTGTCTCTCTCTGTCAAACAAATAAATAAAATCTTAAAACAAAACACAAAACAAAAAGAACCTCACCAAGGTCATATCAGTGTTTGCAGGTCAAGAGAATACACATATGTTGGTTTAAAATCATGCAGCTAACTGGAAGGCAACTGGCCCTGTCAGATTTACTAAATCTGCCTCCCCGAGTGAGATCGAATAGCTGGTCCGCTGGGCCCTGAGAGGGAGGGGCTTACACCTTCCTGCCTATCCCTCTGGCCTGGAGCAGAGCGCTTACCCAGAGCCGACCCCTGATCTATGCTGGTTTTATCTGGAATGTTGGGAACAAAATATAGTTGGGTATTTTGTTTGGGGAAAGACGGAGAATGACCATCACTACAGGACACTCTGCATTGTCACTAATGACCCGCTCCTACGTGACCTCCTGTTAGTGCTTACCCCACCTTCAAACAGTCACTGAAAACCCAAAGAATTGGGCTGAGGGCTGAAGGGAACGTCGCATTGAAGAGGAACGTTTGAGGGGCGCCCAGTGGCTCAGTCAGTGCCTTCAGCCCAGGTCGTGATCCCCGGGTCCTGGGATCGAGCCCCGTGGCAGGCCCCCTGCTCAGCTGGGAGTCTGCTTCTACCTTCCCTCCCCGCTCGTGCCTCTCTCACTATCTCTGTCTCTCTCTCTCAAAGAAATAAAATCTTAAAAAACAAAACAAAACAAAAGGAACGTCTGGGTACACAGGGAGCTCACAAATTACCAGAGAGCAAAGAAAACTTCATGAGTAACATAAGAGAGGCCCGGCACGCTGAGGACTAAGCATAAAGAAAGGCCAAGGATTTAGAAAGGGGAAGATCACAAACGTTTACTCAAGAGGCAGAAACCGAAATGAGCTTTGAAGACATACCACTGACAACAAATACACAGTCCACTTTTCACACACACAAAAAATCTTCAGTTTACCTCTCATCTGTTGTGGACATTCTAATTTATACTATCACAAAAACATTCTGTCTCAAGCTGCTAAGACTTTTTCTTACCTGCCTTTATAATTGTTGACATCAAACATCTTCTTTGCTCGATAGTAGACGAGTTTCCAGGGCCGGGCAATGCCCTTTCCTAAAGTCAGAAGACAGGCAGTCAGAGGGGCCCACGGGGCATGGCTTGAAATGGAGTCACAATTGGAAAGGGAACCCAGCATGGCTCCTGTTAACACCACTACCCTAGATCCTGTGTCAGGCTGGGATTTCATACATCCCATACAAAATCACCAGTTTCCTTGGAGAGCTCTAAAAACTACACGCTTAGTAAGTCAAGGCTCCAGCTTCTGGTCTACTACATTCGAGGGAAAAAGCCCTTACAAAGCAAAGTAATGCTAACAAAATTTGAATGAAGAGGAAAGCATGCTAAGGTGGGGGACACATGCCAACGGTTCTCCATAAGATTAACAGAAGAGCTCTCTCAATGAGCAAGCTTGGCTTGCTTCCCCACTCTGAGGATGAAACAGTCCCTCGACAGGGACCCCCTAGCCTATTTCCCCTTGCACACTCCAGAGAACACCTAAGAAATCATCCTCTTTAAATTCACGGATTTTTTTCAGTCCGAGCCTGTGTTGCTTCATGACTTTCTCACTTTCCAAGTACAGCTGCAGGAGGAGAGTTCCAGAGACGAAGCACAGAGAAGGCTGTACCTGGAAAACTTAGAAGACCCTGGTGCACGTAAGAATGTGCTTTGGGGCACCTGGGTGGTGCAGCTGGTCAAGCGTCCAAATCTTGATTTCAGCTCAGGTCATGTCTCAGGGTCGTGAGATTGAGCCTGGTGTCGGGCTCTGTGCTGGGCATGGAGCCTGCTTGAGGTTCTCTCTCCCTCTGGCCCTCCCCCTGTGCTCTCTCTCTCTAATAAATCAATAAAATCTTAAAAAAAAAAGTGCTTTGTGCAGCATATGCAAAATAACACATAACAAAGAATAAATAAAGAGAAAGCAAAATGATACCTATTACCAAGTAGGAAAGCTAGAAGTTGATCAGGTCACTTTTTATAAAATCTGTAAAAGCACTATACTTGGGAGACACAAACACATTCCAAATCCCCAAAAGTATAGGCCGGCAGCAAGAATGCTAGTAGCCATGGCAGCGGGTAACATGCACCGAACGCACTGAATGGGCCAGGCGCTGAGCTAAATACTTACCGTGGGTTCTCCCTTTAGGGTTGGAAGGCTGTGGATGGTCAAAGAGTAAACAGTTTTAAACTTACCAATGTGCAATCTAAATGCATATTTTCTTTTTAAGTCGGTGATCGCAGATTTCTCCTCTGGGTATCTGTCTGTGTACAGCAGTTTGTCTGCACTCTCAATTCCTGTCAGGGATAGAAATTCTTGCACGTTTTTCTCTAACTGCTTGTTTTCCTTTACAGAAAACTTGCCAAATCTAATAGCGACACCTAGGATTTGGGCGGGGAGAAAAAATATGTATTGTCAATAAGGAAGAAAAGCAAACCTACCATCTGGTCTTCAAGTTACAACAGTGGCTGCCAGCTTCCCCCCGCTGGGAACAGCCCCAGCGATGCACTTGTACTTGCCGTTAGCTCCCCTGCTGTGCATGCCCCATCCCCCCAACTTCACTTCCCTTAGAATTCAGTTCAAGCCACTCTTCTCCCAAAGTCTTCCCTGGTCACCCCCTTCCAAAGTGACCTTCCCCATTTATCGCTCAACTTTTGAAAGTAGTTTTTTTATATTAAAAAGGAATATATGTTCATTAAAAATTCAAGCAGTATGGAAATAAACCTTCTAAAAGAAGCCTCCCCTTTGCTCTCTTCTGCCTCACCCCCCCCTCCCCCCACCAAGGCAATGCTGTGAATTGGCAAGAACTCAA
Source organism: Eumetopias jubatus (assembly GCF_037043125.1). Lineage (NCBI taxonomy): Eukaryota > Metazoa > Chordata > Mammalia > Carnivora > Otariidae > Eumetopias > Eumetopias jubatus. The sequence goes on from NW_028274821.1 coordinate 90,952,430, forward strand.
ACATTCACATATCTTTTCTATGCATACGTATGTGGGGTGGGGGAGCAATGGCCTCATGCTTTACATTCTAGTCCTCTTTGTAACTCAAAGCAACCAAGTTTTATTACGTACTGACGATCTTACATACTATGTTTTTCTATTGTTAGACTTCAAGAGTATCTTTTATAAAATATAGTCATAAACATTCCCGCAGAAAATACACAAATAGAATGGGACCATCCTATAGATACTGCTCTATGAATTATATTGTTCTTAATTTGGCTATTTTTCAAAACTAATCTCTTGGGGTGCCTGGGTGGCTCAGTCGGTTAAGCAGCTGCCTTCGGCTCAGGTCATGATCCCAGGGTCCTGGGATCGAGCCCCGCGTTGGGCTCCCTGCTCCTCGGCAAGCCTGCTTCTCCCTCTTCCTCTGGCTCTCCCCCTGCTTGTGAACTCTCTCTCTCTTTCTCTGCCAAATAGATAAATGAAATCTTTAAAAAAATAAAAAATAAAAAAAATAAAACTAATCTCTTCTCCACGATTAACTCCCTAAGGCCCCGTATTTTGCTTTTCGCAGGGACCAGAGGTACTGGATCTCACATGGCCACTCAGTAAATATCGCTCGTTTGTAGCACACAGCCTTAAATGTGTAGTTTCCTCTTCAATTCCATAAGCTTTCTGGGAGGTTCTTGTAACACAGTGAAATCAAGAAGGAGACTGTGTTGGGTCTCCTGTGAAACCAAGGCCGTTACAACCAGCTTAGCCTCCACTTACTATCTTGGGGGAAGAAGCTACAGCTCATCAGAGTTGACAATACTGGCTATTTTCATTTTATTTTATTCCTGCATCCTCCCCAAGGGCTCAGCCACTTAGCCGCCGCCTCCTCTCCTTCCACGCCTCCCCTACCAGAAGCTAGGTGGAGAAGAGCAAAACCAGGGCTCTTCATTTTGCTAATTTTATGACTCAGACAACAATTCTGGAAGGAGGAGAAGCTGAAGGCACCTAGAGGATGCTTCCTGTGAATCTAGAAATCTGCACTGCTCACAGAACAAAGGCAGGGGCTCGTTAGGCGGACAGGAAAGTTCGACAAATATTAAAGTGCCACCAGCTCACCCTGTGCTTTAAATTCCTTAAACCGCCCCAAGTCATCCCGGTACATTCGCTTGATTGTGGTGGCAGCCCTTTCCTTGATGTCCGGAATGAACTCTTGGAGCTGCCTCACAGCCGAGTCTAAATCCACATCTGAGTCACCCGAATCTCTGGAGTCTTCCGATAAATATCTTGTTTCAGAATCTTTGGCCAATTCCAAATGTCTTTCCTCTTCATTTGTAGGTTCTAACCTGCAGGGAAAATTGAGTTAACTCACATTAACCTGTCACTTGCCCTGGTGGCTTTCCAGTTCTTTTCTTAAAATGATCCTCACTTAGACTAGGCCGGCGTTAAAGCTAGGAGGGACGTTGGAGCTGATTCAGTCTGTGATGTGTGGACTGAGGGAATTTGACTAATGTATGCATACACCTCAGAGGCGGCCTACAAGGGACCCGTGTGGCCCAAAGCCCAATTTCCAGCACATGTTATTTCTTGTGTCACTACTTCTCAAGTTTTCTGGTTTTAGATACTGACCTCCTAATGGGCTAAGCCCTGTTCTGCCCCATGGACCCTCAAGACACTCCCCTCCCACCCTTCCAAGGATTTCAATTTTGTGATAATGGTTACTAATTAATTAAATCAATGTAACAATGGCCACATTCCCCCCCCCTTTGCTTAGTTTTCTATGCATCTGTCACTAATTCATCCCCAAACTCTCTGCCAGATGTCCAAATCCCCTCTTACTGTGGTCAATCCTAACAGCTAACCTCTCAGGCAGGAAACTTAAAAAAACAAATTATATCCATTAGTTCGAGGGAAGGGTCAGCAGCTTTCAGAGGGCCCACAGCCCAGTACAAGTTCAAAACCACAGCCCTCGACATGCCTGCCTCATATCAGTATTACCCCTGATGAGAGGAGGTGAGTGGGCCCCTCTTATCGATACCACCTAGAGTGGCATCCTCTCCCACTGAACTTCTTAGTGAAACTATTTTAGGCCAGGACAACCTAACAAATGTAAAGTCCTAGGAACTGAGATAAAGTGGTTTTAAAAACTGCTGTATTAAAAAAAAAAAAAGAAAGCTGTGTTTATTACATCAGCACAGTTGACTTACACAATAATTATATAAATAATGACGTCTACACTTCTACTAGGGAGAACCCTAATTCAAGGTTTTTCCTGCTCTGTAAAAATTCTAAGTATTTAGAATTTTTCTTTCTTTCTACGTATACGCATATAGACAAACAAAGGTAACTTGGGGAGTCTTAAAATGCCCTTTTAAACTTATTCACAGAATTTCAGGGCTGGAATAGTTTTTAGTAAAAATCTGATCTAACTGCTTTATTTTATATATGATGAAAGGAAACTTCCTGCCAAGTTACTCGGTTACATGTATGCATCGTTGTGTACAATTAGCGATCTGTCTCTCTGATCTCTGCCATTTACGACAGGCGCGCTTGATAAAGAGGTCACAGGCAGAATTCACACAGAGGACATACACACCAGAAAACATGCCACTGCCACATTACCTCTGCACCTCTTCCAAACAGGCCTGGGTTTTCTCCTCCTGTGGCCTGGGTTTCGCTCTTTCTTCAATCAGGGCACCATTACCTTCCAGTGAATCAGGGTGTGTGTCCTCAAATCTCTCTGCGGGCACTGAAAAATCACCCCCAGGAGCTACGGGACTTTCAAGAGAAGACCTTCGCTTCCTTTTCTTAGACTTTTTCTTTACACGGCCGGCTTCCTTACTGCCTTCTGCAGTCCCGACCTCACCAACCCCTTGCCATCCTTCAGAGTACACGCTCTCTAGACTCTCAGGCCCAGGCAATGCCTCAAGTTCCTGATGATGTGCAATTTTTCTCTTTTTTTTCTTAGACTTTTTTTTATTGCCCGATGCTGGTAGTTGTGGAATTCCACCTCCTGGGCCCACAGAAAGCAGGGTTTCCTGCTTGTGTGGTTCTGACTTGGGCAGAGCGAGGCTTGCACGCAAGCTCTCCTGCTCAGCATCCCAGGAGGCCACTTTCCTCCGATGTTTTCTGCTCTTTGTCTCCCTAACTTTACGATGCAGCTCTTCTGACTCGTTTTTATGTGACTTAGGAACTGAATGCAGTTCGTCTGCTTCAGGCTCTTTTGCTGGCTTCTGTTCCTGGCTCATGTCAAGATACACGACATCGACATCCCTCCTAAAATTCTTTGGTGTGTTCTCGATATTTTCTTTATCCACCAAGACATACACCACACCTGTTTCCTCATCCATCTCTGAAGCCCTATGTTTTTTCTTTTTATTCTTTTTGGGTACAGAAGTGGCCTTTTTTGTCTCACCACCAATTTCTGATTTTTTCAAAGGGGAAGGAAGAAGATGCTGGCAATCCTTTCTTTTTTTCTTACTCTTGGTTACGTGAGACGGCTCGCTTGCCAGGGGGGAGTCTCTGACACTTTCATGGGGATGCCTCAAATGTCCTTCTTTATATACAGAGTACTTTTTCTTTTTCTTGTCAAAAACTGGAGTGTGAATTTCCAGTCTGCTGGATTCTCCTTCCATTCTATTCCTGTGGGGAAACTTGACAACAATGGTTTATTTTGGCGAAGCATTTTAAACATCACCCTCAGAAGAGAAAAAAAAATCACAGAAAAACGAGACTGCATAACAAATGACAAGGCTGGAGTCACGATTATAAATTTAATATTACTCTAAATGCACAGGGGGCCCACTGTAATTTACTGTTTGGTCACGCTGCCCTTACGATACGGTAAAAAAATAGTTAACGGAGAACAGTGCCCAGCACGATCAGGCCTTGTTCCCCTCCAGCCTCGTCGTTTGCCTCTCCCGTCCAACTCTGGGCTCTAGCCACACACCGCCTTTTTCTGGGTTCCTCAAACATGCCCCAATCCTTTCCTTGGCTCAAGGTCTTACAGCATACAATTTCCTCTTTCTAGAAGGCTCTCTGCTGCCTCCCCACCCTGGAGACCTCCGCCAAAGGCGGCCTCTGCGAGGCGAAGGCACCACCACCCACCGCTGGACTCCACGCGCGCATCAAAAAAACCCCAACAACCGAAAAGCCGAAAAGCGCTTTCAACCTACCGCCCAAAGCGCCGCCACCTTTCTTCCAATCCGGAAATGCTGCGGTGGGGGAAGCGGAAGTACCGTGCGTCGCTTCCGGCCCCGCCTCGGCGTCACGCTGCCAAGGCAACACGCCCGCCGCCGCGATTGGACGCAGGCGTAGTAGCCCATGGGGTTCGTCCCGGGGGTCCTCCGGGAGTGGGGGGAGGGTGGGGTAGAGCGTGATCCCAAAACTGAGAGAGGGCGCAGAAGTCCCCGCCTGGCCTCCTAGCTCGCGCGTGCGCGCCACTTAGCCACGTTTTTGCGGAGCTCTGTTCTAGTCCAGGAGTGAAGCAGCCGGTGAGGTCCCGGACCTGAGGAAGACATAACGCATCAACCAAGATCATGTCAGGTTATCCTGCAAGGAAGGGAAAAAAGGGAAACAGTACTGTGTTGGAGAATGAGCGCAGACAGCGAGTGCCACTGTAGATGGAAGGGCAGGCTCTTCGAGGAGTAATATTTGAGCTGAGTTGTAAACGAAGACGGCGAGCAGAAATCTAGATGGAAGATTGTTCCAGGCTGGAAGCAAGGGCCGAGGACATGCACTTGGTCGCTCGAGGAACTGGAAGCCGGCCAGGGCCGCTGGAGCGGAGTGAATACAGGGGAGGGTGGTAGACGGTGAAGGCAGAGGTGGGCAGAGGCTGCTGGGTTAAGCTTACGGGAAGCTAGAAGGAGCCTTGTGTTCCAATCCAACCGTTGCAACTGCGCCCTGAAGAAACTTGGCCTATGATTCAAAGTCAACCTTTTAAGTCGAGGCCAGTATATAAACCACTCAAACTTTTAGATTCATTGAATTGTGAACATAAACATATTGGCAACCAGTTTTTTTCCCCCCCACTAAATCCTATAACAAGCCCGTGTGGGTGTTGTAGGATTATCTTTATTAGGTGTTATCAGCCGCACCCTCTGGATGAGAAAACTAAGGCTTTATGTAACTTGTACAAGGGGATTTATGTGGCCCAGGCAGGATTCAAACCTGCGCTCTCTCTACTATTCCACTATCCTGACCCTCCCTGTGATATAGGAAAGATGTTGGGGTTCTGAGCCCACCCCAAGAAAGAATTCTTGAGGGCACCTGGGTGGCTCAGTTGGTTAAGCGACTGCCTTCGGCTCAGGTCATGATCCTGGAGTCCCGGGATCGAGTCCCGCATCGGGCTCCCTGCTCAGCGGGGAGTCTGCTTCTCCCTCTGACCCTCTTCCCTCTCGTGCTCTCTGGCTCTCATTCTCTCTCTCTCAAATAAATAAATAAAATCTTTTTTTTTTTTTTTAAAGAATTCTTGAGATGTCTTTGGTGCAAAAAAAAAAAAAAGGTTTTTATTAAACCACAGGGACAGGACCTGTAGGCAGAAAGAGCTGCACTGGGGTCATGAGGAGTGGCAGATTATATACTTTCAAGTTGGGAAGGGTTAGGGCTAGCGTAAGTCTCTAGGGAGTTTTGGAAGCAAAGTTTCCAGGACCTTGAGGAGGCTAGCTGCTCTTAGGAAAAGTCATTTATTACTGTCTAATAAAACTTGAGTCATGAGACCCTTCAGATGTATATGGGTGGGTCATATGCTTGGGGGATGACTGCCAACACATATCTTGGGGGATAGAGATAAAGGAAGTTTCCAAAGGAATTTATATATGTTGAAGTAGACTTACAGGATGCTGGGGGTTGGGCTAAGATTGCCCTTTGCCCTTAGCAAAATATTAATATCGAGGCAGCTGAATTCCTAGAGGAATGTCACTCTGCCTGTTTCAAGGACTTGTCAGTGGGCTGTAGGTAATAAGGAAATTTAATTTTTTTTTGCCTTTGTTTCCCACATCACCTACACCTACCACCTGACTTCCTCTGTGTGAGCTGCCAAGCGGTTTTCATTAAAAGTGCACAACCTGGAATGCCTGGGGGGCTCAGTTGGTTAAGTGACTGCCTTCGGCTCAGGTCATGATCCCGGAGTCCTGGGATCGAGTCCCACATCAGGCTCCCGGCTCAGAGGGGAGCCTGCTTCTCCCTCTGACCTTCTCCCCTCTCATGCTGTTTCTCTCCCTCTCTCTCTCTCTCTCTCTCTCTCAAATAAATAAATAAAATCTTTAAAAAAAGTGCACAACCTGTATTTCTGTGAAAGTCTGGAAGTAAAGCAGGCTGGAGAAATCATAAGTACATATCGCATCACACACCATCACCACCCAACAGCTTCTCCAGTCTTGGATGAGCAGTTGGAAGTCTGTCTGGCCTGTTCTGGAAATGCAGTACTGGTGTTGTCCACTGTTGGTCTATAAGGCCTTGAAGTGCAAGTTTGCCGTTGGTGCAACTTGCTCTTGGTGAACCCTGTTACCCAGAGCCTTGTGGGTATTTGCACATTGAATGAAGATGATGAGGGGTGAACAAACCCACAAAAGGCTGAACTAGAAGGAACTAGAGATCATCCAGGCCAGTGGTTCCAAAAGCACTGTGCCAAACTCCTGGGAAGCTTTTAGAACATGCAGATTCCCAACTTGGCATACAGACATCAGGTGCTACTATTATGTCATACTGAGATCCATGGACATGATAATGACACTGTAGTGATGTGAGAATGTCCCCGTTATTGGCAGATAGATACATGCTGAAGCGTTTAGGGTCACATATGATGCTGTCAACAGATACTTTCAAGATGATTCTGCAATGTGTGTCTGTGCATGGTGAACCTAGGTGAAATCTATAGGGGTTTTCACTGTACTCTGTTTTCAACTATTCTATAGTTTAGAACTTTTTCAAAATTTAAAAAAAGTCCAAAGGGGAGGAAGGAGATTTTTTAAAAATACAGATTCCCAGATTCCATTTCCATATTCTAAGTCGGTGGATCTGTATTTTTCCATTTCCCTTCATTCTGTTGCACAAAGTTGGGTACCACTGATCTCATTCAACTCTAGACTCTCCTCCTCACCCATTTCACAGGAGGAAAAACCGAGGACCCAAAAGAGCGACTGATTCAAGATCACCCAAGTGGATTAGCAGTAACATCAGGCCTGGAATGCAGATCTCTATTTCGTCATGAAAAATTTAGCGCTCTAGCCCAGTGTGTGTGTGGGGGGGCGTGTGGAAGGGGAAGAGAATGGTAAGGGGCCGTGAGGGGAGTGGGGTGGGTGGAGGGAGGTATCTTTGCCTAGGAAGTCAAGTGTAGATGGCCTTCTAGAGCCCCGTTGCTTTTAACACAACCTAGTGGCGATTCTTGGTTTTTTTTCATATCTATTTAAGAAAACTCTAAGCAAGTTCACTTTGGTGGCCACCAATAGTTTCAAGAAAGAAAACCGGGCCCCTCGGCTCCGGCGCCGTTGGCGTCCCGTCGCCATGGAGACAGACGGTTCCATTCTTCCTCAAGGGGTGGTCTTGATTTTCTGTCCCTTCCTAACCCGCAAGGCGGTGCCCAGAAGTTGCTCTGAGGAACCAGCGGGGCTTATATAGGGCTTTAGAACTCCTTAGGAGGAGGGGGCGGCGCGAGGTGGGTGCTCCCCGCTCCGGAGGGGGCCGGGCGTCTGGGGCCCACCCCGGGGCCCCGGGTGGTGCGTCCCGGGACTGGTGGTGGGGGCCCTCCGAGCTCTGCGCCCCCCTCCGCCAGCAAGGAAGCGCGCCCCAGCTAGCCAGCCCGCGGACCTCCTGCACGCAACGTCAGGATGCCAGAGACCCAGAGCTCCCGCCAGGACCCCCAGCGATGGAAGAAGCAGCCGGTGCGCCGCACGGTCAGCCAGATCTGCCCGCCACCGCGGAGGCCCCTGACCGTGGCCGACATCCGACCGGGTATGGAGAACGAGAGGCTGGGAGTCGTGCGGGATTCCATGTTTCAGAACCCGCTCATCGTCAAGGTGAGCCGCCCCCACGCCCGCCGCCCCTCGGCGCTCGCCCCCTCGCTGGGCACCCACGTTACCGGGCCTTCCACCGCCGAGCCCCGGCCCCATGGGACCCAGCGGACCGAGCGCAGTGTTGGAAGCTCCCGCTCTGGTCCAGACAGATCTGGACCCCTGTGCGGTCTCCTGGGCAGGTCGCGTCGCCTCTCTGCGCCTCAGTTTCCTAATCCTCAAAGTGGGATGATAACGGCGCTCCTTAGAGGGAGTGATGGGGAAGGTTGAATAGGGGCCCCTGGCACAGCGGCTGACGCGCGGTGAGCCCGCAGGGTTAGCTGCAGTTGTTCACCCGGGAGCCCGTCAGCGAACCCACAGGGTGACCGACAGGGAACACGCACCCAGACTCTGTCCTTACTCGCCAGCTGCCAGCCCTCTCGGGGTGCCGGCTGCCTGCCCTCTTTCCCCTGCGCGCTACAATGCACGCTACGCTGCAGCAAGGGTTCTGTCCCTCTCCTGGAAGCATCACTCCACAAGTTACTTTCCATCCAGTCATACTCTCATCCAGAATTACAGCCCGAAGAGAAAAGAGCGCGAAACTCTCTGCCCTTAGGGGGCTCGCAGGCACGAAGGAGGGAGGGAGCTGCGGTTTCTTAACTAGATCGCCTTCCCATTTATTGCACGCTCCCTCCCTTCAGAGGTTTCGGGACTGGTGATCACCCAACAATGGCGTGGCATCGCCACACCTTCCCGGGGCCACAGGAAGAGTCAAGTTGAGGTTTGGCTCTCGGGGAGCAAGTTTGGTCTGGGAGCAAGTTTGTCTTGTGCCACTGGAGGGCAGTGTGCTTTCAAAAATGCACGCAGTTCCCGGGTGCCAGACGTGCAAGGCCCCGCTGGTAACCATGGATTCGGTAAAAATGTATTTGAACGCCAGGAGCTCGTCAGAGCCCAGAGGTTTTTGCTGTTGTTTTGTGGGGGTTTTTTGTTTTGTTTTGTTTTTGTTTTTGTTTGGTTCAGGGAACCGGGGCTTTCTTAACATTGTGCTAGAATTAGCTGAGTTGACTACTCTTACGAAAACATGCACTCTATCCTGTTGCCTTCCCCAAACTTTGTTCCTGGCACTGGCTTATCACACTAGCACTCTTCCATTCAATGTGCTCCTTTTCTTAGCACGCCCCCCCCCCCACCAAGTGGAACAAGGTCCTTTATTAATATCTAGGTGAGAAGAGCCACTCTCAGCCGACAGATGGGACAGATGGGGCTCACCATTCTGGGATCGAGGGGAGAATCAAGTCCTTCACCTCTGATCGGCCGCCGCTTTAGTGTTAGGTCATTGCATTCACTCAGGCAGGTACTAGAGGGCCAGTTCCATTCTACTTACATATAAAATAAGCCGCATTATAGAGTTATTCGTATTCTCCCCAGTAAATTAGCAGCATGGGATGCCCACCCCAAGCTATATAAGTTTGACCTTTGAACGATGTGGATTTGATCTTATGCTGGCCCATTTATATGCACATTTAAAAAAATAAATACTGTACTGCAGTACTGTAAATGTTTTTTCTCTTTGATTTTCTTTTGTTGTTGTTTTATTATATTTAAGAAATTTTAATTTAAATTCAATTAATTAACATATAATGTATATTGGTTTCAGAGGTAGAGGTCAGTGATTCATCAGTGTTATATAATGCCAGTGCTCATTACATCATGTGCCCTCCTTAATGTCCATCTTCTTTGATTTTCTTAATAACATAATTTTTCCCTCTCGCTTACTTTATTGTAAGAATACAGTGTATAGATAACAAATATGTGTTAACTGACTGTTGGCTATAAGGCTTCTGCTCAACAGTAGGCTGATAGTAGTTAAGTCTGGGGGGAGTAAAGAGTTATAGTGGTGGGGTACTTGGCTGGCTCAGTCAGTAGAGCATGTGACTCTTGATCTTGGGGTGGTGAGTCCAAGCCCCACGCTGGGCGTAGAGCTTACTTAAAAAAAAGTTATAGTGGAGTTTCAAGTAGTTGGGAGTCAGCACCCCTAACCCTCTGCCTTGTCCAGGGGTCAACTGTCTTTACATATACACACACATATACATACGTACATACCGATAGGTATATGCATATGTGTACACATGCGTGTATTACACATACACGTACATTTTATATTTACAAGTACACACATACACACACATGCATATATGTATACTATATAAGTAATATACACGTATGAGTGAAAACCTCCCCTCTTTCCTGTTGCTCATCCTATATATCAAGAAGGACAATATTTGGCCTCTGGATGGCACTAGCTGAACAGCTTCCAGAATGAATTCAATTCCCCAATTCCTGAACCTGTACTTCAGGGTTGGAAGATGTGCAGATGACTGACCCACAGCCGGGAGGGGTTTCTGTCTTCAAGGCATGAGAAGAAGAGCAGGACCGCCCTGGCCAAGTGGTGAGCCAACCTGAGCAGCAGGGGGCCGCTTTCAGGCACACTCTGGTGATGGTGCCTAGCTCTTCTCGGGTCAGGGACAGCTAGCCTTTCCTCCTTACTTTCCTCCCTCCAGTTCTTGATGGGCTCTAAGCTCCTTTCTGTAGCAGTTAAGATTATGTTCCCATTTCAATATTTACCACCGCTACAAGATTTTCTACCAAAACCTGGCCTAACTAAAAGCTGCAGAGACATTGAGAGCAAGACAGAGCCTTGACTGTTACCTTTTCCAGACCCCTCCTTACAGATGGATACACTGAGGCCATCTGTCGTGGGCTCTTTGCACAAGGTTGTGCCAGAGCCTGGGTCAGAGGCTACGTTCACTGGCTCACAGCCCAGCATTGTTTTCCCACTCCAAACAGCTTCCTGTATTTAAATGAAATTTAAATTATGAAAGCACTTTGGGATTTTCGGCTTTAAAGCAAAAAAGATTGGAAAGCATTCAAGATTGTGGAGCCTTTAAAAATTATTTTTTTAATATGTTGTTGGGATTCTGTTGATGCTCATCTTGTGGATTTCTTCACTGTGGTATCCTGGGGCACAAGCCCACGTTTCCAGACCCCCATGTGCGTGTGCACCTTCTCGTGTGTGGCAGAGGTGGGAGTGCCCTCTCCCAAGGATGTCTTTAAGAGGATGTGGATGAAGTATATTTTGGTCTTGTCTAAGTCTGAACCTGAAGGTTGCATCTATATGGAAAAATCTACCACCCTTGAAATAGTCATTGATTCCACCCTATGGTGGGGGGGGGGGTTGTTGCTCAAATTGTTTTCTCCAGTGAAGAAGATCAGGATTTGTTTAATTTAAAATGCAGACACACCGTCTGAACAAACCCAACACTGCTATTTCACACCCATGGAATTTACCAGGACGTATACACATCAGTTACTCAAGAATGTGTCTGCAAGATGCCACACAGTAACCAAGTGAAAAGTGAAAAACTCAGACATCCAAGCAGGTATTTTATCTACAAATGCTCAACAACTCCTTGCCTCATTTAAAATCAAGCCCACTGGTTATTAGTGGGACTGATCAGATCAACTGGGTGTTTAATGTGGCTGCAAAAAGAGGTAAATATTTTCCATTAGAAAGGGCTTCTACTCTATTGTATAAAGTGACGTGCAGTTAGCCAGTTTTCCTTCAAATGTGACTCTCTGGGAAGAATATAAAATTAGAGAAAGGACCAAGCTTCTTTCTGCTTGATTCCCATTCCCTCAGAATTCTGTGACTCAACATAGGATCCTGCTACAATAGCCTTCAAGGCTCCTTCAAAGAAGCTGTCAGGATGCACCCTGCCTGCCATCGAAACTCAGCTGATATCCTGTCAATACAATTATAGGGGAGAGACTGCCTGGTTTGCTCCCCTGACAGCCTTGAATCCTCCGTCACCCTGGAGAGGCAGGCAATGTACAGGGGTGGAATTTATTGAATCGAGCACCCTTAGAAAGTGCACATGATCATGGCACCCAATTTTTTTTTCATAATTTATTACTGACTTTGTTTTTCTGTGGGGGTTTGTGTCACTAAGAAATGCATGCATTTGTGAAATAGAGTTGTAAAATCACATCATTTGGGGCTGGAAGGAGGCTTACAGACATCCAGTCCATTTTTTTTTTTTTTTTTTTTTTGAGGATGTTAAGGCCCAGGGGGAGGAAGAGACTCATCCAAGGTGCCCTTCGACTTGGTCACAGAAGTGGGATGAGATTCATGTCTCCTGACTTCCAGCCCCGTGCTCTTCTGGTCACATTATGTAACCAATTAATTAATGACAACCCAGATTGGTTACTTCTATACGGCAGGCAGTCGAAAAATGTTCACAAAGGAATCTGATTCCAATATCATTTTCCTCAACATTCCTTCCAATGTGAGCTCTACTAATTTCCCGGGATTTGTGGACAGCCAAGAAGTGTTTATTGAATGGTTTCTATGTGCCCAGCACCATCCTAAGCTCTCTTGGGCGGTGGGGGTGGGGGATGCATAGGAACAAGTTCAGATCTCGGCCCTCACCCTGCCCACAAGCCACAAGGAGTTAACTGTTTGGCTGGAGAGACGGAGCGTGTATGTATATATTGCTTAGCACAGCACCTGCCTTAAAGCAAGCTCTCAGGAAATTAGCTCTTACTGTTGCACACAAACACACACATAGGCACCCACATGCATAATAGGATAAGCAATGCCATGGGTCACTCCTTGCAAGTTTCAAGGGCAGTGCACCAGCCAGAGGGTCCAGATTTAGGGGAAGGAAGGCCTGAGCGGACTCCATGTGCTTTATGAAGGAACAGACCTGGAACTGGACCTTGAAGGGTGGAGAGTTAGATTCTGATCAGGGGCGGACTAGGAAAACTCAGCTCTCTGGGGCCAAATGATTTCATCCTCCTTATATCCTAAGTGTTCAAAAGTTTCCACCTCAAATGGAGTTCTGGTTTTTCGAGACTAGGTGCCGCTGCTGGGATCATTATCATCACGAGGAAGCATTTATTTAGAGCCAGTGTGTGCAAATTGGATGCTCTACAAAATTAGGCAACCACACCATGCCCACTAATGGCTTAGCGTCCCTAATAAATCTTGATGCTGGTGAACATAAATGCCTCGAGACAAACGCAAAGAAGGCAGGCAGACAAACACACAGTTGTACAAATATCCCAGCGTGGGTCAGTATTTTTATTACGTTTGAGTAAAATCTGAAAATGTTACACTCGGTTTTATCTGTTGAAGAGAATATACCTCTGATTGCTCAGATCCTTCTACGTTCCATTACGATGTAAAAGGAGAAAATAAAATGTTACGAGGGGGATGAAGGACTGAGCTGCCCATTCTAAGGGCCCCTCTCGACTAGCCAGTAGGTAGGGTTCATTTCTCCAGGGAAAGCCATGGGTTTCTCTCTCTCTTGGTCCTTTGTACATTTTCCTTCTTTTTAAATCAAAGCCTCCCCCTTTCTGGTGCCCAGTCACACCGTTTGGGGAGCAGGGGCTGAAGCAGTGAACTAATCTTGCTCAGCCTCCGGCCCTTTCAGAAAGCCAAATTGCTCCCTCATAGGCTTTTCACCAGCCCCTGGAGTGGATGCCCCAATGGAGGAGCCCACCTTCCTCCGTCCCTCTGGAGAAGGGGTGCTTTGGCTCTGAAATGTTAATGCAAATAAACCCTTGGAATTGGGGTTCCTCTGGTGTGAACCCATCCACCTTCTGATTATGTGGCTCTCAGAACACTGCAACGTGGTGGGAAGGCCAGTCCCTCAGAAGAGTTCTGAATCCACGGTGAGCAAGTCAGCAGTCGCTTCCAGCACCTTCCAGAATCTTCCAGGCTCAAGTGTTGTTCATTGTATAATTCAGGCAGCTTCTCCTTTATTTGAAAGACAAGGTGTTCTTGATTTACAACTGGTCCTGTGGACAAAATTTCCAATCCCTGTTTTCTATTGGAGTGGTTTTCAAGCTGTTCAGTGGTCTCCAGAAGGACTGGGATTCCCCATAAAATGTCTTGGCCACACTGTTCTTGAGAAAATGTATCTTTAACTGTTCAAAAAGTGTAATGAAAAGGAAGCTCAGTTAAATGTGTTCTATATGAAATGCTTGCACTGGGGACCACCAATTCATTAGCAATGAAGTTGACTAGTTCGGGGGCTATCAGTTCTGTGTTTGTGCTGGAACTACAGTGGATATGTCACAGACAGGGAAGATTGTAACCAAGCACAGATCATTCTGGACTCTCAGGCTGGACAAATCCATTCGTGCGGGACGGTGTGCACAGCTCTGCCATGGCCCCTGGGAACTGGGCTCTGTTCAAACTCAGACCCATTGCTCCTGCTTCAGAACCTTCTGGCTGGTCAGGCCAAAGCAAGTGGATGCACAACACAGTCTCAATCACACTGTGTTGTGGTTGGTTTTAGCGTATATTGTAAATGTTGTGTGCTTCTTTTCCGACTTTTGTATTTGTAAAAAAAAAAAAAAAATGAGAGCATTTGTTGTCATTGGTAACAATTCAACTCTTCATGAAATTGCTCCTTGACTCTCCTTTCAAGCTCCTGAGTCAATGAAGACTGTTAACACAATTCCGGGCTGTAGATTTTGTTCTCCTACAATCACACACACAGACAAATGTAGTCATAACCAGGCAGATATGCCACACCCCAGACGGCAGCCTTGGGATCCAGGCAGATCCAAGGGTGAGCTCTGTCTCAGCCACTTTCTTGGGAACGTTCCTTACCTTTGAGCCTCAGTTTCCTGTCTGTAAAATGGGTGATAGTAGCTGACAGTGAGAGGACAGGTATGCTGGGCGCAGGCGTGCCCACTTTTGTTACTTTTCCATTATTCCGATATTTGTGTTCCTTTGTGTTCTCATCCATCAACTTTTAAGTACATGTTGTAAATCCGAACTTATAAAATAAATTTATGAGACAAATCTGCCCAAGTGCTGCTTTGTTTCTACTTCGTGCTCTTGTTGAAAATAGTGCGGCCCACAGATGGCAGCCACACTTGCCATGGTGAGAATTTCGTAGTGTATATAATTGTCAAATCACTATGTTGTACGCCTGAAACCGATATATTTTACGTCAACTCTACTTCCATAAAAGAAAAATACCGTCATCCACCTCGTCTCAAGTTTCTTGCAATTGTGCACCCTGGCGCTGGTGAGTGCGCCCTGGCTGAGGGTAAGAACAATCTGGTTTCTAGCTCTCTCGAGGGTCCTTGGGCAAGTGGCTTAAGTTCTGAGCCTCAGTTTCCTTCTCTGTAAAGTATGGGTGCTGATACCTACCTTGTCGACTTGTCAAGGATGCAACGAAGACTGATTTAAATGAGATGCTATCTTACGGAACACACAGTGACCTTCTGGAATCAGACCAGGGCTTCTCAACTGAGGCAGGAGGTGCTTCTGCTCCCCAAGGAACATCTGGTCATGTTTAGAGGCCTTCTTGGTTATCACCACTGGGCTGGGAGTGCTATGGGCATCGAGTGGGCAAAAGTCAGTGATGCTGCTCAGCATCCTCCCCTGCACCTCCAACCCCCACAGCAGGGAAGCATCTGGTCCCAAATGTCAACAGTGCTGAGGGTGAAGAACCCTGAATCAGAGACTGACCACCTGGAGAATTCACGGTGAGCTCCCGCATGGTCCAAGGGCTTTTGAAACCCAATACAAAGACTGTAGAAATGAGACTGTTCTATTATAATTGTTTCTCTCTCCCTTGTTTGCCTTTGTTTCCCCTCCCACACATTTTATGGCAATTTTATTTTATTTATTCATTTATTTTGGAGAGAGGGAGTGAGAGCATGAGCGGGGGGGAGGAAGGGTGGACAGAGGGAGAGGGAGAGAGAGAATCTTAAGTAGGCTCCACGCCAAGTGTGGAGCTGGATGTGGGGCTCGATCTTACAACTCTGAGATCATGACCTGAGCTGAAATCAAGAGTTGGATGCTCAACCAACTGAGCCACCCAGGTGCCCCATTTTGTGACAATTTTAAATCCCCCTCCCCTTTCCCTCAGTGATAGCTTCCAAAAGTTTGCTGGCTTTTGTCTGGGGCCTGTCTATTTCCAGCTTTACCCATGGTAGTTAAAAAATAAATAAAAAGAATTTCCAAAAATCCATGCAGTATGGCTCAGTAATTCATCAGATAAACTAATTGGCATGGGGGCCGGTTTGTTGAGCAACCATGGACTACCACACAAGCTTTGTTTCCCTGGTGCACCACCTTCCTAGGGTTTGGTTTGGTTGGGTTTTTCTCAGCATAAACTCATCTAGGATTTTAAACAGAATTGATCTGGTACACCAGAAATTAAGCTCAGGGTGGGCCAGAGCCCTGTCATAGCATAGCCCTTATGCCTCATTGTGGCACGAAGTACAGCGTTTCAGGGAAGCAAATAAATGTGCTTTATAAAGAAAACAGCTGTATTTTTCCATCCAATAATTTAAAGGCACGTCAGCGTTTGGTCAAGAAACTGACTCACAGGGGGTCAATGAGCAGAGGGGTCAACATGCATACCACGTGGGGTGGTGGGGACAGCCGCCAGTCAAAACCATTGTAGAAAACACATAATGAGCCCAAGAGAAGGACTTTTGACCTTTTATACGAACCAAACTATACATATCTGGAAGACCAATGAACCCAGAAGCATACATGACACATTTCTTTGCCTGGATCAAAATCTTTTGTGTTGGTCCAGAGGAATGAAAGTGGAGATTCAGAAAGTCTTGGATTCCAGGGTCTGGCATCAGTGAAAGGCCACGCCTTGGTCATGTGGCCCAGCATCACGTCGAAGCGCCATGGTACCAGAGAAAAAGCCCTAGTGAGCTCGGATGCCACAGCACCCCCACAGCAGTGGGGTCGCCCAACAAGACATTGAGAGGTGACCGTTTTAAAAAATGTTATTGTTAAGTCATCTCTACACCCAATGTGGGGCTTGAACCTACAATCCTGAGATCAAGAGTCGCCTGCTCCACCAACTGAACCAACCAGGCACCCCGAGAGAGGGGATCTTTAGGCTATCACATTTCAGTTGAGGGGATTAGAAAATTTGCTGGCAACTTTGTCAGGCAACCTAACTGGACAGTAGTGAGTTTGTCTTGCCACATTCAAATGCCATCTTAATGTTCCCATTATGTAGAATTGCATTCATCTCCCCCCTCTGCCCCCCAGTGGGTCTTTCAAGACAGAGACGTTGGCTTGCTTATTTATTGGTTTGTTTGCTCATTTATTGGCTTATTTTTTAGTGTGTATCTGAGACTGTTAACAGGCCCATCAATCACTGAGCAAAAATTTAGTAAGCCCCTACTGTGTGCAGGGCGCTGGTGAAAACATAAGAAGTTTGAGGATTTGTTTCCAAGAAGTTTATGGTCTGGTGAGGGGTGAACCAGACTTTGCACACCACAACCCATAATAAAAGTTACTAAAGGCAAAGGAGAGGTGAGGGTGAGGTGAGCCATATATCAGAGCTTGTGCATCTGGGCCGGGGCTGTGGGCCAGGCTGGGCGCTGGGGCGTGCCGGGACAGGAGGGGGACCCAGAACGGGGCTGGCCTGAGCAAAGGCACAGAGTCTGGAAATGGGCAAGGTGTCTTCGTTAAGAACGAACAACTGTAGGATCCTGTGTTCAGTATGAGGAAAGAAGCAGGAGATACCTTCATTTACTCGATGCTTGAATTGAGAGACACTTTTGAGCACCTACAGTGCACCAGGCTCAGAGCTAGGCACCCAGGATGTGGGGGTAAACTGACCTGGAGATAGGCGATGCCCTCCAAGAGCTTATAATCTAGTAAGCAGAAACAGCCAGAAAAACAAACAGCTAAGTGGGACCCATGCAGGGACAGCCATCCTCTGGATGGGATCCTGGCTCAGTGCTGAGGGCAGCACCTGGGTGGGGGAGGCAAGGGAATGTCTCAGGCTTGAGTGGCTGGAGCCGAATCGTCACACAAAGGTTGGTAAGTGTATGTAGGGAGCTGGGGGGCTAGGGAGAGGTGGGCCCAGGTTTTGTATGGCCTGCAGCTGATGCCCTTTTGAGATCCCTCTTTAAGGAACAGATAAATAGTGTTGGAAATTACGTCCAAGGCCTTGGATGTGGCCACGTGCAAGGAAGCAACCCTGAAGCTAAAGTTTCATTAACTTTAGGGTAAATCCAACTTTGATGGTGGGGTGGCAGGGGGTGTGTGTGCAGCTTTCTAGGAAAAGGCGTGGCATGTTGAAAGGGGCCTGGGGGAAGAATGTGCAGACGACCAGATCTGAGAGTCCTTGGTTCTGGTTACGGGTCATGCATTCATTCTGTAAGCACTGCACCAGGCACACCAGCCCCAGGACCACAGTGACGAACTCTCAGTCTCTTGTTGACCCTGAAACCTTGGGAGGGTCTCAGCCTCGGTCCTACACGCCTGAGTGGCTTCTCCTCTGAGAATTACCCTAAGCTGACCTTTCATTTGCTTATTTGACCATTTGCAAAATGATTATGGATGGGCGGGTAGGTGCCAGTCCATAGCTGGGCCTTGAGGGTACCTTGGTGGGCAGGAGAGCCTTCATTTCTGTCTATGGGCAGCTTGCAAGACCTGCTGAAGACAGACAATAAGGCAACTATCCCAGACCTATGGAGAAGCATCGCAGGGGAGGCGAGGGCGCTAAAGGGGGTCAACCAGGAGGCTAGGGGAGGTCTACTCTGAGGACGTGACATTGTAGCCCGACCTTCAGAACTGGGTAGAGGCTGTCAGTTAAGAGGTGCTGGGGGCAGAGTGTGCGTGTATTCATGGGTGGGCCATCAGTGGAGACCGTTCCAGGCAAAATAAGAGGTTTAGTGCCTCCACGGCAAGGAGGCAGTTGGAACTGCAGTGAAGTGTCAGGGGAGAAGTCCTGAAGGGAGGCTGGGCAGGGAGTGAGGCCAGATCTGGCAGGGCCTCCAGTCAGGCCGTGAGACCTGTGGGGGCCAAAGTGAGTGGATAAACGGGGCAGAGCACAGAGGGCTGAGAGTCCACAGCGGGGCCGCGGTGTCAGCTCCCCTCTCCCTGCACTAAGGGGGACACAGGCCAAACAGGGGTGGAACCCCGCTGGGGTGCTGTGGTTTGACTGGAGGAAGCCAGGGGGCGCCCTCCGCTATCCTCTGAGTCCCCTACCAGGCCTCGGTGTGGCCGCGACTGACGGGGCTGGTGGCTGGGGTTAGCGACTGCGATTTGTTTACTTTCTGCAAATTAAAGAAGCCCCCCTCCCCCAGTCTGTCAGGCTCCGAATTTCCACCGAGCCCTTGGAGGGAACCTGCTGGAGGGCTACCAAGGGTCCCCCAGGGGCGAGTGCTGGGCTTCGCGGCTGCCTCCGAAAGCTTTATAAACTGTCACTGAAGATTTTGCTCACTTTGGAGGCACCCAGTGGGCATACATTTGAGGTTTGAGCAAGTCTTTTAAAAACTCCCCTTCAAAGAGGAAAGCGTCTGTCCGGCGTTTCTGAAAGCTCCATCTTTTCTTAGGCAGCCGCTTGCTTCTTTCCACGGATCCTCCCTGAGTCTCCTGGCAGGATGCTTGTGGGCCTGACCCCTCTGGAGCGGGAGTGGGAGGACGCTGAGCCCTGGGGTCTGGGTTCCCAGGAAGCTCCTGGCTGCAGCCACATTTGGCCAGCAGTGACCCCCCCCGCTTCACGGTGCCAGCTGACAGCAGGCCCCCTCCACAGAGCCCTTCTCAGGCACCATCTTCTCGAAGTCTCTGCAACAGTCCTAAGAGATGGGAATGCTGGCCTTCCATTTTACAGATGGGGACGCTGAGGCTTAAAGAGGTCACACACGTTGCCCATGATCATCCAGCCAATGCAGAGGAGGTGCCGGGCTTCGAGCCCGGGCTCTGACTCCGCCACGGCCCGTGGTCATAACCACTGCACAGATCAGAACTTGGTGGCCATGGACGGCACTTTTTGTTGGGTACCTACCAAGTGCCAGCCTCCTGCAGACAGGATCTCAACTCTGCAAGGTCATCTTTGGAGCTCAGAAAGACTCAGGAGCATGCCCAAGGTCATGCAGAGGGTCAATGGCAGAGGAGGGGCTGGTGCCGTGGCCTTGTGAGTCCACAGCTTGTCATGGTCCTTCTATGTTGTGCTGCATTGTCCATTACCCGGGAGGAAGAATCCAGTTCATCTTCGTCATCAAATCTACATAGATCCAGGGGCACCTGAGTGGCTCAGTGGGCTAAGCGTTTGCCTTTGGCTCAGGTCATGATCTCAGGCTCCTAGGATAGAGCTCCACATGGGGCTCCCTGCTCAGTGGGGAGCCTGCTTCTCTCTCTCTCTCTCTCAAATAAATAAATAAAATCTTTAAAAAAAAAATCTACGTAGATCTGAAGGGTCAACCTCACCCCGAGTGTGCTTGCTGTTCTCGAGGAGCGTGTAGTCTAGTTGGGGACCTGCACACACCTAGAAGTGGCTGCAAGAGGCTGAAATCAGGAGGGCCAGGGGGGTGGCCCAGACGCAGAAGGCTGTTAACAGAGTTAGTTAGGAAGAGGAGAGGGTCCCCAGCCTGGAGCGGCCTCAGGACTGAGCAGCACTCAGTGGGGCTGAGATGAGGGAAAGTCATTTTAGATGTAGAAATGGCCAGGCGAGGTGAGAAATGGGACACCCTGAGCTTGAGTGTGTTTGGAGGGAAAGTCTGGAGCAAGCTTAATGTGAGGAAGACAGAGACGGTCAGGAGACTGCACTTTGGGTGAACGCATGGTTTCAAGAAGAGGCAAGCCCGAAGAGGAAAGACGCGTGGATACCTTGCTTGGCACAGAAGTCTGGAGTTTAGGTTATTCTAAACGTGCGCACCTACCTGCTAGCAGGCTGGGGGACAACTGGCATCCAGGCTGACCAGAACCGCCTCCCCCTTTCAAAGGGAAGGAAGGCGCCCCCTCCTCTGCTCCCACCCATCACCCCGTCCCCTCCCCGCCTCCCTAATCGGGGAGAGCAAATTGTTATCAGATTAGCGCCCGCAATGAAAAGCACAGTACTGCACCCTCACCCTCCCAGTTAGTTAGCATTTAGATAGACTGGGACAGGGGCCCACACAATAGGCATCAAAGCCCTCTAGGGCGGCGGGAGGGATTAATTTTCTTTAACCAACAGGCCTGATCTGGCCTAACTCATTACCTTGCCTTGTCAGTGTGGATGTTAGATTCGATTGAAGATTATACCATTTAGGTCTGTCTCTTGTTTTCCACCGAAACCGGGTTGGGGGGGGGGTTACTATTGAGTTGCACATGCTCGCGTAGCCCGCGTCAATACTCAGCGGCCTGAGGTTCTAATTCTGCTTCATTTAAACTTCATCAACTTTTCCAATCAAGTGGAAGGATCCGAAATGGGCTCTGTGAGCAGAAAGGCCCCGCTTCCCTTTGTCAGATAATTTATTCTGTTTTCTCTTCCCTCCCAGCCTTGCTCTCTTTCTCTCTCCAGCCTCGCTCCATTTCTCTCTCCCCCCTCCTCACCCCGGTGCTGAAAATGAGATTACAGTATTTAAATGACTATGATAATCAATCTAGGGACCCGGAGCTGAGATTGAGGTTAATTATTCTTAGCAGAACAAAGAAGCGTGATGCCTTTGGGGACGCAGAGGTGCAATCTGGGTTTCTTGCCTGTGTTTTCTTTCCCCCTGAAATTGCAGTTTTAGGAGTCTTTTCTTGTTCCTAACTAGGCGCCGAGTGTGATTCTGAGCGTCGGCAGCCCCTAAGAGAGCAGAAATGTAATTTTGAGCTGATAAACAGCTAACGGCCTTCAATCAACAATTTTAATAGGAAAAAAAAAGTCACTTATATGGTATGAGTACAGATCTAATGAAAGGGTGATCATTTACCTTATTTATTTTTAAACACGCTAGGAATAATTTCCCACTGTGTTAGAACTAGTAATTACAGCTGCACGGTGCACCCGTAAACTTTTGAATGAGGAGCCTTGTCACTCAGGTGGTCTTCTCCGTGGCAGCTTTTGCTGCTATAAAAGTTGAAATTTTGTCATGTTTTGGCTAATTGGAAACAGGGTCATTATAGCATTGAAACTCTACATGAAAGTGACTTGTTCAATTGTTACCTGAAGCATTCACAAGGTGGGCAGTCATCCTGCTGGTGCCTACCCCCCCACTCCAGCTTCTAAAACAGAGAGAATCAAAAATATGTATATTTCTTTGTCTCCCTCTGCTATCTTGTCAGAGCTGTTTTACATGCTGCCACCCAATGTTATCTTTTATTTGTGTCAGGAGAAAGGATTTGACAAGTTCAGTATACAATGTTCATTTGGCAAGGCAAATTTTTCATACCAATTTTGAGTAGGAAATGAAACTATCTTTCAACGGAATGAGCAACATCATTTTTGGACAGACTTATTATGAGAGAGAGGATTGCAGAACTTTATTTCCTCGCACGATCCTGAAAAGTCGAATCCATTTTTTTCGAAAGGAGGATTCGGTTTCCACACGCCACCCTAGTTGGGGGAAATAAGAAAGGCCCGTAATGTCTTCAAAGAGGGATGCTTACTCTTATATTCCCCTCGCTGCTCCCCACAAGTTATTAACAGGCTGGAATAAATTGCTCATCTTCTATATTATAACGACTTTGTTTCAGGCCCTTTAAACTGTGGGTGAGTCCCTGACAGTTCTCTGCATTTGCAAAACAAAATATTTAATAACCACCATTGTAGGAAAGAGCAGCAAAGACCATAAACAATCCGATTTGTGAAGAGTGAAGGCCCCCCCACCTCCCCATCCACCTGCCATCACTGTTTACCTAAAAAAGAAGACTCTCTCACCCTCTGTGCTACCAAATTCATTTGGGGCAGTGGTTTATGGTGACATTTTTCTTTCTTAAAGCAAATATTGACTCACCGTGGGGAAATTAAAACTCCATTAGGCATTGCTACATTGTACAGCAGGGCTGCATTACCACAGCCAAGCTACTATTAATTGGTTTCTTCCTCAGGAATAATTCAGGGAGGGCCAAGGCAAAGGGGAAAGAGAAGATGGATCGGAACCATAATTTCTTAAAATGACACCCATCTAAATCAGCCCAGGTGATCATTATGGGGTTATTAATCTAAATATAAAGAAGATGCCACCTAATAACATAATGAATTTATCAGTGCAAAAAGCCCGCAGCCGAGTTATTTCCAGGCTGGGGAGAATACATTTCAAGCCGCACTTGGGCCAGTCTCGGCCAGGTTTGGGCAACTCAGGACTGCCTTCCCCGGGCACGAGCAGCCTGATTCCCCTATGTGGCTGTAAGAGGTTTTTCTTTCCTGAGATAAGATTCCCCTTCTAGCCCATTCATTGCTTCCTTCCCAATGCGAATGTGCTGCTTTTCTGCAGCCACCCATTCTCTCTCTGGCCCCCAGCTCTCCCTGTGCTGCCCCACCCCATGCCCCTGCCCCATCAGGACTGCTCTGGTCGTTCTTGGGGCTGGTGATTTTGCCCTCTGCTTGAGTTGGCTAGGGCTACTGTAACAAATGACCTCAATGTGGGTGGTGGTTATTTATTGCCGCCCAGGCCCAGAAGCTAGAAGTCCAAGATCAAGGTGTTGGCAGGGCTGGCTCCTTCTGAGGGCTGGGAGAGAAGGATGTACGGCAAGCCTCCCTCTCTGGCTTGTAGATGGCCGTGTCCATATTCACATGGCATTCTCCCTGCGTATGTATTTATGTCCATATTTCCCCTTTTTATAAGGACACCAGTCCTATTGCATTGGGGGCCCACTCTACTCCATTATCACCTCATCCTCATGAATTACCTTTGAAATGACCCTATGGCCAGATCAGGTCACACGTTGAGGTACTTGGGGTTAGGACATTGACAGGTGACTGCTTTGGGCTTGGGTCCTGGTCCTTAGTCCATGAGTTGTGGTAAGGATAATGGGGCTACCTGTAGGGAGGCATCCTCCATGTTGGACTTGAGGCTGCCGTCCCGATGAGGGCTGTGGATGCGGCAAACATTTAGAGCTCCATGGTTCCCCTCCATGGGGTGTGGACCACTCATAGGATAAGCAATCACATATGTTCTTGTGCCATCTACGGTACTTTTGCCTTGTTGGTATTTAATGCTTAAGCATAACTAACTTGGGTCACCAACCAACCACAAAATACTCTTGGAGGGCAGATTCCACAGAATGCTCGTTTTTATCTTCCACAGATCTATTTATCCATCTAACTATCCATGCATCTGCTCACCCATCCATCCATGCATTCATCCATCTTCTGTTTTAAGCAACAAATACCTTAGTATTTACTGAATTTCCAATATACGTGCCTGGCACTGGGCTAGGCATTAGAGAAAGATTGATGAACAAAATTTGACATGATCATTACTCTCTGAAGCCTTCCAGTCTAATTGGGCAGATGAGCATTAATCAAAACATCATGAATAAGCGTGAGATTTCAAGTGTGGTGAGAGCCAAGGAGGAGAAGCTTCTGGGGCATCCAGGGGGCTTCACGTGGGCAGGGGGCCACGGAAGTCTACTTGGATAAAATGAAGACTGAGCTGGGATTTGAATTAACCAGGGGAAGAATGTGTGTGTATGGGACAGGTTTGGGGGGGGGGTGAAGGGGAAAGACAAGGGCATTCCAGCCACGTAGGGGAGCATGTGCAAAGAGCCTGTGGTGGAGAGAGTATGGGGATTCAAGGCACTGAAATAAGGCCAGAGTGGCTGGGACGTGGGGATGGGAGAGAATGGTGTGAGGCAGGGATCATGCAGATCCTTAGCAGAGGCCACTCAGGGAGTTTGACCTGTAGCCCAAGAGTAACAGAAGTCAGTGAAGTCCCTTAAGCAGGGGTTAGGACTGGCTGCAGAGGGACACAGTCAGATTGGCATTGGAAAGATCCTCTGGCTACAGAGCATAGATTGGGGTGCCCAGGGTGGCCGTGAGGAGATAGATTAGGGGGCTTATGGAGTAATGCAGGAAGGAGAGAGGCTGAGCCAACTTGATTGCTCCAAAAGCAAGCATCTCAGTCCCTGACTGTTGCCCCAGAGCCACTCCCCTTTTCTGTGTGTTTGATCTGGTCCAGGCATTTTCCTGAAAACTCCCTGGTCCCATAGCAGTCCTCTCCTACACAGAGTTCTAGTGGTCATTTCCTCTGGTTTTGCCTTTCTATATGTCTGGTCCTGTCTGATCTGGATCATTTGGAAATTTCTCAAAGTTTCTGGTTCACTGATGGAGCGCTTTCTTGTCTTCTTACACTATATTGGACTTTTTCCTTTTGAAAAATACTTTCTTTTTTTTTTTTTCATGGTATTTTGGGAGGGTGCGAAGGTAGACATCTGTCCTCAGTTCACCATTTTGAGCCTATCTCCTCATTTCTCCTTCCTAAGATTTTGTAAGCATTACATCTCATGATGTGCTACTAGGAGCATTCCAAATCATAGCCTAAGGATAATTATGTTGATCTTAAAAAAAAAAAAGTTTTAGAAGTGACCTTAACATCTACCTATAAGTTAAATATAACAAAGAATGTTTCCATTTTTTCCCAATGACTAGAGCTACCCTATGAACTGGAAACCACTTCCTCGTGATCTGAAGAAAAACCCTTCTGTCCTAACTCTTCCTACCAGACTGCTAAGGTACTAGAAAATCTCAACAGAATCCTTCCTCTTATTTGAGGCAGCTGGGACTTCCGTGGATATGTCCAGAGGGGGAGACACCATATTAAGCCATTTTACACAACAGAACACTTGCTCCTCCTCTGGTCATGGTGAGTAAGCTCCTCTCAGACCAACCCTCCCAGAGGGAACATCTAATAAACTCTGGATAAGATTTAAAACACCAACCAACCAACCAACCAACCCCCTCCCAAAAAAAACCCAACTACCCGAAGGCTCTGGGAAGGGAACGAACATAGGTGGATACAGAAGCCAGAAGAAGATGCTGACCCATGGAAGAAGAGAAAAGCAGGAAGTGCTTCTCCCATTTGGTAAATGGTTTTTAGTGAAATGCCAGGCTACCATCAGTGCTGCACACAGTGTCTAGAATTTGGATAGAAACCTGTGGTTCTATCCAACCTGTGGTTGAAGAACCAGAAGATGGAGTTTGAGCAAACCACAGTCACTAGGGAAATGAAGAAAGAATCCAGGAAAAGAGAGAACCAGAGAAGAGAAGTCCAAATTCAGTATATAACTCTGCCTAAGTCTCTGTAAGATCCCTGAACCACATATGGGTGGGACAGACTTTTTAAAAAAGTTCAACCAAGGCTAAAATAAGTGAACTTGGATTTGGGCTGCTGCCCTTCACAGAAGACAGAATTTTTAGTTTGAGTTCAATCAAGTTAGCCACTTGTAAACAAAACGAAACAGAACAAAAAATTCCTAGGAGGAATATAACCTAATGCAGAGTCACAATGTCTAGAGTATATTTCAAAGTACTTAACACACAGAAATAGGAAAACATGACTCACTGTCAAGTGAAAAGACACTTAATTGAGACAAACCTCATAGATTGCTCATATTTGGAATTTATAGTCAAGAATTTGAAGTGGTAATTATAACTATGCTCAAGATGTAGAGGAAAATATGTTCATAATACATGAAAAGATAGGAGAAAGAACCAACAAGAACCAAATGGAAACTATAGAAGTGAAAATATCTGAAACAAAAAAAATTCACTGAATGAGCTCAACATCAGAGTCTCGATAACAGAAGAGTCAGTGAACTTGACTGTATCAGTAGAAATTATCCAACTGGGGAATAGAGAAAACAGATGGAAAAAAGCAGGCAGATCCTCAGGGACCTATGAGACTATATCAAAAGGTCTAACGTATGTGTAATTGAAGAAATAATGATCACAACTTCCCCAGATTTATACAAAGACATACATTTATAGATTATAACTTCAGGTTTCTTTTTTAAAGTATTTTTTTAAAAATAAGAAAACCACACCTATGCACAATATAGTCAAATTGCTAAGAACCAGAGAAAATCTTGAAATCAGACAGAGAAAAATAACACATTGCCTACAAGGGAATAGGAATTCAAAAAACCACTGACTTCCTATCAGAAACAAAGAGTCCAGTAACAGAGACCTTAGCCTGGGTTCGTTTATTAGAATTTCTAGTTCTTTAAAAGAAAATCAGGGAGCAAGACATAATACAGGTGAGCCTGAATTTAGCTGAGGGAGGAAAGGTGATATAAGGAAGGAAGGTGTGTTTGTGGGGACAGAGTGGATGAGATCCTTAAGCAACAGGTGCACAGAGAATCTGAGGGATATGAAGACGTGCCTGGCTCTGAATCCACATTTGAGAAACACTGTCAGCCGCACCATCTTGCTGGCAGCCCGTCCTACCCATGCCATGAGCTTTAAACGTGGACCTATCTGCCTCCTGACCCTCCTTCTGCCACTTTCCATCCACATGGCCTCAGGGAACTGATTTTACCTCCTCAATCCTCAGTTCCCTGTCTGTAAAAAAGGGGTATCATAGCCTTTCCTGACCCTACCCCTGCTTGGAGATGTTTTAATGTGCCTACCTCTTTGCCTCTGTAATAGCCCGTGTCATTGCTCTTAGCATACGTATTATAATGTCTGTTCTTGTGGGTTTCTTGTGGGCAGGAACCAGGCCTCATTCATCTTTTTATCCCCAGTGCCTGCAGTACTTGGTATAAAGTAGGTGCTCAATGAAGTTTTGTCAAATGAGTGAATACATAAATAAATACCTGGGAGACTGTTTCCTAGTAAATTGTAAACTTGGCATTTCTATGGACGTCTAAATTTATTTTTCAATTCAAACTTTAGGCGCTTTCATTTTAAGATTTAAAGACAGGGTGTTCTCCACGAAGGAGCACAAAGCTTTGTGTGCAGGTGGGTGACAGCTGTGAGCCCGCAGTTCGACCCTGTAGAGAAGCAAAATATCTATGCACAGAACTTTGTATCATTATAACACAATTAAAGATTTTATTTTATTTTTTTAAGTTATCTCTACATCCAATGCGGGGCTCGCACTCACGACCCTGAGCTCAAGAGTCACATGCTCTACCAACTGAGTCAGCCAGGCACCCCTCATTGAAACACAATTAATGTCAACAGTGAGTGTGTTTTCAAAACCCCAAGTGCCTAAGAGCAGAGGAAATGCATATGGGAACTTGTTGGGGGCTTGGGAGATTGTTTCTGGTCTGCCTTTCAATTTGAGCATTTAACAAGTAAATCCAAATGGGGACATGGGAGCCATGGTCCCACTGTCAGATGCACGTTCTGCCTGGGCAGCCCAGAGCACAAAGGGAAAAAAGAGGGAACACATGGCCAGTCCCAAACTAGAAAGGGCTTTTCTGTGACGGGATATTGAGCTGTTTGATAAATCCCAATATTACGCTTGAATTATACTTGAATGCTTAGAAAAAGAGCATTGTTCAAAGACACTTAGCATGGACTGGGGTGGATCCCTTTTCTTCTGCCGCCTTCTGAGGTGGTTTTGTGGGCTGTAATGACTTGTATTGTATTTATAAGCTGACAGGGTAATCCTGAGAACAGCAGGAGGGGAAGCAACCCAAGCAAGACTTCTCAACCCTGCTAATTAAAAAAATCCTTCCTCCCCTCAGCAGAGGCTAATGAGACAGAAAGGGAGTGGGCTAATGAAAATGTCACCATGAGATTGCCCACTTATTTTATTTATTTACTTAATGCTGTAACTTCCATTTGGGGGTTCTGAGAGAGAGATGTTTTCAAAAACTTGCTAGAAGGCCCTTTCTTATTCATCACCACTCTGCATAGCATGAGCTGTTACCAAGCATATCTTTAGAGGTAGGAGATTTTATCTCCAGTTGTCAATAATAACAATATTCTAAGAAGAGGGGTCTGCCTGTGTTCACTTCGAGCAGAAGAAAAATGAAAGGAATCTGAATCCCTTTTCAAAGTATCTTCCCCCAAATCCAAGAGGCCAGTTTGCTTATGAGAGCCTTGGGCCCCCCAGCGCTGGTGGCCAGTCAAGGTGAAGACGGGTCACTGACACTGAGTGGTGTTTGGTGAGACAAGTGTACTGTGCTCAAACAGACTTAACCTTGATCCCATCAGCGTTTGGCTCTGCCACGATGGCGAGAATTCAACTCATATGTTATTTAACAGAGCCCAGCGCGACCTGACCCTTCAATACCATGAAGGCACCCCAGCGTCTTCCACCTTCATTTTGGACCCTTAAGTTCTTGATGATTTCAGCTAATGATTTCATTGGCACCCACTGTCCAACCAGATCAGTGGAAGGAAGGAAGGAAGGAAGGAAGGAAGGAAGGAAGGAAGGAAGGAAGGGTTCAACTTGGTGTAGATCAGCTAAGTGGGATTTTTATGCTGGTGAGTCTGAGTTTTTGTTGCCAGAGGGTATTCGCACAACAGGGTACTTGTGCTGTGAGGCTCAGTGTCATAGTCCCTCAGGAGCAGATGCTTATTACCCCGGAGAATTGAAGGAACCCAGAGAAGAGACTCTGGTTATGGATTTGGTAGGTATATTCATTTCCCATGGCTGCCATAACAAACCATCAAAAACTGGATGGCTTGAAACCATGGAAATATATTCCCTCACAGTTCAGCGAGCATGGGTCTGAAATCAAGGTGTCACCTTGAGAATCTCTGAGAATCCTTCCTTGCATGCTTCAGCTTCTGGGGGGCTCCAGGCGTCCCCTGGACTGAATCACACCCCTCACTGCCTCAGTGGTCACATGGTCATCTCCTCTGTTGGTCTTCTGCTGTTCTTTCTTATAAGGACAGTTTTCACTGAATTTGGGGCCCACGTGGATAATTCAGGGTGATCTCGAGATATCTCAAGATCCTTAATTACATCTGCAAAGACCCTTTTTCCAAATAAGGTCACACTTGAAGGTTCTGGGGATGCATCTTTTTGGGGGCTGCCATTTAACCCGCCATGGTGGGATTGGGCCAAATAAAGCTGAGTTAGTCATTTGATCCCAGTTAATTAAATGAGCATTTCCGACCCTTGCTTCAAGAAAGAATTTATTCCTACCTGTTTTCCATGGGTTGAAGGTACATACAGAGTGACTTTTATAAAAAGAACCTTCAGAAAAGAATACAATTTATTTATTTATTTATTTTAAAGATTTTATTTATTTATTTGAGAGAGAGAGAGAAACAGCATGAGAGGGGAGAAGGTCAGAGGGAGAAGCAGGCTCCCCGCTGAGCCGGGAGCCTGATGCGGGGACTCGATCCCAGGACTCCGGGATCATGACCTGAGCCGAAGGCAGTCGCTTAACCAACTGAGCCACCCAGGCGCCCCAAGAATACAATTTTTAAAGACTTTTCCCATTGACCATTCTACCCTTCTATATTTAAAGTTGCAGATTTTAATGCTGTAGCAATTAAAAGCGATACTTACGAAGACTTCAAACAATGGGAAAAATGTTCATGACACAATGGTAAGTGGGGGGAAAGCAGAACATAAAATTCTACCTCTGGTTTGGTCACAGGTTTGTAAAAATTATCTTTGTCCATGAACAGAGCCTGCAAGGGAACTCTGAAAAATGAAAACAGTAACAATATACATAGGGGATAGACATTCTAGATGGTTCTCCCCCATCACGATTAAAAAATTCCTGTTATGAAGATAATAAAAAATTATAATAGGGGTTGCCTCTCAGGGGGAGAGGGAGACTCTTGAGAGACAGGAACAAGAGGAAGACTTAGTCTTCATTTTCCACCTTTTGCATCTTTTGAACCTTAGGCTGTGTGCATGTAATACTCATTCAAAAAACCAAATGCATAAAAAGATGAAGTCCTGTTATCATGAAGCCTCTGATCACTGTCTCCCCAAGAGCTGAACCTGATTTCTGAACACTCCCTTAGCTGTTTCTACAGGATTAGCGCATCTATCAAGGCTGAAAGACAGTATGATACACTCCAGGAACGGAAAGATGGTCAGTATTTGCAGGCTCAAAGTTGAGGCAGGACGTGGCAACAGAAGGGTCTGGAGGAAGGATTCTTGGATGCCATGGTAGGAGTCTGGGCTTTGTTTGAGGGCAGCGGGAAGCCACTGAGAGGGACATGATCACACGGGCATTGTAGAATGATCGCTCTGAGTGTGGGAAACAAGAATACAGTATTTTCACCACAGAGATATAATAGATGTAAATAAATCTCAAGAGTATATAGGTAATAGTAAAATAATTAGGAAGTGATGAGTTTTGAGTATTTATTACCTTTGTTTTTTAATATAACTTACTCAATTGTAAGTATATATAATTTAATTTTAATAATGACTTTAACAATTGGCTTGCAAAATATCTGAATATTTAACAGCTCTGGTGAACTGGTACAAAGTGGCTCTGCACACCACTGGTTTCAGCTGAGTCCTAATGTGTATATTTTAGGAGAATGTAATTGCCACCACATAGCAGAATCTCTGGGATGAGAGGATCCCTGAGTTCCTCTTTATTTTGCAGGGTAGGGAAGATATAGTCACTGTTCTTTTTTTTTTAATTTTTTAATTTTTTTTAGAGAGGGAGAGAGGGCAGGGTGGGGCAGAGGGAGAGGGAGAGAGAGAGGGGGAGAGAGAGAGAGAGAATCCCAAGCAGGCTCCACACCCCGAGCAGAGCCTGACGCAGGTCCCGATCTCACAACCCTGAGATCATGACCTGGGCCGAAATCCAGAATTGGACACTTAATTGACTTAGCCACCCATGAGCCGTACTATTCCTTTTTTTTTTTTTTTTTAAGTGGGCTGCATGCCCAGCATGGAGCTCTACACAAGGCTCAAACTCACAAGCCCGAGATCAAGACCTGAGCTGAAATCAAGAGTTGGATGCCTAACCAACTGAGCCACCCTGGCGCCACTTGGTCTCTCTTCTTAAAGTCTTAGGAAGAAGTTGAACATGACATTTCACTTGCACTGGACCTAGCCCTAGGTCTCCCAAAGACCTGGAGGATGCAGGTGGAAACTGGTCAGCCAGCGAGGGGCTTCTGTGGTAGGGGCACGCAGGATTAGTGTTCCTTGTCCCTTTTGACCTGCTTAAATCACTAGCTTTGGCTCCCCATGGTTAAGCCACCTCAGGCAGCATCTTCCTCCTTCCACCCACTTCTAAACTCTGGGCTGATCTGCTTCCATCTCCCCAACTCATCCTCAGAGACACCAGCCACTGTTCCAACTCTTCCTCTGGGTAATCTGCCTTTCTCCATGTCCAGAGCTGGCCTCTTTCTTGTCCCTTGATCTTATGATCACCACCCAGGGAAGAATGGGAAATCTCAGTATCAGCAGCAGCAGCAGCAGCAGCAATATCAATATCCTCACCCTCATTATCACCATCATCACCATCACCCTCACCACCATCATCACCATCATCATCACCACCATCATCACCATCATCATCACCACCATCATCATCACCATCATCACCCTCCTCATCACCATCATCATAATCATCATCACCACCATCATCACCATCACCCTCACCACCATCATCACCATCATCATCACCACCGTCATCATCACCATCATCACCCTCCTCATCACCATCATCAGGATCATCATCATCACCATCATCACCATCACCCTCACCACCATCATCACCATCATCATCACCACCATCATCATCACCATCATCACCCTCCTCATCACCATCATCAGGATCATCATTATCACCATCATCACCATCACCCTCACCACCGTCAACACCACCATCATCACCACCATCATCACCATCACCCTCACCACCGTCATCACCATCATCATCACCACCATCATCACCATCACCCTCACCACCGTCATCACCCTCACCACCATCACCACCACCATCATCACCATCATCATCACCACCACCATCATCACCATCATCATCACCACCACCATCATCATCACCATCACCCTCATACCATCACCACCACCATTATCATCACCACCACCATCACCATCATCCTCACCATCATCACCATTTTCAGCAGTAGCAATAAGAGTAACAGCAACCCACATTTACTGAGTCCTTTCTAGGAGCTAGGCACCAGTTTTAACATGCATTCTCTCATAAAATCCTCACAGTAAGCCCTCAAGAGTAGGTACTATTGTTATTCCCATTTTCCAGGTGAGGAAACTGAGGCTCACACTGCTAGTGGGTGGTGAAGCCAAGATCTGAACCTCAGCTGGGCTGGCGCCAAAGCCTCATTTGGGCGGATGCCATTGATGAGCTATTGACAATGATGATTAGCAACTAGTAACACTTGAGAGTTTACAAAATACTGTGGCACTCATCATTTGCTACCACCCCTGTGAGGCCAGCATTAATTACTGTTGTCATTTGATAAACAAGGAACCCGAGGCTCTGAGAGATGAAGGCACTTTAAGATCCCACACATGGCAGGTGGTGGAGGGGTTCTTGAACCCAGGTCTTGAACCCTGCATGCTGTGTGGGCTGCCCTATTTTACATAAACACCTTCTGGGGCCTGGGCTGTTCTTCAGCAAAAATCTCCCATATATGGCACTTTCTGAAGCAAACTGTGTGTGTTCCCAAAATAGCTGTTGAGTGACAGTCCAGCCTCCTTGATTTGAAGCTTGCAAAGACCACCATATTCATCACCACCAGTCTTCTCTTACTCACCCCCGCATCCTAAATCCGCAACATCAGGGTTGGTGGGACCACCCCCCCCGCTTTGTTTTCAAAGTGAAGTGTGGAGAAGCGTACCCCATAAATCTGCCATTTGCATATGTTTCTTTGGGAGTAGGGGAGAAAGGAGGCTGGGGGCCAGATTTTCCTCGTGCAAGTCTACTCATTATTTACGCAGACAAGGAGATATTTCAGTAAAACTGCAGTCTACTCTGAGTGACAAGGTATCTTTCTGCAGTGCAAGGTTCAGGGAAATTGTAGTGAAGTTGACAGCTTTTTAATGTACAGTTGCTATTCCACTGAAATACGGCATGTTTTTATTTTGGAAGTACAAGATGACCTGTTTATTAGCTGTGATTCAAACTGAGTGTACATGCTTGGAAACACAAAGGCAGAAGAACAGCTTATTTCTTTTGGGGGTCATGGACGCTCCCTCCCCCTCCCCCCACCACACTTAAGAAAACATTGAACACACTGAGTGTTCCCAATTGCAGTGGACGTATTTTCCTTGAAATGACAGCCTACCTTAGAATCGCAGGAAGAAGTTGCCAATTGCTTTAATCATCCTCCTCTGGGTAACCAGGAAGTGCTTAGGTTCCTCTGTGGGGGGAGGCAGAGTGAGCAGTGAGATCTGGGGAGACACACAACCTGGGTGTTCGATGCGGAAACCTGCTCTTTTTCTTCAGGGGCACACCTTGGTGGTGGTGTGACTGGACTTTTGCTCCTCCAAGTATGGCTGGTGAACCAGCAGCATTTGCATCCCTGGGTGCTTATTGGAAATGCAGAATCTGAGCTCCCAGCCCACAACCTACTGCCCCAGAACATCCATTTTAACAAGGTCCCAGGTGATCTGCGTGCACCTTCCAGGTAGAGAAGGGATGGCCCAGAGTACCCAGCGGCCTTTGCCCAGATTAGGTGAAGCTCAGTTGCTGGTGTCATTCACTTATTCAGCACATACTTATTTGGGATCCTCTATGTACCAGGAGCCAACTTAGGTACTAGGAACACAGGCAATGACAGAAAAAGCCCCCGCTCTCCCTCCGGGAGCTTGCAAACCAGTATGGGGAGCCAGCCGGGGGAAACAAGGAATTACAGGTGGGCTGGATTACAAAATCATCGTCACCTGGACAGGATGGCATTTGCATCTCTGTAGGACTGAAAGTGGCAAAACCTAAACAAAGGAGAAAAAACACATCTGTGTTATAGTCTGTACTCCAACGTTTTACACATTCTCATAAACCTTGTCATTACCCTGTGCTTGGATTTTTTTTTTTTCCATTGAAGTGAAATCCACAGAGTATACAGGTAACCATTTAAAGTGCACCGGTCAGTGGCATCTAGAGTATTGACACTGTTGCAAAACCAGCACCTCTCCAATTTCCGAAGGTTTTCATCACCCCAGAGAAATACCCCATACCCATCAAGTGATTAGCCTCTACTCCCTTCTCCCGCAGCTCCACTTTCCGTCTGTGGATCTGCCTATTCTGGGTCTCTCACATAAAAGGAATCATATAATATGTGACCTTTGGTATCTGGCTTCTTTTGCTTAGCATAATATTTTCCAGGTCCATCCGTATCATAGCATAGATCAGCACTTCATTCCTTTTTGTGGCAGAATATTGTTCCATTGTACGTTTTGCACAATTGACTTATCCACTCATTTGTTGATGGATATTCATGCTCTTTAAAAAGAAATCTCTCCATTTAAAATAGGCCTGTGTTGAGGTAACTGGGTGGCCGGTGAAGCATCTGGCTCTTGGTTTCAGCTCGGGTCATGATCTTGAGGTCGTGAGATTGAGCCCCATGTTGGGTTCTGCGCTCAGCATGGAGTTGGCTTGGGAATCTCTTTCTCCCTCTCCCTCTGCCCTTTCCCCCTCCCCCCCACTCCCCTGCTCATGCTCTCACGCATGCTCTCTCTCTTTCTCTCGCTCCCAAAATAAATAAAATCTTTTTAAAAAATAAATAAAATAGGCCTGTGCCTATTTTATGCAAAACAGACCTTCATGAAGCAACAGTGCTCATTTTGGATTATTACATTATCAACTGTCAGTTGTCACTTATATCGGTCTGTAAGGCTCACATCAGAGCGTTTCCCTGAAAACAGGACTCCGGGTTACATGCACGGGGCTCCTGGACACACACTTGTGTGGTAGATCCTGGCACTTGAAAAATCACTTGTTTGGGTTTGCAAAGCATAAATCTTGTGCCTGCCACACTGCATGAAATTAGTGGTAGTTCTGGGCCATTTTCCCATTTTATTCAAGCAACCACTGAGCCCACACAACAGCCTTTTTTGAGGTTGAGCTCTGCTCTGGGCCCTGAATAGATGACCGTGGCCCTCTGGCTCCACTGGTCAGACGCCTGGCTGCTCCCATAATGAGAGCCGAGCCGCCACCAGGCTGAAGGGCTTCACCTGGCCCCTCCCTGGGTTCTGAAGATTCCTCTCCCATTTCCAACGGAGAAGCAGCCTTGCAGCTTTGAGGGAAATCAGCTTGAAAATGAAAGCCCTAAGCACAAGCAGAATCAACGGAAGAAGTTATTTGTGAGGCTAAGGCGCTCAGATGGAGCTTTCCAGCCAAGTAAAGGAGAGCCACCTGCAGCATTGCCAGGGAGACAAATGCCACATCTGGAAAGATATCTGCATAATCCACAGCTTGTCATTTGGGCAGGAAGTATTCTCTCTCCTTTGAGAATCTGCCTAATTATGGGTTGGATATGTGCCAGGAGAGAGGACCAAGAGAGAAACGAAGCAGCACACACAGCCAAGCCATCGTGTGTCCTCCCAGATCGTGGGCCACCACCCGGGGGCCATGGTGTCGGGAGGTGCCCGTGGCCAGATCAAGGGAGCCAGCCAAGGCAAGGCAGGAATGTGATCTGAGCCCCGCGGACTGGTCTGCGGTGTCTCGGCTATGGTCTCCTGAAATGCTGCAGTGTTTGGACCCTTTGTGAGATGTGTTGCCAAGTCATTGGTAAAACACTGACTTTTGCAGGTTATTGCGTTTTTTGGTCCTTCTTTTAAATTTTTAAGAATCGTGGGGATATGCACATAACATTTGCCATCTTAACCATTTTTAAGTGTGTTAAATACATTCACTTTGTGCAACCATCACCACTATCCCATTTCCAGAAAGTGTTCATCTCCCCAAACTGAAACTGTCCCCAGTAAACACGGACTCCTTACTCCCCGCTTCCCAGCTCCGGGCACCCACCACTCTCCTTTCTGTCTTCATGAATCTGACGACTCTAGGGACCTCATATAAGTGGAATCATACAGACTCTGTCCTTCTGTGTCCGGCTTATCTCAGCATGATGTCCTCCAGGTTCATCCGTGTTGTAGCATGAGTTAGAATCTCCTTCGCTTCGTTGTGTGTAAATACCACATTTTGCCTGTCCATTCATTGGCTGATGGACACTTGGTTGCTTCCAGCTTTTGGCCCTTATGAATACTGTTGCTGAGGACATGGGTGCAGGTTACAGACTTTTAAAGAGCAAATAGAGCATTTCTCTTAGCCTTGCTCTTTAATGGATGCTTTAGGGAGGAGGCCTTGGGCACCGCTCTGCACCGTCTGAGTACAGCCTGCGGGGAGAAGCAGACACCGGTGGCTCTTACACAGTCCGTCCACTTATGAAGGACCATTCTGATTTAACTGTCCTATAAACGATCGTGGGGGAGATTTCCTCCCAGGCACTGTGAGCACACATGAACTTGACCTATCAGATAGTTCACAATGGGAAAAGGTTGAGAAGAGCCTCCTTAAAAGCTAGGAAATTAAAGAGTCAGCTCTGACCTAGAGCCTGAGGCTGCTGCCCTGGGCCCTGGACCTTCAAGTCCGCCAGGCGTGGGTGGTTCTTACTTTCATTTTTGCCGTAGAGACAGACACCAGCCCAAAGGAAGTTAGACCAGACATCTCCGTGCTTCTCCCACTTCACTTCGCGACCCCGGGGAGCCTGTCAAAAGTGTGGCTCCTAGGGCCCCCGCGTCTGAAAAGTCTGAGTCAAGAGGGGGCCAAGGAATCGGCATTTCAGTGATTCCCACGCGGGCCACAGCGACAGGCACCCAGCAGTGTAGCTGTGCTGATATTTGAGGAGGTAGAACTGGATGCTGGCTCTCCTTCTCCCAGATGTCCCGCCTTTGTGGGGTGACATGCCAGAGATGGGCTGAGCACAAAGAGATATGTCAGAGGTAGTCAACTCCTTACGGGCACCGCTGGGGGCAGGGAGGCAGGCGCTCACCTTGATTTCAGAATGGATAAGCCCTCCCCCTCTTTTGTTCATTCCTGAGTTCTTTCCTTTCTCTGGTGCCTCTTGCACTGAAGGCTAGAATGAATGATAAGGGGATCATCCCCATGGTCATCGTGGCTCAGCCTCCTAAACTTGCCTTGGAGGGGCCTTCCCCGCAGGGGACACGTGAGCATGGCTGTTTCCTTCTTTTCTCTTACAGTTAGACACAGAATTGCCCCACGAAGGCTATGCTGTGGTTTCCTGAGGGCTCTGCTTGGTGTTGGAAAGCACACACTGATGTCAGCTCACACAGGTTAAACCTCCTGGCAGCCTCACGAGAGAGGAACTCATTCTCCCACTTTACAGAGGAGAAAACTGAGGCTTGGGGAGGGTGAGGCGACGAGCCCCCCCGAAATCTCAGACTCGGTGACGTGGGAACGCCAGGATTCAAACCTGAGTCGGCCTCTCCAGAATCCACACTCTGCTGCAGATTCTGCATTTTTGCGTTTTTCCCTCTTAAAATCAACTAACTAATGAGTCAAACCTGACTCAGGATGCCGCTGGAGGTCGCACACCTCCATCTGTCAATTAGCACCTGCCTCTTCTTGAGGATGCAGAGAATGAACTAGGTCAAATTAATTGATCATGTTCTATTTCAGGGGACCCCTCTGAAGGAAAAAAAAAGCCATATTATTCTAATTCTAATTCATTTCAAGCCTAGCAAATAATTGAAAGCAGGTCCCAGAGAAGGGTAAAGCCATTCACCCTGCAAAGCTGCAAAGGGGCTTCGACTCCACCCTCCGCTTGGACTGATCTTCCTCCTGCCACCCAGAGCATGTGGCTTTTCCTCTCTGTTGCCCCGCAAAGTGGGTGCAGGCGTGGCCCCGGTCCCCACAGACCCCCTCGCCGGCCATATCCAGCATGCTCTCTCCCTGCGTGTTCCAGCTCACACTCCCCTTAAATGCACTATGCTGCTGACAGCAAACACAGGGACCTCAAACGCCCAGCACAGTGTATATATGTTGCAAGAGTGGATTTCTAGAATGCCAGAAAGTAGAACACGCTGGAAAACTGGTCTGATTAAAGAATCAGCCTGCTACTTACATTCTGTACCCAGTCCTCGAGTATTTCTTAATAAAAGCACCCCACGTTCAAAGGCTATCTGCTGAAGGGAAAGAGCTACTTAGGAGCGCAGTTTACACGGCAGCAGGATTATTTGTTTTCCAGCGAGCCACTGTACTATGCAGTTAGGGGCTGCCAGGGGAGGTGGCCATTGTTAATGTGGTGACACTGTTATGTGCTTTGTTTGAGAGTGTGGCTTAATTAGATGGCAACTTGGAGGTGCTAGCTGTTTGCAAGGTAACACTGGTCTCCCGGGTGGAGGGCTAATTTAGCTTTTTAGTTTAATTCAAAAAGGAGGAGAGAGAAAAAGCTGAGATTTTAGTAGATCAAGAACACACACACACAAAATGCGTGCACGAATATTATATGTACATTGCAAAACTTTGGCTGCATGACCCCGGGAAGATGGAATAGGGGAGGAACAGAATGCCTCCTGTATTCCTTTGGTCAATACAACATGTCGTTTCTCGGGGCTTTCCCTCCGACAAGTGCTGCATCAGGCAGTACAACGTAGTGTTTACGGCACAGCCTTGATGCACACAGACAGACAGACCTGGTTTGGAAGCCCAGCCCCACCACTTTGAGCTGTCTGATGTTGGCAGGTGTTAGTCATTCAACCCCTCTGAGCCTCCATGTTTGTGGTAAAACCGGATAGTAATATCTACCTCCTGGGGTTGTGGGCGAGTTCAGTCAGGACATGGGAGTCAGCCCGTGGCAGAGTTCTTGGAACATGATCAGTGCTCCGTGAGGGAGGCAGGGGAACAGGGATGAAGGAGGGAGCCCGGGCCCTGCCTCTGGGCCGATGGAAAGACAGACCTATCTGCCTCCTGCCAAGATGGTGGGAAAAGTCCAACATTGGATGGGACCGGGACAGAGCGGCTGGAGGGGAGGAAGTCCCAGAAGGCTGTACAGAGGGGGCCAGTCTGGAGGCTGGCTTTGGATTTTTCCCCCCTTTACTGTTTTAATGTATGAATTTCGTACAATAAAAACTCACTCATCTTATGCATACAGTTTGGCAAATTTTGATAATTGTGTACAATCATGTAACTTATCACTGTCAAGATATAAAGCAGGTTCCTTGCCCTAAAAAGCTTCCCCGAGCCCCTTTGCTCTTGGTGTCCTTTTCCAATCCTGGCCCCAGGCAACCACAGATTGCTCTCTGTCACCGTGGTTTGCCTTCTGGAATTTTGTATAACAGAGCGATACATCTCACAGTCTTGTATGTTTGACTTTTTTCATCAGCCCAACGCGTCTGAGATTCACGTGAGTTGTGGCACGTGTCAGTACCTCGTTGTTTCTTATTGCCGGGTACATTTCCATGGAATGGATGGACCACACTTTGTTGATCCATCCACCCGTTGATGGACACTGGGTTGCTTCCAGTTTGGGGCTACCGTAAAAAATACGCTATGAACGTCCACATGCACGTTTTTGTCTGGGTGTATGTTTTCATTTCTTTTGGGTAAACCTCTAGGAGCGGGATGTCTGGGTTACCTAATAGGTGCGTGTTCACCTTTGTAAGTTTCCACCATATTGTTTTCCAAAGTGGCCATACCATTTTGCATTCTCACCCATAGTGTATGGGAGCTCCAGTTTGCCCCATGTTCCCACCAACACGTGATATTGTCAGTGTGTTTAACTTTGATGCTTGAGTTTGGGAGCGTGATTAAACGTTTAGCAGGCAAACAAGATGGGGAGTATATTCTAGGTAAAGAAGATAGCAGAGGGAGAAGGAGGGAAGCAAGAAGGGCACCATGTGTGAAGGCAGCAGGTACGTCAGTGTCGCGGGCAGCAGGTACGTCAGTGTCGCGGGCAGCAGGTACGTCAGTGTCGCGGGCAGCAGGTACGTCAGTGTCGCGGGGGAGGAAAGGGTACGGTGCAGGAACGGGCGAGTTTGCAGAGCAGGCGATGACCTCAGGGTGAGGTCATGGATGGACTTAGACTGTGAGTAATAAACACAAGGACCACAACCAGCGCCCACTGAATGCTGCATACCAGGGACCAAGCTTCTAGGAGATGGGTCCTCATATTACCCGTGCTACCAAGAAGAAACAGAGGCAGGACTCTTAACAGGAGGCACCTGACTGAGTGTGGAGGGCGAGGAAGGGAAGCTGAGACTAGATATCAAGTTTTTGCCTCGGGCAACTGAGTCAGTGGAGATGCCACTAACCAAAATAGAAAATTCGAGAATGGGAGCGCGTCTGCCGAAATGATCATGAAGTTGCTTTGGACTTGTGAATGTGGACAGTGCGTGTGGCACAACTTACGGTCTTTCAGGGCTGGTGGCTTTAACACAGGAAGGGCCTAAAGTCCTGTGATGTTTGGTGATTCATAGTTTGGTGGAGATATGAATTTGTATGTCTTGTACGGCCGTGTGTGTGTGTGTGCGCGTGTGTGTGTGTGTTTACGAGTCAGTGAGTGTGCCTAGTCAGCTACCGATGATCCACACTGCAACCTCCCTCTGTAGTTCTCCCCTCCCTGTTGCATGACACTCACAAAGACCCTTTACCTCTGCCCCCACACCCCCCCTCCCCCTAAGTCCTGGGACACTATTGTTTGCTCCAGAGGCTAGCAGCAATTGCCTCCTGTCTGGCATCTCCCTACCTGCTCCTGTCCCCTCTGTTCTGTTCCCTACACGGAGTTTCTTCCAAAATAAAAAAAAAAAATCTCCCCCAAAGAAGTCAATTCCTGTCAGTCCCCCACTGTAAGCCCGTTAGGGCTTCCCTGCTGTCTGCAGGGCTGGTCTCCAAGGGTATGTTCGCTCCTCCAACTCAGTGTGAGCTTGCAGGGAAGGGACCACGGGAGAGAGAACGTTCTGGCCCTTCATGCCTCGACAAGAGCACCGGCATTGCCTCTTAGGGAGCCTAAGGGGAAATGGAGTGAGCCAAGTGGTGTGGGTTTGGGCACTGAAGTTATGAATGCCCGTTCCCCACCACCCTCCTCTGCAGAGAGTACCTGCGCTCAGTTCTGGTCGCCTGGGGTACGGTGGGTGTGAAGAGACCAGGGAGAGCTTGGTGAGCAGTCCAGAAACCACGAGAGGACCAGCTGAAGGAGAAGTTCATGGTGCATGCTTAGTCGGCATGAATGACTCAGCTCTTCTTTTGCCAAGTATCGTGGCTGTCAGGCTGGAGGAAACTGGGCCACTGGTGTGACATGG
The DNA here is from genome assembly GCF_037043125.1 of Eumetopias jubatus. Lineage (NCBI taxonomy): Eukaryota > Metazoa > Chordata > Mammalia > Carnivora > Otariidae > Eumetopias > Eumetopias jubatus. Next base: position 90,994,339 of record NW_028274821.1, read on the forward strand.
AGGTTGGACCCTCTCCTTCGTGCCCTCAGAGAGATACCGCTTCCTTCTCTGGAAGAGGAAGGAAGTAACTCAGTGAATCCTACAGTCCTTCCCCAACCTAACATTCACCTGGTTTTTTAAAAGCCAACGTGATTCACGTCTCTTTAAGAAGAACATGTATCTCATGGTGGCTAAAATTGAAGCTGAAAGATTCTTTTTTTTTTTTTAAATAATGAACATTTTTAATGAAAAGAGCTTTAGTCTGGGCCAGGAGCACCAGATGATGGTCTTTGACTCTGCTTCTTGCTGTCCACTTTGTTTTATTTTTAAGATTTTATTTATTTACTTAGAGCACGAGCACGGGCAGAGGGAGAGAGAAAGGAAGAAGCAGACTCCCTGCCGAGCAGGGAGCCCGATGCGGGGCTCGATCCCAGGACCCTGAGGTCATGACCTGAGCTGAAGGCAGACGCTTAACCGACTGAGCCACCCGACCTGAGCTGAAGGCAGACGCTTAACCGACTGAGCCACCCAGGCGCCCCTCTTGCTGTCCACTTTTGTAGCAATTCCTGGATTCTGGGGCTAGATTCCCAAAGCCTGGTCATAGTGGATGTTTTCCCCTTCGGCTGTCTTTTGGTCTCTCACTTCCGAGTATCTAAAAACCATTTGCTTTTCCAATTTATAACATTTCTTTTTGGAATGTTGTCTCTTACTGATTCAGAGAAAGGAGGACGTTTGTTTTAACAGATTTGAATTTTATCAGCCTGTGTATTTGCACCAAAGCATAATAATAATAAATCATGGTCCTAATAAGTAGGCTGCCCAGAAGGACGATGGTAGTACCCCGAATAATTGATGTACATTCTCTGGGATTTAGGGGTATCATAATTTATCGGGGTTCATGTTTTTCTATCCAATTTGAGGAAAGGCAGCTGTATTTTGTAAGCAATAAACTCTGCCATTGTATTTCTTGGCCACACAGAGGAAAGCATTCTTACTACTTTCTGCCCGTTTCCCAGTCATTCCTGCAGTATCTAGTAGCCTCTTTATGGGAAAGAGTTTATCAATATTTCAATTATAAACTCCGATTTTCAGGAGGTTTGTGACTCGCCTGTTTAAGAATCGGATCAGGTGGAAAACACAGTAAATAGCTAGGCATCCCAGCGACTTGCATGCTTTTCCAAAATATTGAACAACCAGAGCAAGTAAGTTCAGTTTCTTTCAGCGTTTAGTGTGAATCTTTGGTTTTTCTATGCCACAGGCATAAAATGGAATTAAGCCTCTTCTTCCCCTCAGAAGTGTTAGGATGTTACTGGGGTTCCTGCCTGATGATGGAATCAGTGTCTCCACATATGAAAGATACATTCCGGAGAAACCGACCACAAGTCCCTTTTCTTACCAATTGAGTGATAATTGGTTACAATGCCTTTTTACACTGCGTGGTGAGTCTTTTTCTAGAAGTGAAGACTCTTCAGGAACACAAATAGGCACTCTTAATTATGGGACTGGTATACTGGCTTTTAAGAGAGTAGATATACTCCTAAGTGTAGCCAAAGGCCAGCAGCATCCTCACTTCTGAGCCAACAAGGCCGGGCCAGCCATCACGTGGTCCAGCCCACAGGGACCCCACGCCAGACACTCCAGGGACCAAGGGCAATCTGTTGACCTCACGCAACCCTGACTTGGGCCAACTCTTCCCACCCAAGCCACATGCCAAGGCCCTGCCTTCAAAGTCCCCCTGAGCCAGAAGTGCTTGATCACTCTGAGCATCCCAGGGCCACTCAGAGTGAGGGCACACAAAATGTCATGACACCTCATGCAAATTATCCCCTGGCAACAGCCCTGGATAGATTTTGTTTTATTGGGTTGGCCTTTAAAAGAGAAGCCAAAAAATTAGCCTGCAGGAATAACTCTAGTCCGTGGCCAAGCTCAGCAATATCTCATGCAAGAGCAGGTGGCCTCTTCTGTCCTGGCAGATTCTCTCTGGACTGTTCTTAGGGTTTATTAGGGGTAGATGGAGTCATTCCTGACAATGTTGCTGCAGCAGAGCCCGCCAGGACTTTGCTACGCACGGGGTTCTCACATTAAAAACAAAAGGAACCCCCCCACCGATCTCTCTCCACTCAGCCCCCAATAGCACACATTGTCAAGGAAAAGCAGGACGTCCTAGCTTTAGGGTTTGGGGAGGACATGCAGTGTGGTGGCTAGAACACGGGAGTTCTCAGCCCACCTCAGCACACAACCTATTGGCTGTGTGACCCGGGGCAAGTTACCTAACTGCTCTGAGCTTTCCCATCTGTAAAATGGGGACAATTACACATACCTGCTAGCGTTGCTGTGAGGACCGAATGGCAAAGTGTGAGTGCTGTGCCTGGCATTCCGTCATTCATTTTATGAAGCACCTACTATGTGTCAGGCGCTACCCTAGGCTCTAGGGAAATAGTCATGGATGAGACAGATAGATATGGTGCCCCTCTCATGCTAATGTTTTTTATTGTTGTTGTTTTGTTTTGTTAAAGATTTTATTTTTAAGCAATCTCTACCCCCCGACGTGTGGCTCGAGCTCACAACCTCGAGATCAGGAGTCGCACGCTCCTCTGACCAAGCCAGCCGGGCGCCCCTCTCGTGCTTCTGTTCTGATGGGAGGAAACAGACAATATACGAGTAACTAAAAAAATAGCATTTCTTGTGAGAGACAGCTGGGCAGGGGTTAGCGAAGGCTGCTCTGAGCTGGTGGCTGAGGGGGAGCCCATCCACAGTAGCTGTTGCCGTCCTTCCTTCAAGACCCATTTCAGGGGCGCCTGGGTGGCTCAGGCGGTTGAGCATCTGCCTTCCGCTCAGGTTGTGATCTCAGGGTCCTGGGATCGAGTCCCGCATCAGGCTCCCTGCTCAGTGGGGACTCTGCTTCTCCCTCTGCCTGCCGCTCCCCCTGCTTGTGCTCTCTTGCTTGAGCTCTCTCTCTATCTCAAATAAATAAATAAAATCTTAAAAAAAAAAAAAGTCCCATTTCAAACGGCACCTCCTCCTTTGAGGGGCAGCGGGGCCTGACTCCCATCCTGATGTCTCCTTCCCTCCGTCCTCCGTATGCCTATTCCCGGCCATGCCCCACCCTCAGCCAGCCCCACGTCTCTCCATCCGTGCTGATGGACTAGAACACAGACGCAAAGTCTAACTGAGACTTCCAGAGGGGCCCCCTTCACAGGGACTCTGCTGGGCTCTCTGGGCCTTGAGTCTTTCTTCTTCCTCTGGTCTTTGTGGAACAAGAGCAGGTGAAAGAAACCACTCAGTCTGGGGGATGATGGAAGAGGCCTCTCATCCACCTGGAGGACGGACTGTCTCACACCCTTGGGTGTCCCCTCTGTGAAAGCCACGAGGGCAATCCCTCTGTGTCCTGGAGCCACGCAGGCCCCTGAAATGGTGGCCCCTGAAGGTGAGGAGGGTGGGGATGCTGAGGCCCGAGCTGCCCCGTGGCAGAGCCCCCCCGGCCCGTGCGGTCCCGGGCAGCCCGTTCCCACGCATGCCCACAGCTGCCCCAGAGCCTTGCTGACTGACAGGAGGCTGCATCTTATAAAGGGGGAAAAAAAAAGGATTAAAATCAAGATTTTGCTATTATTTTCCTCTGATAAAAGTGCCGCGAGGAATGGCTCAATTGTGTCACCGCCTCGTTCTTCATTTTGTGTTTTTCTTTCATGCTTCAATATCTTCCTCCCGCTGCTCATGTCTCCTTTCTCTCTCCTCGCTTTGATCTATTCGTTTTCCCCAGAAATGGGGTTTATAAATCACTGTAATGCAGCCTTGGGAAAGATGGTGCTTAGTGCAGGGAGAAATACATCGCTGCTAACAGCCCCGGCAGGGAGACAAACCCTCGGCTTGTTGCTGGGTTCTGGCGACGGGTTACTGATGGTATTTGCTTTTTATGTCTGCGCACGTGCCATCGGGGCAGGGCCGCGGGGAGCGTTCCGCACGCCACCTTTGTAATATTTCAAGCCTCCTCCGGCAGTCGAAAACAAACTGCTCCTGCTTGCTCAGGGAAGCAGAGAGAGGGCGGGAAGGAAAGTGGACGCGGAGGAGAGAAGCATAAAGGAGTGCACATGTTTTCCTTTGGATTCCACCCCGGATCAACCCGGCTCCTAAAACACCTGTCTCTCCGTCCTTAGATCAGCCTGCGCGGCCGCCTTAATGAAACCGGCATCGCGGGTCGGCGGGCCCAACTCTCTCCGGCACAGTTAGGAGTCTAACGGCCCAGATCCCTTCTTTGTGAAGGCCCGCGGCCTCCCTGCTCATGTTTTATGGTCCCATTTTCTCTGCAGCTCAGAGCAGAGAAGCGTCGGGCGTGAGGCGTGGGTTTCCTCCGGACTCGGAGCGGCCTCGCTGTGCGTGCGAGATCCAGGACACCGCCATGAAAACCCTGGCAGGCCTTAAATCAGAGCATAAAGACAGATCCCGTTACCCTGGCGCAGGGCGTGCGGCCGGCCTGAGTCCCACAGAGGGCCTGCTTGGCGCCGCGGCGACGGGCTCAGGGACTGATGACCTCCTCCACCCCTGCGTGCCGGCCCAGGGGGCGGGGAAGTCTCGGCTGGTGCCCCCTCCCTTCCTTCCTCCACACCAGGCTTCTGGATGCCACCCGTGGAGGCAAAGTAGGAATCCTAACAACGATCTTTCCTCAGCACGAGAACATGTTTATTTCCTTTCACGGGTCAGGTCTCCACAGGACAGTGTGAAGCCGGGGACGGGCACCGCGTAGACCAGTGCTGTGCGGCGGAAACTTCTGTGGTGACGGGGGCCTTCTGTCTCCGCTCTGCCCACCCGCACGGGCAATCCTAGGCACTTGAGGACTGGCTAGTGTGACTGAAGACGAAATTTTGAATTATTTTAAACTCGCAAGAGCAATGTGGCTAGTGGCTGTCGTCCCAGGCAGCACAGACATAGACAGACACTGGACAATTCAGAGGAAGCCTCTGGCTTATGTCTTTTGTTGTACCTAGCAGCTGCTCTCTCGAGTCGGTGGCTAGCACTGGGAAAATCACAGAGGTGTGTGCGAGGAGATTCGGGTATGGGGGAGAACAATGAAATGACCAAACCCTTTCGAGGTCACACTCCCCTGAGTTCCACCAGGGGTGAAGACACTCACGGATTCGATAACCGGGCCAGATCATGGAAGAATACTTCCCTTGGGGTCACATGAAAAGAGTCTGGGACACACTGTGGCTTATGTCTGTGGTAGCAGCTCAGGTCACAATCTTGGGAACTACCTAATTTAGCCCTTTGCATCTAATCCAGCCTGGATGGGTGGGTGGATGGGTGGGTGGATGGGAGGGTGGATGGATGGATGGGAGGGTGGATGGATGGGTGGATGGATGGATGGGAGGGTGGATGGATGGGAGGGTGGATGGATGGGTGGGTGGATGGGAGGGTGGATGGATGGATGGGTGGATGGATGGATGGATGGATGGGTGGTGTATGTGTGTGTGAGGGTATGTGTTTGCATGTGTGCACGCACAGGCGTGCCTGTTGAAGACCTTCAAGAAATTGCTCCTGATTATCCTGGCCTCATAATATTCAGCGCAGGGTATCATGCTCCGTAAGGCTTCATGACCAACCCCTTAAAGTCAACTGAAGAGCTTCTCTGGATGTGCCAGACAGGACGCTGCGGCAGTCTCCGGCCATTGCTCTTGCCTCAGCCCTTCTCTTAGCTCCTGAGCAGCTCAGTGGTCACACTGCCTGGCCGCATCTGCGTTCCTCCACTTTATGAGCTATGGGGCCTTGGGTAAGTGACGTGAGCGCCCAAAGCCCCCGTTTCCCTCTCTGGAGAATGGAGGTGATAATAGCACCCACTGCAAAAATGTACAGGTGTCCATCAGTGAGCAAATGGATGCACAAAATGGTCTATCCAGATGGGGGACTATTATACAGCCAGAAAAAATGAGGTATGGGGCACCTGGCTGGCTCCATTGGTAGAGCACGAGACTCTTGATCTTGGGGTTGGGAGTTCGAGGCCTACATAGGGTGTAGAGATGACTTAAAAATAAAATCTTTAAAAAAAAAATCAGGTATTGACAGACGCTACAATGTGGACAAACCTCAGAAACATGATGCTAAGTGAAAGAAGCCACACACAGAAGGCCACACATTGTGTGATTCCATTTACAGGAGATGTCCAGGATAGGTAAATCTATAGAGACAGAGGGTGGGTTTGTGGTTGCCAGGGGCTGGGGAGATGGGAGAATGGGGAGTGATTGTTTAACGGTAACGATTTTTCTTTAGAGGTGATGAAAAATCTTGGCGTGAGATAGAGGTAGTGGTTATACACCACTGCAAATATACTAAATGTCACTGAATTGTGCACTTAGAAATGGCCGGTTGTATATGATGTGATTTTCACCTCAATTTAAACATTAATTAAAAATATATATGAATGTTCTTTGACATAAAGACCTCAACCCTGTGCCTGGCGTGTGGTAAGCGCTGAATAAAGGCTGGTTTTAAAAACAGCAGCTATGATAACCCAGAACGCATTCTCTGATCTCTGTAGAAATCTCCACTCCCGACCATAGGCATCTCTCAGGATGAACAGAGTGATGGATGCGGGGAGGTTGCTTACAGACGGCACACGTGAGCGGGGGCTTGGCACAGGGCCAGCTGTTGCTGGGTTAGACAAAACCCACATGCTGCAGGAGATGTGTGGCCAAGGATGTGCCCTGGTTCAGGGGCACACCCGGCCGTCTCTCTCCCTCGTGGCGTGGTGAGTTAGAGACCCCACGGCCCACTCCAGCGAACATGTTCATCGCATCTGCCCCAGCAGCCTTCCCTCCGGCTCAGGACAACTTCCAGTCCCCTGCTCCCTTGTCCCCAGCAGCCACAGGGCCAGGCCTGAGCCGCGGGAGCAGCTTGATTTCTCAAGTCCAGGGAAGCTATAAATCTAGAGCTTTAATCATGTGTTCATGATCATTCAGCAAAGAGCAACAGAGGATTGATTCTGCCGGGACCACAACGGGGAGGCAGCAGGGGGTTGTCAGGGGGGATATTGGTTTAGCAAAGGTAGAACTGCTCCCCGGGGCCCTTCCCAGGACTGGCCGATGAACGATGACACCGATGGCCATAACAAGGCAATTACTGGTGTGTGCAGGCAATGCTTTGTTAAAGAGGCAGGCTTCCTGCGTGGGCCCAGAGCGGGCCTTTGTGGCCCAGCCTTGCCCGAGTGGCAGAGCCCCTGCGATTTCCCCCATCTCCGCTCCAGGGCCTGCGTCCTTGAGAAAGCAGTAAGCATTTTTTAAAAGCCTCAAGGGTCCTTTCCAGTGTTCCGTGCCAATGTTAAGGAGGAGAAACTGGGGAAACCCGGAGAGACTCGGTGGTCCCTTTCATGCAGTAGGTGTCTAATATCTATTTCTTGAACATCTCTGCTCCTTCGTTTTGTGCGAGAGAAGAAAGAGGCCCAGAGAGGCAGCGATTAGTAGCTGTAATGAGGCCAGCCAGCCCGGTCTCCCTTTTCCCAGTGCACTGGCCTTGTTTACAAACCGTAGCCCCTGAGGAGCAGAAAGGGAGTGGGCTCCCCTGGGGCGGAGAGAGAAAGCGCAGGCCCCTTTCCTTTCGGGGGTGGGGGGAATCTCTGTGGGGCGCTTCTGGTGTGTTACTCCAGGAAAAAATTTAAGAGCATGCAAGTGTTCCTATCCTTTCTGTTTGCTTTGTTTTCCCACAAATAGGTTTTTCTTCACTTATTTAACTTCGTGTCAGGATCGGGACATCTTTCTGTAGCAGTAGGTCAGTCACTTCCTGCTTTCTCAGAGATGCATTTCATTCCACGGACCATAAAATCTGCAGCCCCCCCACGGTCTTATCTAGGTTCTTGACACTATAGCATCACACTACAAGAACGCGTTTGTATATAATGCAAGTATTTGCATAGGTTACATCTTAGTCGGGGAGGTGCTGAGCCAGAGCCTACTCCTCACATTTTATAAAGTCACGGGGACTAAAAATTGCCTTTCCTGGAGGTTGTCCAGCTTGCGCTCCTGGGCCCAGCATCTGAGAGAGCATCCCCCCCCCACCCCCTGACAACTTGCTTTCTCCATGATATGCTGCTGCTGTGATTCGTTTTCTCCCATTGCAACCCCCCCATCCCCGCCAGCCTACTATCCAGCCTTCTGCTTGACCAGAAGACACAGAATAGTTGCTCATCAATAATGAACACGTGTATGAATGCCTGAGCACCCACCAGGTGCCCGGGATTGTCGCTGGTGCTGGGAGAAAGACCCAGGCCAGTCTTCACGGAGCCTACCTCCCCACCACCCCTCCATCTCGGGCAGGAAGCTGCCCTGATTGCTGGCTGCGGTGGGAAGTTCAGTGTCCCCCAGGCCACCTGCTTGAATAACCTGAAGAAGGTAGGCTTTCCCAGGTGTCCACCACACACTGGAGGTTTCTCACGCTAGAGGAGCAAGCCTGCCCCCACAAGAAGAACCCTAGTGACACAGGAGAAACAGGGGCACAGCCTGGTGATACAAAGGGGGAGGGAGGTGTCCCCACACCTGGGGATGATGGACTGAAGCAACGCCTTCTTGCATTCGGCACACCCAGCCCAGGGGCTTCCAGAAGCAAGTGCATCCCACAGGCATAAACGGAAGCCACCCCAAGGCACCACGCAGGTCTGGAGGGAAACCAAAGTCAGGCCTGAGGACAGATCTGGGCTGCCTGGAGTCCCCATCATCTTCAAATGGAACTGCCAATAGGAAGGGGGAAAAACTCAGGGGGCTTGGCCCAGAAGGGCCACGCGCTCAGCTTTGGATGCAGGGGCTGTTCCTAGGAAGCCTGAGCTGGGAGTCCCTAATCGTGAGCCCTTGATCTTGGTGGAGGCAAGCAGGCAAAGGAGGTGAATGGGAACCAGGGAGACAGGTGGGCTTACCTAATTTCCAAGTAACCGTCTGCTTACAGTGAATGTCTCTACATGAAAACTAGTTTCTTATTTACTAACAATGAGGACTTTGAGGTGTTTCTCAGGAAATGGTGTCTAAAACCACTACAAGCATTTTATAACTTCACATTTGAAGGAACATGCTCATTTTCCAATCAATAGCTAGCATACTGATAGCTACCATTGACTGAGTGTGTGCTCCAAACCAGACCCCAGGCTCGGACTCAGCAGACACTTTCCCATGAACCCCCTCAATAGCCCCCATTTTACGGATGAGGAAAGCAAGGCTTGGAGAGCTTAAATTTCTTACCCAGGTTTCAAAAAAAGGAAAAAAAAAAAAAACAGGAAAAGACAGATGTGCCTGTCTACAAAGCCAGTTTTCTGGATGCTGTGAGGCGTGAGGGTCTGGAGCCGGCCCATAGAAAATCTACATGAGCCACACGTGTGCTTTGAAACCTTCTAGTAGCCACATTAAATAGGTCAAAAGAAACAGGTGAACCTAATTTTAATAGTATCTTATTTAGCCTAATTATTTACAAGAGCATGGCTTCAACATGTAATCAATATGGAAGTTATTAATGAGCTATCTCATGTCCCTTTCCTTGTACTCAGTTTTTGGAATCCGGTGTGCATGCTGCACTCACAGCACATGTGGGTTCGGTCAGGTCACAGGTCACGTGCTCAATGGCCACACGTGGGCAGGAGGCTACGGCCTGGAACAGCCCAGCTCCAGAGGAAGAAAGGCGACTGACTCTCCGATGTGCAGATGTTGGTCGGACAGTTCCCATGACCCGCCGTGGGGGCTGTGCCTTTGTGGACAGTTGTCTCAGGGGACCCTATTAGAAGGCAAATTCATATCCTCTTGTGCCTAACTCTTCAACTTTTGGGAGTCTCTTCTACCGAAATCTGTTAGGCATGAATATACGTACAAACCTTATTTGCAGCAGCAAAGAACAAAAACAAAAGCAAACAAAATGGAAACAGCCTGACTGGCCATGGGGGTGGCAGGTGGGGGGAAGAGCAGAGCCAGGCTGTGGAATATTATACAGCCACAAAAAGGCACGAGTTAGGCTCAGAGACAGGCCCTTGATCTATGCCCAAGGGAGAGAGGCAAGCTGCGATCCCCCAGAGGTGGGGGGAATCCTTATAATCGTGTAGCTGCTTATATGTGTGCATATGTTTCAGTGAGAACGGTGTAGGACACAGCTGGTAACTCGGGAGACCTCAGTCTTCACACACATCTGATTGTTTGACTTGTACAACAAAGAATTACTTAAAATAGACCACCCATAATGTTTCCTAAAAAGCAACCCCCCTACCCCCCCCACCCCAATTATGTCAAACTGTGCCCCTGGGTCCTCACGCAGAGCAGACAGCTTCTCTGGCCCGAGTTCCCAGCACTTCGTAGCAGCTCTTAGCTTTTTTAGAAGGAAACACGGTGAACCTGGGTGAGGACATGAAGTGACATAAAAACCCAATAGAGGGGCGCCTGGGTGGCTCAGTCGTTAAGCGTTTGCCTTCAGCTCAGGTCATGATCCCGGGGTCCTGGGATCGAACCCTGCATTGGACTCCCTGCTCGGCGGGAAGCCTGCTTCTCCCTCTCCCACTCCCCCGGCTTGTTCGCTCTCTCTCTCAAATAAATAAAATCTAAAAATAAATAAATAAATAAAATAAAAACCCCTTAGAGGCAGAAAGATAGATAGATAGATACAGGCAGTTCAAGATGACGTATGGAATGAACCAGCCAGGAGGAAGGCTCTCCCCAGAAACCTTACAACATTCCTGTCTGCTGCTATCTGTGAGTATCTGACATCCATACCATTTGAACTTGCAAAATCCATAAGTGAGGGGTTATAACTCGGGCTACAAAGGATCCACGATGGCAGACTATCTAGGGTGGGACCCAGACATGAGCATTTTTTAAAAACTCCCGGACAATTCTCTAGGGCAGCTGGGGTTGAGGATGTCCGTCTTGCGGCCACAACAGGACCCGCCCTAGGATGCCCTTAGACAACATTTGATCGTCACAATTTCAAGTTACCTGCAGGCTGCAGGGCCATGTCTCCACCGTGTGGAGCCAGGCATACCTGTAAATCGAGTGCCGGCAGGAATACGGTTCCCAGAACTTGTGGGCAGGGGCCTGGAACATTCTGCAAGGCGGCACGCCAGAGAGTGAGGGTTCAATTGCCCTCCTGACCGTAGGAGCAATTTCCTGCGTATCAGGTCCCTGGGAAAGAAAGACTGGGTTGGCATGGGGACACCTGGCCAAGAGAGGCCCTGATGAGCCATTTCCCTTTCAAGAAGAACATCAGCCCCCGGCTCTCAGAGCCTCTTCTGGAGGTCTGTCAGACCCCTGCCCTCCACGGTCAGGGACTTGCCCAGTGGACGCGGGTCGGAGAGACCTGGCTCCTCCCCCAGCTCTCATTCTTTGACCCAAGTGAACCAATGACATTTGTCACAGCCAGGTGTCCTGAAGCCGGGAACTTCTTTTTTCTTTTAAAATTGTAAGATTCACATAACCTAAAATGTACCATGTCGACCATTTTTTAAGTGTGCAGTTCAGTCATGTTAAGTATGTTCACGCTGTTGTTCACCCATCACTGCCATCGAGCTCCGGGACTCTTTCGTTCTGCAAGACTGAAATTCTAGATCCATTCAACCCCGTCTCCCCATCCCCCTGCCCTGGCCCCTGGCAGCCACCACTCCGCTTTCTCTCTCTGTGAATTTGATTTTTCTAAGGACTTCCTGTAAGTGGCATCGTGTAGTCTTTGTCTTTTTTGTGACTGCCTTATTTCACTTAGCATCATGTCCTCAGGTTGATCCCATGTTGTAGCAGGTGTCACGATTTCCTCCCTTTTTAAGGCTGAATGATGTTCCACCCTGTGGATCGACCGCATTTTGTTTATGTGTTCTTTCACTGACGGACACCTGGGTTGCTTCCACGTTTAGCTATTGTGAATAACACTGCCATGAACACGGGTGTGCAAGACTCTCTGTGAGACCCTGTTTTCCATTCTCTTGGGTAAATGCCCAGAAGTGGAATTGCTGAATCATAGGGTAGTTCTATGTTGAATTTCTGAGGAGCCGCCATTTTTCATCCCTCCTACAGTGCACAATGGTCCAATCTCTCCATGCCCTAGCCAACACTTCTTGTTTTCTGTTTCTTGCTCCTCCTTTTTGGTAGCAGCCATCCTAACGGGTGTGTGTCAGGGGGAGCGTCCTTTTAGAGCCCCTTGAGTTAAACGTCCTCCGGTAAGGGTCACCCAGCAAATGCAGATATGGTAAGGTCGCCCTTCCTCTCCTGTTTGAAAGCCTTTGAAGGCTCCTTATTGCCTCAGAACCACAGATCAGAGCCCCTGCCCCGGGCCACAGCCCCACAGGCTCCAGGTGGTGCCTCCCAGGGGCGAGCGACCCTGGGCTTCATGCCCCTCCCACCAGCTCAGCCTCACCCGGCTGTTCCTGCTCACCCTCAGGTCTCAACTCAAAGGCCACTCCCTTGGGGGAGACCCTGACCCCTCCAGACCAGGCCACAGCCCCAGCTCTCGGCCCCAGTAGCGGCCTGTAACACTTCCCACAGGGGGAATGAAGTGCTTCATCCTGTAGCATCTGCCCTTCAGGCGAGAATGCGAGAGTCACATGACTGGGCACCAGGACGTCTCTTTTGCTCACTGCTCTGTCCCCAGTTCTTTTCTTTTTCTTTTTTTAAAGATTTTATTTATTTATTTGAGGGAGAGAGAGAGAACGAGTGGGGAGAAGCAGGCTCCCCGCTAAGCAGGGAGCCCGATGCGGGGCTCGATCCCAGGACCCTGAGATCATGACCTGAGCCGAAGGCAGATGCTTCACCGAATGAGCCACCCAGGCGCCCTCCCCAGTGCCTTTCACTTAGTAGGTGCTCACTTAAATCTTTTGAAAGAGTAAGTGAACAAACACACATGCATACTTGTGAACACGTGTGGGCACATATGCACACAAACACACGCCCACACGCATACACACACACACACACACACACGGCACCCGTATGTTCTGGTTTAACTCTCAGCTTGTGTACAGAAACCGAGGCAGCCCTTTTCAAAATGGAAGATCCAACATCATTATAAATTGCCTCTCCTGCGCTTACCAGGCAAAAACACCTAAAAAGTACTCATCTTTGCCACTTGCATCTTTGTAGTGGAACTGAGAAGCTTTCTGACAAAACCCCGAGGATTCTCCCTTATCAGAACAGGGGTGGTGCGGGGCACCCCCACTTGCCCGGGTGGAAGGGGGTCTCTGTAAGCCGCCGGGTGAGAGCCAGGGTAGAGACACCAGCCTCCAGAGGGCCTGGGGGACCAGTGTGTGCATCACAGGGAGATTTTTTCCTCCGAGTGCCTTCCCAAAAGAAGATAAAAGCAAGATAAAAATATCTTCCATTTTCCCCCTAATTTGTAGTTTTCTGGTGTTAGCGAGGCTTATAAGACACATGCTCCCAATTAGCTGCTCCTCTTAATTTAAATGCTTCATAAATTATCTCCTGCGCGTGTGGATTATCACTTCATAATGCGAGTTAGCATTTAAATAAATAGCTGTGGTGTAGAAAATTAGAGAGGTTTACTTCTGAGGCGCTGGCATAATGAAGGAAAATACCACGGCAGCTGAACGGGGGCAGGAGGGAGACATGAGGGGACATACGGGCTCCTCAGAGTTTCCCGGAAAATGAGAGTTATTCACGAAGTCCATTCACCCTTTGTTGGCATTGATACTCTGTTTTGACAAAGGGCATTTCCATTGGCCCCATCTTTTTTTTTTTTTAATTTTTAATTTCAAAATAACCATCAACTCATAGGAAGTTGCAAGAACAGTACAGAGGGGTCCTTAGTGCCCTTCCTCCAGCTTCCCCCAGTGGTGACATCTCAACCAAGGATACGTCAACGCCAGGAACTTGACATTGGTTCCAGCTACAGGCCTCATACAAAGATGCTCGTTGCTCCGTCATTTCTTTTCCAAGACATTTCAGCGTGCGTCAGTCACAGGAATAACAGCCACCCTTTGGGGGGCACTAATGAGGTGCCGGGCCTCGTCCTGAGTGTTTTCTGCGGGCGGTGACTGCCCAGTCATCACAGCGGCCCTTGGTGGTAAGGGGTGTCGCCATCCCCATTTCACAGCCCCGGGCTCAGCAAGGGCGGCCCATGGCTGGTATGCAGAGGAGGCAGGATTAGAACCCAGGTCCACATGATTGCAGAGCCTGACTGCTCAGCTCGTGCGGGCGCCATTGGAGGCGGGGAGGCAGAGTCAGTGTCCTGCCCCTTCCCTGTGCTCTTTCTGCTGGAGGGTGTGCTGCCTCCCGGTCCCCAGTGCTCTGAGATCCAGATGCTTATTCCTCCCTGAGAAAGAAACGGGCCATTTCCCCAGCCACACGCTCGGGGCCCTTCTGCCTTCATGAACCCTAAAAAAATTTAAAAATTATATCTTATAGATGGATATGTTTATTTTTTTTTCCTTCTGCTTGGGAAAGAAATTAAAACATTTTTGCAGGCCCCTCTAAGTCCTGTGGGCCCTGGACACCCTGTCCCAGTCCCTGATGGAGGGGTCGGCCTTGCGTGCAAGATTCGGAGGTTCCAGGAAGCCTATAATTTGGTAGGAAAGCCATGGCCCTTGGAGCATGCAACCTGGCATCTGTGATCCCAAACCCAGTAGGAAATGACGCGGAACAAGATGGAGAAGATGGAGGGGCTCCCAGAAGTGATCTGGAGGAGGTGGCCACAAGCCCAGCTCCCCGGAACTCTGTGACAGGTGACAGAACCCCAGAGCAGGAAGTGGGGGTGTCATTCTGCTGCATCCCCCCGTCTGCCCACAGTGCTCTCAGGCCCCTGACATGAGGTCCACCCTCTCCTTTCCATCACTTTCTTTAGACCCCATGACCACCCCAAGTCAACCACCATGCCCTCAGTTCCTGCACAGATGTCTAAAGCTGCTTCTCAAAATCCCACGTGTCTTCTGCCCTGGGATGCTTTGACATTGTACCATAAATGGGGAGGTTGGTGCGGGGAGGCCTGGCCAGCCCCAGGTCATTCTGTTTTAAGGGGAGCATGATTTTTACCTGAAAGATATGTTGCAGTGAACTGAAATTGTTTTTGAAGATTTTATTTATTTATTTGAGACAGAGAGAGAGAGAGAGAGAGAGAGAGAAAGCACAGGGGTGGGAGGGGCAAAGGGAGGAGCAGCCTCCCTGCTGAGTCCCTGGACAGAATATTTTTGTCCCCCCCAAATTCATATGTTGAAATCCTAACCCCCAAGGTGACGGCATTAGGAGGGGGCGGCCTTTGGTAGGTGACTCATCATGAAGGAGGAGCCCCGACTCTTGGGATTCGTGTCCTTATAAAAGGGACCTCGGAGAGCTCCCTGGCCCTCTTGCTGGCATGTGAGGACACAGCTAAGCGCGGGCCAGACGCAACTGGCAGAGGGTTCTCACCCGGCCCAACTGCTGGAGCCTTGCTCTTGGGCTCCGCAGCATCCAGAACCGTGAGAAGTCACGGTCTGTTGTATCCCGTTACAGCTGCCCGATGGACTAAGACAAACGTGCAGCCTGCTCACTGGGTAACGTGCCAGGGGTCATTACCAGATTCTGAATGACTACTGCTGGGGATGACCACAGCCTCTGGCCCTCCCCTGAGGGTGAACTTCGTGTCATTCCGACCCAGCTAGGGCCACCAGGTAAAATACAGGCTGTCCAGTCACATTTGAATTCACGATAAACAATGAATAAATAGTAAGTATGTCCTGTGCAGTATTTGGGACACGTTTATACCAAAAAATTATTCGTTTTGTTTGAAATTTTGAATTTAGCTGGATGTCTTGCATTTTTCTTATTTGCTAAATCTGACCACAGAGCCCAGCACCCGAACAGACCCCTATAGTGGCTCCCATTACTCTGCCCCATGCCCACCTGTTTCCTTCTTTCTGTACCTCAGGAAATTACAAGTTTAGGGGAGCTGAGAATTGTGTCTCTCATTTCAGTGTCCCCGGCGCTGAGCACGATGCCTGGCACACACCTGTTGGTGGATATTTGTCTGCAAATAGGTGTCAAGTGATGGCACCCAGGGAGGTTTCTGTGAGAAGATGGGCTGGTTATTTTGGAAGTTATTTGCCAGGCTCCTTAGCAGGAGATTGATGTGAATAGTCTTCTGGCACACTTAGACCAAGGACGACAGTAAGTGTGTTTGCGTGCAGGCAGATAGGAATGGGAACGTAACCACACTTCTTCTCCCCTTCTCCTGAGGGTTTGGTGCGTGCAGGCACGGCGCAAGGTACTGATTGGACTGAGCCACATGAGACTGAGAGTGTCTTCCTGGTTTGAACCCACACCACCAGCCACTTTGTAGGTTCTGATTCTTGATAAATGTTCTCTTCTCCGATTCTCATGACTACCCTTGGAGGAAGTTCCTACTTTGCATCCCCATTTTATAACTGGGGACATTGAGGCAAAGAGGGATGCAGTCATGTGCTCAAGATTGCTCCGCTGGGGAGTAACAGAGCTTGGATTTCACCAGGCAGGCAGTTGTGGCTTCTAAACCCACACATCGAATTTCTAAACTGTATGCATGTCAGGATGACGTCTTGTGTCTGGTTTTCCTAGTCCCTGTCTGTGTGGCTTTCTGTTGGACGGTCACACACTCAGGAAGGCCTTGGGCTTTCCTCCGCTCACCCATTCATTCATTCACTCAAACACGAAAATTATCGAAATGTGACTGTGGCTCTATTCATCCCAGGAAGGAGCTTGGCTCCAGTGGAATGGAAGAGCGGGGTGGTTCAAAGTGCACTGCTGAGCCGGGTTCGGATCACTCAAGGATGCCAGGGATCAAAGGCCACCGTGGGAATGTTCTAAGCCCTTTGAAGCTCTTAACAAAGGGGTTTCTGAGAAGTTCAGTCATTAGGACCAGAGGCAAGCTCACAGATGGGCTGCCAGGGGAAATGTGAGTAGAGTTGTGGCAGCAGATTCCTCTGGGCAGAGAACCATTCGGGAATTACGAAATGCATGATGATTCATGCAGGGATAAAGGAGAAAGTGGGGGAGAAATGGCAGCCCCGTCCCAGGGCAGGTTGGTTGGGGGTGTTTCTCTGAAATAGTCAAAATTGGACCTGACTGCTTATGCCTTTCCAACTGATCTACTAATTATATTTCTTCAAATTTTATATCCCTGACCCTTGTAAAAGGATTGCATCGAAGGCGTGTTTTAAGCCGCTTTTTAATAAGTCAATAAGAAAGCTCAAAATTATTTAAAGCTTCTTAAAGAGGATTATATTTGATTTCTTAGGGGAATTCTGGGGTATAGAATAGTAAAAATGCTCTGTCCTTTTGAGATTGTCTTCCATTGAGGAAGCACATCATTTAAGACGAAAACTTTTAACCATTTTATTGTTGAAAGGGGGTGACGATTCAGCACAAAAAGACTTTTGCTCCATGCTGGCCGCATTAACTGGGCCTCGGGTCTTCGAGGGGGCAGGGATGGCATTTGAACCTTTTGAGCAAAGGCTGGGACTCTCCTCTGCAGTTTGTTCCCCGCCCTTTAAAATGAGGCTTTTCTGCCATTCTGACAAGAACAGATTCCCCGGGTATCTGGGAGAGCCCTGTCTGGACATCGTGGGGAATAGAAAAATCTGGGCAAGAGCAAATATTTAATTCTTGTTCTTCAAGGTCACATTTACCACCGGGCTCTGATTTTAAGCCTGGTCTGCAGTGGGGAACGTCACAGGACCCAGGTGGATTCTAGTCTCACTGCCCAAGGGATGCTGCGGTGAGGAGGAGGCCCGCCGTGGGGCGGAGCAGATAATCCTCTCCGAACTTCCCTAGGGCTCGCCAGTCCTGAATGCCCTGGTCAAGGGAGAAATCCAGGGGAGTGGGGCAGGGAGAAGGGGATAGGTTAGGGGCAGGAAGAATAAAGGAGCCACGTGACATCAGCCTGCAGCCTTCTCTGCACTGAATCACCTTTGGAGATGCTCGAGGCTGAAACAGCTCAGATGTCCTGCATTGACAGGAATCTCAACTCAGACGTTTGTCACCTCCCATCTGGAGTGCCAAGCCAGACTCCTGGGGACCCCCCGCTTCCTGCTTTCCCTCCCGGCCTCTCCTGTACCACCAGTCTGACTCTCCTAACTGCTATGTGCTGATCATCCCACGACCACTGACCCGAACTGAGCAGGACGCCCATCACCCGCTACGGAAGGGAGCCTGGCAGAGTCTGGCCCCGCTGCTCATCTTTCCCCCGGTCAGCGGACCATCTTCTGCGGCCATGTTTCCTGGTCACGCCTTCCTACCATCTGGGCGCATGCTGTGAGATGCCACCCGTATCCCGCTGGTCAGCATTCCAAGTCCTTCTGATATGCTGCCTCTTCCAGGAAGTCTGCCCCGAAACTGGCAGGCAGATAAGCCTGCTCCCTCCTCAGCACCCCTGCAGCCTGATATACTTATGATGCCGACGTGCCACGGGATTCTGCGTGTCCTAGCCTCCACGTGGTCCCTGTGGCCACACGCTTCCAGGAATGCCCCTCGCACGTTACCGCCAGAAAAATCCACCTCTCTCCTCACTTCTACTTCACATACCCCGTGCTCTGGGAAACCTTCCCCCCGGGATCCCACACCCTCCCGGGAGGGGGATGGTGACCTTCTTTCAGCTTCTGGGCCCCTAGAACCTTGCTTATGTACCTTTTTGAGCTCCTGTCTCCCCGTGAGCTGTAATAGCATGACATCAGTCCCGGGAGACGGAGTCTGGCTTGTCCTCATACAGTGCTTGGCACCGAGGTAGTTCCCATGATATCTCTTTGATCAGGGCTCTGCATTGATAGGCACGCCCCCCAACCCTGTGCGTTGTCAGTGTGGATGGCTGGATGGTGTTGCTGTGTCATGTTGCTGGAGGGTGTGGAGGATTGATTATGTCCCCC
Organism: Eumetopias jubatus; assembly: GCF_037043125.1. Taxonomy (NCBI): domain Eukaryota; kingdom Metazoa; phylum Chordata; class Mammalia; order Carnivora; family Otariidae; genus Eumetopias; species Eumetopias jubatus. The sequence continues at coordinate 91,013,135 of NW_028274821.1, forward strand.
AAGAAGATATGCCTAGTCCTAACCCCAGTACCTGTGAATGGGAACTGATTTGGAAACAGGGCCTTTGTAGGTATCATCAAATTAAGGATTTCAAGATGATACCTTACTGGATTTCGGGTAAGCCCCAGTTCCAATGACTAGTGTCCTTATAAGGGAAAGGGGAGGGAGGTGGAGCACAGACACAGGGAAGAGGCCCAGTGACATGGGGACAGAGGGTGGCAGAGACACTGCAAGCCAGGGTATGCCAAGGATGGCTGGTGGCCACCAGCAGCTAGGAGAGGGGCATGGGACACATTCTCCCCGAGAGCCTCCAGAAGGAAGCCACCTTGATTTTGGACTTCTAGCTCCCAGAATCGGGTGAAAGCCAATTTCTGTGGTTTTAAGCCCCCAGGTTTGTGGCAGTGTGTTGCAGCAGCCCCAGGAAACTAGAGAGGAGATGGTTCAGGGCCATAGAGAGGCCTTCCTGACTTGTCCGTGCTGTAACCTTGACCTCTGCAGGCCCCGGGGACAGCTGGAGCCACAGGCAGTCTCTTGTGCCCCCCTCCCACCAAGCTGATTGCTGTCTCTGTGCTGAGGATAGTGAGGAGGCTGGGGCAGACAGTAGAGGCCCCAGCCAGAGGGAGCCCAGAGTCAGGCCCACCTGGCCTCCCAGCCCTGCCTCTGGCCATTAGCTGAGTGGCCCTGGACACGCATGTCACTGCTGAGCACTAATCTGTGACACTGGGGTAAGAACAGACCTGCTTCATAGGATACCGTGAGCATTCATTCATCCATCCATCCATCCATCCATTCATCCATCCAACCACTCATCCATCCAACCATCCATCCACTCATCCATCCATCCATCCCTCCAGCCATTCATCCATCCAACCACTCATCCATCCATCCACTCATCCATCCATCCATCCATCCATCCATCCATCCATCCATCCTTCAATAAAGATTTGAGCACCTACTATCTGTGCCAAATGATTCTAGGCACTGGAGACAGAGCAGTGAGCAGCAGCAACAGAACAGTCCCTGCCCCACAAAGCTCCCGTGTTATAAAGGAGAGAAAGTTGGTGACCACAGTTCATCAGTAAAATACACGGTTGATAAGCGCTGTGGAGAAGCACCAAGCGGGGTTGGAGGTGAGGAGAGGCTGGGGTACAGTTTTAAATGAGAGGTCAGGTCAGGGAAGGTCACCAGGGGTCAGTGGGTGTCAGGCACTGAGCCCTGACCAAGGCATTGCACAGAGGACTTGCTCAACCCCCAGGAGCTGTTTGTGCTCCTCTCAGCCAGCTCGGGTTGCTGTCACAAATTGCCACAGACGGGGCGGGGCGCAGAGAAGAGGGGGAGCTTACACAACACCCATTTATTTCTCACAGGTTAGGGTGCCGGCACGACTGGCTCTTGGTGAGGGCCTTCTTCCCGGTTTACGGATGGCTGGCTTCTCCCTGTGGCCACACACGGTGGAAAAGGCACAAGCTAGCACTCCGGCCTTTTCTTAGAAGGGCGTTAATCCCATTCAGGGGGACTCCGCCCTCATGACCTATCATGACCTGATCACCTCCCAAAGGGCCCACCTGCAAAAGCTATCACGCCGGGGATGAGTTTCCAGCCTATGAATCTGGGGGCCAGAAACAGCCCATAACAAGCCCATAATCAAGACCAGAAGGAGTCCTGCTCCCCCTCTACTGTTTCTCCGCGCAGGATGCTCCGTGCCCTCCTATTGTCCCATGTTCCGTTTCGGTCCCTCCCAGCTTCCTCCCTCGGGCATCCTGAACGCCAGGGCAGGCATCTGGGGGCGCGGAGAAGTGAAGGCCACCGAATCAGAGGGCAGTGTGGGGGGCGTTCTCCAGCTGAACCAGTGGTCACAGGCAGGGGCTGCTGAGGGGGACCTGCCCCGGCCTCCTGCCTCTCCCTCGTTCAACTTGCTCCTGTTGGAACCATGAAAAAGCCCAGACGGCTTGCAATGTCTTTGAGAACAAATTGGAGAGTGGAGATGGGCGATTGTGGCATCAGAGTGACGGAGGAAGCGTATTCTGTTTTTCTCTTCTCATCTGCCCAACCTCGTCAGGTCTTACCACTCTGCCACTTCCCCCCGGGGTGGCAGTGAGGAGGGTATTACCGCTCGGCAGTATAGGGTTAACCCAGCAGCTTTGGGATGTCCACACCCCATTCCAAAGAAAGGATCGGCCCAGTTCCTGGGAGGTAAACCTCTAATCTCTCAGCCCTTGGAATGTCCTGCTTGATGAGAATGTCTGGTTTGGCTGGGGTGGGCCGAACCAGCCGGGCCAAGCTAACGGTGTGACTTATGGTGGGGTCCTCAGGCCACACGGTGTCGGTTCGAGCTCTGGAGGGGCTGGAGACTAAGGTCAGCCATCCGAGTGATCAGCCCATCCATGTGACCGGCTCTCAGTAAAACTCAGGACACGAAGGCTCGGGCGAGCTTCCTTGGCCGGCCATGCTCTGTGCAAATTATCACACATCAGAGCTGGGAGAAGTCAACGTTATCCACACAACTCCAGGGGCGGAGACAACTCCTCGCTCCTACCCAGTCAGCTGACTTCAGTCTGTGTCTGTAAACCACGACTGTGAGAACAGTGGCTTTTCTGAGATCCATGGTTCCTTCTAGTGAGTCACTGAAGCTGAAGATGGTCTTGGGAACCCCCCAAATGGCAGCTAAGCATTTGGCCTCTGCTCATCCCTGAGGCCGCCGCATGGGGCCGAGGGGTAAGGTGCACGTTGTTACCTCTCTGGGCCAAAGGGTCCACCTGTGTGGCTGGCCGAGCCTGGGATGTGGCTGACCCGGGTGGGGGGGGGGTGCTCTGGCCAACACAGGGGCGCCTCCCCCCGTAGCTCTGTCGATGCTGATGGCACCGGGTATACGTCCAGCCCTCCAGACTTCTGAAAGTGCGCCCTCGGACATCAGCAGTGGACTCCTCTACTCAGCAAAACCGCAGTGGCTTTTATTACTTTGGGCAAAATAAAATTTGCTCCTGAATAAGCGAAAGCTCCCTGAGAGTTCTGTCAACTTGAGGTGTCCCGTTTGAAGAGATATGAGGGACAAGGGACAAGACACGTGACTTTCCTCCGAGGCAGGTGGGGCACGCATGGGCTTGGGTGACAAGGAGAGAAGGCATCGTCTGAAGAAGAGAGGTCTGGGCCTGGCCCTTTAACACCAAAATGATGGAGTTCATTTGCATTTAGATCTCCTCAGCTCCCTCTTTTCATCTAAAGACAAATCCTCACAAAAGGCTGCTTAATTAGACCAAATTAGATTTCCGCTCAGCAGCTTGTCATTCATTACAAAATGCTGTTCTTTTTCTATTTTGGTAATTATAGCCTGGTCTGTGCGAGTTTGTAAGCATTCACTCCAGCCAGTGAGTATGACTAGCATTCCTGATTTTGTGCAGAGAAGAGGAAAATTATTCAGTTGCACCAAATCTGTCTATTTTATAAGTTGGATCAAGACCATCACTGGAGTCTTTTACAATAATGAGTATTCTCCCTCTTAATTCTTTAATGATTAATTGTAGGAGCAGCACAGAGCTTGGTAATTTCCAAGACTAAAAGCTAAGTACAAACAGATTTCACATGTAGCAATTACGCCATATATTTGAAATCTTTACCTGAGTTATGCAGCCCTATTGCGTGTAAGAAGCCACCCATTAAATCATTTATAACACAGCCCCTCAACCCCCCTTAATGTCGATCAGCCGTCTTATGCACCAAGCACCTTCAGGGGAGCTCAGATCTCTTCCCATTGCTCATTCCCTCCTCCCGGGGCTGGGGCATCTGCAACGTGGAGCTGTACATGCAGGTGCGGGAGGGTGGGGGCACAGGGAAGGCCTCGTGGGCCCGGGCTCGGTTTGGCTGATCCAGGGTCTTCAGAACCACATGCCTCACAGCCCTCCACCCATTGCCCTGGGCGCAGCTCCGCATCTAGAGAGCTTCCCACGAACCAGGGATGGTTCTCAAAGCAGCTGCGCCGTGTGCTGGAGAAGCCATGGGTGGCGTTCCATCCCAGGGTGGCCCAGTTGGCTTTGCTTCGGTCACTCTGGTTGCGGGCAGGTGGCGAGAGCCCGTACGGCAAAGTAGGACAGGCACCATCAGGTCTCTCTAATAATGCCACTCATCCCCGTTCCATGAGCTCCCTGTGCGAGGGGCCCTGTGATCTCTCTGCTCACAGGCGGGAGTGTGGACCCTGAGCCCAGATCAGGCTGGCTCTGAAGCTCTCCCACCGGGCTGCTCTGCCTTCCAGAACAAAAGCCCTGGGCGACGTGGATCCGGGTGACGTGGATCCAGACGTGCTCCAGAGACACAATGTCAGAGCCGGACGGAGCCCTAGGAATCAGCTAACTCTGCTCTCTCACGTTACAGATGGGATCACTAAGGCCAGAGAAAGGGAGAGGGAACCTCCTCAGGGCTGCCCTCCTGGACTGACCCTCTCCTTTAGCCCCCAGCCTCCCCCCTCCCCCTGGTTCCCGCCTGCCCATCATAGTCACAAGGCAGGAAACTGCCGGGCTCTGGAGTTCCCACTGAGTCCAGAAACTGCGGCCTTCCTGTGGGCCCCACTGCGGGGCAGGGCTGGCCTTTTCCCCTTTTTGCCCTCAGAGCTCAACTCCCTGGAGAATCTGGGAACAGATTCTATACCAGGTTCTAGAAGGCCTGCCCCAGACAGGCCAGGCCTGGGAGGAGCACGGTTTCCATGAGCTTCCAGAACATCAGCCCCCCTGCCATACTCACTGGCACTCAGTCACATGAGCATTCCTGAAGTGTGTGTTGAAGACATACTGTGTGCTAGGCGCTGGGGACACTGTGGTGAATGGGACAGAGCTGCCCCATGCTCATGCAATGGATGGGCAGCTGAGGGAGCTGCAGCCGAGACCACCACCCGGTCAGTCAGTTAGAGTGACGTGGGTGCAGGGAAGAAAAAGTACCTGAGGTCGTGTCACTGAGGCGTCTACCTGGGGCTGCCGAGTCGGGGGCTTTCCTGAGGCAGTGACATTTAAGGCAGGAGTCAGTGGGGGCCCAGGAGTGGATGATGGAGAGGTGACTGAAAGATGGATTTGGCCCCTGGGAGGTTTACTTCTTCACAGCAGGCTGAGACGCGTTAGCTCAAAAGCCCATCGGCACCAACGTTTCACGTATCCAGTTGTTTTAAGACTAGCCCAAACAAGCAGATTTTTAGCCATTTAGGGCCTGCCTACTTTGCATGGCCCTCAAAACGACACCAGCATCTGCTATAGCCATTGATAAGATAGAGCCTCATGTTCATAAGACCCCAAGCCGCTGCAGCCCACCAGAGCCAGCAGAGCCAGACTCCCTGCCCTGCTCTGAGCCTAAGCCCTTCTCTGATGCCCCCCCGCCCGGGGTTCCTGCGCCTTCCTCCCCTTCTGGATGGTGGCCCCTCACCCATAAGCCTCTGGACAGCCTCACACTGTGAAGGATTTCCTTCGGGTACATCCCTGTCCAAGACGCACCCCCTCGAGCTTGTGCGTTAATGCCTCTTGAGGTCACGTCTCCCCCCACACCCCGATCAGCCCAAATCCCTGCACTCACTCCCTATACTCCTTCCTCAGAAACCAGATTATTATCCATCTGTGTATGCCCCTGGGTACAGAGCACGGTGCCCTGCACCCCACCAGCGGCTGCCTCTGTCTGTGCTGGAGGAGAGAGGCATTGCTGGGGGCCCTGCATCACCTTCTGTGATCGGCAACCCAGAGCCAACCAGAAAACCAGCCCACCGCCGCACTGAGGGGGAGCAGGGGGGCCCTGTCCTCCGGCCACCCGGCCCCGTGCCGCAATCAATAGCCACCCTTATTAACAGGCTTCGTCCTGGAGCCTCTTCCTCTGCTTCCGTTACCTGCTCTGCTAACAGGTCAGCTGCCATTTTGTGTTAAACTCCTTCTCATTTATTACAATACCAGTTTTTTATTGACATGGAAATAAAACTTACAATCAATGAGATATTATGAAATATACATCAAAACAGAAGTCACCGGAGCTGGTGTTTTCATCTGTTCTCGGGAAGGAACAAGGGTGTACTGGGGGGGCGGGAAATACTGAACATTTTTCTTCCCTATTACATTGATGCGATTTTCAATGACTCTATAAAGAAAATGAAAACATAAATAGAGTAACCAAACAGAATGATCCTTGCAGCTGTCAAAACTTAAAACAGTTCAGTTTCCCTTTGATTTCTGTTTTAAGTTTTGAAAAGTACATAGATCATTCTCTGCTTTTTCTTTTTCTTTCTTTTCTCACCCTTTCTCTCTCTCTCTCTCTCTCTCTCTCTCTTTTTTTTTTTTTTTTTTGGTGGGGAGGCTCCTTCCTGAGTCTGGTTTCTCTGCAGTCCCAGGGTCCGCTGGCTTCGACCCTTGGCAGCTGGAGTGACCAAGTCATTTATCCACCAAGCCAGCGGCTCCCTGTCGGTGGAGTGGCCCCCGGTCTGTTTCTTACTCCTCAGCAGTCTGCAAACGTGCCCCTTTCCTTGTTGGACGCCACATCCAAATGGGTGCAGAGGTGTTTCTTCCCTTTATGAGGCAGCGGCGTGCTGGAGAAGGGGAAGGAGGAGCCCATCCCCGCCGGTGCACACCTACTGCGCGCCGCGTGCCCCTTGGCACCTCATCTCAGGTGTCTCGTCTAAATCTGGTCTTTCCACTGGAGGTAGGGATGGTTATCCCGGTTTCATGGATGATGACAAACGGAGACTCCAACAGGTCACACAGTCGCACGGTGAGACGGATCAGAGTCTGGATTCAGATCCCATCTGCCTGCACCAGGTGGACCTGGGGAGGACCCCCAAGGTGGCCTCACCGAGGGAGTCTCATTTTTCTCTGAAAGCCTTAGAGCATGCTCTTCTAAGGAAGTCTGATGTGGAGACCCCTGTAAATAAAACTTGCATCATAGCGGCTGCCTGGCTGGTTCAGGATGAGGCCTTCGTGCTCCTGGGAACCTCTCCTCGCCGTCCACCTCAGGGACCCTGCACTCCTCTCTGAGCCACGGGAGACTCGTGGCACTCGGTGGGATAGTCACTCATCTCCGACAGTGTCCCCCAGTATGGATGAGGCAGGGGGCGCGGGGAACAGGCAAGGTGGATGGACACCAGCTCCCAGGGCTCCGGACACCAGCTCCCAGGGCTCCGGACACCAGCTCCCAGGGCTCCGGACACCAGCTCCCAGGGCTCCGGACACCCGGTTCCGTGCTCCTTCTCCTTGCCCACAGCAGTCTTCCAAAAGTGAGGCCACATGAAGCACAGGTGGCATGTAATGGGAAGTAGAATCCATCAAGTTCCACTGGCCCTTAACCAGCTTTGGAACAAATACTTCGTGAAGATCTAAAAAGCCTCTAACAGGTGTGCCTTCACCAGCTTCCGGCCACACAGACCACCAGAGAGAGCAACGAAACCACACAGCACGTGGCTTAAATATTGCAGTCCCGGCCAAGACACCACCCACCCACCGCCACGCAGCCTCACTTCCTTAAGGTGGAGCGAAGTTTTCCAACACACTGTGCCACAGTGAGATAGACCTTTGCATTTCTTTCCTTTCTCGTCCCAAAGAGAGAAAAGAGCTTCCTAAATTGCTCGGGTGGGAGGCATGGCATATCCTTCCTGTGGATGTATTAATTTTTCTTTTTATTGAGGCAAAATTTACATAAAAGTAACCATCAACCGTTTGTAAGGGTACAGTTCAGCGGTATTTAGCGCATCTACGATGTCATTCAGTCACTCCTCTGTTCTAAGACATGTTCATCACCCCAAAAGGAAAGCCCATGCCCATTAACCAGTCCCTCCCATCCTCCTCTGGACCCGTTCCTGGGCAATCACTAATCTGCCTTCTTTCTCTGTGGATTTGCCTATTCTGGACATTTCATATAGATGGAATCACATGCTGTGTGGCTTTTCTGTCCGGCTTCACTTCCCTTACCATAACGCTTTCAAGGTTCATGCACGTTGCAGTGTCTATACGGACTCCATGCCTTTTTATGGCTAATAGTTTACTGTATGGATCTCGCACATTTTATTATCCGCTCATCAGCTGATGGACATCTGGTTGGTTTTCATCTTCTGGCAACTGTGAACAATGCTGTTGTGAACATATATTAGCTTGAATATCTGCTTTCAGTTTCTTTGGGTGTCTACCTAGGAGTGGAATTGCTGGGTCAGCTGGCAGTTCTGTTTAACTTTTTGAAGAGCCATCAAATGGACAGAGGAGTCTTATGGCTGGTTCTCCGCTGACACGAATGCAGACGGAGTTGCTGACAATTCAAAATAGTGGAGAGGCCAATGAAGACCACTAGCTCGTATGCCTACTTTCATTAAGAACCTCTGCTCAGAGCTTGCCGTGCCTTATGAAATGCTCCAACAAGCCTATGAGCTAGGGACTCTCATTATGCCTATTTTATAGGCTCAGACTGGGTTAAGCAACTTGCTCAAAGTCTCCACAGAGTGGAGAAGCAAGAATGCCAAACCATGGGGTTTGGCCCCAAGATTGCCAAATTGTAACGTCTCAGGAACGTTCCAAATGATTTCTGTTTGGATCTGGAATGCCACAGGGTAGAGGCTGGTGGTGGCAGCTCTCCACTCCTAATTACGCCCGGCTCGGACTGTTCTGAAAACAAGCTTGCCTTCCTTGAGTCCGCCCTTGAGCTGTGGGCATCTGGAGCGGAACTGCCAGGGGGCTAGAATCAGACCCCCACGGTGCACCACCCACAAAACACATCAGTGACTCTGGACTGCAAGGCATGACGCTGGGGGACCTCTCTCCCTGGGAGCATTTACTTTTATTCCTTGTTTCTTCAGAAAACAGCCTGTTCATTGGGCCCCCACTCTGTGTCCACCGTGGTTTAAGGTTACCTCGCTCACTCATCTCAGCCGCAGACCGGAGAGGTGGGGGGTTCATTTGCCCCATTTCACAGATGTGGAGCACTGGGGTCCAGACCACACAGGTGTAGGTGGCAGAGCCGGCCCGAGAACCATGCCAGTAATCAGAGGTGATCCTCGCCCCCTTTCTGGGGGCACCATCTCTTTGAGGAGCCTCTGGTTTTGCCCTGGAGGAAAAGTTTCTGTTTGTTCCCCAGGACAACGAGCACCCTCAGAGAGTGGCTTGGGGCTGTTCATAATTCAGATGACATCGTAGCCAGTTTCTATTGCTTTCATTAAAAAGAAAAAGAAATCCAGATCATGGTGTTTTCTCCTTCCAGCCTCTCACGTCTGCCTTTTTCAAAACGCTGTGCGTTTCCCCCTCATCCGCCTAAACCTGCTGTTGAGTTACCGGCCCCCAGAGGCTGCAGGCTCGGAGCGACGCATCCATGCACTTTGCCGCTCACCGCCTTCTCCGAGTGTAATCAAACATCAAGCTAAGTAGCAAATAAATCTCTCGATCTCATAAGCTGCACAGCGAGATCATGTAAATGCAAATGAAGGACCTGGTTTCAAGCTGTCGGCGGGGGAGGGGAGGGAGCGCAGGGGCCCTGTCACCGTGACCGCCTCAACGGCAAAGGCCATACATCAGTTGCAGTAACGGTCCTGGCAGGTCGGAGGGAGAGGGGAGCCTGGGCCACCCCAGGGAGATGGAGGAACCAGGCTGGTGGCAACACACAGGCAGCCCCGGCCAGCCCTGAGAGCGGGGTGGCTGGGCAGGTGCCAGGCAGGTGCGGTGGGGACTCCCCGGGGCCTGAGCTGGAGAGCTACTCTAGGAACACCAACTCTACCACAGCACCCTAGGCCAGATCCCACTACACACTCAGTGCAGCCCCGGAGCTGTATTACAGGTGAGGAAGCAGGGGCCAAACTAAGTGACGTGCCCCAGGTCACACGGGAGGGGACAGAGCTGGGACTCAGTTCTGTGTGACATTAACAAGCCGGCTCCCTGCATCCTCATGCTTGGCCGGCGGCCTCCCCTCCACACCTTCCTCCACCCGGGGGCAGCCAGCTCAGCCCCCATTATAACCCTCGTCGTTGTACTGACACAGGACAAGACCCTTAACTGTGGCCCTTGGCAGGTGCACAGGAAAGAGAAACGCACACCTTACCTCTGCCTTTTGACTCTTTCAATAATAAAAGTAAACTCTCGGCACCCTCTCTGAAGGCCCCTATCTCTAACTACACACCCTCACACAATCAGTTACGTTGTGTTTCCTTCCAGTATTTTTTTCAATGAAGGTTTTTTTTTTTTAACACAGTCGTAACCATAATATATGTAAAATTCTGAATCTTGCTGTGTTTTTTTTTCACTTGACATTATTTTATATGCCTTTGATCATATATGGATGTGGTCTTCCCATGTGTGCCTTTTTAGTATCATTATTCGGTTTTCAACTGCCACTCTCACACAATGTACATGGTTCAAAGAATCTGGCTTCTAAGACGGCGCCAGAGTCCTTTGATGCATAATGCACCTTATTTCACATGATTGTTTATCTGAGGTTCTCATTATGGAAATAAATAAATATCCTCTATGCTAATCAGGATCACAATTTGCATTTATATTGTGCTTTTCATTCGCGGATCTTAAGTTGTTTTATAATAATGAACTATCCCTCCATGAGCGCAATGGTATGTGTGTGCATATGTATGCATGGGTATAACTATATACAGATATTTATTTAATAACTACCAGGCAATAACTGTGGGATTTCACGTAACTACACTTTAATAGGATGCAGGAAAGTGAGTGGAGGCTTTTCAACTGTCGGACATTCATTTAGTCCAGACGCTAGGCTAGTGGGTTAATGAACTACATTCTGTGTGGCAGCCAGGAAGTGGGAGGGCTTCCTCTATGGGGATTTCTCCGGATGCACTGAGTATCTACGGTCAGTCTAGAACCCAGGCATCGAGCTCCCAGACTGAAAACCCATCTTGGAAAATGCCCCTCGTTCATTCGTCCAGATTCAGATCCAGTTCGGGCCATCCAAGAAATCAAGGCAACTGATTTCACCCATTTTCCCCTCTTGGCTGGGAAACAGGGGCTGGATAAGAATTTTCAAAAGTATATTGGGTGGGAAATTCTCAGACTTGCATTGCATGGCCAGCTTGCTTGTTGCGAAGTTGTTCCGTGGGGAACCAGCTCTGGCGAGGCTCAGGTGACTTCAGAGCACGGCGGCAGCCTGAAGGAACCGCCCCCTGGACTTGCCCCTGGAAAGCCCCAGTGGTCCTCACGCCCGCAACTGGCGCTCCGAGGGGACCTTTGCTGGGGGTGGGGGGTGGGGCTGCCTGCCTGGCCTGATCCGGGACTGGTGTCCAGGGCTTGGTCCTTCATGCAAGTGGCGGAGGGAGCTGCTTGCGGTGCAGAAGGAGCCCAGAGAATCCCAGGACCCCTGGGACAGGGAGAGAGCTGGTTTTAATTAGAGCTGAGAGACGGGAAATAAGACAGCAAGGGATGACATCTTAATGAGGTTTAATGAAGCTGTCTGCTGATGGGGACAGCTGTCACCCAGAGCTGTATCCCAGCCAAGCCACTTTGTGACAGAGCAAACTCGGAAAAAGGCACAGTTTGAACACTGCTGAGGAGGGTGGGGTGGTCTGATGCAGAGCCCGGATCCAGCTCCCACCTCCCAACGCCTCTTGACTCAAGCACCTCGACCACCACGAGGGATACTGGCTCCTGGGCCATATTTGAGTAGCTTCCCACGTTTCACACGTCCTTGAGGTGCAAAGCTGAGGCGTGCCTCTTAAAAGACCGTGAGGATTTTGCAGGAACTGCCTTAGAATTCCACCATCAGACGTGGGAAATGCCAGGGGGCTTGCAGGTGCAGGCTGAAAGGGGTTCACGGGTCCCTTCTCTTCCTGAGCCTGGACTTCCCCATCTGTCCACTGGTGATGATGTGACCTCCCTCAGAGAGCTGCTGGGAGGCCGGCCGGGGGGGGGAGCGGGGTCGGCTCACCTGAGAGAGCTGACTTTTACGCAGCTGCTGCATTTACTACCAGGGTGGCCTTGGGCAGGTGTGAACCTTTGGGGTTCCCATCTGTAAAATGGGATTGGCGGAGTTCAGGGAGAAGCACAAGAAGCTCTCGGGACAGTAAGCACTCAGTAAAAAGGTGTGCTAAATGAGAGCACATAACATGAGCCTGGCATGTATGAGGTGCTCAGTAAATGTGAACTCTCCTCCTCGTTCCTTTCTTTGCTTCTGCAGCAAAGAGAGTGTGGTGGTTCCAAGGGATCCCCATGTGGGGAAGGTGCTTACAGCCTTCACATGGCCCATCAGCCCAGCCATGCCATCTGCCCCGGGACCCCTGGGCTGTCTCTCATCCTGTTCTGGGATGGGGGTTGGGGGCTGGTAGCTTGGGGACCTAAGTGGCTAATCAAAGCTGAGATTTGTGGTCAATCTCATCAATTTCATGGATATCAGAGTGGGTTGCGATGGCGAAGCAGGTGATCAATAATTACCTTGCATTTCAATGGCAGCTGATCTCAGATGTCTGTCACGACTCGCTTGCCTGCATCTGGAAGTTCAGGGTCACGAGCTCTAAGCAACTGCTTGTGGATCCTTAGCTGGCTTCACACAGATCCCCTGAAGTGCTCAGAGACTGCAGACCCCTCTGCCAGGGAGCTTCTCTCTGTAGGCTTCTAGAAGGTCTCTGTGGACAAGCTGGGAAAGGAGGCCCAAGACCAGCACCAGGCCCTTCCACCTCTGGCTCAATGCTCCTTCCCGCTTCCAAGAAGCTCCCCAGAGAAGCCTTGGCTCTCCAGCCCTCCTTGGCTGACCCACTGGACTCTGCTTCAGGTCAGCTCTCTCCAAAATGCCAATTCAAGGTCGGCGTCTTTCTTTCTTTCTCCTGCCCACTTTTCCCTAACCTGGTCATGACATCCTGTCCTGTGTCCGGGTCACATCAGGCCTACAGTGTTTTCTGAAGCAGCAGCTCCTCCCACAACCCCAAGCTAGACATGAAAACAGCGGACTTGCCCTGGGACCCTCCTGGGCATAAGGCTACGACATACATACCCCGTGTGGGTGGAGGGGCCGAGCGAAGAAGTCAAAGCCACGCTCCCTCAGCACGAGCAGCATCTTGCCTGCAGAGCTAAGCCTGGCGCACAGGGGAAGATGATGGCTAGTTCATGCTAAATGCCAAGTGAGTGGTTCAGAGGCAACAAAGACCACCTGGAGTCAGAAGTGGGTTCAAATCCTGCCTTGGCCACTCACGAGCTGTGTGGCAAACAAGCTGTGTGGTCCTAAAGCTGCCCGGGCCTCTGTTTCCCCACCTGAGAGCCAGGACAGTAGCAACCACTCTGCAGGATGATTTTAAGCATCAGAGGTGATGGAGGTGAAGGAGCCTGGCGCATGGTCACCGTGATTACAGGTGTCACCGCGGTCAGTGGCGTTGGCACAAGGTGGGACCGTGAGCTCGTCTCATTGGTCAGCGGAGCTGGTCATGGGTGAGTCCGCTGGTCCTCTGGGCATTCACCTGTGAACGCAGGGACCCCGAGGCACCTGGCCTCTAGACCTAAAGGACTGAGCTGCCTTTCAAGCGTGGGAGTATCTGCAGGATGGGGGGAACTCAGGAAAAGGTCAGGGAGCACTCCCACAGTGCTAGCCTGGACAGATGCTCTGCACACAGCTCCGGGGGTGTTCTCGAGACGGGCTCAGGGACCCTTTGATCTCCTATGGGTGGCCCTCTCGGATGCTGGGGGGGCGACCTGCCTGAGAGGCAAGCCAGTCCAGCTGCGGGGCTAGGAGGCTGAACCCCCTTCTCCGCTGAACTCTTGGGAAACTCTACCTCATTCCCGCCGGCTGATACTCCAGTCTGGAAAAGTTAGAGCAAATGACAAAACCAACACTCCGGGAATTCCAGATGGGAATCCACCGTCGCAAAAGCACATATAGCAGAGAGCCCTTTGGGACCTAACAAATGGTTTTTGTGTTGCTGTTATTGTTTATCCCGTGCTGGCGCTTACACAGGGCTGGCGTGAAGGGAGGTCTCTGCGGCGCTCGACAACACGTTGCTCTTTCAACCTGTGGCCGCGGCCACATCACAGAGGCATGGGTTCTGGAGGAGGCCAGCAGGCAGGACTGCACGGATGCAGGGCACCCACATCAGGTCAGGAAGCAGCAGGACCAGTGCCCCTGAAGCCCCCTCGTGCTGCTTTCAGCTACGACCCCAGCTCCAAGGGCACCTGAGCTCCCTCTGTGCATCCCTTGCGTGTCTGGCTTCTTTCATCCCACGCTTCGTGCAAGAGCCGCCGTATGGTTGTATGTGGCTATTTATTCGCTGTTGCTGTAGTGTGGGATTTCCCAGCCTCGGCACTATTGGCATTTGGGGCCAGATAATTCTTCGTTGTTGGAGGTGAGGACCGTATTGTGCCTTGTAAGCCGTATCCCTGGCCTCCACCCACCACATGGAAAGTAGAACTCCTTCCCAAGTTGTGACAACTCAAAATGTCTCCGACATAGCCAGGTGTCCTCTGGGAGGCCAAAATTGCCCCTGATTGAGAACCGCTGCTAGGGAGTGTTCTATGGAATGAATATGTCACAACTTTCTTATCCACCTATCATGGCCATTTGGATTGTATCCGGTACTTGGCTAGTAGGAAGTGAGGCACCGTGAGCATTCTCAGATGTGTCTTTGTTGGACATGGGCACTCATTTCTGTTGGGTGTCCAGGAGGAACTGTTGGGTTACCAGGTAGGCATATGTTTAGCTTTAATAGATATTGCTAAACAGTTTTCCACAGTGGCTGTTTATACTTCCCACCAAGTGCATCTGTGTTCTGGTTCCTTCACATTCTCACCAATCGCATTGAGTTTTTACTTTGCATTTATCAGACATTAGGCAACTTGCAATATGGATCTTGGCCACTTGGACATCCTCTTAATGAAGTGCCTGTTAAAGTCTCTTGCTCATCCTTCTATAGGATTGTCTGCCTTTTTTTTCTTATTGATTTGTAGCAGCTCTTTATATATGACGGATAAGAGTCCTTTGCCAGATATATGTATTGTAAATATCTTCTTTCACTCTATGGACTCAGATTTTTAGAATTAGAGGCAACCTGTGTTCCTCCAATCCAACCCCTTGGTGAGTTTGATTATTGTTTATTTTTCAGTTGTCCTTTTTGCAAAACAATAAATTTCATAAGGGCAAAGACTGTGAGTCTGCTTTGTTCACCTTAGAGCTCCCAACACAGGGCCTGGTGCAGAGTAGGTACAAAATCAATATTTATAGAGTAAAAGAATGGGTGAATCTCCCATTGGGATGATTCTTGCAGCCTAAGGTTTCAAAGTGTTTGGGCAGTTGTTGATTCCCGGGGAATTCTTGGTAAAAAGTGAAGAGACAGGCACCCGTGTGCTTCCCTGTCCCCCCCGCCCGCCCCCCACCTCCCCCAATGTAACAGCCAGCTCCTGAGTCTGTCGTTCCTTTGCCAGCTGGAAGTCTGCCCACCTGCACCTGCCCTGAGGGAGGCGGGGGCCTCTCCTGGAGAAGTCACATTTTAATTAACTTCCCCTGCAGTCACCGGAGAGGCCAGATCATTTTCATAAACAAATGAGAAGCCAGAGCTTTGTCTGCAGCTCAGAGTGAGTCTTGCAGAAGGAATTCAAAGCAAACCACCTAGCAGAGGCTCTGTGCATTTGCCTGGAACCCAGAGCTCCATCCCTCTCAAGGGAGGTGGGGCCTGGATTTGAGATGGGAGAGAAGAGGGAGAACAATGTGTAAGAAGAGAACTGATAGGGTCTCCAAGGAGGCATTTCCTTCCTTCCTTCATTCCGTCCTTCCACCCCTATTACCAGCATCTATTCTGTGCTGGGCACAGGATAAAGGGGTGAGAATAAGGGGAGGCAGGGGGCAGAGGGGCAATCTCTACACTTTCTGCTCAATTTTGCTGTGAACATAAAACTGCTTTAAAAAAACGAGGTCTATCTTTAAAAAAAAAAACACTAAAAAAAATTAACCTTAAAATACATAAAGACTGAGAGCACATTCTACCAGGGGAGACAGACATTAAGCTGATCAGCACGCAATTAATGACTTAATTACACTGCTTTGTAATTTCCAGTGGCTTTACTGAGATATAATTCACATACCATACAATTCACCCAAATAAATTGTTCAAAGCCAGTGGCTTTTTGCATATTCACAGACTTGGGAAACAACCATCACTACCACGAATTTTAGGACACCTCTCAGGCATCACCCCCACACCCTAAGCCTTCCATTCCCGTCTCCCTCCCAGCCATAAGCCACCACTAATCTACTTTCTGTCTCTATGGAATGGACTTGCTATTTGAGACATTTCACGTCAATGAACTCATGCAATACGTCATCCTTGGTGACTGGCTCTTTCCCTGAGCGTCATATTGTCAAAGCCCTTCTGTGCCGCAGAGGTGTTAATGTGTAATTTTGAAAGTGCCCTATAGGTAGAGCTCAGGGCCCCCCCCCCCCGATGCCATATAACAGGGAAAGTTGTCTGGACTGAAGGCAACCCAGGAGAGCTTCCCAGAGGAAGAGGTTTTTAATCTCAGGCATTTATTGAGCACCTGCAATGTGCCACCAGGAAAGGGAAGGCAATACACATCATGGTTCTGGCTGTGTGGGAATTTAAAATCCCGGCAGGTTGGCTCGTGGGTATTTGTTTAGCTGGTGGATCTGAGTGTGGGCTGGAGATGGACAGCTTGGGTTCAAATCCCAGCCTGACCACTTCCTCCTGTGTGGCCTTGAGCAAACCGTCCGACTTGTCTATGCCTCAGCTTCCTCATCTGAGAAATGGGGTTGGCGATGGGGTCTGCCATACAGGGCGGTTGTGAGGACCCAGTGAGAGACGCATAGGAAGGACTGAACATTGTATCTGGGACTCGGTCAGAATCCAACTAGGGCTCAATAAAGCAGAGAAGGAGATGTTCTAAGCACCGTACAGCATAGGACCTCTGACCTCAGGGAGCTGCTACTCTGAAGAGGGGCAGTGTAATCTAACCTAATGACTAAGAGCCCTGGCTGGGGGCCAAACACACCAGCACGTGAAACCCAGCCCATCCCTTAGGAGCCAGGGATCATGACTGTCTCTCTAGGCGTCCGCTTCCCTGTCTATAAAATGGGGGAGTCGTGTGGTCGGTAATAGGGCAATTTTGTTCCTCCAACCCCCTTCTTGGGGGCAAGGAGGAGTTCACCAGAGACGCAGAGAGTGAGGAAAGCCATCCAGCCACTGGGAAGGTGATAGTCGGCCTCGTCACCATAGCTCCACCTGCAGGTGAGGATTCAAGAAGGCATCGACATCCTCATAAGCTACAGTGAAGGCGATATAAGCCATCTTTGGTAGGAATGAAGAGCCAGGTAGGAAAGATGCCTCCCCCCGCCCAACATGGGCCTCCAGGTGAATCTCTGAACCGGGCCTTCCAGCATATCTGCGTGGCTGAGTCACATCCAGCTCCAGCCAGGCAGATCTAGGCTGGACCCCAAATGCAGCTCCTCGGGGCAAGGACTTGCCCCGCTACCTTCCACTGGACAAACGAGCCTCCTCTTTCAAGACCTCAGGGGCCGTCCTGACTTGACTCTGCTCGCCTGTCCCTCAGCATGAGCACCCTCGGCTGACTTCTCCAGCGTGTGTCTCAGGGCCCCCCTCAGGGAGGGCTCTGTCATCCACAGCCTCGTAGCCCTGCCGGTCACCCACAGGGCCTGGGGCCAAGCGAGCATCCGACGACTGCCGTGGCTGAGTCTGGGTATAAGTGCTTGGTCTGGGATTCTACTCCTCACCTCTTTCTGTCTTTCCCCAAACAGGCTGAACTCGGGAAGCCCCGAGAAAGAAGCTGCAGTCTGCCTGGGATTGATTTTAATTATGGACTCTACACCCGGGGGCTGGATGGAGGGGTCCCCGAAGGTGAGCAAGCAGACTCTGCAGCCCTAGGGGACTTGAGCTCTCACTCCAGGCTGGCCACTGGACAGCTGGCCACACTCTGGGGAAAGAGCCGAAGAGTCACGGGGTCTGCCCCACAGCATGATTCTGGTGGAAACCATAGTCAGGGCTTGGCCGAGACGGGGAGGTCCAGGCGAGGTCCAGGTCGAAGGTAGCAGAGAAAGCGCAAGGGCCCCAGCCAGTGTGGAACATTGTCCCCAGGCAAGACTGTGCTCTGCGCGGTGTGAGCTTCGAGCACGGAGGGGGCTCAGGACCAACCCTCTGATGGCCCCGAGGAGGTAAAGGCCAGGCGAGCCCAGCTCCTCAAAGGATGCTCAGGAATCTCTGGGAATCCTGACCCCTCCCTTTCCAGCAGGCCACGCAGGGCTGTCCCGCAGCAGGCTCCGGGTTAATGGGAAGGTGTGCATGCCCAGGTTCTTCTCAGTCAGGTACCACCGGTTGCTTTACGTCCCAGACTGACTGCCGCACCACGGTGCTGTCTCTCCCTGCCCCCAGCCATCGGACACTGGAATGTGTTTAAGCAGCAGCCCACCTGCCCCCACGAGCTGACCCGGAACTACATCGCCATGAACCGCGGGGCAGTGAAAGCCGGCCTGGTAACTGCTCGGGAGAATTTCCTCTACCGTCAGCTCAACGACATTCGTATCAGTGACCAGGATGACCGGCGTGTCAAGAAGGAACTGCCCTCTCTCCCACCAAATATGACGTTTGGGACCCTGGCACGGTAAGGTGGCTGGCACTCAAGGCTAGTCCATCGCTCACCATGGGCGGGAGGGCGCTCAGAGGTGACTGAATTAGGGAACAATGTGGGGCATGACTTTTGACTCCAGACAGGGGCGAGTGTTCCAGGCCTGGTCAGTCAGTGTATCTCACAAACCTTGGTCACGGTGATTAGTCCAGCAGCAGACATGTCACCCATGTCCCCGCTCTGGAAGGCATGACATTCTACAAAAGCAGAATGTGGTTGCACATAAGCAAATCTCAACTCAAACCACCTTGATGTTGTTGTTTTTTTTTTCCTAAGTGGAATTTACTGGTTTATATGACTGAAAAGCTCTGGGGTATAGAGCTTCAGGCATAGCTGGATCTAGGTAATCGAGGGATGTTATCTGTATTTTGTCTCTCCATGTCTTGGCTGTGCTTCCCAGTCCTGGCTTCATTCTCCGACAAGCTTCTTCCTCAAGTAGCAAAATGACCAGGAACAGTTCCATTCTCGGTGGGAAGGGCGCAGAAACTTCAATAGAGACTTGAGATTAAGATTCTTTGGTCCAACTTTAGAGCCTTGCCTCTCCCTGAACCAACCACTGCGAGTAGGGAGTGTGAAGTGCGCTGATGGGCCAGTCCTGGGTCACATGTCTGCCTCTGAACCAATTGCTGAGACCAGGAGATTCTGATGCTCTGACTGGCCAGGTCTGATCCTGTGCCCGCTCTGGAATCAGTCTCCACAATCCGCAGGGGCAGGTGGTGGAGAAGATGCAGAGATGGGGTTCTGACCCCAGAGGGAGGAGGGCAGAACGCAACAACAGACAAAAGCAGCAGATGTTCAATACAGCAAGCTTTCCTAGCCCAAACTATGTCACAGTACAAACATCACAAAACTCACTGGTATTTATGCCTCGCGCCGTACAAATAAACAGAAGCACTCGAAGCTGGCAAAAAGTGGCCTGGAGCGTCCAGCTGCCCTAAGCCCCACCCAAATGCCCGAGACCCAGAAGCCAGTATCTTGGTCCATCTGTGTGGACCAAGCCACCTTCCCACCCCCATCTCACTGTTCCTGTATAGGTGACTTCCTCAGGCTCCGCCACCATTTCTTTCTTTCTTTCTTTCTTTTTCTCTTTTCTTTCTTTCTTTTTCTCTTTTCTTTCTTTCTTTCTTTTTCTTTCTTTCTTTCTTTCTTTCTTTCTTTCTTTCTTTCTTTCTTTCTTTCTTTCTTTCTTTCTTTCTTTCTTTTTTCTTTCTTTCTTTCTTTCTTTCTTTCTTTCTTTCTTTCTTTCTTTCTTTCTTTCTTTCTTTCTTTCTTTTCTTTCTTTTTTTTCTTCCTTCCTTCCTTCCTTCCTTCCTTCCTTCCTTCCTTCCTTCCTTCCTTCCTTTCTTTCTTTCTTTCTTTCTTTCTTTCTTTCTTTCTTTCTCTTTCTTTCTTTTTGGTGGTTCCTTCTTTATTTTTAATTTTTCTTCTAATCATTTTTTTATTGTGGTAGGATGTACTATTTTTAAATGTCCAGTTCAGTGGCATTAAGTAAATTCACATTGCTGTGAACCACCACGACGATCTGTCTCCAGAACTTTCTCTTCATCCCAGACTGAAACTCTGCCCCCGCCCGGTAAACGGTATCTCTCTGTTCCTCCCTCCCCTCAGCTCTTGGTAGCCAGCACTCTGCTTTCTGTCTCTATGATTTTGAGACTGTAGATGCCTCGTCTAAATGGAATCATGCAATATTTGCTCTTTTGTGTCTGGCTTATTTCATTTACCATAACGTCTTCGAGGTTCATCCATGTCCGTAGCAAGTGTCCGAATTTCCTTCCTTTTTAAGGTAGAATAATATCCCATTGTATGTATACACCATGTTTTGTTTATCCATTTATCCACTGATGGACATTTGGGTTATTTCCACCTTTTGGCTATTGTGAATAGTGCTGCTCTGAACATGGGTGTGCAAATATCTGTTTGAGCCCCTGCTTTCAATTCTTTTGGGGCATCTGCCCACGAGTGGAATTGCTGGGTCATACGGGATTCTAGATTAAGTTTTTTTAGGAACTGCCAGAGTGTTGTCCACAGAGTGAGCCACCATACTTTTGTAGGCTTTTTCCCCTGCCCTTTCTCACGGCCCTACCTAGTAAAACCTACTTGTTCCCAGAGTTCAGATCAGCATCCTCTCTGCGGTAAGCTCTCCCATTTCCTGCAGACGTCTCTCACCTGAAATGCATTTCTATTCATCAGCCCTCAAAACCTGGACTGTGACACTGGAGACACATTGGAAATTCATTTCTGGACTGGATTAGCTAATTGTCTGCACACCATCCTTCGCCCACCTTTGAAGTAATGCCCCCAGTCGGTCCCTCCAGGGCAAGGCAAGGTTTCCCAAGACTGCCTGGAGTGCAGAGGGAGAGAGAGTCCCACTATGCACCAGATCACTAGATTAGTCAGGGCTGGTCACCAGTGTCTCCAAGACAGCATGGCTTCTGGGAGCCCCTCTGGCTAGGAGTCTGCCTGGGGTTCTGGTCATAGCATGGTCCCCAGCTGTTTCCCTCCCAAGGCTTCCAGCTCCTCACCTGTAAGTAGGCTGTTACGGCAGTAACTCGGCTTTCCAGGATTCCCGGATTGTGTTTGGTCTCTATGTCAATTTCCTTTCCTTGTCTTTAAAGCCCCGTGCAGGAGGTCTACATGGTTGCTTGTCCGGCTTAGGCATGGAGCAATGAACTGACCTCCCCGAAATGGGTTCTCAACCTGATGTGCTTATATTTAAAAACAAAACTGTAGGGGCACCTGGGTGGTGCAGTCGGTTGCATCTGACTCTTGGTTTCTGCTCAGGTGGTGATCCCAGGGCTGTGAGATCAAGTCCCCCATCAGGGCTCCCTCCCCTTATGCCCCTCCCCACCTCTCTCTCTCTCTCTCTCTCTAAATAAATAAATGAATCTTTAAGAAAAAATTTTAGAAGACAGAGGACATTAGTGATCACCTAGTTCAAAGCCCTTATTTAAAACAAGAAAGCAGGGGCTCCTGGCCGGCTCAGTCAGTAGAGCCTGTGACTCTTGATCCTGGGGGCGTGAGCTCAAGCCCCATGTTGCGCATAGAGCTTCCTTGAAAAAAGATAAAACATAAAATGAACAGGGGCACCTGGGTGGCTCAGTCGGTTGGGCATCTGATTCTTGATTTCAGCTCAGGTCACGCTCTCAGGGTCATGAGATGGAGCCCCGCGTCAGGCTCCACGCTCAGTGCGGAGCCTACATGTCCCTCTCCCTTTGCTTCTCATCCTCTCTCTCTTTCTCTGAGATAAATAAATAAAATCTTAAAAAAATCCTAAGATAAATAAAACAAGAAAGCAGAAGTTCAGAGAGGTGAAGAGACTTTCCCAAGCAAGTTGTGACCAGACAAGAGCCAGATCTAGAGCCAGGCGGGCAGACTCCCTGTCCAGTGCTCTTTCTTCCACACCTTGCCTCCTCGGGACTGAGGTACAGTGCGAACACCCACCGTTTCCGGTCCTGGGGCTACATTATTCCACGTACAATGGAAAAGTTTAAGTCAGCTGGGCTCAGAAAGGACATCCATTATCATCTGGCTTTCAATATAAAATCTTAAATTGCTATAAAACCGAGTGGCTACAATTCCAGGGAAGGACGTGATGAAGTGCCGGCTGTATCTTCTGTGATGGTAAATGGGCTTTGCATATGCAAATTGAATGGATTTTAAAATGGTATTTAATGACAATTTTCGTAGCAGACGTTAACATTAATTGCACAAAAATGAAAATGCTGCATTAGGTTGCTGTTAGCAGCAAATATCGTGGCCATAAAGCTTTATCTTTATCAACAGCAGCCCTTTCTCATGTGACAGGGCAGCTCAGCAAATTGCAAGCAAAAGGGCTTTTATGGAGCAAAAATATCCCCCAAAGCAGGCCCAAATCAGCATCAATTCAGCTTTATTTCTTCGTAAGTGGAGGTTAAGTGGCTGCTGGAAAAGCTTTTACCGAGATGCCCAGCCTGCCTGCAGAGCCGCTCCACCTCACAGCGCAAGTGCGAGGAGCAGTTAAAAGATGAGCACCCCTCTCTGTAATGGGGCTATTACTTTAAAGTTACGGGGCCGAGGCCCATTTCCTAATGATCACCTTTTACAAGCCTCGATTGTATTTATTTCTTTACTTTAAAAGCATGTTAAAAAACCAAATCTGATTACACACAACTACCGAGGAGTTGTTGGGGCGATTTGGTCCAATAAATAAATAGACAAAGAAACAAATGAGTGCCATTTACTCACAAGTACAGATATGTTAAAAAAAATAATAAAGTCCCATCTCAGACTAAATACACGGAAAACTCACTCTAAGCTAGGGATGCTAACAAGCATGCCAAGGGCTGCGCAAGAGAAAATTCTGACAACAGCTACTCCTCCTGTCCCCCGATATCAAATCCTCTTGCCCTTTATGTATCTTACGATGGACAAAATAATGGGTGTGAGGGGTCCACCTGCCCGCCCCCTCAGCCTCTCCATACTAGATGGGATCCAAACCCGAGTTTGGGCTTATTTCCTTTCCAGTTAGCTGATTTCGTTTCCAGTCCACACTGATTTGTGGCAGATTGTCACTGCATCGGAAAGGTACATTTCAGTTCACGAGCTGGTGTGGCTAAAAGGAAGTGGGGGCCCCCAGCAATGACCGGGAAACAGAGCCCATGCGGACTTGCGGTCACAAGCTGGGGCCACGGCCAAGTCGACCCACGGCGCCGTTTGGCCCATGAAGTAATTATAAAGTTTGAATGAGTTGCCGCATTTTAAAAAGTCAGGGGATTTCATATAAAAACCTGGATTTCCCACTTCTCCCAAAAAGTCAGAAGCCGGGCAACCGGGGTCTATACCCCTGCCTGGGACCAGGGGCTGGGGCTGGGAGGCAGGGCCCCTTTGGGGCAGAATCCATGCATGCGCTTTCTGTCTATCCCATCCCCACCCAGCCTGGCTTCTCCCCTTTTTGTTATTTGTCTGGTTCTGGTGGACGCTGAGTTTGCAGCCTTCAGGTATAGACTGGCCATCCCGATCCCTCTGATAAAGGTAGGGGCCGCCAGTAACAGAAGCTGCTCTGAACTGAGTTTACGTGGCAGGACTTTTGTGCATGGAATCGCTAATGCTAATATCAGCCCTATGAGGCAGGTATCCTGCCTCAATGTATCATTCGTTTCACAGCCCAGGAAAGGGGGTGCAGCTTATGGCTGCAAGGTGACAGAGCAGCATTTGTACCCTGTCTGGCTGGCCAGCTTTGAAGGCCACACCTCTAGGATCAGGCAGCTGGAGAGAGCCCGTGCATTATCGCTCTACCGTCTCACCGTCAAATCTCAGACTTCAAGTCAGGGAAGGATTTTAAATTCTCATTACCCGCGTGTAGGGCCGTAACACAGATCTCCAAGCATGCTGCGACCCAAGGTCCATAGACAGATATGTCTGGAGGCCAGAAATGTAACTATTAAAGCAGCACTTAATTATTGATGCATTTTAATAAGTGTTTGCAAATGTTCACATGCCCTTGGCACATCTTAATTGTTACTGCTCCTAATTGGTCCAGCATTGTCGATTATGATGAGTCAGGGATGGCGGGGCGGGGGGGGGGGGGGGAAGCGGCAAGCGCCGGGCAGCAGCTGGTGCTCCTGGCAGATTCTAGGCACCCAGGGCTCTGCCACGATCCTGCCTGGGAGTCTCATGCCACAGTCAAGGCAAGGATGCTAGCAGGAGGATCCATCACTCGGTCGATAAGCAAACAGCCCCCTCCTGCATGTCTGTGTATGACATGGGCCAGCTGAAAGGTCGGAGGCCCCTGCTCTGAACTCATAATGGCAACTATGTATTATTGTTATAATTACATGTCAGGCCTGAGCGCCTCTGATGCACCCTTTCCCTAAATAACTCTGAACAGCTCAGTGAGTGCCAGGTTGGGACTCTTACATCCTATATTACAGAAGAAGAGACAGGGGGTCAGAGAGGTGGTGTTATTTGCCCCCTGGCTGCTCTGCGCTGGGATGGGGATTGGTCTGGCCCGAACACCTGTGATGGTGACCATGGCACTGACCCACCCACCTAACAAACACAAGGATGGAGGTAACACGGGTGGAGATGCTACCCAGCTTTCTCTGCACTGGAGGGGGGCTGAGACAGAATCCGTGTACACCCAGAGAGAGAGAGAGAGAGAGAGAGAGAGAGAGAGAGAGGAAGACCATTCCGTCTGGATTTTTCTTAAAGCTTTAAACTTACTCTGAACACAATGAGCTTCCCTTCCGATGTGCCCCTTCTCTTCCCTCCCCCTTCAGCGGCTCCCCACTTCCCAACAGACAAACTCCTTGATGGGGCACCCAGAACCTTCACTGCACTGGATGCTCCAGCCTGCTTTGTGCACCTCAGCATCCCCAGTGCTGACCACAGTGCCCTTGCTAAAGAGGTCCTCAGTAAACACTCGCCCAATGAACCCACGAGCAAGTGGCCACTTTGGAATCTGAATGTGAAGCCGGCAGCAATGTGCAACTTGGGCAGAAAACTTGGTTTATCCACCAATTAGTCTGGTCTAGACCCACCCCCCATCCTGGTGCTGAACGCATGCAGACCATGGAGAAATGAGAAACACAGGAAAGGTAGGAAATGTTCCCAGCCCACCCTCTGTGCTGCTGCCCGTCCAGCTATCAGATGCATCATCAGCCTGACACTGACAAATGTGAAGGATGGAGGAAATTTTACAGGCTGTTAAAAAATGTTTGCTGCCTGACAGGTTTTTTGAATCTTTCTGCCAAGCTGATTTATTTTACAAATTTACAATGGGCCCATCAATCACTCTGGGTTATTTTGTTTCTCCCAGAGCTGACGGCCAAAATCCAAGCCGCCCACCCAAACTCCCATAAAATAATAATAAGCCCCTTCCCAGACGACTGTCCCGGGGATCCAAGACAGTTTCTGAATGGGGAGACCAACTCCAGATTTATTAGTGGCCTGAAAGCCGGCTGAGTGAAACCGGCCTGACCACAAGGGGGAGTGTGTGGATCTCGCAAGGTTCCCCTGCACCTGAAATGCACATCCTGCTGGCCAAGAAACCCGGCCAGACCTGCTCCTGACGCTGACAGTGAGTAGTTCTCTGCTTTCCTGGACATTCTGGTCCTGGAGGCCAGGGACAATGTCAGTTTTGCCTGTGCTACATCATCAGAGCCCTGGTACGCAGTAGGCACTCAGTAAGTATTTGTTGAGGACAAATATGGTCCAGCGCCTTTGAAGGCTTTGAGACAGAGTTATTGAAAGTGAACACACAGTCCGTTTGAGACCGGAGAGGAGATGGTAAGCCAGAGTGCTGTGTCATTTAACAGACTCTGCTATGTTCCCCTGTGGTTGATGTTATGAATCAATATTGTGGCGACGCTGCCTCAAAGAGTGAATGTGTCCCTTGGCCTCGTTACTAGAGGTAGCAAGTCCAGAACAAGGGAGGTGACCTTCCTACTCTATTCTGCTGCTCAGGCCACACTTGTAGCATCAAGTTAAAAGACATGAGGCATCATACATTCAGGGAAGGCCCAGAGACAGCAGGATGGGGGGGTGGCATGAGGGAGAGAAACCTCTATGTACGAAGAACGTGACAACAAATGAGGACAGTGGAGGGACTTTGGTCTCAGAGCCTTGAGAGAACAAAACGAGGACCGGTGTGTGTGTTTGGAGAGCAGGACTGGTGGTTCACGCGGCAGAGCCCTCAATCAACAGCAGACTGGTGCCTCATCGCATTAAATCCCTACAACTCCATCATTTTATAGATGAGGAGACTGAGGCTCGGAGAAGTCACTTGCCCAGGGCCACACGGCCAATCGGCGACAGAGCCAGGATCTGAGCTGCTGTCCGAACCCACAGACTGCATGCTTCCAGGAGGCAGAGCCAGAGCCTGGGCCAGGAAAACATTTCTCATCCCGAGCCCCGTCCACAAGGCCACCGGTCTCCAGGCGAGACCTCGGCTGTGGGGTGGCATCCGCGGACACCTACAGCGATCTGCAGCTGATGTGGGCGAGCCCTTCCCGGGGACCCAGCTTTCCACAGAGTAACCCAGCACCTCCATCTACCCACAAGGAAACTGAGGCAGGGAGAGGTTATGTCCCTGCAGCAGGAGCTCACAGGTGATAGTGGAAGCTTGGGAATTCGGGTCCAGGCAGTTTACTCTAGGACCCTCATGCTCGGGGAGGTGTTGGCTGGCACCCCAGACCCACACATCACTGCCAGGCCAGGTCCTGGGACACCCCAAACTGGGTCTGACAGGGGGCCCCTCCTCAGGGGCAGCCTGCTTCCGTGGACCTGACCTGGAGGGCCTTTTGTTAAAAGAGGCCCAGGCAGGGACAGTGGCTGGGAGGAGGTGTTGGGGGCGGGGGGCTATCCCCTCCTCCTTCGTCTCTGGGACCCCTGCCCAGCTGCTCCTGCTTGCACGTCTCCCACCGCCCCAAACTCCTGCTCACTCCCTCCAAGGCGGCTTTGTTGCCAGAGCCAGGAATGAGACATTTTTCATGCTTTGCCTTTCTTCCCCTCTCCACTCTCCTGCGGCCCAGACAGAGATTTATTCCCGGCCCGAGGCTCTCAGCACTCGGAGCAGGGAGGGCTCAGGGAGGCGCTGATGGGCCCATAATGGATAGGGCCGTGCTCCCCTGGGGCCTGGCCCTCCCGAACCCCATCCATCAGGAGCCGCTCGGTGCCAGGGTCAGCGCTAACGAGGCTGCAGGCCACTCCCCCTCGGGGCCTCCCCAGCTCCCGCTCTCCCGCTTTTGGATTTTTCCAGAGCTGGGCCTCGCCTGCCCGCGTTGGTGGGCAAAGCATGGGAGTGAGCCTGGCGCCCCGGCCTCCGCAGCCCTAGCCTTGACACCATCGGAGGGTTTGCTGGGCTGTGGCTGGCTCTGCCCCTCAGTGACACGGTGGCCCCTCTGACATGGGGCACAGGTGAGCTGGTCCTGCAGGGAGAGCCAGGCTTCAAGCCCAACACAGCCCTCCGTCCTGCTGCCATGCAAGACCCCCGTGCAAAAGAATTCATAGCGTAAAGCGTGTTGCTGAACATGTTGCGCTCAGGGGCCAGCGCCGTCCCTCTCCCTTTGGAGGCCAGAGCGAGGCGGCCTTTCGTGGCAGAAAACCAGGCACCCCGCACCAGGTTCGATTAATAATAGTACCAGCTTCCGATTCATTAGCTCCTCTGGGCCCAGGAACGGGAACAGGCCCTCCATGCACAGCATTTTCCCTGACCTTCAGAATGACCCTTGAGTAGCAACGCTCTTTCTACAGATGGGGAAACTGAGGCCCAGAGACCCTTGTCTGTGATCGCGTGGCTGGAGAGTGGGATTTGACCTCAAAGGTCTGACCTGTCACTTCTGTCCTGTACTGCGTGCTCACTCAGAGCCCACCTGTGCTGGGCATCACGCCGGGTGTTCGGGATACCGAGAGGAGACGGGACGCAAAATGAAACACAGCAACGTGGCGCACACACGTTGTTCCTGGGGTGGGGGGTGGGGTGGCAGAGGGCGGGAAAGGGTGCAGGGAGATTCTGGGCCCTGCCTGGTTTTGCTCACTGCTGTATCCCGAGTGCCTAGCACAGGCCCGGGACGTAGTAGATGCTCAATAAGTGCTTGTTGCCCAACTGCATGGGAAAGAAGAGTTGGCTTGCTTGTGATCCATCCCCAACTTGGAAACAGCCAGCATGTGAGATAAGCAACTCTTCCCTGGGCTTGGACCTGTCGGGCGCTGAGCTTCGGTTACCAGTGTCCCGGGGCTTCTGTGACAAATCACCACGAACTTGGTGGCTTCACACAACAGAAATGTATTCCCTCCTAATGTGGAGCCAGAAATCCAAACTCAAAGTGTCGCAGGGCCCCCTTCCCCCCGAAGGTTCTAGGCGAGAATCCCTCCTGCCTCTGCCAACCTCTCATGGCCCCGGGCACTCCCAGGCTTGTGGCTGCATCCTCCAGTCTCAGCTCTGTGCTCACACAGCTTCTTCTCTGTGTGTCTTGGTCTCTCCCCTTTGGTCTCCAATAATGACACGTGTCACTGGATTTAGGGCTCGCCCCAATAATCCAGGGTGATCTGACCTCAAGATCCCAAAGCTAGTTACACCTGCAAAAGGCTCCTTTTCCAAATCAGGTCACATTCATGGGCTCCGGGGGTTAGAAGGAGGACATATCTTTTGGGGGGGCCACCAATTATTCACCCCACTATAATCATCAGGGCGTCTTACCACAAAGTCAGCCGTGCATTTTAGGCGCCGTGGGGTTTTGGGGAAGCTGCTTTATTGGTAACTGAATTATTGCTTTGGGATGTCTGCTCCTGGGGTCTTGTTACATGTTGCCCATCCTGTGTTTGGGGAAAATAAGAAAGTGGTTTGCAATCAGTCAAAAGCTTTGCCAAAAGATGATAGGTATCCATGCTTTCCGGAGGAGCAAACGTTTTGCCACTCCGTTCTTGTGTTTCTTAGGAAACTTTCCAAAACTACAGAGACGTTCAGAAGCTTTCATAACTAACTTCATGAACCCGCCACTCGGATTTCACAAATTTTACCCCCTGGCTGTATTTGCGCCCGAGCCCTTATTAAAGAAATAAAATAGAACAAATACAGCTGGAAGCCCCTTCTCAGCCCTTTCTAGCCCCACGCCCTTCCCTCTGTTCCCAGAGGACCATCCTGAGGTTGGAATATGCCACCTTTCCATCCGGGTCTTCCCATCTTTGCTACACCATTGGATGGTCATAAATAATGCATATTTGTTTGTGTGGCTTCAAAACACATAAATCCCTTTGCATGGTGACTTGCTTTTGTCACTCCACACCTTTGCAAGTGTCACCCTGGCCCGCTGGGTGGGTGTATCTGTCTCCCATCGCTGGACATCCAGGTGGCTCTTCATTTCCCGTGTGTGAGATTCCTCCGGGTCAAGTCCATGGGTGGGGGTGCTGGGCTGAAGGGGGCCCTCCTCAGCTTCCGCCAGATGCCGGCATCCTCTCTGCCGCCCCCACAGGGCAGGGAGGCCCCATCTGCTACTCGCTTTGTCCCCAGATGCCAGGACCCCTGCACAGCAGACGCACGAGTGGGCCACAGGCGTTCCGTCCCCCCTTCCTGTCCATTGGCTTCGTTGGGCCTTTTCCCCCCAGAGGGGCTCAAGCCCCTGCCGTGCCTGGAGCAGAGGGGCGGGGTGGTGGGGAGGTGCGCTGCAGGTGCGCAGGGGGAGCTCCCAAGTTTCAGGCGCAGGCCCTCCCGGTTGAGAGAGAAGCTTCCAGAAAGCCAGTCCTGCTCTGCTGCCCATCCTGCCGCCGCCCGCCTCCGGGCGCCTGTGTGGGGAAACTGCTAATTGACTTCACCCTTGTGAAAAGTGTTAACAAATTGCAAATGACCTCTTAGGCAAATTTAGAAGTCAGGAGGGCACTGCTAACTAAGCCTCCCTCCTCTGCCATTAGTTTTTACTTTGGCGCCGCAAACAAAAAAATAACCAGAAGCCCAGAGGTCCTCTTCCCTAATTAGCTCTAAGAGTCCTGCCAGGGAGAGCCGCACCTCAATTACCGCCCCTTCCTCCAGGCTAGTTAGAAAAGACAGGCCCTCGGGCCAAGGGGGGGCACTGAGGAACAAGGCGGAGGGGGTGAGGAGGGATGTGGGGGCTGCACCAGGCCCCCGAGGCTAGAGCTGACAGGCCACCCGCCCCATAGACGTGCTGGTGGCCGCCAGGCTGGAGGGTCCCCGGCACGGGAAAGGCTCAGAGCCGGACCCCCCCCAAAGGGTGCCAGGGGCCACGTGGGCCAGGACCCCCTGGGGGTGGGGGGCTGCAGCCCTGGTGAAGCGCAGGGGCCTGGGCCCCAGGCCTGGTGAGTCTGAAAGTCTGATGGTGGGGCCCAGGCCGCTCCACCTGGGATAAGCTATGGGGGTGATTCTTGTTCGTCCTCAAGCCTGAGGCTCTCTGGGCCCCACAGGATTGAAACGCAGCTTTGGATGCAGGCCCAGGCCTGCAGTTGGCGACAGCATGACTTCCGCGAGCCACCCGGGCGCTCTTGCCTTCATGAACCCCTTCCTCCACAAAAAAAGCATTATAATAATCTAAAATATTTCATGGCTGGGGCGCCTGGGTGGCTCAGTCGGTTAAGCGTCTGCCTTCAGTTCAGGTCATGATCCCAGGGTCCTGGGATCGAGCCCCGCATCGGGCTCCCTGCTCGGCGGAAAGCCTGCTTCTCCCTCTCCCTCTGCCTGCCATTCTGCCTACTTGTGCTCTCTCTCCCTCTGTCAAATAAATAAATACAATCTTTAAAAAAAAATAAAATAATAAAATATTTCATGGCTGTGCTGATTTTAAAAGATATTAAAGCATTGCCATGGGTCCCTAACCGTGTCCTAGGGCCTAGGCGTCACGCCTCCTGGGCCAGTGGGCGGGTTGGCCCTGCTTTTCCCCTTCAGGCCTGTCCAAACCCTCCCTCCTCTGAGCGAGTTTCCTCTCTTCTCCCACCCCTTCCTGAGGGAGCAGAGGTGAAGGCAGGGAGAGGATGGGAAAACCAGCCGTGAAGCCTGAAGACCCCAGACTCCGCATGGCACTCTCTGGCTCCCACGTTGAGAGACTCTGCGCTTACATTCTCTGCGGGCCTCCATATCTCCATCTGCAAGTGGGGTCAACACTATGTCCTCCTGGGTCAGAAGAAATGGTGTGAGTTCATCGGTAAAGAGTTCCTGGAGCTCTTGAAAAGAGAGACACCAAGTATTGTCACCACATAGTATTGTGATTCAAGAGGCATAGAGCGGGGGTAGACTTTCACATGCCTATAGAGGCCCCGCACGTAGGAGGGGGGAAGCCGGCGCTGTGTGAGGCAGTAGGGAGTGGTGGGGTCTGTGTCACAGTCGGGCACACGCCTGGTGGAAGGGCAGCAGCTCCAGCTGGTTACTGACCCCTGGGAATGGGGGCTCAGCATTGCCCTAAAAGACAATCTAATGCCTTGCTAAGGAAAGCCAGACATTTGGATGCTTATGTGGAATTCTGATTTTAAAAATATATATATATATTGGTAGCAGAGAGTTTTTGAACGCTACAGACCACACTAAGCTGGTGGGCGGGCCAGTGCGGCCTGGCGTCTGCTATTTGCAACCACGTTGGTGCAGGACCCCCAAATCCAGGTCCGGAGCAGGCTACTTCATCTGCTTGAACTGTACCAATCGTTCAATATCATTAACACTAGTTCTTCATCAACTGGTTTCTTTGTCAGTAAAACGGGGAGTGATTATAGTTGCGGGTCCTCTGTCTCGTAGGGTTCTTGAGAGGGTGACATGGAGCGGTCCCGGGCATGTGGGTGCAGTGTGGGAGGGAGGGGGCATGGTGGTCAAGGGTCCCCGGAGGGGCCTGGGGTGACGGAACCGTTTTGTATCCCGACTGTGCGGTGGCCGCGTGAACCCCTGCATGTGAGGAATTACGTAGAAATAAATACGCAAATGAGTACGAGTAAATCTGGGGAGAGCTGAATGAGATGGGTGGACTGTGTTGCTGCCGATACCCCGGTGGTGGTTTTGTTCTTTAGTTTTGTAAGAGGTTACCATCGAGGGAACTGGGGTAAGGGGTATACGGCGATCTCTCTGTTTTGTTTCTTCCAACTGCTCGTGAAATCTACAACGATTTTGATAAAAAATTTTCATTAAAAAAAAAAAAAGCAAAAAAAAAAAAAAATGGATTTAGCCGTGGCTTTGGTACCGTGGAGGCGAAGTTAGCCAGGAGCACTTGTTAGAAGAAACAACAGTGCCGCTGTAGGCACGAGCCGAGGGCTCAGCAGACGGCCACTGAAGTCACTGGGCTGTCAGACACAGGGGCCCGTTCAGGAAGCCTCGGGGGGCGGAAGAGAAGGGAAGGCGCGCCAGCCTGTGTCCGAGCACGCAAGCCCCACAGGGCAGCGAGGAACACCTCGGGCGGATGTGCCAGGATCTAGGGCCCCTTACACGGCGCCACTGTTGGCTGTCCCTCGTGGGCTCGGTTTTGATTTAGAGCCTCTGACAGAAGCCCAGCCCTCCGGCCTTCTCCCTCCTCCAAAACCAGACCTTCCACGGTCCTTGGCCACGGCCCAACCCGGAGGCCACTGTCTACTCCTCCAGCCCTCCAGGGCTGTGTGGGGGCCAGTGCCAGTGCCTCGCCCGCCCCTTGGGAGCAGCAGACCCCTGGCATATTAGAGATGGATTTTAATTTTATTTTAACAAAATAGCTGTCTCCACTGGAAGAAGCATCAAGCGCCAAATAAGGACCAGTTTTGAGCGGAATCACGTTGAACAGACCTCCGTGCTGTCATTGATTTTCCAGGAAGAAAAAAATTGCCTCTGGCTACTAAACCGAATTAGTAGTCACTGATGACCAATTATTTTAGCCCGCTGTGAACGGAGAGCCGTACTAAAATCCGGTTTGTCAGACCCAAGGCTCCCGTCTCAAACACCTTTCAACAAATGTGTACCTGAAGTCCCTCAGAAGGTTCCTGCAGCTTCCTCTCTTCCGCCAACTTCTCCAGCTCCACAAAGTTTTAATGAGCAGCGAAGATGAAGATGGGTTGCCATGAAAGGGGCCCCCCTAATCCACAGAGCGCTCTTTGGCAGAGAGGAGCCGAGCCGGCAAATCAGAGCTGTCAGCCCTCATCCCCCGCACGTACAAAGTGTCAGCCTAATGTTTGCAAATGATAATTTCCATTTCCCTTGCTCGTCCCTGGTGCCTTCATCCGAGATCAACCCCTGGTCTGGGGTATCAATCGTGAAGCAGCAAAGATGGATTGGATTGAACTAATTTGAAGTTTCTTGCAGGCTTACCCCAAGTAGAGCTGATTTCATTTCATTTTATTCCCCATTTTCTGCTTTATTAGACTCAGTTTTGACACGGTTTTGTTGTTAGCAAAAACGTCAGGGTGGTGAGGAACTTCTCCGAGAGGTTCCTGCCAGGTTATGGGCAATTTGTCACTGACGGGCACTGCTCAGACACAGTGGAAAGGGTGTGCAGAAATCCTCGAAACTGCGTGCGAGGGCCCGAGGCCCCCGGGATGGGGCCGCCCGGGCTCAGGACCCATTGCCTTCTCTCCATAGAGGAAGCACGGTAGGACGGAAAACACAGCTTTACTGTCCAGGCACAGAGCAGGACCAGCGGCAAGGCCACCTGGACAGGCCACTGCACAGCGACCACTGGATCTCTCGGACCTCCTTTGGGGTCGCTGAGCGCACAGCCCCACCATGAGGAGGCAGACTCTTTAGAGCCAGGGAAACCTGGATGGGGAACCGGGCTAGGGTCCCCAGCTCTGGCACCTGCCCGCTCCGCGTCCCTGAGCAAACCCTGGGCAAGTTCCTTGCTTTATCTGAGCCTCAGTTTCCCCATGGGAAAGCAGGAGGGTTCCCTTTCACTTTCGGAGTCATGAGGAATCAGTGGGACTGCAGCTGGAATGCTCGACAGCAGGCTTGGTATAGTATGTGCTCATTAAACGGGAGGGATTTCTGACCTGCTGTTAGTCTCCGATGCCCATCAGGCCAGTGCAGGGCTGGGAGGCACGGTGCCAGCCTGATGGGATGTTCATGCCCACCCCTCTGTGAGGAGTCCCCTTGCTTCACTCCCCCACCCCCGCTGCCCTCTGCTCATCCTCAAAGAGCCATCAAAAGGCTCAGAGGGAACGTTCCTCCTCCCACGCCCTTGCTGAATTAAGTCCCTGCCTCCTAGCTCCCACGGCATCTCTACATTGGCGCTTAGGCCTGCAGAGGGGAGAGCTGCGGGTGGATGCGCCCACAGGCTCCCCACACAAA
The DNA here is from genome assembly GCF_037043125.1 of Eumetopias jubatus. Taxonomy (NCBI): domain Eukaryota; kingdom Metazoa; phylum Chordata; class Mammalia; order Carnivora; family Otariidae; genus Eumetopias; species Eumetopias jubatus. The sequence goes on from NW_028274821.1 coordinate 91,047,422, forward strand.
TGCCACACTCACCGGCTGTGTGGTCTTGGGCAAGACAGTGACCTTCTCTGGGCCTCGGATTTCCTGTCTTGGAATATTAGTGCCATGAGACTGAGCCCTGCATCCGGCTCTGCGCTCAGCATGGAGTCTGCTTATCCCTCTCCCTCTGTTCCCCCCCTCCCCCTGCTCTCTCTCTCAAATAAATAAATTTTTAAAAATCTTAAAAAAAAATTTGTCTCTAGAGCTGTTGTCCTCAGGATTGAGGAAGCAGGCAGGAAGGTACGCTGTGGTAACTATCATCATTTGTGCTGCAGAGTGCAGACAGCATGTCCCTGCGTTTCAGAGCGCCCAGCCCTTGGGGGGGGGGGGTTGCTGTTCATGCTCCCGGGAGGGTCAGATGGGTGAGCGGACAAACGAGTAAGTGGGCGCAGGGCCAAGATCTCATTCATGGGATGTGTAGCCTTTCCTCCCCTGGAATGGCCTGGGTCCTCAAATCCTATGTTGCCGCCCCCACCCCAGCCTAATTCACCCCCCCCCACCACCACAGCAAGAGTTGTGAAGTGTGGCGGTCACCACGCCTCTTCCTCCCTCCTCCTGCTCAGAAACCATCCGTAGCTCCCTAGTACCTTCACCAACACCTTCCTCTCTTAGGGCTCCTGCCTTGGCCATTTTCTCCTCGACCTGTCTTCTTAGTTTTTTCTCTTAAAACACTTTTATTGGAGTGTAATTTTTAGACGCTGAAATGGTTCAAGTGCAGTTTGATGAGTTTTGACAGATTTATCCACCTTGGGGATGGGGGCACCTGGCGGGCTCAGCCGGTAGAGCGTCTAACTCCTGGTCTCAGGGTTGTTGAGTTTGAGCCCCACGTCAGGTGTAAAGATTACTTTAAAAAAATTTAGATACTGGGGTATTCAGTGAAAACACAGCACATTTCCATGACCCCCAAAGTCCCCAGAACCCCTTTATGGACAGTCCTCTCCCTGCCTCCAGGAGGACCCCCGCCCCCCGGGACCAAGCTCCCCAGCTCCAGGGTGGACCCAGTCCCATGCCTCCTGCCTTCCTGGCCCAGGACGCCCTCCCCACCCAGATGCTTGCACATGGCCAGCCCCCTGATCCTCTCTGCTCTCTGAAGAGACTCCGAGCAGCCCCCACCCCCACATCCCAACCCCTGTGCTCTGGGGACCCCTCCAATATCATGTGGAAGCACCGACTTTGACAAGCCCTAATCACTTTTGAATGGTTTTAAAGATTCATAGCGAATGGGTCTGAAAGTCCCAGATTCCCCTGGCTGGGTGGGCTCTCAGAGGACCGCCCCCACCCCCAGCCAGAGGCCTCCTAGACTAAACATCCTCAGGGAGGGGCTGCCGTCCTGTGCCACCTGTCCTGAGCGACCCTCTGTTCTCAGCTGCTCGTCTCGGGATCCAGGAGCCACCCTGACATGCTGGCTTTAATTACAGAGCACCCCCCATGAGAGAGAGAGAGAGAGAGAGGGACCCAAAGGCCTGGGGGCTTGCCCTCTGTGGCCGCACCCTTTCTGCAGGATGGAAGGGCCACCCCGCCCCCATCACTAGGCTCCCCAAGGCAAAGCTAGTATTTTCCAAAGACCCCCTCTTGGGCATTGCAGTGGAGGAGGAGTGCTGTCCTCAGGGAGGGGGTTCTTCCAGGGAGAGGGAGTGGGACTCTGGAGCCCCTCAGCCTTTTTACCCAGAGCAGGCTGGCTGTCCAGCCTCGGAGGGGCACAGAGAACAACGCAGCCTTGACCCCTGTTCCATGGCGCTTAGAGCCTGCTGGGACAGGTGGCTACTGAACTAGTTGCTGGAAAAAATGTCAAAAAGACCTTTAGATAGCGGGGACAGCAAAGTCTCCTACAGAGCTACGGGAGGTCTCAGGAGGGATGGTGGGGTGAGGCGGTTGGTGGTGGGGGCGTGGGCATCTCATCTAAGCTGAGACTGGAAGATGAAACGGGGGAATCCTGGGGAGCGCTGGTCTGGGAGGAGGCGGCAGTGGATGTGGTCCAGGAGATAGCACAGAGCCCCTAAATATTGTGCCCCACGCCGCAAGGGCAATGAGAAGGCCCCTGTGGGTGTTAAGAGACACAGGGTCAGATGTGCACTGTTCAAAAAGCCTTGGCTCCTGTGTGGACCAGGCACTGTTACAGGGCCTGGTGAGACAGCAAGTGTCTGGGAAGGTCTGGGGTCCTATCTGAGAGTAGCCAGGCCCCCTGGGTCTGGCCTCTGTCTGCAGGTGGCTCCCTGGCAGACTCCAAGCTCGGTGCAAATCGATTGGCATTCTCATGGCTGTAGCCCGAGGGCAGGAGTCCAGGCTTTGCTGGTAGAATGTGCTGTGTGACCCTGGATCAGGCATTTGACCTCTCTGGGCTTTGGCTTCCCCACTTCCACCTTTCCCACCTCATTTAGTGAGGATAAATAATTAAGACCTTCTGTGTGCACCCCTTCCAGCTTCTCAAAAGCAAGCTGCAGATAGGATAGCTGTAACTGTGAGCACAGGGGATCCTCCGCCTGTGGCAAAAATCATTCATTTTGGGGTGGGAGAAAAATGCCTTTTTTTTTAAATTATTATATAGAATCGCATTTACTTCAAAAGAAAAAAAGCTGAACATGTTTTAAGGTAGCGGCAAAAAGTAGTTGCAGAAGAAAACAAGGAAATGGCTCCTAAAGATGCGTCCTCGAAGGGTCTAGTACCTGGGAAAATGCTAATAAAACTCAACAGCAACCATACAGGGCTGGGCTCTTGCCAGGCGCCTCCCTGGCCCTGAAGGCCTGGCCCCCCCTCGGCTGCTTGTGGGGAGCTGCTGAGAGTTCTGGTCTGATGTTCTCAGGGGTGGGGACTGGGGGGCTTGGATCCGTCACCCCCATTACTGGCTGTGTGACCCCAGCTGGGTCACATGACCTCTCAGGCTTGGAATTCCCTCCCTCCTTCCTTCCTTCCCTCCTTCCCTCCTTTCTTGTTTTTTGTTTTGTTCATTGCAAAACAGTCCTATAACCAGTAAACAGACGGGAGGGGAAGGGTGCTCTTGCCCCATGCCCTCTGCCTGCCCCCAACCCTGTCTGCCATCATCAGCAGATTCTTTCCAGCCTTTTATCCGCCCGTCCACACCTGTGTGGATGCAGGTGTATTCGTATGGCTCTTTCTCCCCTGGACTTGTGTTTTCACACTCCACAGAGGTCTCAGAGATCTTTCTGGGTCATTACATGCATGGCCACTCCATTCTTTTTGGCAGCTAGATAATATTTCCTACTAAAGACACCATCACTTTTATAAATGTGACCGGCACAGCAAACAAGTGGGAGCCACAGGGGCTTTCTAGAACATCCCATGCTCTGGTCAAACCTGCTCTGAGGGTCAGCTTCTTCCCCTGGTGAAATCTCAGATGCCCTCAGCCTTTAGGCTCACATCCAGTACAAGACGTTCCCGTGTGCTAGTTAAGATGTCCAGCCGAGTGTAAGAATCAAAACTTCCAGCTTCACTGGGGGAAGTTTCTTTCCCCTGTGGCTGGAAGCTCGGTGGGAAGGGGCTGGGATTGAGCTGCCCTGAGTGACCTGCTCCACCTCCTCCTAGGCTCAGGGGCAGGTGGAGGGCTGACAGCAGGGTCCCAGTTAGTGTGGGATGATAAAATGATTTGGGAAGCTTTCGGGGCGCCTGGGTGGCTCAGATGGTTAAGCGTCTGCCTTCGGCTCAGGTCATGATCCCAGGGTCCTGGGATCGAGCCCCGCATCGGGCTCCCTGCTCTGTGGGAGCCTGCTTCTCCCTCTCTCTGCCCTTTCCCACTGTGCTCTCTCTCTCTCTCAAATGAATAAACAAAACCTTTAAAAACAAGTATAAGGGGCGCCTGGGTGGCTCAGTCGTTAAGCGTCTGCCTTTGGCTCAGGTCGCGATCCCAGGGTCCTGGGATCGAGCCCCGCATCGGGCTCCCTGCTCGGCGGGAAGCCTGCTTCTCCCTCTCCCACTCCCCCTGCTCGTGTTCTCTCTCTTGCTGTGTCTCTCTCTGTCAAATAAATAAATCTTTAAAAAAAAAAAAAACAAGTATAAGAAAGTGATTTGGGAAGCTTTCTTAAGAACAATCTGGAAGGCCCTGGAATACTATCCAAGGCGAGGTTGTGAGAGCTGACGTGTACAGATCCCCAGCCCCAGTGCTCACAGCTCTGTTAACGTTTTATGCGCTTCAATCAACTTTGAGCTTCTATATTGTCCTAGACCCATTTTGTTTGGGTTTCCACGTGCATTAGCATGAAGTTATAGATACCATCCTCTTATAATTAAAATAAGATTTTACTTGCACTTGAGGGCAGCTCCAGGTTTTGTCCAACTTGGAACATATTCAAGTTTGGGGCCCCTTTTGAGGAAAAAAAATTTCAAAATCATGAATACAAATTTAGGCTCAAAACTTAACTCCTCATTAGACCAAGAAAAGAAAAGAGAACAAGTTACAAAGTTAAGTAAGCTGACGAATACCACAAACCACAAATTACAGAAAAATCAGACTTGAAAAAGTTAATTGCTGGACAAACCCTATGTTCATCTCTCCCCTACATTTTGGGGCCCTGTACTCTTTGTTTACCTCTCTGCATGGCAGGAATTTTATGATACTTTCCCATAAAGGAGGAAGGAAGCTGCTCCAGCCTCTCCTCTAACATGCTTGGTTGTATTTTAAACAATATTGTACTTAGAAATAATGCTGGGTTCACAGGAAGTTGTAGAGACCGTACAGAGAGATCCTGTATACTCTTCACGCAGTTTCCCCAAAGATAAAATCCTATATAACTACACGCAATGTCAAAACTAAAAACGTGGCGCTGATACAACACACATAGACTTCATCGCTTTGACATGCGCTCGTGCGTGTGTGTGTGTGTGTGTGTGTGTGCACGTGTGTGTGTAGATCTGTGTAGCACAATCAAGATACAGAACGGTTCCATCACCTCAAAGACCTCCCTCATGCTACCCCTCAGTGACTCCGCTCCCCGCCATTCCCTAATCCCTGGAAGGTTCCACAATGTGATGTGCATGAAATCACAGAGTGGGTGACTTTTTGAAATTGTCCATTTCCACTCAGCGCGATGACTTTGAGATCCATCCAAGTTGTGTGTTCCAATAGCCTGATCCTTTCTTCCGCTGAGTAGTGTTCCATAGTACCGATGGACCCCGGTTTGTTTATCCATTCATCCACAGCAGGATATTTTGGTTGTATAACAAATATCAGTTATCTATAACAAAGCTGCTATAAACATCCATGTACAGGTTTTTGTATACATGTAAGCTCCCATTTCTCCGGACTAAAGGCCCAGGGGTACAGCTGCTGGGCCGTACGATAAGTGTACGTTTAGGGTTTTTTTGTTTTTGTTTTTGTTTTTGCTTTAAGGTTTTCTTTTTAAGTCATCTCTACACCCAACGTGGGGCTCGAACTCACGACCCTGAGATCAAGAGCTGCACGCTCCACCGACTGAGCCTTCAGGCACCCCTGTATGTTTAGATTTTTAAGAAACTGCCAAACTGTTTTCCGGAGTGGCTATGCTACTTCTCGTTCCCACCAGCAATGGCGGGGGCGGGGGGGCTTGGTTTCTCTGCCTCCTTGCCCGCATTTGCGGTTTCTCATTTCTGCACGAATAGGTGTGTAGTGGAAGGTCATCAGGGTCTTAATTTGTATGTCTCTGATGGCGGGGATGTGGGCGATTTTCTCCTGTCCTCATCGGTCAGCCGTACTTCCTCTGATGAAATGCCTCTTTGTGTCTTTCTAACTGGTTTGCTTTCCACGTTGAGTCTGAGAGCTCTCCACAGGTTCTAGAGAGGAGCGCTTGGCCAGGTGTGTGGTTTGCAGGGACCTCCTCCCGGTCTGGGTAGCTGGTCTTTTCATCTTCTTGAGAGGACCTTCCCCAGAGCAAAAGTTCTTCATTTTGAGGAAGTCCGATTTATCACTTGTTTTCTCTTACGGGTCATGCTGTTGGTGCCAAGTCTCAGAAGTCAGCACCAAGCCTGGCCTGAGCTCCTGAAGATTTTTCTCCTGCGCTTTGAGGGGGAAGTTTAATCGGTTTACCTTCACATCAAAATCCATGATCCATTTTGAGTTCACTCTTGTGGAAGGTCTGTGACTTTGGTCGAGAGCTGTGTTGTGGGGTTTTGCCCACTATGTCCAGTCATTTCCACGCCATCTGTTGAGAAGACTGTCCTTCGTCCATCGAGCGGCAGCGTCCATCAACTTCCGGCCTTTCTCATACCTTCCACGTAGCCTAACGTACAATACCCTGAATTATGAAAAAGTGTATCTCCCAGAACTTTGCCTGATCTTTCTTTCTCTGATTTGCCTTCCCTCTTTTTCAACGACACGTAATTGCTGAGAGCAACACTGTGCCGCTCACGGGAACCATTCCTGCCCTGGTGGTGTTGGCATCCAGCGGCCGAGGTCGGTGACAAACCGCAGAACCAATGACCCAGAGCACTTGTGCGTGGGCAGGCACCTGGCGGGGGGCGGCCGAGGATGGGCTGTCGGGCAGGCTGTCTGAGGAGGCGACCCCACGGCTGAGACCGGGAGAAGCCGAGAGTAAGCCAGGTGGGGGCCCATGGCCCGGAGTCTAGGCTTAGGGTTAAAACAGGAAAGGGTGATGTGATCCGATTTCTGTCCTGACAAGCCTCCCCACCTTTTTATCCAAGTTAATGAGCCAGAGCACAAATGGGCAGAACCCGCTGGATCTCCCTGAGCCAGCCGGGCTGGGGCCGCCATGACCCCCAAGGTTTCTCAGCTGTTCTCCCGCGCCGAGCCCCTCCCTGCCTGTCTCCAGGTTAATAACCACTGGCTGGAGCAGGACACAAAGCCGGTCAGCCCAGGCCGTAGGAGGGCCGCTCTTCTGTTGTGAAGGGCCTCTGGGGGAAGATACTGTGAGGTTACGCATCTCATGTCATTAGAAAGCATGGCCATAAATTAGGCTGCTCAGAAGCATGGGGCGTGTAATAATTAAGCAATAAAAGTCACCACAGGGGTAAAGGAACCAGAAAACAAAGAGCCACTGTTTGTAGCCGCCCGGCAGGCTGCTCTGTAAAGTGGCATTTCAGAGCCCCTGAGGCTCTGCTCAAGTAGAGTCCCTGCTCAGCCCAGTCCCACGGAAGTCTGCATCCTGGGGAGTCAGGCTACACCAGGAGAATGAATGGGGTGCAGGGTGCAGGTAAAGGGGCAACAGGGAAGGGAGAGGCGTGGGGCAAAGTGACAGGTGACACTTGGCTCCAGCCAGTAGTTGCTACATATAGACCACACGGTCAGAAGCTGCACATTTTCAAGACAGTCTGGAAAGTTGGTTTTTAATGTAAAATTTCCCAACTTTTAACTGTTGATGACAATCTCAAAGTCTGTTAAGACTGCTGTGCAGGCCAAATCAAACACAAAGCCAGAGGGGCGCCTGGGTGGCTCAGGCAGTTAAGCATCTGACTCTTGGTTTTGGCTCAGGTCGTGATCTCAGGGTCATGAGATCGAGCCCACTGTTGGGTTCCGCACTGGATGTGGAGCCTACTTAAAATTCTCTCTCTGGGACACCTGGGTGGCTCAGTTGGTTAAGCATCTGCCTTCGGCTCAGGTCATGATCCCAGGGTCCTGGGATCGAGTCCCGCATTGGGCTCCTTGCTCAGCAGGGAGCCTGCTTCTCCCTCTGTCCCTCCCCGTTTGTGCTCTCACTCTCTCTGACAAATAAATAAAATCTTAAAAAAAATAAAATAAATAAAAATTGAAAAAATATTCTCTCTCTCCCTCTCCCTCTGCCCCTCCCCCTCTAAAAAAAAACCAAAAACACAAAGCTAGAGAGGATCGAGGTTTGCCTCAGGATGGGGGGGGGGGGGCATGTCTCTTCTTAATACTTCCATTTCTGCATTCCCCAGTCGTGAGATAAGGTCACTGGGAAGAATGGAACCTTCCCTGGGGTGCTTCCATTTCCAGAAATGCAATGAGAAAAGCCGTGGATCCTCCCCCTGAGACACCTGCTCAGAAGGTACAGTTCACAACTCTTGGGACTTCGGGGGCTAAGACCTCTGGGGCTAGGTCTTAAGCCCCAAGTGTGGGTCCTGGGCCACAACACCTGTGACCACTCCAGACCCACTGAACAAGAATGTGCCTGTAACGAGATTCCCCGGTGACCCATGCGCACACGCCAGGTTGCAAAATGCTGTTCTGTGATTCCTTCAGCTGTGAGACTCTGATTTCTAGTCTCGGGACCTACTCTAGACGTCATCCAGAGGGCGGTTTCTACTGGTGTTTCCCCGAGGTGGGCTGAGGAACCCCTGTGTGTTAGCTCCCAGGCTCCCCATCACAAATTACCACGCACTTGTTGGCTTAAAGCAACAGACGCATATTCTCTCACGGTTCTGGAGGCCAGAAGTTTGCGAGGTGTCAGTGGGGTCGCGCTCCCGCTGGAGGCTTTAGCGGAGAAACCCGCCCCACCTCTTCCAGCCTCCGGCAGCCCCAGGTGTCCTTGGCTTGTGGCCCCATCACTGCGCTGTCACCTTTGCACCTCCTTCTCTTCCCCTGTGTCTCTCTTTGCTGTCTGTCCTTGTATGAGGACACTTGTCTTTGGACAAGTGCAAAAAGCATTTGCATAGTTATTAATCCCATCTCAAGATCCTTAACCGGACTACCTCTGCAAAAGCCCTTTTTCCAAATAAAGTCATAGCCACAGGTTCTAGGGATGAGGGTGGAAACGTCACTTGGAGGGCTACCCTTCACCCCACACACCCTGTCTCAGAACTATATTTGCTGAAAATGTGATTTCTTGGGCCCCCCTCCCACTTCCTAACTCAGAACCTCTGGGGTTCTTATGCACCAAAAAAATCTGAGACTCTCTGGCCCAGGGAAATGAGGAAATAATCAGCTCCGACGTGAGAGGCAGAAAAGCTGGCTAGGATTGCTCACCACCAAAAGGAAGGTCAGAAAGACATGCCGGGGGGAAGCAATGAGCCTGATTCATAGTTTCTTCTTCTTTTTCTGTTTTCGCATAGGACGAGGAATTTTAAACACGCACGGAAGTATAGCAGACACTATAATACATGCCCGTGATCAGCCCCATCACACAGCTTCAACCACTACCAATATACCCTGCCGTCCATTCTCACTTTACTGTATTTTATTATTTGAGGGAGTCCCTTTTTAAAGCAAATTGTAAGCAACCAATCATTCCACCCACAAGCCCTTCTATATGCATCTCCAACAGAAACACTTAACTTCCAAACCTCAGCTAGTGTTCACCTGGCCCTGGTTGCCCCAAAACATACCTTCCCACTGATGGTTTGCTTGACTCGGGATCCAAACGAGGTCCGCACACTGCACCTGGTGGGTGCATTTCTTAGGTCACTGTAATCTACCCCACTTCTTCCTCCTCCCTTCCCACGGTCCTTTGTTTGCTGATGTGCTCGAGTCGCTTGTCCTGCAGAACATCCCACACTCGGGACTCGGGACTTGGCACTCGGCATCCTCACGGGGGTGTGTAGCGTGCTCCCCATGTCCTGCGCTTCCTGCGAGGCGTAGCAGGCAGGCCGACAGCTGTCTATCTGCTGCGGTGGCACCGGCCACAGGTGGTTACTGAGCCCTTGCAACGCGGCTGGTGCCACTGAGGAGCTGAATCTACCTTCATATTTAATTTTGACTAATTGAAATTCAAATTTCTTTTTTTTTTAAAGATTTTATTTATTTGTCAGAGAGTGTGCACAAGCAGGGGGAGCAGCAGGCCAAGGGAGAAGCAGGCTCCCCCCACCCGAGCAGGGAGCCCGATGCGGGGCTCGATCCCAGGACCCTGGGATCATGACCTGAGCCGAAGGCAGACGCTTAACGACTGAGCCACCCAGGGGTCCCAAATTCAAATTTCTAAACTGAATCTTTCGAACACCCCATGAATATTTTAAAAGGATTATATGTTGGTGTGTTAATATTTTGGCTAGATTAGGTCAATAAAGTACGTTAGTAATGAGAGGGATAATATATATTAGTAAAACTAATCCTGCCTGCTCCTTTTTCACGTTGCTCCTGGAAAAGTCCTTGTTTACAAGGTGACTCGCGTTGTATTTCGATTGGACGGTGCTTGTCTAGAAGTCTGATGACCGTCAGGGTACTTTGGTTTCTTTTCCCAAAGAATTTTGGGTGGATGGTACTGCACACCTCCCACTGTGTATCACAAATGTCTGCTTGTCACTCTCAGAAATGGTAAGATTGATCATGTGGGTAAATTGTATGTTGTGTATATGTTTTCCCACAATAAAGAAATGGGTCATTTGGTTCAGCTGCTGCAGCCTGCCCCACGCATTGTAGTCTCCACCGAATGGCCTTAGCAGCCACTGATGATTATCATTACCTCCACCTGTTCCTTGGCTGGGAGCGGCACCCCGGTGATTCCCCTCCCCTTGGCTCCATCATTTCCTCCTGCAATCATTAGCTCTGGTTCTTCCGTGAAGAACTTGCCCTTGTCACCTGTTACCTATTCGGCTACTCTGGGCAGGTCTCACTCGCCGCCCCCCCAACGCTCTGGGACAGGGATAGGGACGGTACCCGCCTGACAGCGTTGCGAAGGGGTGGGGTGTACAAAATGCGCGGCACAGGGTAAGTGCTCTCCCAGGCCGGAGACCCTTGTCAAGGAGAGCCAGAGTCAGAAACGAGAGGTGGCAATGATTTCACGCAGTGCTACCGCACAAGGAGAAAGAGACTTAGCGCAGCACGGGGCCCTGTTATGAATACAGCACAGGTGGGGACTTACAGCCCGGGAGCAGGGGGTGGGGGTCAGGGAAGGACACAGAGAGGGCAGGGTGATGCTCACTGAACCGACCTGATGGGATTCTGGGTAAAGGCAGGCCAAGGTGATCAGATACTGATACTGACGGGGGGTGGGATGGGGGATCGACTTCACAGATTCTTTATGAAGACTGGCTTCAGCAGACCAAGGGCAAGGCCCAAGGCCCAAGGGCAAGGTCTAGTTGAAAAGAGGGCTCCAAGAAGCCCGTCTAAAGTCCGCACTTGGGGGGGTGTCTTTGTCACCATCTCCCAGCGCACAGTCCTGAGGGTCAGGTGGGCGTCCTCGGTGGAGAGAATGTGGCGGCCTTCCAAGACCTCAAGCCTCTCTGCGCTTCCTCCCCGCAGGCCCTCCACCCCTTTCTTTGACCTGCTGCAGCACCGCTACCAGCAGCTTTGGGTGCAGGAACAGAAGGCCACCCAGAAAGCCATTAAACTGGAGAAAAAGCACAAGGTAAATGCATCCCCCACTCCAGAGTGGCCCCCATTTGGAATGGGAGTGGAGGGAGGGGCTGGCCTGGCAAAGCTGTGAGACTGACATTTGTGCACGTTTGTCACAAATGGGGAGGGGGGAGGCTGGGGGTGGCAACCAAGCTGCTAGGTGCTGTGTTAAAAGGGTCTTGGTGATGATCACACACAACCCCTACTCAAGCCTGAGAGTGGAAGATTCTCGCCCAGGCCCTGTGTACCTCTGACACAGGAGCAGAACCCGGTGTCCCAACTCCTACCTGGGGACTCCTTCTACCAAACCTCCACGACTCTGCCCATCCAGAAATATGATTTTCAACTGACCTGAACCAGCCGAGACAGAAATATGCCCTGTACTAAAGAAAAGGCTAATAAAGCAGGATGCCATAAAGAACACATTTTGTTATACTTTAGGAATACATTTTCTTTCAAATTGATGAATAGGCCACATGCTAAATCTTACATCCTGTACATCATACACATCGTTTCATTTATGTCTGACAAAAGCCCCGGAGGTGGGCATTATTCCTATTTCTTGGGCATTGAAACTGAGTCTCAGAGAGGTGGTGCCCACACAGGGAAATTGAAACTGAGACAGAACCATGTCTCCATGCTGCCAGTTGCTAACGGTGTGAGCTGCAGTCGATCCAGACTGATGTGCACCTAGTGCCACACAGATTTCACTAGAAGCACGATCTTCGCGTGTCTGGTTGGTGCAGCAATCCAGCCAGTGTTTTCCCTGTGCCTTGCTCCGGGCAGGGAGCTGGGCTGAGCGGGTACCCGTGTTCCCGCATGCTGTCTCCTGAGCACACCATGAGGCTGGGGTCTCATCAGGTCGTCTCGGTTATTTCATTTTCACGTGGGCAAACGTAGGCTCGGAGGGATTAAGCGGCTGGCCAAAGGCGTCAGAGCCAGGCCCGGACTCGAGGGTGTGTGTGTAGCCCCAGAGTCTTGGCTCTTCTTGATGGCGAGGTCCCACCCCTGCTAATTATGAGAAAGCCTGGAGTTCAGCAACAGGGCAAAGATGTTCTAGAGCCAAACTGGGGAGCCGAAGAGTTTTGCCGAGGATCCTGGCGCCTTCAGGACAGGCCAGGAGCGTCACTGAGGGGCGGGGGGCCCCCTCCCACTGTCCTTGGCATCGGTAGAGAACGAGACACCAGCTCATTAAAAAACAGAGTGTTGTAATAACATTTTAAAAGCAGCCCGTGACTAGTTTATTCGTTAATGGCTCAAGAAAGAGTCGACTTACTATGGTAACGACCAGTTTCAGAGGGAGCACCGCCATTAGAAACCGTTTTATAGCTCCAGTTTGGTCGTGTTTTTTAATTAGCAGCAATATCACAGGGACTCAGAGTGTCGCAAATCCATGGAAAACTGAGCTCCCAGGGACACATCTTCTGACGTTAGAGACAACTGTGGCCAGTGCCACTCCCTGTTTGGCAGGGCACCCCACTAATGGGAGTGGCTCCACTCCAAGCACTGGTTGGGAACTGGGGCCCGCTCCCTGGGTGTGACTCTGAGGGAGCCGCCACTTAGTTGGGGCCTCAGTTCCCTCACTGAGGAAAGAAAGGGTCAGAAAGGGCCCACCGTGCCGTGCCTAGAGCATAGTAGGCGCTCGGAAAACACTTGTGGAAACAACCCCAGGGTTCTCTTCCTGTTCCAAGAGTCTCTGTGGCTGTACATTGTCTAACAAACTGGGAGGAACACCCAGACCCACAAACACTGGGGCTGGGGCCTGGGGTTGATAAGATGGCTGCTCTGCAAGGTCCAGTTGCCACCATCCGAGGGGGAGCCTGTCTCTCTGGCCGCAAAGGATGTCCTGGGGTTTTGATGGTGGTGCCCGCAAATGGAAATTCTCGGCAACAGCTTCCAGGCAGTGAGTCCTCATCTTGGGCCGCTCTGCTCAATGCTGAATTCAGCAAATCCTACGGTAACCAACACTGTCTCAGGCATCGGCGGCCCATTTCCAGGGGGAGATCCATTTCCACTTAGGCAGGGGAAATGGGGTGCATGCACCCCTCCAATTCTGAAGGCAGGCTTGGCATCTCTCAGCTGGAGAGCATCTCTGGTTTGCAGATAGTTGCAAAACTGTTCTAGAAGGCAGAGAAGACGGCTGATCCAAAGGACCTACTGAAGGGGAGTGGGACATACAGGCTTCCAGTGATGGAATGCATGGGCCCCGGGGACGGAAGATTCTGCCAGGGAGTACGGTAAATGTGCTGTAATAGGGTCGTACGGTGACAGACGGCATGCCGGATCGCTATGCTGTCCGCCCGGAACTAACCTAACATTGCGTGTCAGCTATATTTCCATGAAAAAAAAAGAAAGAAAAGAGAAAATACACAATAAAACATATGACTATCACAAATTTTAGAGAATCAGAGCACACGAATAGGGCCCGTCCAGGACCTTAGTAGGGGCCGTGTGCCACGAGGATCCCCAAAGCTCAAGCTGGCTCAGATCACGGGAAAGTTACCTCTGTATGAAGCAACCCTGTGCGTTCTAGGGGCCCAACCAGAAACAGATGAACATGCTTGCGACACGGGGGTTCCCATGCCGGAGGCCCCTGGTTAGTGGCCAGAGGAGCGGGTGCCGTGACATCAGCCTTGGGGAAGGGCCAGAGGCAGGAGGAAGGTGACCCATGGGTCTGCAACACCGGGAAGCCCAAACCTCTGCCCTCACCTCTCTTCATCATAGCTCGGGCTCCTCCACGAGCCAGGAGACCACCTCACCTCTGCATTTCTCTGGCCTGCAGGTGATCCTGGGGAAGCTGTATGAGACCCGGAGCAGTCAGCTGAGAAAGTACAAGCCACCAGTGAAGCTGGATGCCCTCTGGCATATGCCTCACTTCCAGAAGGTCGGTCTCGCCTCCAAATGCCCCTTCCCTCACCGAGGGAGGATGCCTCTCACTCTGCCTGTTCTCTACCTGTCCTCTAGACAGTGAAATGCTGTGGACTTCTAGCCACTGGTTGGCTGTTCAGAGGGGGAAACCAGGAGGTTTGGGGACAGCGGCTTCCAAGTGGGAGGGGAGCTGTGCCTGCCCAACTCGGGCCCAGCGAGCCTTTCTAGGGGGCCACAGGGACACGCCTGGCCCCAGGAAGACAGCTGGACAAAGCAATGTTCCTGGCCAGCCCAGCCCACCCGCAGTATTGAGTTAAACTGCAATTTGGACAATGAAGGGGCCAGTGCCTTCCTGAGCCTAATGCAATCGAACAAGCTGCCGAGCTTCGAGGAGAAGCCTGCTTGCCCCCCGATGCGGCCCCTTGCGACCTGCCCAAGTGGCCTCTGTCAGCATATGTCAGTGACCATTCGCCCGCTGCCCGTCAGCCCGTACCACCCTGCACACAAACGTGACTGGGCGCTGAGCAGGAGGTGCTGGGAGTCCCTGCCCCTGTCGCTTTGTAGCTCCTTCAGCCTGGCCGCGTGGCTCTGCTCTGGTTTCTCAGTCTCCCCCAATGTCCTGCATTTTTAACCACGTTCCTCCCCCCACTCCTCTCTCCACAGCTTCCTTCCTGGCCCCTCCTTTGCTCTTTTTGCTCTGATTTTTCTCTCTGATTTTCCCTGGGATGTTGCCTGGGGAGGGACGGGGACCCAGAGCTCTGTACGAGATGCCCTCCACAACACTCAGTTCTGTGGTGTCACCCCCCACCCCCAGCCCCTTGGCTCTGATTTAGAATCTGCCCAGAGCTACTGAGGCAGGGGACAAAGGAGGGCTCAGGAGGTCTTGGGCCAGAGGAGCAAGGAAAGGGCCCTCACCCCAATCCCCACCCCGACTCGCCCCCAACAGGAGAGCATGTCTCCCACGCCGGTGTCCCCACTGTGCCTGGCCCAGAGTCGGATATGAACGAACCAGTTTCTATTTTCAAAAGAGGGGCTTTGACTCAGCTGTGCTGGGCTCTTCCATTCTAGATTGCTGTCACTGAAATACGGTCAGGAGCAACAGGAGGTAACCTGTAAATGCCACCCTTTGATTCAGTGCCAGGCACTGAGCTGAGTCATTTCCGTGTATTAGTGCACTTCATCTTCAGAGCGAGTATCCCCCCCACTGCTCCGTGGCACAGAGGGGGAGCAGAGTTTGAGCTGTCCTCCCCCAGTGAGTGGGGTGGTAGGGCTGGGAAGCCTGGTTCCTCTGACCGTTGGCCTGAAGTTCCAACACACTACCCACTGTGCCACAGAAACAACGAGAAAGAATAAACATGCCGGCCTCAGGATTCACAGGGCACTTTTTGTCTTTTGGGGGATGTTCATGGGTTTCTGGAATTTCCTCTGCAGGACTCTCAGAGCAACGTTTGTCCCTGGGCGCCACCGTGGTCAGCCCAGTGGAGACCCTAACCCCCTAGAGTGATGCCTTCATGGATGCGACACTTGGTCTCCCCTTTTGGGAAATACTACCAACGGGAAGTGTTTATTAGCTGTCACTGTGCGCCAAGCCCTAGACATGCATTATTTCGTAGAAACGTTGTCCCCATTCAACAGATGTGGAGCCTGAGGCTCAGTGGGCTGAAGGAACATGCCCTGTAAGAAAGGGCTGCGGAATCCAGGGCCTCCTGAGGATCCTTCCCTCACTTCTGGCTGCGCCCCAGCAGGTGCCTCTTCAGCCCAGCAGGGCCCCTTTCTCCCCCTCACAGTATGCATCCTCATTGCAATTAATTAGTTAATTGGGCAATTAGTTGTCCATCTTCCCCAGCAAAACGTGAGCCCCTAAGGACCATGCTCGTTGTGACCCCCACAGCGTCCGCAGAGCCCCGCACCCACTGAGTGGTCAGTGAAAGTCTGCAGGAAGAATGAATGAAAGAATGGATGGATGACCAGTATGGCACAGAAGAGCTGAAAGCTTTTCACAGACCTGCTGAAAGCCCCTTCCCAACCTGACCATCCTGGTGTCCCCCATCCTGGTGGCCCCGACCAGGTCCAGGCCATTGTGGCGGCGACGGTGGTGGCCAGGGGGCTGCCAGTGTCCCGCATGGGGCCCCAAGAGGGTCTTTGTCTGTGCCCAGCCACCACCCCCCCCACCCCAGCCCCATTATAAAAGGGAAAAGCGCTTCCAAAAAAGTTGAACCTGTCACAGTGATGGATAACCTAAATGGACTCTCCCCGCTCGCGAACAGATGTCGACGCTGAACCCTGTCAGAAATAATTAAACACCTCTCACATGGAAAAGCAGCAGGCAGGGGCACAGCGGCCTGCTCCTTGCGCTGGGTCAACGCGGAGCAAGCTGGCTCCCTGCACCTCGAGGGGGCTGCCCAGACCCTCCCCGGCCTGGCACCTCTCGGGGCGCTCAGCCGTGTTCTGGGCCCACCTGGGGCCGCAGCCACGGGACCAGCCGCAGGGCTGCCTGGGATTCCAGCGCCCATTCTGGTCTGTACCACCAGCCACTGCCCCGGATGCATGGGGCCCAGAGAGAGGGTCACGTATGTATGCCCTGCTACCAGTCAGCTAAGAGGCTCTCTGGGCCTCAGTTTCCTCATCTGAAAGTGAGGGTGGCACTGTTCTTAAGGGTCTCCTTCAACCGAAGGCTCAAGATCCCAGGGTCACGGCTCAAGGTGGTGGACCCCAAACCCAGAGTGAACCGTCAGGGGAAACGGCTCAGACCCTTCCTCAGGCTCCCATTTGGCGGACGGGATGTGAACGCACTGCCTCCCATCCCTGAGTGGAGGGATCGCTGGGCTTGCAGCCGGCACCCTCTGTGCCCAGCAGCAGTGGGGCTCGTGCCCTTCACAAATGCGCCGGGGTCTGCAGGGAGGGAGGAGGGAACCCACATTCTCTGTGTGCGCACATGACTCAGGGGCAGCGGACCTGGGTCACACCTCTCCCTACCTGTCACATGGCTTTACCGGTCACATCCCCATTCCGTCTTCTGAAAATGGGGCTAGCAGAAGGATTCGATGAGAACACACGTATACATTCAGCAGGGCACCTGGACTCTATTCAGGTGCCAACACATGGCATCTGCCCTGGGGATGGGCCTGGTGATCATTCATTCATTCCCTCATTCATACACAAATCTCGTTCAGCATCTTTGTGCCAAGCCCTGCTCCCAGTGCCGACGTGATACTGCTGTAGGGTCACTGGTGAGCAGCAAGGGTGAAGTGGGTAGATGGACAGAGGGCTGGACAGCTAGACGGGGAAGTTTGGAGCAGCCCCACCCCCTGGTGTCCAGAAGCCTGAAATGGTTAGTTGGCAGCCGGAGCTGGGGGCCGGGGGCAAGCTGCATAACCAAAGCCCCATCAACATGATCCTGATACAGGCTGGCCCACCCGGCTCACCTGCTTTTTGCAGAACCCTGCTTGGGTTTTCCAGGCAGGGGCCAGAATCCAGGCTTGCCTGTTGGGAGGTGGGATTTTTTTTTTTTTTTAAGATTTTATTTATTTATTTGACAGAGAGAGACACAGCGAGAGAGGAAACACAAGCAAGGGGAGTGGCAGAGGGAGGAGGAGAAGCAGGCTTCCCACGGAGCAGGGTGCCCGGTGCAGGGCTCGATCCCAGGACCCTGGGATCATGACCTGAGCTAAAGGCAGACGCTTAACCATCTGAGCCACCCAGGCACCCCTGGGAGGTGGGATTACTAATAGTGCCCACCTTCTGCTCTCAGAAGTGACCCAGTCTGAACTGTGCATCCTATGGCTGCCTGATATTAAGCCAAGAAAAACAGACGATTTATCCTTCTTTACAAAGATTGCCAGTGATACCAGCCCAAAGACAAATATCTGGGGGGAGTAGGTCCCACGTATTTATGGTGGCACCCCCACGATGGTGTAAGCCCGGATGTGCCAGTGAAGAGGCGTCTTCAGTATGAGCTGAGAGATCCTGTACTGACATTGCACAGACAATATATGATCCTGTGAAATAGTATACAGCCACTGAAAATAATGACCGTAGTCTACTTACTGCCACGTTCCTAACCCATTGCCGGGGAATGAACCCGTGCTATGTGGTGCTGTTGGGACAGAGGCGCCCACACATCTGCACAGGGGCCTGTGCTCAGGGACAGACATCCAGAGGGAGGGGTCCTCAGGCAGCAGCAGCGGTGACCCCTGGAGTGGTGTGAGGCTGAGTTTTACTTTCTCTGATGCTCTTCCCTGCATTGTTTGAATTTTTACAGTGAGGATATGACTTTTACAAAACCAGTAAGGCTATTTTTTTTAAATATGTTTGAAGGGTAGGGACGCCGCATCCTTCTTTGGGCACTTGTCCCAGGGCTCAAGCCCCCTTCAGCCCAGTCCCTCCTGAACTCACAGGCCCTCCAGTGCTGCTGGCCATGCTTGGTTTCTCACGTTGGGTTTCCATCAGGTGTGGAGATCAGAGGCCTGCGCTCTCCCAGCAGTGAAGGCGGCCGGCTCCCTGAGTCTGGCTCTCTATGGCCAAGTCCGTGTTATAATTGGAGATCCCAAACCCATTTCAGAGAGAGGTCTGCCCAAGCGTCTCAAGGTCACTCCTCACGCCGAACACTGCGCCTCTCCCCCGACAGACCTGTCTTCCCCAGTGCCAATACCCACTGACATTACATAGTCATTCAGTCACTAAAGTATGAACAAATTGACTATATTTTCATTTGGCTTTTGGTTTCAGCCCCACTGCTTTAGAATAATGGCCCAAGCTATTAAGCTAACAGTTTGATTTACAAGCTCTTGTGCTCTGAATGCTGGGATCAGGCTCCTCTCTTTGTGGAAGACTAACCCTGCCTCAGGTCTCCTGGGCCCCTGACTCCCTAATAGAACCGGAGACGGCAGGGAAAAAAAATCAGTAGTCAGCCAAGCAGTGACACCCAGAGATGCAGCTGATTAGTGAAAGCTGCTGAATCTAAGAAAAGGATTTTCTTTCCCACCTTTAAGCTCCCTTACAAATCATAGCCGGCTGGAAAGTTAACTCTCTGTTAAACCCCCAGAGCGGGCTCTGAGCCTGTCCACCTACTGCAGCCACCTCTCCAAAGGGCTCCAAATGGCCAACGAACTAGAAGCCCTTCTCTGGACAGGTGTGTTCAGCTCCAAAGTCACTCCTTCCAGACACAGGAAGGACAGATGCCAGATCTGCTCCTCCCCGAGGTCCCCGCATCAGTGATATATTTTAAGAATCCTGTCGCTCTGTCGTGTTGGAATAAGAATCATCCCGTGTTGCCGCGTCGGGCTCTGAGCGCCGGGATGGAATGTGTCACACGCGGAAACAGGGCACTAGGAAGCGTGATTCCGAGGATTCAGAGGTCCTGATGAAGTTGACATTTCTTCCCTAAATATGGATGCCCCCATTAGAAATCAGATCAGTATGCAGAAGAGCTGCCTCGCTGGAGAGATAAAAGCGGGGGCTTAATTGGTTTTACATAAGCTGGCACCTTGGAGGGACAGAATTTTTAGGCACCTGCTCGTGAGGTGACATTGCTGCTCAATACTGGCAAGTCACAAAAAGCCAGAGCTGAAGCTCTGGGGACAGGAACAAGGGGAAGGGGGGGGGCCGCAGGAGGTGGGGGACAGCGGTAAACCTCCTGGTACGGCGGGACGAGTCTGGGTTCCCAGGTCACGGAGGGAGATGCCAGGTGTCTATATTGGGGACCAGAGAAGTGGGAGCTGGTGCTTCTAACTGGGGACCCCCAGCCTGACTGTCCCCTTAACACTTCGGTGCCTGGGAACTCTCTGTTCTCTACAGAAAGCTCTTCTCCCCGACCAGGGGGAAAACATCTCAAATTTTGTGTTGAGAATCAACCAGAAAATAGACAAGGCAGCTTGTTTTGGCATCGGGCATATATTTCTAACCTCTAGAGATAGTAGAATCCCACCTTGAATCTGGGGGAGTCGATGGGACTTTGGGGGTCCCCAGTTTCTTCTTCCGGCTCTTCCCCAAGAGAACAGTTCTTGGTGATCTAAAGGGAATCTCCCGGTTTGAGCAGGACTTGGGGCTAACATCCGAGTGCCTCATTGCCACGTGTCCCCATGCCTCCGCCTCTGTCACCGGGCACCCATGCTGTTCCCAGGCCAGGATCCAGAGCTGCCTAGCACGTGGCCAGCAGCAGGTTCCAGCAATACACAGGTTAGATGATTTGCTCGGGTAAACTGAGTTTTGTCAAAAGTGCGGGCAAGGCGAACCTCGTGTCTCAAAGCCGCAAGCAATCAACAGAGTGGACCCTTCCCCCTCCCCGGGATCCCTCGGTGTCCCTCAGAAACGGGGGTGTTTGCTGGCCTCTTCCTTCCTCTCCTCAGAGATGTCCTGGGAAATGATGCGTTAGATCGCACACACAAGAATGTGGGCAGTGTGACCCCAGTCCAGTGGCTGGATGAGCAGAGGGAAGAGTGTCCAAGAAGTTCCCCGGAGGCAGCGTTCCTTCGCAAAGGCAGCAACGATAACACTCAGAGCTCACACATCCGGAACACCTCTTCGGTGCTTTGAGGAACAGTCTCATTTTGTGCCCTTGCTCCCACTAGCCCTCTGTGGCTGAGAAGAGCCGCGCTGTGTCAGAGGGGAAGGGACTGTGCTGGGAGGCCTAAAACCATGTGCCCAGGTCCAGCGCTAACGACTGGCAGAGGGGAGGCTTGGGCCCTCTGGCCGGCTGCCCCAGGCCGTGGGCCTTGGTGGAGCCGAGAAATACTATGGACCTGAAACTGAGGTCAGGGGCCAGTTGGGGGCTAAATGCAGGACCCGTGAAGGAGAGTGAAGGGCGGTCAGGAACTGGGGTTTTATAGGTGTCCAGAGGGTCGTGGCCAGCCCTGCTCTGGCTGATTTAAGCCCCTTGCAATAAACAAAACTTCCCACTGCCCTGAAAGCCTTTAGACCTTGATAAAACCCCTGAGCACCTTTTAAATTGCAATTTGGCCCCAAGGCCAAAAAGGAAAGAGGCCACTGATCGCAGGCCTGCTGCAGGAAAAGGCATGAGGCAGAGACGGAACGGGCAGGAGGGCTGAGCCTGTGGGTTCGCCTGCCTGCCTTGTGCCGGCCTCTGCACCCGCACCTGTAAAGTGGGGACAGTACCAGAGGGCAAGTGCCGTCGTGCATGGGAAGCGCTTGGCGTGGGCCTGGCCAGGGGATGGCCATGGAGCAACAGAAACTGTGTTGGATGGGGCTCTGGCACCTGCTCCTACAGATGCACAGGTCTCCAACTTGGAGGAGAGCTTTAAAATGCAGATTCCAGGGGCACCTTGGTGGGGTTCAGTCGGTTGAGCGTCTGGCTCTTGATTTCGGCTCAGGTCATGATCTCAGGGTTGTGAGATCGGGCCTCGCGATGGGCTCTGCGCTGAGTGTGGAGTCTGCTTGGGATTCTCTCTCTCCGTCTGCCCCTCCCCTGACTCTGCTCACTCTCTCTCTCTCTCTCTCTCTCTCACTCTCTAAAAAATGCAGATTCCAGGGCCCACCCCAGGATCCATTCTAGTGGGTCTGGGGTAGCTTCCAAGCCTGCATTTTCTTTCTGTCCCAATCTGCCTCCTTTCACAGAATCACCTGCCCCCCTTTTAAGTGACAGCCCTGCAAAAACTGTCTCTGTATGGATGCCTAGATTCTTGATGGTTCCTCTGGGTACAGAGCTCTGAGTGTCAGAGGTGGGGCACTATGTGGCAGTGACTGCCCAGGTGCCATGACCTCTGCCACCTGGTGTTTTATCCTCTACCTTTATCCACAGTCATAGAACATTTGTCATCTTGGGGTGCCTGGGTGGCTCAGTCAGTTAGGTGTCTGGCTCTTGGTTTCGGCTCAGCTCATGATCTCAGGGTCATGAGATTGAGTCCCACATCAGGCTTTGTGCTCAGCTCAATCTGCTTCAGGTCCTCTCTCCCTCCCCCCTCTTCTTCTCCCCCTGCTTGCATTCTCGCTCTCAAATAAATAAACAAATAAATAAAACCTTTTAAAAAAAGATTTGTCAGCTTGAACTGCCTTTCTATATATTTGTGAGACTGTGGTCAGTGTCACTTGAATCATTTAATATAAGAAATCAATGTAAATTCATCCAACTTCCCCTCTGTCTACCCATTCATCAGTCTGTTCATCTCTACCCATCTGTCTGTCCACCTATCCATCCATCTGTCCATCCATCCATCTGTCCGTCCATCCCTCCATCCAACCACCCATCCATCCATCTGTTCATCCATCTGCCCATCCATCCATTTGTCTATCCATCCATCCATCCATCCACCCACCTAGCCATCTAGCCAAGATTTGTTTTAGTGTCTATGGAGTGCCCCTAGCAGTCGAGTAACCCCAACACCTTTGAAGTCTCCTGTCTGTCACTCTTTCCCCAGAACAGTGTCCGGAATACGGCATAATGTCCTTGCTGTCTAGCTGAGGACACTTAACTCCATTCCTATTTCTGACTTGACAAGGTCAGCCCCGTCAACCACAGAAAGGTTCCATTTCTTATGAGTTACCCCCCAAATTCTTCCTGCTCGTTGTTTCAGTAAGGGAAAAGGGGAAAGACACCAAACCTTACCATGAGCACCCCAAGCCAATGGGCCATGGACGCCAAACATTTGAGTGTGTTCCCCACTTCCCTGGCAGAAGCACAGTTGTTCAACAGCCGGTATGAATAAGCGATAAGGCACTGCTGGGTACTGTGCGGATGGCTCAGCAAAGGACTTAATTTGCAACCAAGCACAAAATCAAAGACTCTGTCAACCGAGGAACCGAGCGCCCGGATAACCACCTTGCACTACCTGAGAAAGCACTGTCAGGTAAATTTCCAGAGAAAGTAATTAAGGAATCCCCATTGTCTAAAACCAGCAGCAAAATTTGGAGCTCTGGAATTTGATGCTCACTGGGGGTCTGGTGTCTCCTCCCACCCTGATCCTTCATCAAAATGAACAGCGGAGGTTTATGAGGGGATCGGCTGGTGTGTCTCCCCCTTGCTCTCCTAAAGATGCCCCTCCAGCACCTTGTGCTCCTGCAAGCCTTGTCTTGTTGGATGAGCAGTAGGCAGCAAATGAGGTCACTGCTTGTGGGACAGGGGTGAGATTAATATACAAATCTTTAGACCTCTCTGAGATCTGCAAGCGCCAATTAATATTTATCACGTACCCATGGCGTTCGTGATACCAAGCATCAACATGCAGAACATATAGTCCCTGGCATCAGGGAGTCTACACTCGCATTCAAAAGCTACACATGCTTGGGGGACCCCACCCTGGTGGGAGAGCCCACTGTGAGCCTGCGTTAATATTTATAGCAAGTGGCCTCTGCTGACGGAGATGATGTAGAATTGTCAGCCAGGCACCACACCACGGCCTCCGCTGGGGGAGCGTGACTGAGATGCCGGCCCGAGGCAGGGGGTGTCCATTCACAGATTCCTCGAAGGGCCGCGGCCACACGCCTCCTTCACCAACTCCCTCCTTGGCTCTTACGTGAGCTTAAAATAAAAGACGGGGTCCTGCTGTCCACTGAAGATCAGTCTACCATGACTGTCCAGATCCTATCCTTTGATGTTTCAGAGCGGGGAGCGAAGGCTAAGCGCCCCAACGGAATATCCCATCTCCCATTGGCAGCTGGACACCTGGTGGTCACCTCCCCAAAGAATAACGCCAAGCAAACTCCCATCATCTGGGCTCTGAAAAGAAAAGCACCCCCCCCTCCCCGCCTGTCAGGACATTTGTTAACAACCCCATTGAAAACAACCTCCACTGCCGCTGTGAAGGCTCGTTCCGTCTCCCATTCACTCCTTCCTCAGACAGTTTCTGAAAGGCGAAGAGTCTGGAAGGCACACATTGCCCCCCCCCCCCCCGCCCCCCGTCACGCGGGGAGAGAAGCGTCAGCCTGGGTGAGCAGGGCTGACGAGCCTCCTCACCTGGCCCCACAGTGCACCGCCTCCAATTAAATCAAAATGGCTTGTTTTTAATGGTCTTTTACACTGACAAGTGGGCGATCATTTTGGGCCCACTAGCTGTCAGGGAGCGGAGGCAAATCCTCGGTTGATAATGCCCAATGCTTCCAATTAGGAGCCGAGGCCGCTCCTGGCGCGCTAACGATTCCCCAGCCACCCCCTAGGCCCCTTTGGCGCCGGTGTTTCTTCTTGCCTCCTCCGCCGCAAATTACTGACACAAAACGGAAGGCCCCAAGTCTCCTCTGCCACGCCAGGCCGGGCCCTGTTGGGCTTAATGAGCCGATGGAAGTTTCGTGGCTCCGGCGCTAAATTCTTTTCTTGTTTGACAGCTGCTCGGCTAAGGCGAGTGTTGACCTTATAAAAGATTTAGTGTTTCTCATTATTTTCTGTCAAGCTTCACAAGTGATGGCTCTGCGGTTATCATTTGCATCCTGGGGTGCGTGTGCGTGTGTGTGTGTGAGCGCGCGCGCGTGCATGTGAGCACATGCGCTGGATGGGGCTCCGGGGTGGAGATGGGGAACAGGAAGGGGGTCTTTCTCTCCCTGCCTTGCATCTGGCTCCCACACGACAGCTTCCAGAGTGACATTCTTCTTGGGCTGAGCTGTTTCAAAGAAAAGCCGAGAGGCAGGGCCAAGATGATGGACAGTTCGAGTAAAGGCTTCCAGGCCTCCCGGATGGAGCCTCTGTGGAGCCTCCTGAGACTGGCTGACTCCAAAGCCCGCACGTGATGGCAAAAGGAGGATGGGAGCCGGACTTACTGCTGGGGACAGTCTTTGGGCCACACTTTATTTTTTTATTTATATTTTTTTTCAAGTTCATTTAAGCAAACTCCACACCCAACGTGGGGCTCGAACTCACGACCCCGAGACCAACAGCCATATGTTCTACTGACTGAGCCAGCCAGGCGCCCCACATACTTTAGGTTTCATTGGGTGGAGCTCGCCCCTCTCTTACTGGCTCATTTAAAGCCATCTCCTGCAAGCTTCCTCTCCCGGCTTTGCATCCTACATAAGGATTTAATGGCTTTTAAAAGCAGAACCACTAAAAAAAAAAAGTGGCATGTATAACTCCCCCTCCCCGTACCCCCGATGTGACAACAGCAGCGCTGGTCAGTCCTCACTCTGTGTCTGTGCCCGCCGCCGCACTGGGTCTGCTCTGTATTAACAAGACTCCAGGGAGTGCATGCTGCTTCCTCTGCCGGCCTCGTGCTGGCCTGGACCCCCCATCCCTTTCTGTCATTGTGTCCTCCCCTTGCTCACGGACACACCGGCCATCCCAGGTGAGGATCACCCAAGGGGACCTGAAGAAGGAGACAGAGTTAAGGGCAGATGAGCACATGGATGTCTTCTCCTGGGGATTCTGAGTCTTTATTCATCGCCAATAGAGGAGACTCAACTTCCCGAAAGAATCATCTCTTAGAGCAAAAACACGGCACCCTCTCCTTCCCATGCCCATGGCAGACCTTGCCACTTGATCCCTGCACACTTTTACATGAGCTTCAATTCAGCCTGAGAGTATTTTATAACAGAACAGCCACCATCAGTCTATTTGAACTGATATGTGAGATGCTCACCATCCCTGCCTAAGAGGGGCCGTGTAAACAAATTGCTAAGTAAGTCCTTCTTTTTGTGGCGCATTAATATGCTATGTGTATAAGAGGAAATAAAATATAACCCACTAAAGGAAAACAGGTAAGCTGGGTTTCATCAAAATGAAAAACTTTGATGCTTCAAATGGTACTAAGAAAGTGGAAAGACAACCCACAGAATAGGAACAAATATTTGCAAATCATATCTCTGATATGGGACTTTTACCTATAAATATAAGTATTACCCTTACAACTCTGTAATGAAAAGACAAATAATCAAATTTTAAATGGGCAAAGGATTGAATCGATGTTCCTCCAAAGAAGATATGCAAATGGCCATGAAGGATGCCCAACATCAGGAGCCATCAGGGAAACACAAATCAAACCTCAATGAGACACCACTTCACTTCCACTAACTAGGACGGCAGTGATCAAAACACCAGACAGTAACAAGTGTTGGTGAGGATGCGGAGAAATTGGAACCCTCCTACATTGCTATGAGAATACAAAATGGTGCGACCACTTTAGAAAACCCCGTGGCAGTTCCCACAAAAGACTAAACGTAGAGTTCCCCCTATGTCTCAGTGATTCCAATTCCAGGCATCTCACCAAGAGAAAGGAAAACAGGTGTCCACATGACAACTTGTTCATGAATGCTCTTTTTTTTTTTAAGATTTTCTTTATTTGACAGAGAGAGAGAGCACAAGCAGGGGGAGCAGCAGAGGCAGAGGGAGAAGCAGGTCCCCCACCGAGCAGGGAGCCCGACTCAGGGTTCGATCCCAGCACCCCAGGATCATGACCTGAGCCAAAGGTAGACACTTAATGACTGAGCCACCCAGATGCCCCAACAGCCATTCTTCATATAGCCCAAAAATGGAAACAACCTGATGTCCATCAGCTGATGAGTGGATAAACAAAATGTGGTAGGTCCATACAACAGAATATTATTCAACCATGGGGATAAGCCTTGAAAACATGATGTGAAGGGAAAGAAGCCAGTCACAAAAGACCATGCCTCGGATGATTCCATGTCTACGAAATGTCCAGGCAAATCCACAGAGACAGAAAGTAAGGGTTGCCAGGAGCTCGGGGGAGGGAAATGAGGAGTAACTACAGATGGTATGGGGTTTCTTTTTGGGGTGATGAAAGTGAACAAGCCTACGAATATCTGAAATCACTGATTTATATACTTTAAGTTGGTAAGCCTATGATACGTGAATTATATCTCAATAAAGCTCTTTTAAGAAAAGGTCAGGCCACTTGAAAAATAAGAATACCCCACTTGAGGGGCACCTGGGTGGCTCAGTTGTTAAGCGTCTGCCTTCAGCTCAGGTCATGATCCCAGGGTCCTGGGATCGAGCCCCGCATCGGGCTCCCTGCTCCGTGGGAAGCCTGCTTCTCCCTCTCCCTCTCCCCCTGCTTGTGTTCCCTCTCTCGCTATCTCTCTCTCTGTCAAATAAATAAAAATTAAAAAAAAAAAAGAATACCCCACTTGAGTCAGATGCGTGTTCATTGCCTGGATGCAGTCTTTGGGGGCTGGAACCGGGTGATAACTGGCTGCCATGAAATGGTCTCAGATGGTGAAGGAGGGTCTGGTGTGTTCTCAGCTCCCCCGGATTATCCATTTATAACTCTCACTTCCCTGAAGCAGAAGTGAGAAGCTTTCAGAAAGTTGAGTCAAACACCCCACCACAGTGTTACCTGGTTATTTATCGATGAGCATCTAGCAAAAAGATTCATTGTCCAACTGTGATCCCAACAGCTGACTGGCCTTAGCTCATCCTTGGAAATGATCTAGAGATACTGGTATGGCTTCTGGAAATAGCGAGTTGATTCTCATTTTCAAAGGCTTGCATGACTGTCTTTCCTTCCGCCCCAGTAAGTCTCAAAGAGCCCAAGAGTCAGTGGACCGAGACCTGGATCCCAGGTCTGGCTTTGTGCATAAGGTAGCTGGGTCTCCTTGGGCCAGTGTCTTAACCATCCTGAGTCCTCCTTGTCCGAGGAGGGTAGCGTCTCCCCCACCCACCCCCGCTCACCCGACACGGTGATTCCTCACGGTGCCACGTTAGACTTCCCAGGGAAGCAGGAAGTTTGTTTTCTAAGCCTGAGCTTGGATGTTCTTTGAAAACGCAGCGTGTGTCAGCAGGGAGGGTCAGGCCCTGTGTCCTTGTTCCATCTATTTTTGGACCACAGAGAAATTAGAGCCAGTAACAGAATAACAACATAGGGGACCAGATGTCTCAGGAGAGACTGTCCCCCTCATTAATGGCTTAAACTACGAACCTTCTACATCAGAGCTTAGGACTCAGCCTGTCTGCCAAGGATGTCTTGCACGGATTTGTGTTCTTCCGGGGCCTCTGACCTCTAGCTGCCCTGAACTTGACAGAAATTACTGACCTGGGACTGATCCATAATTTTCAAGTACCTCTCATTAGAGGAGACAGCCCCTCAATCTTTTAAAGCAAAACCTCTCTCCCAGTCCCCTGAGTGGTCGTCACTTAAAAAACTAACAAACAAACAAAAAACCCAAACTAAACTAAAATATCTATAACTATCTATAACTGCCTTTTTTTTTTTTTTTCTTAGCTCTTTGGCAGATTTTTTTTTTTTAATCTGGCTATTTTTTTCTCAAATCCTGCCTTTTGCCTTCTTGGCCCCCAGACGTGGCACTGGAAGGCTTGGTGTCCAGTTGAGGGAATACTGTGTGGCTAATGAGAGGGGACTGGAGGGTCAGCTGGCCCAGCTGCCCCTTTTAATAGGACCGTGTTGGGGGCCTGGACTCAACAGGCACATGGGGAAGCCACGCAGCCCGCACACCTGCCCAGTGGTGGTCTGCCCCCTCCCGGCGGCCGCGGGCACACGCACACGCCCTCCACGCGCATCTGGGGACAGTGTCATGAACTACCGAAAGCCTGCCCTTCTGCTGTAAAGAGCCCCATGCCGTGTCTGCCTCCACGTCCCACCTACAAAGAGGCCTCATGCGAAGGGAGAAGACGGGAAGGAGACAGGCACAGAGAGAAGGCGAGATGCTGCTCACTCTTCAGCGTGCGGACTCAAGGTGGTCCACCCACCAAAGGCTGGTGTCACCAGGCAAAACCACCAGGTCTTTCCTCCTTGAGTCTTGGACGTTTTCTGCGGCCCCGAGATGACTGTGCCCAGCGAAGCAGGAGAAGTCTAACCCGGGGAAGGTCAGCACAAACCAAAGTCACAAACCACCGGTTGTGGACCTTCGCTTGACCACAAGACTCGTGAGTCAAATGGAATCATACACAGATGTCCAGCGAATAAATCTCCTAAAACAGAGTAACTCTTTCCAAGTTGGGCGTGGAGGGAGGAGCCACTGCACGTCTCCAACCCTTGCCCAAGTCACTTCTCCAAAATGCAGCTCCAAAACCCTGCCTTGTTGTTTTCACCTTAAAAAGAGGAAAAGGCAATAATTCCTCAGAGACAAAACGGACGCCCCCTCAGCTTCCCTCCCTGTTCCCACTCCCCACCCTCCCCAAGGCAAGGCTATGCATGACTTCCCCGCACATTCTTTCCTTCCAGCATTACTTAGCTAGATTCGGACACACGCTTGAACAACACAGGGGACTCTTTTGTAGGTTTTAAATCTTTCATATAAATGGCATCATCCTTATGTTCTATTCTGTAAATTCAACTTTCTTTCCCCTGCAACATTGTTTTTGAGATTTCTACGTGTTGATTCAGACAGACCTGGAGCAGCGCTGTCCCACAGAACTTTCCGTAGTTCTGTAGCCACCGGCCACATGGAGTCATTGAGCACTTGGAATGTGCTTAGTATGACAAGGAGACTGAATTTTTTTTATTTCACTTAATTTTAGTTACTTCAAATGTAAATAGCCACATGTGGCTCGTGGCCACAGTGTTGGATGGGACCTCTCCGGGGTATCCATATTAACTGATGCAGAGTGTTCCACTGTATGAATTTATCACCTTTGGTTTATCCAGTCCCCACTGATGGACATGCCGTCGTTTCTAATACCTATTATCCTGTTACCACGAGGATTCTTGTACACATCTCTTAGTGGACGTTTTTGAAAGTTCCTCTGGGGTCTATAGCTAAACATGGACTCATTGGTTCAGAGGGTATGCACATGCCCAGCCTTTCCAGGTAATGCCAAACCCTCTTGAGTGGTTGTACCAATTACCACCCTTGCTAGCGGTATCTGAAAGTTCCCACTTCTAATGTCAGGCTCGTTACCATTACCATCGCCAGCATGATGGGCACCAAATGGCACTTTCTTTCTTTATTCCTTGGTTACATACATTAGGATGAGCATGTTTCCTGTGTTTGTTGGCCTTCAGATCTCCCCTCCGTGAATGGCCCGTTCATTTCTTCTTCTTCCTGTTTTTTGATTGTGTTGGGATGGAAAGACCACTTTTATCCCCAACCCCCAGCCACATCTCTGCCTTATTCTTTGAGTCTCTGCCTGTATGTTATCCCCTTAGGAAGCCTTCTCTGGCCCCAAAGTATGAGTCTGATTCCCTGTTTTATAACCTCTTACAAATCTGGTACTTCTGGGGCACCTGGCTGGCTCAGTCGGTCGGTGGAGCATGCGACTCTTGATCTCGGGGTTGTGGGTTCAAGCCCCATGCTGGGTTTAAAGATTACTAAAAAAAAATAAAATCTTAAAAAAACCAAACAAATCTGGCACTTGTTTTAGTACTCAGCACACCTATAACTGAATAATTAATTGTGTGATTATATATTTATCACTATTTTTATCACTATCACTATTTAGAAAGCAGAGGCTTTCTAAATTCTTCCAGTCTCCTGGTGCCTAGCACAGAGTCTCGTACATCACGGACACGCAAATAACTGGTACAGAAACGAAAGGACAACAGGCACATCTTACCCCCCCCAACCCAGATCACGTGGGCACCAACTCCATAATGGCGCCCTGTCATTCCGAGGGATTTTCTGTTGAAAATAGATCACGCTTTTCAAGGAAGCATAAAAAAGTAAAAACTGAGCAAATACAAAGGGTTTGACTCATGCAAATTACTTCAGCACCAAAGAAATTAAATTAGAAATCAGTCACAGATGTAACTAATACAATTGCCTGGAAATTTAAAAGCACGTTTATATATCACTAAAAGACCAAAGAAGGAATCCAAGCAGAAATTTGATTAGAAATTAGATGAAAAGAGAACGGAACAAAAATAAATATCCTCAAAACTCGAAACTGAGAGAAGATCAAAGAAAGTGTAGAGGGCAAAGGAGTTGCTCATGCTATGTTATATAAACGGTGATATTAGAAAAAGAAGGAGTGAAGGGTAATTAGCTCACAGATGACTCGAGATGCCAGGAAGAGGGGACAGACGGAGTGGCCTCAAAGAAGGAATCATGAAGTTAATGAAGAGGCGAAGGTACAACTAAGGATATGGATCAAACGAAAAGCTGATCCATTGAAAGTGGATCGGAAGTGCACAGGTGCGTTCAACCACAGTGGGAAATGGAATCCAGGAATCTAGATCCCCCGGGGCCAAGTGGGGCCACAGGCGGCAGGGGTGGACTCGGAAAAGGTGGCGGGCTGGCTGCTGGCTCACTCTGCCCGGGGCTGAGCCCAGAACGGGGCATGGCTTCCCACCTGGGGGCCTAGGTTTTCATCCATAGATTTGGATTCCATGGTGTCCAAGGTCTCTTCCAACTGGGTTTCGGGGACTCTTTTATTCCAGGTCGGTTGCAGAGAGTTGGAAAATATCATCTGAGGGGGGATTAGGGATCCTAGGACAGTGAGAACACTAATCTCTTTTAAGATCTGACGGCTGCTCAGCTCCGCTGACTCATCTTGTCTCCCAGCTACACCGATTCGCTTTCCTTTCCTCTCAGTTGCCCAAATTCTTGGGCACTGCAGGCCTTTGGCAGGTCCCCACCATCTAGGACATTCTGCCGTCATCGTCCCCTGCCCAGCCCGCTCATCCTCTCTAGATAGGCCTTCCTGCCCCCCAGATGGAGTTAAAATCCCCATCCACAGTCCTAATGAATTGCCACTAAGCATGTGTAGTGTTTTCTGCGGCCACCTCCCCTGCCATCTTGCAGGGTCCACAGGTGCAAGCCACCGCCTGTCTTACTCACCGGCATGTCCCTGCGTGTACTGCATGGTGGGGGCGCCCGGTCCCTATTTGGGCAATGCTCTTTAGATGCTGCCCATTGTAACAGGTCCAGGGCCTTGGCCAATGGGGGTAGAGCTGCCCCCACCTGCCCTGTTCCTGGGGCTGTTGGCAGGCTGGGACGCTCACCTCTTATTTACCTGCATGGACCCTAGAGCGACTCAGCTCCATTGAGCAAAGCTGTCTCCTGCCAAAGCTGTTACAGTTTTTTAGCTCCAGGCGGAGGCAGACCGCAGATGGCTTAATTTAGAAGCATCTCCGAAGGAATTCCTTGCTCCACAGCTCTTCATCCTTCGACTCCAGGGGTCTGTGGGGTCGTGACCATACACGGCTTGAGGCCTGACTTGTAATTAGGATCCTCATCTCTGGCTGAGTTGCTATTTTAGGAGGGGAGAGTGTGCCTGTGGGATAAGAGCCACAACGTTCCCAGCAGTGACTCACTTGACTCATTTCGTGAGCATTTATTAAGAGAGAGTGGAATCTCTCAGTGAAGACCTGGGCCAGCCCCACAGCTCTGGGTTCAGTCTGTGCGACTGGGGTGAGTGATTTAACCTTTCTGGGCCTCTCTTTCCCCATCTGTAAAATGGAGACAATGTCTGGATGTTCTGGGGCTTGTGTGAAATCCGTGCACTGTGCCTGGCATTGCTGAAGGGTCCAGCGATGCAGAATAGGACAGATTCTGCAGAGGGGCACCCTGCTTCTGGGCATTCTGAGAGCCGAACCTCCCTTCTCCATGGACTCCTGGGCTTCTGCTGGAGAATTTGGGGATTTCAAGGGATCCAGTTTCCCTTCTCTTTCTAAAGACCCATCCCACATCGGGGGCGAGGTTTTGCTTGAGTTAGGCTTTAGGAGAGCCCATCAGACCCAGTCACACAAATCTCCATTGGTTTTCACCTAGGACACACACACCAAGCCAGATTTGTTTAAACATGGCCCCAT
This sequence comes from Eumetopias jubatus, assembly GCF_037043125.1. Taxonomy (NCBI): domain Eukaryota; kingdom Metazoa; phylum Chordata; class Mammalia; order Carnivora; family Otariidae; genus Eumetopias; species Eumetopias jubatus. Next base: position 91,080,083 of record NW_028274821.1, read on the forward strand.
GCCAGGCACTGGGGGTCCTGAACAGGATAGGTGTACGCTCTGCTTTACAGGGCTCCAGGGCTGGGTATGCTTGAGCTCCCCTGTCTTAGATGACTTCACCCCATAAGGTTCCAGCTGGAATGGAATTTCATCGACATCAGAGACTACATGCAGCATGCCTTCTGCCTCTCCCACTGTCCCCCAGCGCAGCTGAGAATATAGTGGGTGACAATGTGTGCGGTCAGTCACTGGGGTGAGCCTCCTATGCTCAGAATGCCCGTTTAGAAAACCAAAGGGAAAATGGAACTGAATGCTGAAGTACAAAAGGTACAAGTCATCCCTGGCGTACAGTAGGTGCTTAGTGTGCATTTTTTAGATGAATGGATGAACAAATATTTCTTTCCCACTGAAGTTTCTAAGTAAAAGGGTACTGCAAAAAAGAAAATTTCTTCCAGGGTTCTTTTGTCTGTGTGCTGATTGTCACCTGATTTCCTCTAAGCTGAGCAGCTCCTTAGGGCTGGATCCTCTGCCACCTCCTCAGGAGATAAGAGTGAGTGCTGAGCCTCCTGCCACCAACACCAAATCAATACCACCTAACACCCACCAACACCACCCACCATCAACACCAAATCAATACCACCCACCATCAACACCACCCATCATCAACACCACCTGCCACCAATACCACCCACCATCAACACCACCCACCATCAACACCACCATCAATACTACCCACCATCAACACCACCATCAATACTACCCACCATCAACACTACCCACCATCAACACCAAATCAACACCACCCACTGAATGCCATCAGCACCATGTGCCATTCCTGCATACTGAATTGCCCAGGGAATGGCTTGGAGGTTCTTTTCATTTCCTGAGGCTACCATAATAAATTATCACAAACTTGGTGGTTTAAACAATAGAAATTTATTCTCTGGAAGTTCTGGAGGCCAGAAATCCAAAATCAAGATTTCAGCAGGGCTGCACTCCCACCAGAGGACCTAGGGAAGAATGTTTCCTTGCCTCTTCTGGGTGGTTCCCGGCGTTCCTGAACTGTGGCCACATCACTATGGCTTCACGTGGCCCTCTCCTCTGTGCCCATGTCTTCTGTCTCAAGCATCCTTGTCATTGGAATCAGAGCCTTCTTGAATAATTCAGGATGTTCTCATCTTGAGACCCTTGAATTAATTACATCTGAAAAGACCCTTTGTACAAATAAGGTCACATCCACAGGTTCCAGTGGTTAGGATGTGGACATATCTTTTAGGGATCACCATATCTTTTGGGTGATCAGCCCACAAGGGCCAGGGGGGGATGCGTGGAAATAGAAGAGATGTGGGCTGCAGAGCTATGCTTCCCTGGTAGGAGCCCGGCCACCAGGGAACCTTGCCATTCTGAATGCTACAGGAGACCCAGGACACGTAGGAGTCCCAGCTGGCTGGGCACCGGAATCAGCCAGGGTGCCCACGAGGTCTCTGGGGATCCAAAGTGCCAGCCCTCCTGAGCATCTCTAGCTGCCTTCTGGGAAGCATGGGTGTCAGGAAAATCATATCACAGTGTAAAAACCAAGCCATCCCTTGCCAGAAGGGACACAAGGGTGCACCTTGGAAGCCTTTTGTTTGTTGGCTATTTTATTCCTGCACAAAGTGTAGGGTCTTCTCTCTTCCCAATAACTTCTGTGCGGCTACTTGGGAACTCTTCTGAAACTGGAGACGCAGCTGAGAACAAAATTATGGTTTGATTGACCAAAAGGAGTTCAACACAGGTGTTGAGCCCTGCGTCCAGGTAGGCATTAGGTGACTATGGCAAGGGTCCTGCCCTAAGAGGACTCAGGAGCTTTGGGATTGGGCTCCGGCCCTGCCTGGGCTGCAAGAACCCCGGATGATTCTGAGGTACATCCAAGAAATTAAAAACCTGAGCCCAGGGCTGCTATGGATCCTGGAAGTAATGCTACACACAGACAGCCCACGGGGACCTTGCAAACGGTCCACAAATCTTAAGTGGCGACCCACACCATTTTGTATGTTAGGACTTGGGGTATTTTTTCCCCCCAGAGGACAGAGTCCATGGCTTTCTGCAGAGTCTCCAGGGGTCTACCTGCCCAAACTGAAGAATGTGGTTTATGTCCTGCAGAAACACCTAAATCAACCCACCACCATCTGACTTTTATGAGTTCCTAATAAGCTTCTGCAACCCCCAGCCCCTTCCACCTCATGAGCGAGTTGTGGTGGTTGGGGGGGGGTCACCCAGACATAGTGTGAGCTGTGGCTGCAGCAGAATTTTCTAGAAAGAATCCACAATTTAGTGCCCAGGGGTGGGGGCTAAAACAGAGTTTTTCTGACATGGATCCCCTGTGTAACCAACCTTGGACGGACTTTGCTCTGGGCCTCATTTTCCTCATCTGTAAAATGATGACCACAGTCAGCTTGGGTTCCATTGGGCGCTCAGTATCCTGATGGTGAGCACATGCTCCCAGGACCTGAGGCCAGACAGCCCACAATAAGGGTCTGGCGGACCCTAAGTGGTGGCCCAGACCTTGCATTGGGGGGGGGGCCCGCAGTGTCCCACAGATGCAGGCTTCGGGGGGCCAGGAGGTCACATCAGTTCTGCACCTGGTCTCAGTGGAGACATTACCCAGTTCTCTCTACCATCAGGAAACCAGTTGGGCCACCAGCTATTGTGAAGGGTCATGATTTTCCCTGGGAGTGGGGAGGTCCCAGGCCTCTGTGTTCCCAGATGGGGCCAGAGTATGCCCCCCCCCCCCCCGAAGCACAGAGACTCTTTACGAGTTCCTCCTTGTCTTCTACTGCCTTTTACTATCGTGGCTTCCTCCCATGCTTCCTTTCCCCTCTTTCAACACCAAAACGCTGCCTGCAACACTGGGGCTTGGCTACCCCCACCCAGAGGGTGGCCCTGGCCTGGACTCTGGACAACAATGGGTTCTGCTTTGTCATCCTGAAGACATAGCAGAGCCCTCAGCTGCTCCTGCCAACCCAGAGGGAACCCCTGCCCCCCGCCACCGCCGCGGCCACCTCGTCCCCTCATGAACTGAGCTCTGGCATGCATGCTGCCCCCCTTAGCCTGGGAAGGCCCTGCTCACCCTTTCAGCCTCCCCCTCACGTCTCCTCCCCAGAGGGCCTCCCCAGAGGGCCACCCCCGACTCCCGTGAGGGCTGAGCTTATGCTATTGGTGCTCACCGCACACCCCCCACTCTATCAGTTCTAGTGAAACAGCTGCGTAATTATTGTTGATGTCTGCTTTCAGTCCTCTAGATTGAAAGCTCCCTGAGCGGACAGAAAATCCCTCTTGTTTCCTGCCGTATCCCCAGTGCCTGGCACAGAGTTTTACTCAATAAATATGCGTTGCATGAATGCATGAGTGAATGAACGTATGAATGTACGAATGAACGAACGAATGAATGAATGAATGAACGAAGGAACGAAAGAACAGACGAATGAACTAACGAACAAGCAAGTACAAAACCTTTCCACCCTGGGCCTCCCATAGGTTATGGTATAGGAGAAATGCCATTTTAGGGAGATTTTCTTGCTCTTGGAGGTGACAGAACAGACCCACGAGACAGGAGGGGTTTTCGCCCACCACCATGTCTTGAGAAGGAAGGGCAGACTGAAATACTGATTGCCTCACATTTTAACCGAAGAGACACTCATTGTCTCAAGTTTCCTCTGAAAGGGTGGCATCTGGAGCCCGAGCAGCCTTGCCCTCGCTGCCTTCCGCCCACGCCCACAGCTTGTTGTCACCCCTCGGTGCTAGGACGCTCCCCGCACTCACTCTTCGCTTCCCTCCCTCTTACGGTGATTTGTGTTACTGCTCAGAGATGGAAGTGGGGGGCGGTCCAGGAGAGAAGGGGAACATGGGGAAGGAACCAGGAACCGCATGCCCACTGACCTGCTCTCCCCCTTCCATAGGTGCATCCCCATCTCGATACCTTCCCCACCGAGGCTGATCGCCAGAGAGCATTCCGAGCCCACCAGGAGGAGCATGCGGTGCGCCAGGGGACCCTGCGAATGGGCAACTACACCCACCCCTGAAGCCTTCTTGGCACAGTAGAAAATCCTCAGAGGACTCGCTTTTCTTGCCCCAGCTCACGTTAGACGCTCCCCCACTTTTATGCGGGTTCTGCTTTGGCAAGGACCTCAGATTCAGGTCTTCGATGGATTTTTTTTTTTTTTTGGTAAGAGTCCCTCCCCCCTTTTCGGTTAGCCAATACTTACTTACCTTAGCCCCACTGACCCTCTAGCTAGGGACTCCCCTTCCTGCAGGAGCCCACCCACCCTCGGTTCTCCAGCCCTCACCTGGGAAGATGAATCCAAATCACCAGGCAGCTGTTAGACTCCAGGCAAAGGGTCGATTCCAAGGCTCTGCCCATTGAGTGTGAAGAACAACCTGTGTATTTCCTACAGAAAGCCCTCATTTTATATTCCAAACATGAGTTTAACTGTGCTTTGGGGATGCCTGATGCCTCGCCAGGCCAATACACTCTCTCTCGGGGACCCCTGACAATGAATGGCGAGAGCCCGTGCTCGGGGCTCAGGGCCTGCCCCCACCTCCTCCACGCCAGGGGCCTGTCAATCAGGCAGGCCAAGATGGGCTTCTCCACCCAGACGGACCTTGGGAAGGCCAACCCCGCCAAAAGGAAAGAGCCTTCTAGGAGGGTGAGTGGGTGGGCGGATGAGACACAGGCTGCGGAACTTTTCAGCCAAGCTACTGGGCGCTTCTTACCTCAATAATTCTTTGCGTTCTTACCTTCTCCCCACAAATTATATACTGGTCTATTTTAAATTAAAATTGCTATTTGTCCTCCTCCTGCTGTACCTTTATTTAAACCTACCACCGGTGTGAGAACCCCCGTCACACTCGTCAGATGGCGTTCTGGCATGGGCACCCTTCGAGGTAGATTACCTTCTCCAACATACCCGAGCCCAGTGGTGCCTGCATGAAGTCAGGCACATCCTCCAGTTTCTACATCTCACTTCTGGTCTGAAGAGTCCAAGACCCAAGAGTCCGACCCAGAGCCCTCCCCGGGACTTCAGACTCACTTCGGGCTCACTCCTCCACTGCCCGCCTCACGTCCCCACTCCAGTGTCTGGCATTCCTCTCTAACCAACCTGGCCAAGACACAACACTTGATTATTCCCCCCAAACTTGTTTCTCCCTCAGTTTCCCCCATCTCATATGTGACACCCACCATCAACCCTGCTGCTGAAGCAAAGACCTTCATTACTATTTCCCTCCTCTCTCGCCTTGAATCCACAGACAAGCCTGTCAACATCGCTTCCAAAAGACCCCTACCCGTCCCCTCCTTTCTGAGCGCCGCCATGTCTCTGGAGAGCCTGCCCTCTCCCTGGTACCCTCCCAACCATGCTCTCCACTGAGCAGCCCCTTAGCATTCCAGCAGCTTCTGCTGCTCTTGAAGGAAACTCCACACTCCTCACCCAGCCCACAGCGTCCTAGGGGAGGCAGCCGAAGGCCGTCCTTCTGGCTTCATCTCCCACCTCTGGGTGCTATGCCCACAGCCATGGCCCTCACTCCTGCCTTAGGCTTCCTGCTTGCTTTTCCCTCTGCCTGGAACACCTGGGTCCCCAACTGTCACCTGCCCACCCCTTGTCATTCAGATCTTAGCTCAAAGATCAAGTCCCCTACTCAAAAGGCGGTCCCTGAAATCGACAACCAGTAGAACTCACATCGACTTGTTCTACTCGCAACAAAACGATGCCTGGTTTACTGCCTGTCTCTTCTCTAGCAGGGATGTTACATGGGATTAGGGACCTAAGATCCCAAGATCCCAAGGGCCCAACATATGTTAAGTACCGGTGGTAACTGTGGAAGGACCCCGCTGCTCCAACACCTGCTACGGCTCACGCCCCCAACCCCCCCCCCCCCCCCCCGCTCCCTACGGGCAAAGTGCTGGGCCAGGAGACACACCCAAGTCCGGTGGTTACAGGTCTGGTTGGATTTCTTGATCAGCCCTCCCACCCCCACCCCCACACACGCGTGCCTTCCAATGCCAGACAAATACCACACACACTAACACCCCTCAGGAACCTAGCCCAGCCAGGGCCTTGACAGACCCCAACCTCCTCCAAGGGCTGGAGATCCCGCTTCCACCACACGAGCCAGAGGGAAACAAGCAACCTCACTGATTTTGGCCAAAGCCATCCTGAAGCCTTCTGATCGGCAGGGAGCAGGGCGCCTGGTGTGGGAGCACAGGAGAGCCCAAGGGGCCTGGCCACTGAGCTGGCGGCCATTCCATGTGGTCAAGAGCATGAAGCCCAGCCTCATCAAGTAATTTCTGTGTGCCCTCGAGCAAGTAAGTGTCTTAACGTCTCTGTGCCTCACCTGTGAGACAGGACCCTGGCACGGTATAGGACATCTCAAGCTAAATTAGATCATGATTACAGTCGAGAATGTGTACAACATAAATAGCACAGGGGCTGGCACTTTGAAGCAAGAGACTGATGTGAATTATTGTCTTCTTATTAATAAAGCGCACTGAAAAGGGGCAACCAGAATACTGTGAAGAATTGAGGGATGAGGGTTAAAGCAACAAATGCTGGGGCGCCTGCGTGGCTCAGCCAGCTAAGCGTCTGCCTTCAGCTCAGGTTATGATCCTGGGATCCTGGGATCGTGGGATCGTGGGATCGTGGGATCAAGTCCCGCATCGGGTTCTCTGCTCAGCGAGTTCTCTGCTCAGCAGGAAGCCTGCTTCTCCCTCTCCCTCTGCCCCTCACCCCGGTTCATGCTCTCTCTCTCTCTCTCAAATAAACAAAATCTTTAAAAAATAATAATAAAGGAACAAAAGCCTTTACATCCAGGTACCTCAGGAAGGTAAAGATATTTTGAATTTAACCCACTTTTTTGCTCTGAAGTCCCCTATAGGAAGGGGAAGGGGGCACAGCAGGACGCAGAATTTCCTGAGGGACCCGAAGTTATGCTCTCTCCAGCAAAGGGTGGGGCAACCTCCGCTGAGACAACGAGGGAGGTGGCCCCTCCGGTCTGCTTTTCCAAGGACCTGGACCAAGGGGAAAGTCCAGAGCGGGACAGAAAAAGCTGCGGGGTGGCTCTCTGGCTGGCGCAAGCACGTCGGGCCCCAGCAGGGGGGGCTGCCTGCCGTGAGACCTGCTGTGGGGCTGGGGCAGACGCGCTGGGGATCCCAGCTTCCGGGTGCCCCGGGCCCAGGCCTGAGCGGCTCTCCGCCGAGAGTCCCTCAGCTCCTTGTCCTACAGCGCCACCCTCTGGCAGGTCTAAGTCAGAGGCCGCGGACGTTCCTGGTCCGTCCCTGCCGGAGTCCCTCCCTCCTCATTAATTATTCGTGCCCCCTTCAAGCCCCAGGTCAGATTCCGGTCTGATGCCACCTTCTCGGGTGTCCAGTTGCATCGGAGCAAACACTTGTGCTCGCCTGCGTCGACCCTGACTGGGGGTGCCCCCAGCACAGCTGGGGTCGCTCTGCCTGCCCTTCATGACCCAGGGCAGAGTCCTGGAGGTTCCAGCCAGGAGGGGGCCAGGGGAATCACCAGTTAACCTCCCTCTACCACCATCACCACCCTCACTTCGCAGGTGGAAAATAAGCAAGTCCCACGTGTTCCAGAGCCTGCTCCCAAAGCTACTTCTCCAAGGTGGGCGGAAACGGGGAGAGCTGAGCTTTGCACCCCAAGTCCTCCTCATCAACCACCAATAAATGGCCTCTCGAGGACGGCCGCCACCCAAGGTACGGCCTTATGCCCCTGGTTTTGTTCATCTCCCTGCTGGTTAGCATCTTACGTCTTGGTTGAGTTCCTTGGCAACATCCCATCAGAGATTTCACCAGAGAGGCCCATGTGCACTGCCTTCACGAGCCACAGGGAAGCCGCTGGACCCTGCCCTGGTCAGCTTGAAATTCCTTGAGGTGCCCTCCAAGGTGGGAGGGGGCCCCGTCCCTGCCGCTGAGCCCTTGGCTGGAGGGGGAGCGGGCGCAGGCATGGGGTGGGGTGCAAGAGTACCAAGACGGAGCCTCCGGAAGCCGGACTCGGGGGACAGGGAGGGGCTCGAGGAAACACAGAGTCCTGCCAGACAAGACAGAGGGTTGCAGAGTGACTTAGCCGCCAAACGAGGACTGGCACAGACCTCTTGGGTGGCAGGTCTGGCTTTCCCGTTCGTGCTCAACCCCCACTGACTTGGGTCTACTTCCCGGTTTTTCAGACAAGAGCCCAAACCTCAACCTCACTCATTCTCCTCTCCTCTCCTCTCCTTCCCTCTCTCGCTTCCTATTCTTGTCCCTCTCTGCGTCCCTGCCTCTCTTTCTCTGTCTCTCCCACTCACATAACCAGATAATTGTCTTCTAGGCCAGAAGAACAGAGACAGGACTCTGGAGTCTGCCGTGCAGGGTTTTTATCGGGGTCGGTAGCAGGGAGTCAATGGAGATTTCTGCTTCTGCCTGGCAGGGCGTTGCTAGAAGTCTGAAGAGGAAGCCTGTGGGTAGGCCGCAGATTCTAAATCCAGTCCCCGGGGCTGGGCTTGGGATCCAGATAGGGATGGTTTGGTTTTTTGGTTCACCTATCCCAGGGCCTCAAGCAGCGGTGGCTTAGAAATCACAGATTTAGGGGGCCAGAGAAGGCATATCTCCATGGCAGCAAGCGGACCAGAGGCTCAGGCGCCCAGGCGGGCCTCAGGGAAGCCAGGCAGGTCTGTTTCCAATCAAGTATCCTCCCTTGCATTTGGCTTTTTGGACCCAAACAGTCTTTTTGCTGCATTTCTTTTTACTTGGGAAATGCTTCGATGCTTGAAATCATCGTTAAATGAAAAAAAATAAAAATTAGGTTGGCTTTTTACACAGCCTCCCAGAACTGAATGCAGGTACGCTTTAAACTCGAATCCACAAATGAGAAATTATCTACAAAATGGAGTTTAGATGAATGGGCACCACTGTCCTTGGATTCGTGAGGCGGGTCCTTTCTGTCATAAGCCCCATGGCGTCGCCAGCATCTAGCACGGTGCACAGGCCAGAGTGCATGCTCAGCAGGAATAAAAGGGAGGAAGGAGGGGAGGGAGGAAAGGAAGGGGGGAGGTAAGGAGGGGAGGAAAATAAAGAATATGTTCTCTTTCTGGTTTCAGGAGCTCCATGGGGTTTTGAGCTGAACCAACACAAATGGTTGAGAACAGCATGACCTTGAGGCCCACAAAGTGTCCAAATCCTTGTCCAACCCATCTGTTTGCAGAGCAGAGAGATATTAGCATCCAGGCCTGGCCTATATCATCCAAGTCCCCTGCCCACTCCACATTAAAAACAGGTTTTAGTTGGAAGGCCCTGAGCCAAGGGGGGAGCTGACCTCTGCAGCGGGGGCTGGTGAGACAAGATAACTGGCCAGAGAAAAAGCTTTGGCTGTTGTTAGTGGTAGTTGTACCATGAATCACATAATCACTCCTCTCCAGGATCTGAGCCCGGTGCAGAGTGCTCACAAAGGCCACGTAGAGTGGGCAACATCATCCTCATCTTATAGCTGAAAAAGCCACGGCTCAGAAAGTGTTTGCTCACGGTCACAGAGCAGGGCTGGGACTATGGTGAGGCATGTAAGGCACAACATTTCCAGGACTGCCCCCAAACTCGGTAACCTAGACAAACAATACTTTGATGCAATATTTTTTTAATCAAAATTTAAAAAATCCCTGATGGGGCAAAATAGCAATAAGTTTCAGTAAAGATGTCTGCGACTCACCTCACCGGCCTCCCCTTAGTCCCAGCTTGGACTCCAGAGCCAGGATTCTGCTTCTTCAGGTCTAGCCAGTTCTGCAGTCCACATCCTCAACCACCTGCCCTGGCCGCTCTGTACTGCCCCTGGTCCCAGTTACTCAGAAACTTGAATGGCATTCAAGTTACAATTCTTTGTGAGCAGAGAAGACCTGAGGATCATTCTCAGAAAGCTTTGGGCACATCTCCCCTGTGTGGCTCTGCTTGCTGAGCCAGGCGAACAGAACAGGCCAGAACAGCCCCTCCTCCATGCTTGGGGCCTGGTGGCATTCAGTGGAGAAGGAGGCGAGGCTGGGAAGAAGGAAGCTGGTGAGAACCATGGCCCAGCCAGAGGCCCAGACACTTCCAGGCCCATTCCTGACCCAAAGCCAGACCCGAGCCAAGAGCCTCAGATGGAGCAGGAGGACGTGGCTTCTCCCTCATCGGCATCTCCATCGGCCTCCATGGGCCTCTGCCACCCTCGGCCCTCACTACAAACCTCTGAAGCTTAGCATCTTTGTACCTAAAGGAGAGCTGAGGTCCAGACCAGAGACATGGTCTGTCCAGAGTAAGGTCAGGGCCAGAGCCCAGGTGTTCTGAAGACTTGTCCATGCAGCTGCCCTTCCTGCCCCGGAGACGAGCAACAGCTCCTTCTCTGGCATGTCTCCTTGCCTGTGGGTGAGAGGTTTGGGACCTTCTAGGGCTCTGGGTCCATGGAGAGGCTGAAGGGTTTTTAAAAAGCAGCCTCAAAGGGCTGGGGAGGCCTAGGGACAGGAATTTGAAGCTAGAAGTTCCAAGAGGAAGTGGGAGGCTGAGGAAGGGCGTCTGGAGTCCAGAAGAGGGAGACTGGGCGCTGGAGTGGCAGTTCCAGCCCTTGGTTAAGACTGAGTAGTCCTGGGAGCCTGACACTCATTCACTTTGCTTCCCTTGAGGACCCCAAGCCCCTCCACCAGGCCCACTTCCTCCTTGGGAAGGGGGAGAGAGAGGTCTGCCTCCTACTATGTAAACAGAGCTCTCAGAGGTTAAGTCACTTGCTATGGTCCACACCCAGGTTTGCTGGACCTTATATCCTTTCGGGACCGACCAGTCTCCTTTCTCAAAGGGTCGGGCAGGTCCCCCAACCAGGAAACCTTGGATGCCTAGTCAAATGCCAATTCTCGGGCGCCTTCCTGGCTAAACAAGAGCCCAAGTGAGCACAAACACATATCTCTCAGGCTGTGGACAGGCTGAGATGCAAGAAGCAGCCAGGTGATAGAGAAAAGAGAAAGGAGGAGGGCCTGGTGGCAGAGCTGGAAACACCCAAATAGGAATAAAATGAGGTTAATGAGACGCTGAATCTCGGAGAAATTGCCAAATGAAATTGCATAGCATGCTCTATATTAGAATAGACCACGGTCATTCAATACTAATGATAGTACACTAACAACTTGTTAAATATTCTTGGGCTCCAAGGAGTGCTGAGAACCCAGTCAGGGCTGCAGGAAGTTGGGGTTCATGCTGTTTTCTCGACTGTAGAATGTTCGTTGCTCTTACACACACACTCCACACACCTGCTGCAGCTCTGACCCCCTGGCTCAGGGCTCAGCGCTGGCGGAGGCTTCGCTTTCTCTTTCACTAGGTCCGGGATCCAAACCCCAGCCTAAGACCAGGAGGCCAGAAAAGGAGCTGCTCAAGACCCACCTGTGGGCAAGAGCCAACAATGACTTTCTCATGACCTGGCGGGCTCCATGGATCCTGGCCCTGGGGGCATCACGACTGCTAAGAGGCCCAGGATGGGGGATCTTGTTGACTGAGTTGGGACCTTGGGTGCTCCGGTGGAGATGGGGTTCTCCAGGGATGCGGCACCAGGCCGGAAGGACAGGGGTGGGGCGACAGAGTGGAGAGAGTAGAAAAAGCCTCCAGAGGCGCCCAGGGAAGGAGGAACCAGGCCCAAGCTCGGGGCTGGCCGAGAAGGGCCAGGGCAGCCTGCGGCCCTTGCGATTTATGTCCCCCTCCCCGTCCACCCAACGAAAATTTAACGACCTGCCCCGGCCGGTCCGCTGCGGGGAGGTGCCCACTGCAACCGCGCGGCCGCGCCGGGGCGGGGGCCTGTCTGCTCTCGGCCCCTCGGCGCCCGCCCTCCCGCCTCCCCAACAGCTTGCAGCCGAGCGGGGCTCACCGTCCCGGGGGAGCCGCCCGTCCTCGCTCCCAGCCCGGCCGGCGGCGAGGCCGCTTCCAATCTGCCGGCGGGCGCAGGGGGAGAGCGCGGGGAGCCAGGCGTGAGGCCACAGCCAACCTCGCCGGAGGAAGAAGAAAGTTTCTGCTCGCCGGGCCACGCGGGGCTTCCACGGGCCGAGTCTCGGGTTTGGGGGGATGCGGGGGCCTCACAGTTCCGCAGCGGTCTCGGATGCTAAGGCCGACGCGGGGTCTGAGTAGTTTTCTGGGGGCCCGTGGGGAAGGGGACGGCAGCACGCAGGACCACCTGGGAAGGCCTGGGCTCCTGGCATGGAGCTGGGGAAGGGCGCCTCGGGCTGGCGGGCCCGCCTGCAGGCACGCCGGCTCAGCTCTCTCTGCCCTTCACCACCGGCCCGGGTCGCGATCCCTGGGGCCCCACCAGGAGGATCCCAGCCCGGGACGTGCTTCCGATCTGCAAGCCGCTCTGGGCCCCGACACTGGAGGCCAGCCCCTGAAAGGCACCGAACTAGAGCACTGTGGTTCGGGGAGTGGGGAGGGCGAGGGGCTGCGTTATTTACAATGAAAAGACCGTGTTTCCAGCGCTGCCTCGAAAATACATCCCTGGGCGAGCTCCGGCTCCTCTCGGAGTAAGAAGCCAAGCCGGCCTTTTGCAGACGTCTATACTTGCACACGGAAGCTCTTTCGCGTCCCTGTTTGGAGGTACAAAGACACCCGGTGCCACAGGATGGGCTATCGGCGGGATAGGGGTCCCCCCCTTCTTTGTTCCGTGCGCTGCCTCCTTGGGGCCACAGATTTCCCGGGGTCCTCAATGTCCCGGACACGATCTTCCCACCTTCTCCACCCTCGCCCCACAATGAAGCCATCGTTCTGGCCCCGTTTCAGGGCCGACACCAGGCTTTCCCAAACCCCTGCCAGGACCGCAGGGTCCAAAGAGGGTAGAGAGAGGGCTGCAAATGTCCTAAGCGGGAAACATCTAAAGCCCAACGAAAACGTCCCCAAACACTGTCGCTTAAACTAACATCTCTTCCCCACACCAGGTCAGGGCTTCTTCACAGACACACACACTTCTTTCTATGCTGGGTTGAGTCCCTTTCTCTCGCTGGAGGAAGAAAATTGCGGTGGAGGTGGGGGGCGGGGGGAGGTGGAGAAAGGCTCTCTGACAGCCCCGTGGACGAATAATTTGAGTAACTGTGGAAGAGGTTAGGGGAAACTTTAAAAACCTCCCACCCCGACCCACCGGCAGCGGCAGCCGGCTCCGGACCCCTCCCCGCTAGCCTGTGCCCCCCTCGGCTAATCACCCTCATTAGGAGCCTCATCACTGGCCTAATGAAAGCAAACCGTGTGGAAATCGCCGGTAAACAGTTGGGTCTGTGCTGTAATTAATTCAGTGTCTCTTTTAATCAAACTGAAAGGGAATCGGGCAGCGGCTTGCGGAGTCGTGACATCACCCCCAAAATCGGCCGGAGCCAATCAGCGTCACCACTCCGGGGACACGTGGGCGAGTCCCCTTTAAAAAAAAACACACACACAACACAACGAAAAAAAAAAAAAGAAACAAAAAAAAAAAAACCCAGCCCCAAAGTAAAAGTGACACAAGTTCATTTTTTAAAGGAAGGGGGGGAGGCGAAGGCGCGCGCGGAGGACGCGCTGAGAGCTGCAATCGCGGAGCCGGAGGCGCTGTCCTCGGTGCTGACGGGCCCCCGGAGCGGTGAGAGCGCGGCGACACGACCTCCCTGGCCAGGTGGAGCGTCATGCGCCGCAGGCCACCGCCGCCGCCGCCGCTATCCGCGGTGCTGACGCCGCCAGGTGCGCTCCGTTCCGCCGGCTGGTAGCGCCCCTCCGGCCCGCTGCTGTCCGCGGTTCTGACCCCTCTGCCCTCGGCCACGGCTAGCCTGGAGGAAGCGTGCGGTTTCGGTTTTTTTTTTTTTCAAGCCGTTCTTTATTTAAGATTCCAACATCCTCGCATCTCTTCTGTGCCAAAGGGGCGCTCAGGCCGTCCATCTCCCCCTTTGCTCTCCCCAACTTGGCGCACCCTCCCTCCCATTCCTCCCTGACACTCCCACCACCCCCCCTCGGCTCGGCAGCTCGGCGCGATGCTGCAGAAGACGCGCTGAGCCCTTTTGGATCTAATGCGCAGAGGAGGTTGGCCCAGAGCTCCCCGGCTCCCCCAAGGCTGAACTCCGTCCAAGGTGCCCGCAGGCTCCCTGCCCGCCTTCCCCATGCCAGCCCGCAGCTAGGGGCAGGGGCAGCGGCGGCTGGGGTTGGGGGTGGGTGGGGAGCTTTTGGGGAGGACAGGTCGCAGCTTGGCTATGGAAGGCTCCAATGGCTTTGGGATCGACTCCATTCTCTCCCACCGCGCGGGCAGCCCCGCCCTTCCCAAGGGGGACCCCTTGCTTGGGGACTGCCGCTCACCCCTGGAGCTGAGTCCGCGCTCGGAGAGCAGCAGCGACTGCTCTTCACCAGCCTCACCAGGAAGGGACTGTCTGGAGACGGGCACCCCGAGGCCTGGCGGGGCATCAGGCCCAGGTTTGGACTCCCACCTGCAGCCTGGGCAGCTCTCAGCCCCAGCCCAGTCGCGCACCGTGACCTCCTCCTTTCTGATCAGGGACATCCTTGCCGACTGCAAACCACTAGCGGCCTGTGCACCCTACTCTAGCAGCGGGCAGCCGGCTGCCCCTGAGCCTGGGGGCCGTCTTGTGGCCAAGGCTGGGGAGGACTTTAGAGACAAGCTGGACAAAAGTGGCAGTAACACCTCGTCGGACTCTGAGTATAAAGGTAAGAAAACAGGGCGAGAAAACTTGGGGAGGGGTCATGCTACATTTCTAAGAACTGCTATATTTCTAAAAGCATACAGGGACATGTACGTGTTCACTTGGAGTTCCCTAGGGGCCCAGGCTGAACCTTTTGGTCTTGTCTGAACCTTTCAGCTGGCCCCGTGGCTATGCCTTTCAGCAGCAGAGCCCAGCGGAGAAAGTGGAAGAGGGACACTGTGTGCCCCAGGAGAGATTCCCCAAAATGCACAAAGTGAACTTTCTAAACTTCACCTGGGACCACTTTCCCAGCAGCACTGGTGGGCAGGAGCAGGTTCCCATCGGGCTAGTGGTTCTCCGGGAAAAAATCTTGCAGAAGCAATGGAAGATCCAAAGGGTTCTGCTTGAATGCTCTTTTGTAAGAGTGAAAACCTAGCAGGATATTTCAGATGGAGCCTTAAGAACAGTCAGAATTTTCCCCTTTAATCTGAACTTCCAGGCAGGAAGAGGAACTGAGCTTTCCCTCCCATTGGGCCCAATGTGATCTGGGCCCTGGGAATCATGCAAAAGAAAGGCTCACTTCAAAGTAGAAAGAGCAGCTAGGCGCAGCTGACTGGGAGCAGGTTCAGAGGTCTGGTTGAGAGGGGAGGACCCTGCACCCACCCCACGGTTCTCACTGAATTTGATTTCAAGTGCATCGAGCAGCCAACTTCAGGTTGTGTAGTGTGTGGGACCCAGAGACTCGCGAGTGACCAGCCCTGCTTCCCCAGTATTGGAGTTGCTGCCCCTTCGTTTGCCTTTCCACCTCTGTGAGTCTTTTTGTTGTTGTCTTTCCTTTTACATCTGTTTTGACCGGGAAGCTGAGATTGGGATTATGAGGAAAGGGGGGACGAAAGAAGGAAAGGGTCCCTAATTTTCTTTCTCACCCCTTTAGCTCTTTGGTGAGGCCAGAGGCGCAAAATTCTTGCTAGGAAGAAGTCAGAAGGCAGGAGGGGAAGGAGTCTTGCGGTGTCAAGGGAGTAGAGCCCTGTGTCCCCCACCCAGCAGAAAACTAGGAGCTGGCAGAGGCTTCTCAGAGCTCTTTCAGAATTACAATTAATTCCGGGAATGCTTTTCATGACACAAAACTTCCCTAATAAAGGCAACCTCTTTATTGTCTTGGGAGCCCTGCACCTGCTCCACCCTATTTGTGCTAAGTCCTCACAAGAATTTAAGGAAGCTCACTTTAACACTCTCCTCCCAACCAACAATTCATTTGTGGACAGGCCCTGACCACAAACCGAAACCCCTTTGGGGCCCCACTCCACATCGCACTGCCCTCCACTTCCTCACACAAACTGCGGAGAGTCTCCTTCAGCCTCACTGGGCCAGCTGTGCCTAGAGAAAGGGCCAGTTGGGCTAGAGAAGCCAAGAAGGAGGTCCAGAGGCATGTGGCCCGGCGACCCTTGCCCCTCCCCCTGGGGCCTGTTTAGAGAGGCAAAGAAAACTTGCCCTGGAGAAAGACAGGTGCTGCGGGAGCGGGGTAGGCAATGTAAATATATATTTATAACACAGTGGTTTATTATTAGTAATTCTCAACAACACCCCAGCTTTATGGTTAGAGTAAGGGGTGAGAATCCCCAACACTGCATGCCAACGGCTGGTGCCGGTGGAGGTGAAAGAGAGTTTGGCTCTGGTCTCCTTTTATTTCTTTGCCCGTAGGTGGGATTTTGAGGCGAGATTTCGTTTAAGATAATTGGAATATCAATTTTCCTCTCCTGTCTCTGATGATATCTGATCAGGGAGGTGATGAGGGCCGGCTGTCCACATATCACTTAAATAGGTTTGGAGCAGAGGGGGGTGAAGTTCTCCCCCACCCCCCGCCCCTAGGCACAGCTGCCTTTGCACTTACAAAGCTCCAGGGTAGAAGAAAAAATGGGAACAGCCACCGCTGAGACAATGTCTGGAGCGATTCTCCAACGTACAGGCGAGTTTTTCGGGGCCCCAATTAGGAAGCTTTGTGGAGAAAGAAACACACCAAGCGAGCCAGCCAGCCAGGGTGGGCATCTGAGCAATTCAACTCCCCATCCACCTCCCATGCTAAGAACAATTTCTTCCAAGGAGGGTACAGAGGGAAGGTCAGCCCCATCCCGAGTCTTTGGCATCAGACGCTCCTCAAGCATCACACTGAAAGAAACTGAAACCAGGCTTTGAAGTCAGGCGGTCTGCCGCTAGGTCCTGCCTGCTAGAGCCAATGTCCGTGGAGAAATCGAGCCAGCACTTTGCTCGGAGCAGGCTGGGTCGGTGGGCCTGGAACTCGGGAGCATTGAGATGTGGCCTCCAGACCAGAGTCCGAGGCCCCACTGGGCTGAGACTGTCCCGGAGGCTGAGGCTGAGCGGCACCCAGTGCGCATCCAGCCTGTGGCAAGGAGGGATTAGAGAAACGCCCGAGTATTCTTCCTGACACCACAAACTCAATGCCCCACCTCAGCCCTAAGAAGCTGGGGATTTCCATAGTCAGTCCCGGCAGCTCCAGCAAAAAGTAAGGTTTCCACAATTATCAAGTTTGAGGTTTGAGTAATTGTTTCCCCACACTCGTTTCAACTTTACCTTCCAGCACAGACAGAACTCAGATTTCGCCCATCCTAACACACCTCCTGAGGTGGCCATACCTCAGCGTGGCCCCAGCTCAGGGAGGGCAGGGAGAGCCTGGCGCACCAGCCTGCTGGAGCCAGGAGGGAGCCATCCAGCGAGGTTTTCGCGGAGCCAGCGCCTTCCCTGCTTGTCTGCCTCCCTGCGCTCGGTGCCGGAGCCCTCCCGGCCGAGAACCTCTGTCTTTTCAGGTTGAAAAGTCTTGCTCCCTAGTGGCTCAATTAACCGGATTATTGTTTCCTACAGAGAGAAATCAACTTGCATTCAGCTGAACCCTGTCACTGCAAACGCCACACACAATGAAACTCACCATAAAGGAAAATAGAGAAAAAGAGAGGGGAAGCCCCAGCTCGCGCAGCCAATTTTGGGGACATGGTCTTTTGGGTTGTATCATCACTTTAGGGAGAGAAGGAGGGAGATCACTGAGCTTTTCTATCAAGTGTGCGTTTTCGGTGCAGTCGACCCCGAACGAAGGTGCCTGGGGGAAAAAAAAACGCCCCCCCCCCCGGCCATTCTTGGGCCTTAAGAGCGGGGCCCCCGCCGGGGTGTCCCGATCGTGGGGCGCAAACACACGGCCGTGAGCGTCGTGTTGACAAGGAAACACGGACCACGGCGACGCACGCATCCGAGGGGCAAACGCGCCGCTTGTTTTTCCAAGAGCTTCGCGCTCCCGGCTCCGGCGCCCGGCGCTCCGCCCTCCGCACCCCGGTCTGTAGGTAGCTTAGGGACGGCGGAGGCGAGCACTCCGGCGTCGCATCTCACGCGGCCAGTTATTGGTTTCTCAGGACAATGATTCGCTGCAGGTTCTTGTTTCTCCACGCGGGTTTTTCTCCCCACATGCCGGCCCTCAGCCTCCTCCCTTCCGGGTCCGCACGCGGCCAGAAAATCGGGCTGCCGATTCCGAGCGCAGACCCGCACCACGGAAGCGCGCACCTACGCAGCCCACCCGTTGGAACCCACGGGCCCCTCCCCTCCCCCAGCGGCTCCACCCGGTCGCTCGGCTCCAGCACGGTTACTCCGCTGATCCCTCCAGGGAGCGCGGCGGAGAGCGAGCGGGTCGGGTTCTCTCGCTTTGGATCATTTGTCCCCGGAGGTGTCAATCCTCCTCCTCCGTCAGGGCTCACGCCCTAGTTTGGGGGGCCGGGAGGTCCCACCTTTGAGCCGCTTTGCCGCGGCCCCACGCGCCTGAGTGCGGCGGGGCCACCGCTGTCGGGAGCCGCGTTTACACGAACCGGGAGGGCCAGTGGGCGGCTGGGGCAGGAGGGAGCCGGCAGGCAGGCGGCGAGGCCGGGCCCTGACGCACCACTGTGTCTCCGCAGTGAAGGAGGAGGGCGACCGCGAGATCTCCAGCTCCCGAGACAGCCCCCCAGTGCGCCTGAAGAAGCCCCGCAAGGCGCGCACGGCCTTCACTGACCATCAGCTGGCGCAGCTGGAGCGCAGCTTCGAGCGGCAGAAGTACCTGAGCGTGCAGGACCGTATGGAGCTCGCCGCTTCGCTCAACCTCACCGACACGCAGGTCAAGACCTGGTACCAGAACCGGAGGTGAGGCCTGGCTGCGGGGTGGGGCTGGGGGGCGTAGAGGGCCCTCCTTCTTTCCTAACTGCCCTTCCGTGGGACCCACCAGTGCACCGCCTGGTGCCCCTGCGCTTTCCCTATTCTGTAAAAGTAAGAAAACTCAGGCCTCGCAGGGAGAAGGCCTTGCCTGAAGTCCACAGTGAGGGAGAGCGACAGGACTGGACTCTTGTCTCCAGTGCCCTGTCATTCCCCTCCAGGACAGGAGGACAGACACATGGGCCTGCCCCTACCCCAGCCAGGGTCCTACCCTCCCCACCGAGAGCAGCCTTAGCCCCTGTTGGGGCCGCTGAGCTCTCTCAGCAGGAGGGCAGGATGCCAGGCCAGGGGAAGGGTGGTGGCCTTGGTATCCAGAATGTCTTGGGGTGGGGGTAGGAACAAGGGTGCAGCCCTGATGTGTACGTTGCCGGGGGGGGGGGGCTGTTTGAGCTCTCCAGGGCTCTTGTGGCCACCTCAGCCTTTACAGTCCTGAAACCGGAGGACGGAACAGACCCAGCTCTGGCTCCTTGGGGACAGGGTGCTTTGGAAACTGGCGGGCACTGGTCTAGAACCTGGTGCTTCCTAATCTCCCTCCCCAGCACCGTCACAGGATGAAATCGCTCACACACACAGACACACTGACACAGTTCACACAGTCACACACACCCACAATCACACTCACACTCAGTGGAGGCCGGAATGGTGCGTTCCATAAACAAGCCTCAGAACACGTCTCCCCATTAATAATAAATACCGATTACTGCTCCGGGCATCAATAATTAAGGCCCGTTACAGTAATTACACAATTATGATGATGATGAATAATTCAGGGAGGGAAACGCGGTTGGTGTGGCTGTGCCTGCCTTGGTGGGACCGCGGCCGGCTGGCCCAGCCTCGCTGACCAGGTGCACCCAGCGGTCCCAGCTAAAGCTCAGGCAACGAACGGGCATGGCCTCGACTTCCTTGCCTCCTCCAACCCCAGGCCAACACTCGGTTGGTGGTCTCCGAATTCGGGTCCCCACAGGCCACAGGGCTCCTCCCCGGCCCTGGAGCTGGGTGCGGGGGACAGCAGGTGTGTGGGAAGACTCTAGTTGCCGACTCTGGCCTGCGCGCTTCCACAGAAGCTCCGCAGAACGGGGCACCTCAGGGTGTTTCCATCTGCCAGGGCGGCGGTTCAGCTGCCCAGAGCCCCCTTCCACCGCTAGCCGACCAACCTCTTCCACCCCCCACCCCTGGCCCCCTCCATCCTCCCCCCAGGGGGTCGACTTCCTCAGTCCCCCCAGGGGGCAGATACGCGGAGGGGCGAGCGCAGCCCCAACACCCAGCTCCAAGTGTATCCTGCGATCCTTGATCCTCGGAGCGGAGTGTGGTGAGGTTAGAACCCCATCTTTGGGGTCAGACAGCTGGCTTAGAGCCGGGGCTCTGCCTCTTTGGAGACCATCTCCAAAACTGGCCAACGCCTTAGTTTTCTGATCTATAAGGTAGGGACAACGGCCACGGAAGGCCGGTGGAAGATTACAGGAGCCGATGCATGTGACACCGGAGGACGGTGCCTGGCACCCCGCTATTTATTAACAAATCTGTGTGATCCTTCTTGGCCTCCCTGAAGGCGCTCTGGGCCAAGTACTCGTGAGGGGCAGGGGTCTTCGGGCGCCACAGCCCTGACCCCGCCGTACGCGTTTATTTCGGTCCCTAGGACTAAATGGAAGCGACAGACGGCAGTCGGGTTGGAGCTGCTGGCGGAGGCAGGCAATTACTCAGCGCTCCAGCGGATGTTCCCGTCGCCTTATTTCTACCCGCAGAGTCTAGTTTCCAACCTGGATCCCGGCGCCGCACTGTATCTGTACCGCGGGCCTAGCGCGCCGCCGCCGGCCCTGCAGAGACCTCTGGTGCCCCGCATCCTCATCCACGGACTCCAGGGCGCCAGCGAGCCGCCCCCGCCGCTGCCCCCGCTGGCCGGCGTCCTCCCGCGCGCCGCGCAGCCTCGGTGAAGCGCCCGCCCGGCTCCCCGGGGCTCTGCGTGGGCCCCTTCCGCCTGCCCTTCGGGGGGCGCGGGGTTTCAACGCCCCTTCCCCGGGGCCCCCTGGCCGGCCCTCCCTGGAGTCCCAGCCAGCGTCCCCCGAAGGGCCCTATGCCAAGTTTACTGAGGCTCGGACCCGGACTGAGTCTCCCTAACCCCCCTCGGCGGGCTCCGTCCCGGCCACGCCATCAGGGAGCCACTTCCACCCGCAGGATGTACATACAGGCCCCACCCCGACCCCTCGCCAGCTCCCGAAGCGCCCCCCCTGCACCTCCTTGGGAGCAGGTGGGGGGCGACCCCGACGCTGCACTCGTTCCCGCTCCCCCTCTCCATGCTCCAGCTGTACACCCAGCCCTCTCCCCGCACCCCGACAGGCGGTGGGGAGTGTGCAGCCCTCCTCCGAGCGCCCGGGCGGCGGCAGAGCTGTACATAAGGTGTGCAAAGTGTATATGAAGTTATTTATTTGTGACCCATGAGCCCGTGACCGTGTCCGTGAATCAATGAGTCTGTGGCCTGTGCCCTGTTCCCTCCCAGGCGAGGCAGGAAGGGGTCAAGGGGGCTTGCCCACCACCCCGACCCCCAGCCGCCACCTCCAGCCTCCGTCCGGGGGCAGCCAGGCCCTCGGGTTCTCTTTTTTAAATGTCGAAATAAACTTCTTACAAATGACCTCGCGCCTGTCCGCGCTCAGCCCTTCTTTCCCACCCCTCCTTAAGATCCATTTTCCCCTCCTGGGACTCGGCCTCCTTCCATCCTCAATAAGGAAGTATTTTTGTCCACCTCTCTTCCTTGGCGCTGTGGTCGGGGGCGGGGGCCCCGATTGGACTCGCTGGGGTCCACGGGCAGGGGCCTCCCCTCCCCGGCCTCAGTCTTCCCGTCTCTACAGTGAGGCGAGCTCGCTGCTCTCCCCAACCCGCCCCCCCTTCTCCATCTGGTTCCTTGCTGCTCCCAGCCGGTCCCAGGGGCCGGAGCGGGGGTCAGCGCCTGGGCTCGCTCCGCTGCGGGCCGGGCCGTGGTGCCCTCGCTGAGCCGGCTCATCTGGCCGCAACAAGGGCGCCGGCAGCTGGTGACCGGCCCGCTGGGCGCGGGGCCGACAGATGGGCTCCGAGGCTACTCCCCCCCGCCAGCCCCCTCCGCCCCACGCCCCGGCCGCGCTCGGACTCCCGGACGCTCCCGGGCCCTAAGGCGGCTCCGGCCCCGTGCCGCCAGGATCCCGACGAGCCTTCGCTGGGAGCCTGACACCACATCGGTAACCCCCCAATCCCACATCTTCTCACTTCCCCCCTTTACCCCGGGAGTACGTAGATGAGACCCAGAAGGGAGCCAAATCCCGGCGTAGGCCCCATGCCCCAGCCTACAGCTCCAGGATCTCAGGGGAGGGGGGTTTAAGGCTCCAGCCAGACTGGAGGCCTCCAGTTCATGTTCAAAGGGCCAAGGTCTCCTCCTGAGGCCGGTCCCTCAGGGGAGGTGGGCGCAGGTGCTCCCCTCCTACACACCACCTGCAGCTTGGACTCTCAGGGCAGAAGACAGGCCCAGGGCTGGGAAGTTTTGGGGCCCCGCAAGCTGAACCCCCTCCAGTTTTGTGGCAGGATTGCAGTGGGAGAGGGCTGCCTCCTGGGGGGAGGGTTGGAGGGCATATTTAAACTACCCCACCAAACAGACCCTGCTACAGTTTCCTGCCCCCCCCCCCCCAACTGCTTTTCTTTCCTGGGATGGTGAGGGTATTATTCTAATTTTGCAAAATGCACAGCAGCTAATTAAGTCAAGGAGCCTCTCGGCTTTCAAGTTCTTTTGCATGTGAATGGGGGTTGGTAAATCCCCAGCTCTGGCTGTGGTGGGGGGCGAGGGGAGACTGTCCCCAACTCAGGGTTAATGAAGTGGGAAAGGAGTCTCTCATAGCCTCCTGCAAACAAAACCCCCCATGCAACAAACCCAGCCGAAATCCTACATGGATTGACTTAAGCCCAGGGGATAAGTGCTTTAAATTAATCTCATTGAATAAGAATGAGACCAAACAAAACTCTTTAAAATCATATTAAAAATCTATCAAAGGACAACTTGCACTGGTGTGCTTTTCATTTTGTGAAAGTGAAGGAGGTAGACCAGAGCAACCGCCCTTACATTTACACAGCGGCAGTGTAAATCGCAGACACATTCTCAACTATGTAATTGTCCTTGTACCTCAGAGGCGATTTCATAGCTTACATTAATGAAGAACAAGGCTTCCCTACAAGTTTATAATTACAATATTTTAAATTGTCCTGCAATTCCCATCTGTAATAACTTTACAACCTTTGCCGTGAGGTGGGCTTCTGCTCTCAGCCATTTAGAAGGCTCAATTAGCTTCTCTGTTCCCAACCCTGGGGCTGGGTGTGAACTCTTTTTAAAATACAAAGAAAGAATGAATGCAAGCCCCCCAGCGGGCAGAACAATAGCAGAGGCTCCCAGGAGGCATCCTCTCTGCTCCTCCACCCGCCCACCCCAGTCCCTTACAAACCCAGGCGCAGCACGGTCGGGGCAGCGAAGTTTAAAGGAAGTTTAGATTCCCCTGTGAGCCTTGTACAAGGGCTCTGGAAATTTCTGAGGAGCCTAACTGACTCTAAGGGTGCCCCACTGCCCCCACACAGGGAGGCCTTGCTTAGGAGTTCTCATGGTGGGAGCAGATTAAGACATGAGGTGGGATAGTGACGTAGGCAATTTAACAAGACCCGTGAAGCGCCTTTTCCAAGCAGGGCCACTTCTCCAGTAGAAAAAGCTTTACATTTCCGTGTCATGGAAGCGATGCTTGGATTCGAATGGCTCTCCCTGACTCCATGTTGAGGGCCGCAGTGCTAACTAGCAAGGTCGCTAGCAGTTTGGGATGCACCTGCCTTAAAGGGCTCTCATTTACTCCCCTCTTCCCTAAATCTCACCTCCCTTCACTACAGGAAAGGAAAAAAAAAAAAAAAATCAAAGGAATCCACTGGGCTTTGTCAAAATGTCCTTTGCTGAGAGAGACCTGGTTGGCTCTGTGCTTCTCCAAGAGTGGAAGATGCTGTGTGCACCAGCACTGACTTAATCACTCGCCAAGGGCTCTCTGCCCTTTGGTGCGTGGGAACGTGGGCCCCTCTGAAGAAATGCAACCACTAAGAGCTGCAAACACGAAGATGTTTTGGATGCAAAACAAGCATTCGAGAAGCCAAGGGGAAAATGCTTTAGGCTGCAACACTCCATGAAATGTCCAAATTCTCTGACTTAAAATACGGGGATCAGGCTTGCGACAGAGAAATAGGTAAGTTTGGGAAATCAGAAAAAGAGGCACGATTAAAAATACACACAAAATTAGAATATGTACAGTGGAATTAGGCTAAAGCTTTGCCTAACTGATGCCTGAAATGTATAATCTGTCAGGAGCCATAATAGGAGAAAGAGATTTATTTTAAGGTTATTTAAATTTAGATAATATTAACCCTAAATCTGTTAAATCCATGTTTCTTTATTAACTGGGGGTAATATATTGATTCTGCTTAGAAACAGGCCCACAAAGCATCCATGGCAGGAAACGTTTCCTCACCTAAGCGTTAGCAGATTAAGCACAAGCTCCACCTTGGAATAATGGTCCTTTCTACACTCTGCAGGGCAGGTCCCAGCATGGCTCCCCCAGGAATGCAGAACCCGGACTGGACCTCTCTTGGAATGAGTACATGGGAGGTGGGGGGCAGGGAGCAGGGCTTCTCTTTGATCCTTCCCCATCACTGGCATTAATCCTGTTTTTCACACAGCTGGGTTTTGTCTCTAAAGTTTGATGCCTCCTTTTCTCATCCAAATCCTGTGAACCATTACACACTGAAGTAAAAGAACGGTGGCAGATTTCCCCAAGTCAGCTTGACATGTGCTGTAGGGCTTTATTATTATCATTATTATTATTGTTAGAAATTTCACCAACTGTCCCTATGAATTTGTATGTGACAGCCGTGCGGAGGAGGTCACACTGTCCCCCTGTGGAGGATTAGTGCTCACAGGGCTCCTGCTGGCCCTCTCCCGGGGGGCCTCTGGTGTGGGTGTCAGCTGACTGCCCTACCCTGGCTACCAGAGAGGGACAGAGGTGAGGGCGCCGACCCCTCCGTGGGCCCCACAGATGGCCCACCTTGCAACTCTCACAGTCCGCTCCTGGCCACTTAGTTCCTGCGGGATCTGGAGGATTTACTGAAGTGGGGCCTCAGCTCCCTCTGCAGGAACTGGAGGGGAGGAGGGCGGGAAAGAAAACAGGAGGAAGTGGAGCCAACAGAGCGCCTGTCCAAGCAGACCCCCCTCTGAAGTCCCCTGCGTCCCAGTTGGACACTTATTGGGAAATCAGTACGCCGGGGGCGGGGGTGGGGAGTTGTGTGTGTGTGTGTGTGTGTGGCGGGGGGGGGGGCTCTCAAACTGCCCAGGGAAACACAGTGGGGGAGGGGCGGCTGAGGCCTGGGCCACACTACAAAGAACCCCAGACCCCAGACTTGAAGACAAGGTGGGATTGGGGGGGAGAAAACACTCAGGAGACTGGTGCCCTTTGACTTCCAAGGCAATGGTAAACAAAAATAAAAAAGGCACCAGTACATCCATCAGCCGTGAGGGAAGTTTCCCGTGGCCACGAACGAGGCAGCCACGCGCGTGAATGCCACCCGCGGTTCGGAGCAGCCTGCGGGAGGGCCCGGGAGCCTTCCAACCCACACCCAAGCCTGTCAGGCCCTTTTCCACAAAGCACTTGTACATCAAGAAAACGAGCTCATGGTTTTTCTCGCTCTCACAAACTGCATTCCAGTCGTTACAATCCTATTTTACAAGATGCACGCTAATCCGGGCATCAATACAAGGCAGCTAATGAAGACCTGGAGACAGAACCCTGTCCCGAGGCATGAAGAGGCCTCCCTGCTGATGCCGGCACCACCAGGCCCTCACCAGAGGCCCCGGGGCACCTGTAACCCTTGGGCCAAGATGATTCCGCTGGAGGAAACACGAAGTATAAGCCATCTCACAGAAGGTGAGAACTAACTGGCTCGCCCACAGGACGCTGAGCCCCGCCCTGCCGGGGGAGGCCTGTGGCTTCTCCGGGTCAGGGACACCGTCTGCAGGGAAAAGTGGCACCGTGCCTTCCCACAAGGCTCCTGACAAGGACAGGACACCTGCCCCCGCCTCTGGGGCCTCCAGGATCCACCCCAAGCCCCAGGCCTGTGGAGGCAGCGTTAAAAAAAAAACAAAAAACAAAAACAAAAAAAAAACGAAAACTGTGTTGGGAAGTCCTGTTATCCCCCAGTAAGTCTTTTTGGGTTTTTCTGCTTCATTGGGGAGCGTTTCTCAGTTCTTCCCACGGCTGAGGCTGGGCGCCGGTTGCAGACAGTGCTGCGTGGCTGGCTGCCGGGCTCTTGCGTGTTTGTTTTGCTTTTTGACCTTGGCGACGCTGGCCTCCGCTCCACTTGAGAATTCGGAATGCAAGATTTCAGCAAGGCGGTGTTTACTCTGGGTCTCCTGATGAAGGTCAGGCCTGAAGAACAGTAACAGCAGAGGGGGAAAAGAAACTTTATTATTTTTTTTCTTTCCCATTTGGAAAGAGGCTGAGAGCAGCTGTTTCCGAGACTGTGGAACTGACATTTTTGTACTAACAGAAGTACAATCCCTTCAATAGTGCTTGTTTTGATATTCTATGCACCAGAAGATTAGATACGGCACTGACAGATTTTCATAACGGTGGCAAAATATCATGGCATTTTTAAAAGTGAGGCTTTGTTCTATGTTGTTTTCATGGAAAAAAAAGAACGATACACACTCACACTCTGATGGCAAATGAAGTGTGTGATACAGCAGTTTGCCAAAGGATGAGGAAAAAACCCGCCTTAAAACTCAACAACGCTCGCCGTGAGCGGCTCCCTGCAAGGGTGGCCCGCGCAGTTCAAAGTGACCGGCCTCCTCCCAACGGGGCCAAACAGGGAAGGCTGGGGTGTCAGTCACATTCACCTCTTCACTGGCTGAGGAGACTCCAGTAAATACTGCTGACCTCGAAAACCCCAAGGCCAGGGTGTGCTGGGGCAGCGTGGTCAGTGTCCTCACGGCGGCTCTCTGCGGACCACAGACGTGGGTGCGGCTCAAGGGGGTCTCCCTGCCCAACCCACTTGGAACGTAAGTGCCAAAGGCTGAAAATCAATCTCAGACGTTGAATACTAGTAACTTGTTTTCAAGAGACAGCAGCCTTACCATTTGATCAGAAGATCGGAGGGAGAAATTTGTAGAAGTTCAACTGTACACAGGAAGAATGATTATGAAAATGAAGAGTAAATGTTTCCTAAGACAGGATTTTAGCCAAAACAACAACAACAACAGAAACCCATAGTGTTACGTGGGCTATTCCCTCAACCCCCCCAGATGGCAGGGTCTTAGGGTAACATGGTGTCTTGGGGTTCTTACAGAAGGCACATGTCACCCTCTGTGACTTACAGTTACAACATTTCCTTTGTAATAATCAGAGCTCGACTAAAGCTGTGGTCAAAATAGACATAACGGAACTCCTTTAAAACTCAAGAATTAGCAACAGAGCTAATGCGCTAATAAACAGATGATGAAAGGCTGTAGAATTGTGTGATGACGTTGCACCTAGGCTAAGGCAACCACGCCTAATTACAGGCACAGTGCACGGGGCAGGGTGCAGGCGCGGGGTGGCTGAGCCCGCAGCACCGGCAGAGCCTGGCTTTCTACCGTGACACACGGGGGGAAACAGAGTCACGCTTTGTTGGGAAAAACGAAGACTTGAGGATAACAAGGAGTCGGTATTTAAGGGTTGGAGTCTATCAGCAGAGCATGGCCGCGTCAGTGAGTGAGGGGTACAGAGCACAGTGCTTCCTGGGTTCATGATCTCACATAATCTCCACAGGATGAGGGTGGTGTGACAGCACCCTCCTGTCACAGACAAGGAACCTATTCTTGCCCAGGATCATCTAGCTCACAGGTGCAGAAGCAGAGACGCAAACACACGTCAGAGGGACTCAAGCCTACGCGCTTCCCACCAGGCTGCTGGTCCCGGGGCGAACAATCAGGAAGGCCCAGCAGGATCAAGGGAGACAAATAACCACAATTTGACATGGGGGAGTCCTGGGGTCACACCAGGGGGACAGGGGCTGAATCTGGATGGCCAAGGAGGAAGAGGAGAGGCGGGGGTGATGGAGGTGCCTGGCCTGGAACCTCGTTCAGTAGCTGAATGACGTGGAACAAGGCTCTCTGGGCTTCAGCTTCCTCAACTGAACGATGGGAGGACACTTAGAACAAAGCTCGTAGGTGTTGTAAGGGTTAAATAAGACACACAGGTCGCTCCCTGCCATGTGGAGTTTGGCCAATCAGTTAAAAACAAGGAAACTGAGGTCCAGAGGTGCCAAGCAACTCCCCCAAGGCCACACAGGAGGCAGGCCAGGGCATTTGTGGTTGCACCCCCCTCTCCTACAGGGCACACATTCTAACTCCGTGGGTCCTGCCACAGGGTGGCCTGCTATCCCTGGCGGAGGGCCGCACCTGGGGGGCTGGAGTGGGGCTGGGAAGTGGCGGGAGCCAGGCCTGCAGTTGAGAGCTTGTTCCAAACTGAAGGCTGCCAGTTCTGGTGCTTGTAGTTTATTTTTAGTTGGGTTACATGACAGACGGAGTGAAAAGGTTCTGACAGGAAGAAATGCTGCTGCTTCCCCTTTTGAAGCCAGGTACTCACAATGTGTATAATTTTAAACGTTCACAATCTGAGTTTCAAATATGCAAAATTTCAGTCAAAATACCCTTCCCAGCATAGGCTCTACTGCCTCAGAGGCTGCTCCTGCTCCTGCTAACGCACAATAAATAACCAGAATCCGATTGGGGCTACTGACCCCTCACTGCCCACAGGGCAAGCGCCGACTGCAGAAGCGGCACACTCCCAGCCAAGGGCACCCGGCGCTGTGCCTGTGCCCCCCTCCCGGCGGTCCTGCAGCTGGGGCGGCAGAGACCGTGCCACCAGAGGCGCCACACGGGCAGGCAGATGCACGCATACACTCTCTGTCCCTTCGCAGACGCACACAGCTGGGTGTTCCTGGCGGCAGAAGGCCCTGTCTGCTGGGTACAGGGTGCCACCGAGGGGGCACGTTTACGAAGGAGTTTCAAGTCCACGCTGTGGTAGAGGACGCTGTTGAAAGTGAGTCTTGGAGGTGGTCCTGCTTAAGCCTGGAGCTTGTGATCTC
Source organism: Eumetopias jubatus (assembly GCF_037043125.1). Classification (NCBI taxonomy): domain Eukaryota; kingdom Metazoa; phylum Chordata; class Mammalia; order Carnivora; family Otariidae; genus Eumetopias; species Eumetopias jubatus. The sequence continues at coordinate 91,109,123 of NW_028274821.1, forward strand.
AAAAGTCCTAGCTATTTTATGATCTCATTCTAGCCTATGTGCTTTGAACCTGGGACCCAAACCCAAACTCCAAGGCTCTTGGTGGTCCCGAGAGCAAGCGGGGTTTGAACTTTCAGACCCAGACCCCTTCTCCTCAGGACATGGACCTCAGGGTCACCCTGCAGGAGCCTCCCCTGCTGTTGGAGCAGCAGGACCCATCTCGCCCCTTGGCCAGCTCGCTGTCTGCTGTTCCTTTGTTCTGAGACCCAGGGCCGAGAAGGCCAAGTACAGATGGGAAGGTGGAATGTTCTCAACCCAGGCCCGCGCCGGGCACATGTGGGCTCTCGCTTCCTTCTCCTGCCAAGCTGCAGTTCTGCCGGGGACTCGCCAACTTTCTTGCCCTCCTTGCCCTCCAAATACTCAAACCCCTCTCGAATGCACTTCCCGGTCCACCCGAGTAATCCCGCAGTTACTAAGCAACAGATCAGTTTATCTAACCACAGGGAGTTCCCTTGTAGTGAAGGCTGAATGAGCCCCCTTGGTCACCAGGCTGGATTACCCTGCAGGATGGGCAGATGCCACTTTCACTGCCAATAAGGTGAAATCACAGCCTAATTAGGAAATCAATATGCCCGCTAGGGTGACCGCTGCAGAGGAGGGGCCTCAGGACCTCCTCCCAGCTTTTATGGACAGACTCACAGAGGGCCACCCCAGCTCCGGCTTGTGTTAGTGGTGTCCTTTTGCAGGACAGAGTGTTTCACTTTATCTTCCTTTATTTACGTACTGTCAAGCCAATTGATGTTTTCTTTTCCGTTTTATTGCTTTAGGGTCAGGCTTAGAAAAGTCTTCCTCATCTTCACATTGAAAAATGCTCAAGCATACTACCTTTTAGTCTGCTACTGCCTTAATTCCATCGAGAGTTTCTTCTGGTTTACCGATTTCTCCCCAAACAGCTTTCCAGTTATCCAAGACAGTCACTGGACAATAAACCTGCCCCCTCCCCGGGACTCGGAATGCACCCATCACCCCCTTTCCGACGTTCAGAAGACTTCCTGCAGGTGCTGTTTGAAGAGATGGTGAGGATGATGGTGGCCAACATTAATGAAGCCTACCAAATATATTAAAACAACATGTAACTTACACGGGTGGTGAAGGGATTTAAAGGTAAAACAAGTCTTAAATCCAAGACTTTCGGACTGGCCGTGCAGCTGTAATAATTCTACTACCCCCACTCACGTGGCACTTAGGGTAGGTTAGGTACTGTTTTTGGCCCTCGACAGGTATTAACTCATTTACTTCAACAACAACCCCACAACACAGGTACCATTAGCACCCCCAGGGTCACGAACCAGTGACAGAAGAGCTGGGGGTTTAGCCCTGAAAATCTGACCCTGTGACTTGCACATTTAACCACCGTGCTGTTGTCATCAAAACAAGAAGTCTCTTCATGAATTTTTTTTTTTGTATAAGGGGAGAGGCGGGGGAGGAGAGAGAATCTTAAGCAGACTTCATGGCCAGCACGGAGCCCAGTGAGGGGCTCAATCCAATGACCCTGAGATCATGACCTGAGCTGAAAACGAGAGTCGAACGCTTAACGGACTGAGCCACCCAGGCGCCCCGAAATACTTTTAATAACAAGACAACATTCATGTTATCTCAAAATCTCAGAGACCCTTGGAGCCCCTGATAGAGTGCATCTTAAATGTTAACGGCTGGATAACTCGGGTGATAAACAGCAGTTTAAAAACTCACATTTGTTCAGCTTCATTACAGATACAGAGACCCGAATGTGTATACTTGCAGAGAAAGTCTGAAGGACATAAAAGATGTGATTCAAGGTTAACTTGGATTGTGGGTTTATGGGTGATTTTAAAGCTTTTCCCTATTTCCTGAATTTTTACAATGAACATGTATTATTTTTATAATCAGAAAAAAGTGTATTTTAGGGGAAAAAAATCAAATGGTAGATTTTTGCCCTATGCTTAAAAATCAAAAGTATTTTAATCTTTACCCATCAAAACCCATTTCCTTTTGGCTGTTAGTTTGCTTGATTTTGTGAGGGATTTTTCTCTTAAAACAGACACACAGAAGGAGAAGTAGTCAAGTGTACTTATTTCTCTGATCTGAAAGATTCTGCATGTAAACAAATGACCCAGAGCCATGGTGAGAACCCCCCCCCCCCGCCCCACCAAGGACTCTGCAGGGAAGCAAGCCCCCCAGATGGAAGAAAAGCCTGGGTTCTAAGTGATCCTGGTAGGAAACAGGGATGCTTTCAGGTGGCTTGAGGCGGACTCAAAAGTTTCTACTTCCCACCTTGCTCTTATGGATGAAGGAAGGCAGCAATGTCTGAGCGGGGTTTTGGTGGCTCTCAGATGACAGTAAGAGTAACAAACAACTCCAGGGAGAATTTGACAAGCAGTCCCTCTGGTGCAACAAAGTGGTTCAAGTAAGGAATCAGCCAGCATGGGATGATAATTTAGCCTACCCACTATCAAACTCAAACCTTTCACGGTCACTGAAGGAACAGCAACTGTACCAAGACTCCTTTAACCTTCGGATTCTGTTTCGGCAGAGATATAAGCTGGTGCGTGGACCATATAAGGGATACTTTCTTTGTGATTTCTTAGGATCAAACCAACTCTAGCTTCTGTGAAACTACCAGGGCCCCAGAAGCCACCCCATTCCAAGTGAGACCCGCTGTGGCGGTGGACATTGCAAGAAAATTCCCAAGAATGGCTTTGTGGACACAGGGACTGATAAAAAGTGGGTTCTTGCCTTACATCCAAAAACAAGACCCAGTGAAAAGCAGAAGGGAGCTCTGAGCCTTGGGCTGAGAGCAGGCATGCAGCCAGGCCGTGCTGGTCACAGGTGAGCAGTACGTTGACTTCGTGATAGATCTGCCGCCTGGCAGGGCAGGCACAACAGAAGAGAGGACAGAGATAGTGTTTAGAGAGAGCAGAAGCCTAAAAGTGAAGAGCGGAATCAGAATCCCGGAAATGGAGGGGAACTTTGAGATTCTGTACCCAAGTGACAGAAGCTCTGTCAGGACTTAGGCACAGACATCCCTGGGCAGGGTGACAGTGCTGGGGAGGGAAAGGGTAGAAGACGAGAGTTCTGAAGACCCTGGATGGAATCCCAGCTCTGCCCCTCACCAAGCTGATGCCCCCGGGGAGTCAAGAGCTTTCTCCAAGCTTAGTCTCTCCCATGTCAAAAAGTGCCTCGACATCCAGGCCTACGAGCATGTTAGAATGCTTGCCACATTTTAATTCTCTCTGAAAATAACGAGATGGAGAAATACTGAATGGACATGGAAACAATTAAGTGCATTTGTAACTGGTATGACTACATCCTGAAAATGCTGCCTGAGATTGATAAGCTCGGTGCAGAATTTCAGCACCAAACCCCAGAGCTCAGCCCTCTGGGCCTGTCCTGTTTGACATCATTATGGATGCCTTGGATGATATTATGAGGCATATTTATCACATCCGCAGATGAAAAGCAGCCTGCAGGGACAGCTAACACACGGGATGACAGAACACCTGCCACACCCTAGCAGGCCGAAGGAACAGGCCTCAGCTGAAAGGTGGAACAGAGCAGGGACACAGGCCACGTCTTGCTCTTGAGGCGAAGCAGCTGGCTGGAGGGCCCCCCCCCCCCCGCCGCACTGAGAGCCTGGCCGGAGCCGGGCCCCGCGTGAGCGGCAGCCGCACTCCCAGCTCTTGCCATTAACAGACCAACAGATACGATCACTGTCCCCTTAGTGCTGGTCAGTCTCTGCTGCATGTCTGGGGAGCCTCACGGGCCCGGTTTTGGAAAGAACCTGGGCCGAGAGAAGAGCCGCCCAGAGGAACGACTGTGACCAAGGAGCCGCTGGAGGCACTGGGGCTGCAGGGCCTGGTGGCGGCGCCGCGGGGCCGAGCGGGCCCCTCTGAGGGGGAAGACCCTGGCGCTGTCCCGCACAGGCTGTGTGACTCTCCAAGTCTGGCCGAAGTCCGATTTCTGCTCGTGCCAGTCTGCTCACTCACAAAGGGATTAGTGAACTAATGAATCAAAGCGCTTCTCACAGTGCCTATTGCGAAGGCCCTCATTAAATGTTGACTGTTATTAACAGTCTGGAGAAGAGGAAAGGCGGGAGAGAAGGAGCCATCATCAGATATCTGACACATGTCATGTGGACCAGGAACGGCTTTGATCAACGATAACAACACCTTGTATTTCTGTGTTTGCAAATCATGCACATTCAGCATTTGAATCTCACAGAGACCACAGAGTGGAAAGAAGCCCAAAGGGGGGAAAATGAAAGTGGTCTGTTGGGGCTCATTCCCAGGAGCTCTCACAGCGCGCAGGGTCCACTGGGGAGGTGGCGGGTCCCCGCGGCTGGGAGGCCTGGAGCAGAGGCTTCCGGACCAAGGAGCCACGGAGGTGGGTCAAGGGCAGGCTGCGGCGGGAGCACTTCGGAAGATTCTGGGAAGTACTCCCCCCTCACTGACTGACTGAGAGAGAGGAAGTGGGGCAGTGGGGGGCAGTGGCACGGCCTCCATGCCAGGTGCTCCGTGTTCAGTACCTTCTCCCACGCCACACAGCCCTACAGGCCCCATGGTGCAGGTACGCTGTCACCACGGCTGGCATCAAGCTCGAGACATCTGACATCGGCTCCAGGCTTCCCCACTGCACCTCACCCTTCTGCCTCTAGACCCTGAAGGAAGCCAGAGAAAAAGTGGGACTCAGATCCTCCCTGCCATCATCTTCTCAGAGATCTTTCCAGGTGACTGCCCCACAAGCACAAAGCTTCTACCACCCACTCCAGGGGTCGATACTCTGCTGGTTTCAAACCAAAGTCTGCCGTATACACAACCCACTGACCTCCTGCTTCAAGTCTGTTTCTTCCGCTACGTGAACAACTATCTGCTCACACAGAAAAACATCTCTAGCAAGTTCCAAATACTTGTTACTTTGCCCAATATCAACTCCAGAAGCTGGAAGCTTCCACAAAGGGCACACAAGGCAGCACCCAAGGGCTCAGAGCACGGGCTTCAGACTCTCTCAGACTTAGGGCCATGGGACCAGGCCTACCCATGTCCTCCTGGGTCACTGGGGACCAGCCCTGGTCACAGGGTCCCAGTGAAGTCTCCATGGGATCCGCACTTGGACTCAGCACAGCCGAGAGCACGCAGAAGCCCTGAAGAGCCCCACAGTCCTAGGCTGCCGCTCCAGGGCGGTGCTCCAACTGCAACCCTCTTCTGGATTACTAAGTAGTTAAGACGTTACTCTCCGTTTCAGTCTGTTACTGTAACTCAGGGTCAGAATGAAGAGGATATCTGAAAAAGACCTGCAGTCATTTTGTTCAGGTCGTAGCAGGACGCAAAGGCTCTGGCCTCATCAAAGTAAGGAGAGCACAGAGGGGCTGGGGACACACACCTTCCTACTCGGGAAAGGAGCCCAAAGACCATGGGGACAAATGAGAGGAGTGAGTCAACCCCAGGAGGGGCCAGGAGGGGCCCAGGAGGACTAAAACTGAACTGAGCCACGTGTAGGGAGGGGAAAGCTGGGGCCCACCACATCCTTTCCTATTTCTCCAATGCTAAGAACCGGAAGAGCTCCGAGCAAGGCCAATCTAACAAAGAGCTGGGCACCTCCTGTTGCATGCAGCCTCAACTGCCGTCTGCAGAGTCGTGCTGGGCCAGCTGTGTCTTCCAACTCTAGTACCTGGAAGGCCCCAGCAGCAAATGTGACCATCCCAGCACCTCCCAGGAGAGGCTGGCTGGGCTCCTGTTCTTTGTTGTCAGCCTTGACGGCTTGACTGAAAGCACACCCTGTGGCTCCCACTGTCTGCAGGTGACCCAGGTGTGCGGGAAGAGCAAGGTCACTGTGAAACCCCTCTAATCGCCTCATTAGCCAGGTGGGGATGAGGGTGTGTTTGTTTCACGAGGAGGCCCAGGGCTGGTAACTGCATGGTGTCAGAGAGAAAAAAATAGTGGTAGAAGCAAAAGGCCAAATGTAGAAAGCTGCAAGTGCACCGCTGTAATTAAGCCGGGGCCCACAGCCCCTGACTGGCAAAAAGGTAAAGAAATGAAGCCTAGTCTTGCACCGGCTGAGCTGAGGGGAAGAGGGCAAGCCCTGCCCTGGAGCCTGTGCCCACACCAGGCCACCCACCTGGAGCCGCCTACGAATGCAATGCGGTGAGCTCCAAACCAACAGGAGACTGAGCGACAATTCTGTGCTGGGCTGTGTGTTCCACCAGAAGAGACCCAGCCACCTTCCACAGTACTTCTGTCCCTGTCGCAGTCTGGACAATATACAAGAGTACAAATGTCCCAAAGCGGTAATCCAGTGTGGACTTCAAAGTGACCCATCTTCTTTCCCTTGATAGGGGAGGCCAGTCGGACATGGTCCCATCTACAGCCAGTGCAGCTCATCCAGGTTCTACGTTAAATCATCAATTAATCCTGCCTCCAATTCAGAACACACATACACATACACGAGGGCCAGCACCTCATGGCCCTCCTGTGTTAAGGACACCCCATCACCTACTCCGAGGACCTGGGTCTAGAGACCTGTTAGTCAAGTTCATGACCACCTCCATCCCACTCTTCATGACTTCAGACTTTCCTGAACCATGGTTGTCTGGATTGGGGCCTGGGCATCTGTACTGGATACAGCTCCTCAGGAGAGCCTGAGAGCAGGTTCTGCTCCCCTGTTATGCAGGACATGCACATCTGTCCTCAAGGCTTTGTCCAGTGGTCCTTAGCTGTTTCCCTCTGGTCTTCAGGCTGAAGTCGAGTGATCTGACCTTCCTGAACCAGCTTGTCCCCCATTCTGTGGGCTGATCCCCAGGCCTCCTCCCCCTGTGAAGCCAGGGAAACTGGGCCAGAAGCCCAGGCCCTCAGAGTGCTCACCAAAGGCCCTAAGAGAATGGGGGAAATGGGGGCCATGCAACTCAGGTCCTTGGGAAGAGGGGGTCTGCTGTTGTCACTTGCCTGAGTCATTAGAACAATGAGAACCAGCAAAAGGCTGGCCTTGAGGGTGATGGGTGAGGGCTGTGCAGGCTCTTCGGCCTTGAGCACAGGTTGGAGGGGAGCAGAGTGGCCGCAGACTGCTGCAGAAGGCCAGAGGAAGGTGAGGGGCCAAGAGCTGCCACTGACGGTGGCAGGGTTCAAGAAGTGGCGGGAAGAGACCACTGCAAGGTGGCCAGGGTGGTCAACGGTGTTGAAGGCTGCTCCGGACCTGATAAGGAGAGATCCGGCCCACATGCAGGGGGCGGGGAGGGTTCTCACAGAGATCCCCACGTTTTCAAGTGTGGCTTTATCTAGCCTCTGATCTCATGTTTGGCCAATCTTTTTTACAGAATAACTGGCTCAATGAAATCGAGAAAATTTTCACAGTGGGCAAGATTCCAGGTTTGCCTTCAGCTAATTAAGTGATATTAGGGAGGTTGTAAATGCCACATAAAAATTGGCAGGCAAGCTGCTCCTAATGATGAGAATATTGCCTTACAGGGAGCTGCAGCTGCAGCTTCTTAATGCGTGTCTCAGAGAGGACCAGCTCCACGTTTACAAGGTTGTTCCTGATAAGACAAGTTCAAGGGTGCTGCACAGCTGACCATTGGCCACACTTCCTCCTCCCCATCGCAGGGACACTCACAGGGACGGGGAAGGCGGGCGCCAAGAACTAGCAACAAGTGCTCCCGCGTGTTCACGTGCGACACCGTGTTGACGCCCTCCACTCCGCACCTGGTTTGGTCCCCACAACAGCACCATGAAGCTCCAGTTCCCCGTTTGGGAGGTGGGGGGACTAGGCAGAGAGAGGCTGAGTCACCTGTCCCAGGGCACAAACAGGGGAAATGGCTCAGTCCCGACTCTTCATCACTGTGTGACCCCCCCTTACTCGGCATTTAGGACACGATGGGGGCACTGGAGTACTAGTCAGTAGGGACTCTCGGTAGTTATTAAACAACTACTGAGCAGGCGAGGGTGAGAATCACAGCAAACGACAGGGCAAAGGCCTTCAAAATTGCAAAATGCCTCAGATGGAGCTCTGCAAAACCCCCAGTTTAAACTCTGGTGATAAAGCATTGGTGATCATTCAGATGGGAAAAGTCTGGTGAGCACCCTCTCCATGAGAGAACGCACTGTATCTAAAACTTTGGGAGTGACAGAAGTTAAGGCAATGCTCTGCGGTGCTCGGGTGCTGGTGGCTCTGCCCCGAGGCCAGGACCCAGGGGAGCCAGCCCCCATGTACCCCTATATTACTGACCACAGCTGCTAAGCCCTGGCCACGCACACACAGATCCAGTAGTTAGGGTTAAGAGATCCCTCGTTTCAGACTGTTGACCTGTTCGGTAAGATCAGGTAACGCTTAACAAGGCTGGTCTGAGAAAATGTATACAAATAAAACAAAACTGCATTTCTTTTAAGAACAGTCAACAATTCAGACTGTTGTTTTTCTACTAATTTTAAGAGGAGGGAGCTGAGAACAGGGGAGCATAGTTATTGGGTTACTGATAAAGGCGATGTCCCGGATGTGTCTAGGCACTAAGAAAAACATCAGAAAAACACAGGTGGGAGAAGCCAGTGGTAGACAAGTCTTAGGGAGCTACAGACTAAATCGTTCGGGGAAGAGCAGCACTTTCGTGGTGCCAGCATATAACTCACACGAGAGAGGGTGGTTACAACCGGCAGACTTGCTCTTCCATATTTGCCGCGGTAGCGCTGACACCGTAAAGCGTTCTATTGAACCATTCTCCACGGTATCAGACAGGTGAGGGATCCGAGCCCTCCACGGCGTGCCTGCTCACGACTCATGTGTGACTGCCTACACAGACAGACACCCTGGCAAACAACACAACTCTGCCCTCCCGAAGCAGACACACTGGGACTCAGTGTCCCCTGGGAAGACGGGAAATTTTGGAAGGTCTGTTACCTTTGCTTCTCTGAAGCAACTGCTGAATCTACCCAGCTTCAGATCCGAACTGCATTTCACAGGGGAAAAGGCTGTGTTTGTGGCGGATGTTGCTAAGGGGCCACTCAATATTTTACCACCAGCACCGACTCCCTGTGTGCATGTCTGTGTCGGGGTTTGGGGTGGGGGGATGCTTTGGCAGGTCCGCGTTTAGGTGTCAGAAGAATTTTGTAACTATGACTATTTGCGTGCGGGGGAGAACCAGTTCATGTTCCCTTTCAGAACTAAGGACTGAAAAAGGAGACACCGACCTGGTGATTAAGATCTCATTTGAGGACATCATTTCTTTTTCTGAACAGTGGTCAAAAGACTAAAAGCACACAGACGAGATAAAACTTCCCTTTGCCGTTGCTAACCTGAGCTAACCTGCCCTTGCTTCGCGTTTCTAACGCCCAGACGAACTCCTTGTTTGGTGTCTGCAGGTATCAGAGGTTTGCACAGAACATGTAACCATTCTAGGCAGTAAACCCCATCAAGTGGAATGCAGAATAATGTGGCAAATTTAGTGCTATTACTTGATCCATCCATACAAAACATAAGGAACCACTCTCTTTCTTGACAGATGGATTTCAGAGGAGACGCCTGGGCTCAGAACAATCACTGTGGCCACAGCGTAACTCTCTGCACTTTGTTGGCTTTAATGCACTTTTCTTCCCAGGGCTCAAGAAGCAGCAACTGGCATTTGCTTGAGCCCTGACTGAGGTGTGGAAAATCTGTCAAGTTCTCTCTGCCGCTTACCCCGACCACAATTATACGGTCCATGTGCAGATTAGCTGCAAAGTCATTCTTCTTGCGCAAGTGACAAGATTTCCCCAAATAAAAAAAGGTGCCTACCGTATTCCCGAGTGCCCGTCTGCGTTAGCAAGGCAGGGATGGGGTGGGAGGATTTGAGAGTGTGGAGAGAAATGCCTTCAAAAGAAGGGCATAACAACCCAAAAAGTAGCTGTAACTGAGTGATGACATGGCCAGAACAGAGAGCGGTATTGTCGCAGGCGGAGTAATCCTGTGACACACTGCTGTCACTCACCACCCGGCTCCCTGCCGCGCCAGCCAGACATCAAAGGCTGCCCCATACCATCTTACATGCTCTTTATCGGCTAATCAGCCCATTCTTCCCGAAATAAAGCCCTGCTAAATCCCCTGCTCACAGGGGTACAGTAGCCCTGGTGCCCATCTGCTAGCAGGGCCAGCCGAAGCAGGAGGCGGCGGCTTGCTCTCTCCCTAGTGGCTTCTCAAGGTAAGGACAATGCTGGCCCCAAGCCCCCCTCCCAACTGCCTCCCTCCTTGCCACTCCGCTTTCCAGGACCTGGGGAAGAGCCGAGGACACCCCAGTCTGAAGAGCTGCTATCTGGATTCACACTTGCTAATGAAATTCCCAGTCATAAACGTACATCAGCTGCGAACAATAAGATACTGGGACCGCATTTACACGCGGGGAGAGGAATCAGCAAAATACGTGTCTCTTACCAGTAATCGACTGGCAGGTGCATTCCTATCTTCTCCAAGTACCAACATCTTAGAAACGGTGGCAGGATGGCCTGGCTTCCAGATCACTAGGAGGTCACCCTCAGACCTGACCTCAAGCCTCACACATTCAAAATCAAAGTCAGCATGGAGAGATACCAGCCACCTCCAATCCCAGGACAGCAACCTAACGCTGGTGCGCCACCATTGTGCCTGAGAGTAGATGTGAGGCGTCTTCTCCCTCTGGGAGGATGGACAGAGAAGTCGCTGGCTGCGGCCCTGCCCAGAACACGCAGCTGGGGCAGCAGGCAGCGCCCTGCACCTCAAAACCGCCTGGCAGAAACCAGAGCCAGATGCATCTTAGTCTTGTGTGGGCATGGATGAACAGCAGCATGACGAGAACGACTTGCCTCAGAGAATTACTGGAGTATGGTCCTATATGAGTGGTATTAACATGAGTAAAAAAAGCAACCATCTTAAAAATCCCCAAATCGGTATTACAATTAGGCAAATTGTATCCATTACAAAGAGCCTTATAGATGCCAAGTCCCTGAACAGACCATGTTGGATGTTCCAGAATCTTAACCCACCTGGTTTCTAGGTCTCTGTTCTAAGGTGCTTCATCTGTGTGACCCACCCTCATGCTGATTCTCAGAACAGTTTTGGGAAATTGCTAAAAACACTGATTTCCTTCTCCCTTCTGTAGTTGGGGGACCCGAGGCTCTGGGAAGTTAAGCAAAGACGTGGCCCAAAGCTCAGAAGCTCACATCACAGTGGAGCTGGAACTGAGTCCAAGGCCTCCGCATCCAAGGCCAGCGATCATTTCCCTACACTGGGTGGTCCTCTCTCCCTTCTGTCACTGGGCTCCAGAGAAACCAGGCGCCGACAAGGGTGGTGGTGGCGAATGCGCAAGTGAGCATTGTGTGGGAACATGGAGGAAAAGTGTGGCACGCCCACAGATTCTTGGAGTCAGGGCAAGTGGATTGTGGCATTTGTAATTAATAAGCAAAAAGAATGACATGCAATACAAAGTGACTGTCCAGAGCATTCAAGGGTTCACTGCCCCCCAAATGTTTGTTCAATGTATCTTTCCCACCCACGTACTACACAAACTCCCCCTAAAAGCAGCCCATGGGATCTGAAGTATTCTGGTTCCTGCAAGGGGCTGGGGCTGGTATTGAAAGTACACCCGGTCTCTGAGGAGAGAAAGACCTTTTGCGAAGGTATTTTGTGGTTTCAGGACCTCCTGAAACTATGGAGGTGGACTCTGAGCCCAGGCTTCACCCTGCAGGGTCTCTTCACTAGGACCTCTGCACAGTTTGGAACAGGCTTTCTGCGGGAGGGGAGGGAGGGGGAGAGGGTCTGGCGCTTGCCCGGGTGTGTGCTCAGCACTAAGGAGAGTGACGAGGTGCAGGGAGTCCAGTGCTGGCCCCTGGAGCCAGCCTACAGGAGAAAGGTGCTAAGCTGGAACTCCACACGCCGCTCCTCCCATCTCACCAGGACAGGGCCTGGCAAATCTCACAGAACACGCCAGAAGTTCTCGTACAAGCTCCGGAGGCTTTCCAGGGTGAACCACAGCACATCTGAAGCTCTGACTCCAGCAAGTCCCCGAGTTACTCGGCTGGTGGGCAGTGAGGATAACCCAACAGGTTTGTCTTGCTGCCCCAATAATATCCCCACGACATCTGGACCCGACAGGAGACCTCACTGCATTTCTGCAGGTGCCTTAAAAACATTCAGATGAGGTGTTTTTCCTCTTGCTCCAAGCACTTACTATACTGAGAGAGCGGCAGAGCAGACACTGGTGATGATTTACCACAAGAACCAAAGATGGAAGAGTGGACACTGAGCACGCAGCAGCCCAGCACATTACCTCCCTGCTGCTGCTGGGCCCAGAGCTCTCCACACCCACCTGACTTCCAGCCATTTGTCACAGGGCAAACTCCGCCCATTTTACCTGTTCAGGTTCGCTTTCCTTCTCTTCACAGCTGCGACACTAAGATTCTGGGGGGCATCTCTCAGCCCAAAGCTCTTAGCCACGTGGCCGAGGTGGAGCGACCGGACATGGAAGATGTGCTTCAGCTCCCGGGGGTAGGTTGCGTAGGCTCGGATGAAGGCCTGCAGAGCTGGGAGGGAATGAAGGTCAGAGAGGCCGTCAGGATGGGGGCTCGGAGCGCCCCCCGTACCCTGGCCCAACGGCTGTCCTGCCCACCATATCTTGCCGGGAAACGCGCCACACACAGCCAGGACAGCACCACGTACAGGAACCACCTAAATCTTTGTGTATTTTTTTTTTTTTATTCCTCAAAAACTAAACCTATAGGACACAAGTATCTGTTGATTAAACCCAATGTATTTTCAGGTTTTACTGTGCAGCGTGTCCTCACCCTGGAGGGCACGGGCCCCGTTTTTGCCCCCGTTATGGGCTTGGGGCCTTGCATGGTAGCTGGGGCACCGCAAGCTGCTAAGTGTTTGTCATACAAATGAACGAAGAGCAGAATGAGTGAAGGAACTAAAACACGATCAATGCGGCATTCTCTCATGAAAAATGAGATCATTAGACCTTTATGTTAGGAAAACATTTTCCTAATTCAACTTCATTTATTTTTGCATAGCTAATACATGCACGTTATAAAACTGAAAAGGTTCCAAAAGCTTTACCGTGCTTGTCATTCTGCTTATCACCACGGTGGGTTGATGGGTTACTACTGCCATAAGTCCGCTCACCCGCAGGCCCCGCCTCTACCCCCCTATCGACAGGGATGGCTGCTACTTCCTCGTGGACTCCTGGGATTTTAAAACCAAATTCATTCTAAAGCATCTAAGATTTACTGATACAGTGCTTCTTACCCCTTTGAAAACTGCATAAAAAAGACAATGAAAACAGAATTCTTAAAAAGGAGGAAGGCAATTATTAAATTTCTAAAACAGCCCACAAAACAGTCCCCCCCCTTGAGGACTGCCAACAGTCCAGAGATGTCCATCCGACGCTGCATCGTGGTTTCAGTCCTGTCTTAAAGTTAAGAAGGCGCCCCTGTTCTAGAGCCCAGTGCTGGCCAGAGAAAAGGCAGACGTGGTTCGCAGGAGCGTGGTGCTCTGGCTACACCTTAACTCGGTATCCCTTCGAGGAAAGAGACGTTCCTATACCCAGTTCCCCTCAAATATATTGCGATTTCAATAAAAATCAAGTGTCTGCCTCTTCTTACTGCAACAGGGCAAGAGGAGATGGCTCTGAAGGAGCCCCAAGCCCATCGCCGCTCACTTTCCTTCCAAGCCTGGCTCTCCCACTGGCCAAGCCGGAGCCCAGTGCCGCTCGTCTCATGGAAAAGCAGGCACTAAACACCAGCGTCTCTCGCCCTTGCTTGTTGAGCCACTGGACTGGCAAGTTTGCCCACAGCTTAAACGTAATATCCCAGCAGCACCTGGAGATTGGCGTTTATGAACAGTAATAAAAAGTGTCATTTTAGCAGATCAGCTCCTGGAAGGATCCTGGGAATCCATGAAAGCTCTATTTACTGAGTAAAGTGAACTCCTTTTCCCAATCGATGAGAAATAATAACCAAGGCAACTCCTCTGCACCCCTTTCGTAAATCTGTGCTTACTCCCCTTTTTAATAACTGGGGACTAGCGTTTTCAGGGGAAATCTTTTAACACTTCACATGGTCTGCACTGTCTGCAGGTTCTGACACCAGGTTCCAGACATGGAGCTACCTACTCCAGTCCTTGGGGGGAGCCTGCTGCCACCACCCCTGGGGGGAGGGGAAGGGGCGGGGTACAGGCCTCTTCTCCACACCCTGCGCCGCCACCTCTTTCCTGAGCCTCAACCCTGACTCCTGGTCTAACAAAGCAGACTGCAGCCACACCAAGCCAAGCCAAAGACTCTGCACCTTTACAGTCTTGGTCGTCCAGGGCGCCTGGGTGGCTCAGTTCGTTAAGCGACTGCCTTTGGCTCAGGTCATGATCCTGGAGTCCCGGGATCGAGTCCCGCATCGGGCTCCCTGCTCGGCAGGGAGTCTGCTTCTCCCTCTGACCCTCTCCCCTCTCATGCTCTCTACCTCATTCTCTCTCTCAAGTAAATAAATAAAATCTAAAAAAAGAATCTCAGTTGTCCAAAGGCTGGCCCAGGCCTCCTCATGCACACCGCTCTCCCACATAAGCACATTAGCCTCCTATTCCTGCACCAAACTGAAGAGCGGAGGATGGAGAGCCTCTGTCCCACGAGATGCAGGTGCTCAGCTAACAGCTCTACAGGAGTAACGAGTTTGCCAAGAAATGGCGGACGTGCCTTCTCCCTCCACAACTGCTCAGGCAGCATTTCGCACTGTGTATTTTTACTAACCCTCCTTGTCCTCAAGGCTCCTGTCTCCCTGGGGCCAGCGACACCTGGCTGTCCTCACATCCCTGAATGGCCTCCCGTGTTTGGATGGTTCAGGGAAGCAGGAATTTCAGCAGAAGCTGTTCTAGATGCTTTCCGGGGGCAGTGTCGAGAACTTGCAGCGGGAATAGGGGCTGTAGGGCCCAGAGCAGAGAAAGAGGGCATTTATCTAGGATGGCGGAGGAAGCTGCGGCCACTTAGAGCACGCGCTCTGGAGCCACGGGCTCCTATCTCATAGCTGTAAGGGCAATCTATTTCATCCTTGTTCCTCAAATCAGATTTATTCTTGGCCATCTGATCGGGAATAGCAGTATCTTATGGATGATACTTAAGGTCAAAGAGGTAGGGAGGAAAGAAACTTGCCCCTGCCCCCAGAAGGGGACACGAACGTCTGTGCAGAGTAAAGGCACATGCACCTGCCTACCTGACGCCACAACAGTATCAAAGCATTTGGTCGAGCATCTGCCTACCTGCAATCACACTGAGAGAGGGGGCTAATCTGTCATCAGTGGTTTGGGTGTTCTTGACTTTGCAGAGCAGCTCTTCCAAGCCAGGCACAACTCCTCTGCATGTGGGCCCCCTGAAGCTGGAGGGGCCTCACCACAGGAAAGTGGTGGTTTGTAGGTAAAGAACTCCAGTTTCTGAAATTTTTGTTCAGGAGTCTGGAGTTCAAACTTCTGTTAGCACCGTTTTTAACTACTTGAATCTAGCTAAAGGAGGCAAGAAATGAGAGGGGGGAAGCGTGACGCCTTCTGGAAACTGAAAACAATTAAACGCTGGTTATTAACAATGACTGGGTCAGGAAATGCAAAAGGAAAACAAATGCATACTTGGCCCAGTTTCTAACTAGTTTTCTGCCATAAAGGCAAAAACCAGCTGCTTTGTTAATTATTCATGAGGTGGGCTCTGAAATGGCATAAAAGGGAGGCACAGAAGTAGTGGAGAATTTGCATATGCGGATTGAAATGCAGAAGAGAGTTTCAACTTGTGGGGTGCAGTTGCTGTCCCCGTGTTGTGACCTCCGGAGCTCAGCACGCTGAGTAGCAGAAGAGGAAGGAGTGGAGTGGCCAAGACCTACCACAGGCGGCTTCCTCCCAGACCATCACCAATCTGATGTGGAAATCAATTAGCAGAGGAGAAAAATGCCTGTTAATTTCCTTTTTGGTGCCTCAACACCGCAGAGTGGCCCCACTCCGATATCCTTTAGAGAGAAGACAAGAAACTCGGCTTGTTTCTTGGCATGAACAATTTCAGCAGTGGTGATGACGAATGAAAACACAAAACCACACTAAGAATTCCTCACTACAGCCTTACTCTGATGACCAGACACCCTGAGATAATCGTAGTCTCGCTAGAAGATCCAAAACACCTCTGACCTCAAAACCAACGACGAAGATGACAGCATGGCCTTGATTTCTTTCTTTTCATCGCCACTTTGTTATTAACCCAGAAATCCTGCAGCACCACACCTCGTGATGCACCACCCAGCAAGCTCACACTGCCTGTCAGACGCCCAATGTCTGCAGTTATGCCGTGACAAATAATCTATTCCTCTTGAGAGACGTGTGTTAGTACTTCTCTAAAACTAGGTTCTGAGGAAAACCCTTAGGAACTGCTGAATTCACTTGAGGGAAATGCGAGCACAGGCTACTATGAGGAAGCAGTCCAGAATGCTACACGCTAATGACGCATCAGTGGTTATGGGGCCATCACTGGGACTTCGTCTTTCATCCTGCGTAGCTCTGGTTTGTTCCAGCATGACGGCAACAACCAAGGGCTGCTTTTATAGTGTGCCAGGGTATCCAGTAGGCACTCAAAAACATCTGCCAACTAACCCATTGTCCTTGATCTCCTGATGACAACTGCCTGGAACCAGTCCCCCAGCACTCACCCTTGCCCCCCAGTCTATTCTCACACCAGCCATCTTTTCCAACCTCTGTGGGCCGTGCCACATCTCTGCTCCAAGTCCTGCAATGGCTCCCACTGACCTTGGGGTCCCCCAAAGCCCTCCCCCAAGCCTCCTCTGCTGCGCAGGCCCTCCCCTCCTGTGGCCACCCTGCCCCCCAGAGCTCCTCTGGGCCTGGCATGCCCTCCTGTCGGCAGTGTGTGACCCTCAATTTGCTCGTGCGGCCTTCACAGCAGGGCTCACAATGACCCTCTATGTAAAATGCACTCTGCCCAATTACCCCTTCACCTCCCTTACAGGCTCTGTTTTTTCCATAGTTCTTAACCCCTTTTAAAAGACTATTTGTTTATTTTTACTATGCTCACTGTCTGCTCCCCCACTAGAATGTTAGAGAGGTTAGGGTTTCTGTTTTGATTCCTGATGTATCCCAAGCACCTAGAATGGTGACTAATTCAATAACTATTTGTTAAATGATTTTTTTTTTAAATTTCAATTCATAAAAGGAAAAGATGATGTTCTGGTAAGCCAGCCCAACATGCTTGTCAAAATAGCAGGTAAACTACCAGAAAGAAGCGAGGGGCCCCCAGCATGGACCGCGTCACTTCAGCACGCATGACACAATCACCAACCACGACGCACGGCATGCCGCCGTAAGGAGCTGTTCGAAGCCCATCCCGTGTGCTCCACTCTGCTCCACTGAACTGCTGAGTCCCACTAATGCCTGGTGATCCCAGGAGCCGAGTTACCTGGTAAGAGGGCCTGAATATTAAGTGAACACCTAGCTCTCCTGTAAATTCCCCAGGAACTGGGTTCAAGGTCTAGGGCCCTCCCTCAGCACTTCTTTCTCATCTTCCTCTGTATGTCCAAACTGAGACTGCTCAGGTCTGATGCTCCCGGTCCTTACCTTCAACTCTAATTTCTATGCCTACAAGGGTCTCTGACGTATCATGTCTCGTCTATCCAGTTTTCAAAGAAAGACAAAAATGGATCCCTGAGATCCAAGCCACTGGGTCAAAGTTCTAGTCCTACGTAAGCCAAGATAAAGCCTCATTTGTGCAAAACATGGGGAAGGATGAAATTAGCATTTAATATCGCTTTAAAGCCTTCTGTGCCTGCTTCCAGACCCTGCAGAACAAGGGAGACTGAAGGCTTTTGTTGGAGAGCAGAAACCCCCTGGTCGCCTCTCAGCCCGTCGGGGGTGTGCGGGTGGAGGTGGGGACGGCGTTCTGGGGGCTATCCATGCACAAGCACCCACGAAATCCACCGACCTTTCTTCGCCCAGGAGACCCTCCTTGAGCTGGAGTGCACGTAATCTTCAAACACCGTCTGCAAGACGGTGGCTCGCTCTCGGATTTCCTGGGGGCCAGCAGCACGGGATTTCTGGGAGGGTGGCGGAAGGATTAAAGAAAGAGACAGAGTCAGAGTCAGGAATAATGAAGCACTTTATAATAGATTTAATAACAGTAAAACCACCCGGTAACCACCGAGGGGCCAACAAGGGTAATCCTTTCAATATTACTAGAGGAAAAACGGGAGCTATAAAGATGTTAAAGTCAAGCAAAGATGAAGATGGCTTTGTGAGGGAGAAGATCAGGTCTATTTATTTACTTGTTTACTTACTTACTCGTCCTCCTGGCCTCTTGTTCAAAATGAATGCCCACTGGAGACATTCTGGAATTTTCCAAGTCCAATTCAGGCATTTAAAACATCATTGAACACAGGCAGGTTTCACATGACTTGTGTGTCCTACTGAGGCCTTAAATCTTTCCCCTCCCTCACCCTCCTCAGGGGAACAACGGGACCTTCTCTTTAAGAGGGCCCCACAGGGGCCTGCCTAAAATTTAGCCTGTCCTTGAATTCAGAGCATGCTCCCTCAATTCCTAGGGAGGCTCAGACTTGTAGTGTTTCAGATCCATTCTTTCAGGGAGGGACCACTGTGCTGGATGCCAGGGACCTATTAAGGAGTTGGCTATTCCTTCACACCACATTCAGAGATGACCACACGATCTCTGCAGCAAACCATCCCGTGTAAGGAGTGACATCTGTATGCACTAAAGTTCTACAGTTGGAAAATGTTACTAAAAAAAAAAAAATCATATCCTTTTCATTCTTAAAAAATCCCAGAGAAAAGATTTCCTTTCTTTATATCCCCCTAAAACCGAGTGTTGTTTCCTATATATATATATATATATATATATATATATATATATATTTTTTTTTTTTTTTTTTTTAAGTAAGCTCTAAACCCAACGTGAGGCTTGAACTCACGACCCCGAGATCAAGGGCCAAATGCTCTACCAACCGAGCCAGCCAGGCGCCCCTGTTTCCTATGTCTTCAAACAAACACGAATGCTTTCTACTGAATGTAAAACTGAGATCCAAAGAACCCAGATTCTCCAAACTCAATTTGGCTAATAGGTCTCCCCAAAGACACAGATTGTCTCAGAGATGCTACTCAGTCTCTACAGTAACCAACACCCACCGCCCACGTGGGTCACCAGGGAACAGTGTGAGCCCTAGTCCCTGCCTCCCTTAACCCCCGCAGAGGACAGGGTGCCCAAACTGGGCTCTAGAGTCTCTTTCTCTTTTAAAGCTACCAGAGGAAGAACAAAGGGGAGCGAAGAAAAAGCCTCATTCTTTGGGTTGACGTCCCTGTCTGTATTAATAGAGACTTTAACAACCTGAAAATGTTTTTAGCTTCGTCAAATCATTCCTGCTACCTGTTTGGTTGATGACAGTCTAGCTGATTTCATAGTACATGGTCCCCCTAAGGGTTTTATCCACTCAAATGTCAAGAGAAAAGTCACTCAGGAGCTGTGTTATGGAAGTGGACATTTGCTATTGTCATTAACAAGGATTTTTTTTTTTTTACCCTCAAATGCAAACTTTTTTTTTTTTTTGCTGCCCTCCTTTTGTTAAGCCACCTCGGCAACGCAACTGTCACCTTCCTTGTGTGTGTGTTTTTTTTTTATATGAATGTGAAATTAGCGAGGATGCCCTTTCCCCTGGCGGACAGAATCCTCTGTTATTAAAAAGTAAAGCACTTTAATAATGAAAACTTTTTCCTCTTTTTCCTGTGTTTTAACTGTTTAAAATTAATGAGAAGGGCAGAATGGTTGTCAAAGCGATATTGAAAGCCGGGCAGCCAGGACCGAATAAGCACAAAAATCCCTCTAGAGTGTTAGATAAACAGAGCTCCAGCCCGCTTGAATCCCTCTGTTGGTTATTGTATACATTCTGTAACAGCTCTCAGAATAGATCTGAGAGCCAGGGAGGCAGAGAGGTTTCAGAATTCCAATAAAGGCCTCAAATTAAAGACAGCCTGGTGCGAATTCCAGGAGAAAATTAAAGAGACCTCAAGCTTAAGTGACAGGTGACTTGCTTCTGTGTCACAACTGTCAGGGGATTTAGTGATAATATGGCAATATATTACAAAGGGCTTTTCTTATTCCCCCTTTAGGTTTCAAAATGAGGCATCTTTTCTTCCCAACCAAAAAAAAAAAAAAAATTACATACACACACATATATTAATGTGTGTGTACAAGTGAAATAGGTAGAAAAAAGGCGATAAAACTAGGTTCACACGTTTGAAATGATGAGGTCAGTTTTAGTAAAATATAAGAAAAACTTAATGCAGAAAACATACTCAGGAAAAAGCATGCCTTTCTCCCCCTACCCCCACTTTCAGAAATACTTTATTTTAAAATTACCCCTCTTGAGAATGAGGTATTTCTCAGTTGTCTTCTGGGGAGGACAGTCTAAATTTAAACTGAAGACAGGGGCAGAGTTATGCATGCAGCACCATCTCAGCCCCAGACAGGTAAAATGCTGCTGTAATGAGAGTAGGTCAAAGCCCGGAGGGTGCACGAATGCCCTGCAGGACTGGTGCACCCACCCCTCAAAGATGCGCAGACCCAGTACTGGTTCTAATGAAGCTAGCTTGCAACTAGTGGACCAGGGCTAGCTTAGGAAAATGCAGTTCCAAGGGTCCACATTCAGTATTCCTTAGTCTGTAAAGCCCCACTGATCCCTGAGAGAAGAGACGATCAAAGGGACTGAGGGAAGGGGCTGCTGATCTCATTTTAATACCTCACCATGGCCCAGTTTTTTTTTGTTAAGGTCCGTTTACAGGCATATTTCATAGGACAAAAAAAAAAAAAACTCATAGAAAAAACATGTTTGGGTTGGTGCATACTTTGAAGATGAAAATTTCACACCCATCAAGAGGCAACAGACGAGCTGAAGATACTCGGGCTGTATTTTTTGTTGTTGTAAAAAAGTTTTAGGTGGTAGCAATGGTGGGGGGAGGGGTTTGTTGGTTTTTTTTGGAAGCACGTCTTGATATTGCTAACTTTGAAGGTATTTTTAAAACTAAATGGAAGGATTTAGTTTTAATCATTTGATTGCCAAGTTGAGTTTCACCCTCATGCTTCCCTAGAACCTTCTGAGTGCTTCCCAGTAAAGTTGAAAGATCAAATTTATTCTCTTTGTAGGTAGGTGAACATTCGCACACCCAGACGTAGCCATATATATTTTATATACCTAAATATGAAATATACATTTTACAGACGCTTCACTCACTCTCTTTCTGTTCACAGAAGCCCAAAAATGTATGTGTCAAAGGGACATTTACAATGGACTTCAACCGAGTGAGAAGAGGGCCTTATAATGAGGTGTCCGGCTACGTGTATAAAAGACCTATTTACTGGGCACCTGGGTGCTCAGTCGTTAAGCGTCTGCCTTTGGCTCAGGTCATGATCCCAGCGTCCTGGGATCGAGCCCTGCATTGGGGTCCCTGCTCCGCGGGAAGCCTGCTTCTCCCTCTCCCACTCCCCCTGCTTGTGTTCCCTCTCTCACTGTGCCTCTCTCTGTCAAATAAATAAATAAAATCTTAAAAAAAAAAAGACCTATTTACTGAGCCCACATTTATCTGTCTGGCACTGGTTCGTGTGCTAGACAGAACTGCCCATTCTGAGAACAGCAATTAAAACAGAACTAAAAGTTGTACCTAGCATCTACTTTATTCATCTTACTATTCACACAGAGCACACACATAAAACACTCTTCCAGGCTGCAGATCTACGTGGTAATTACTAATATAGTCAATTTCATTTAGTTTCTCTTTGGCCTCTGAATTCAAGTTAACTTTGGTTAAACAAGCCAGGTTTGCATCAACGGGACACGTGGGACCTAGTAGGATTAGTTTTGTGAGATACCAGTTATTTTGGTGTCCATGAAAGCCCAACCTTGCTGAGCGCTTTTTCTCTTTTTTAAAAAAGATTTTATTTGTGGGCGCCTGGGTGGCTCAGTCGGTTAAGCAACTGCCTTCGGCTCAGGTCATGATCCTGGAGTCCCGGGATCGAGTCCCGCATCGGGCTCCCTGCTCAGCGGGGAGTCTGCCTCTTCCTCTGACCTTCTTCCCTCTCATGCTCTCTCTCTACCATTCTCTCTCTCTCTCAATGAATAAATTAAAAAATCTTTTAAAAAAAAGATTTTATTTGTGAGAGAGAGAGCAAGGGAGCACACAGAAGTTCGGGGTGAGGGGGAGGAGAAAGGGACACACCACTGAGCAGGGAGCCCCATGTGGGACTCGATCCCAGGACCCTGAGATCATGACTTGAGCCGAAGGCAGCCACTTAACCGACTGAGCCACCCAGGCACCCTGAACATTTTTTCTTTTTAAAAACGAAGTTCGCCACACCTTAAAAATATAAAAATATTCTATTTGTCAGGTGCCTGGGTGGCTGAGTCGTTAAGCGTCTGCCTTCAGCTCAGGTCATGATCTCAGGGTCCTGGGATCGAGTCCTGCATCGGGCTCCCTGCTCGGCGGGAAGCCTGCTTCTCCCTCTCCCACTCCCCCTGCTTGGGTTCCTGTTCTCGCTCTCTCTGTCAAATAAATAAAATCTTAAAAAAAAAAAAAATTCTATTTGTCCCTCTCTATCAAGGCAGGAGCTTGGGCTGGAACAAACTGACATGGCCCAGAAGTGCATGGAGTATTTTCTGCCTCATTTTAGGTCAACTTCACAGCAACCTTCAAGATGGGCACCCTTGTTCTCAGTTTACAGATGGGAATACTGAGGCTGGAGAGAAGACAAGCTGCCCAAGGTTGTAGAACCACCAGCTGTGAAGCAGGGACTGAAACCCAAGTCTGCCTGCCTCGGGGCCCCAGCAAGGCTTCAACGCTGGCCTCACACCCAGGAAGGGACTTACGGGGTTTGGGGTTGGGGGCGGGGGAGCGGAAGGGAAGAGCCGAGCAAGAGCAAGGCCACCGGAGGGCAGAAGTGGAGAAATGGCTGTGGCTTGCTCCTGGAAGAGCAGAGGGCACTGGAGCTGCTCTGCCTCCTCCGCGGGGGAACGTCCACAGCAGGGGCTCCAGCTACAAATGTGCTCGACGATCAGCTCCCTGGACAGAACTGATGTGTACCCGGTTCAGGGACAAACATCAACAACAGAGCCGGTCCCAGAAACAGTGTTAAGTAAAGATGAGATTGGACTGAACCTTTACAGTCTCATTTTGTGACCTGACTGCTTGCTCTTATTTCTGGAGAGCAGGGAGATGCTAATGTTCCAGGTGACACAGCAGAAAGCACTGGGCTTTGTATCACTGAGTCTGAACTTTGAATCCACATCTGCTACCAACTGATGATGACGATAAACACCCTTCAGAACTGTATTGGGGTTTCCAGGTTCTTTCTTACTCAATCCTCCAATCTCCTAACCAGAAGAATACTAACATGACCTCAATTTGACATATGAAGAAACCAAGGCTTAGGAAGCTCCAGTACTTGCCCAGAGCCATGGAGCTGGTGAATGAGATTGGGACTCCGACCCTGAGGCCATGCCCTTAACCCCTCTGCTCTGCTGCCCGCAGGAACGGCCCCCCTGCTTCCCCCATGCTGTCCTGGGCCTGTAATGAAGTGTCCAGGGGAACAGGAAAAAACCCTACCTAGAACTAGCTTCAGAAGAAGCGTGCAAGGACCGATGAATGTCTGTTTGGGTACTGGTCCGCTCCCTTGACAACGAACTATTAATATGGGATGTTTCATAACAAAATATTGCTTAAAACAACTGTTGATCCACTGAGTCTTTTAACTGTTTCTCTTGCTTGCAGGGATCTCTGTTGTGCTAGCGTTCACTGACCAAGTCTCACCTCAACTCTTCAGCCTGATCTATTTGGCTCTAATTTTCCAGTCTATCCTTAGGCTTGAGAAAACAAATGTAAAATACCCACATAATTCATATTTCATAGACAAAATTGCATTCAGCAACATTACACACACATTTATCTGTGATGTACCGAGTCATGCGGTGGAGTGGGGTGTGGGGGGACAAATGCCTGGCAGAAAAGAAGCAGGAAAGGACGCTCCAGATCTCCATGTGGAACCGCATGGATAACACAGATTTTTCTCCCTAATAATCTCAACCTCTACTCTCCTTCCGTGTATGGCACCCACACTAGAAAACAGATGGACTAAGTGTGTCTGAAAGGAGACAGAGAGAGATCTATTTCTTCCATGCTGTCTTGGGTGGATGGGTCCAGCCAGTCATCCTTGCTGATGATCTGGACAGGGACCACCAGGGCTGAGCACGTAACACTGCCTCCAAACTCACTCTGGGCTGGGAGGAGACCTCCTTTCTGGGAAGCCTGCTGCGGCCTGGCGGACTTCCAGAATGGACAGCAGCCCATTAACCGGATGAGACTAGCAAATACACCCGAAAGCAAAGAGAGAGAAAAATACATTCAAGGTCTGGCCTCACCTAATGTTCACGGTCCCTTAGACAGACGCCTGCTGGACAGAGGAATGAACTATCCCACACACAAAGTCTCCACCGCCCCCAATCAAGAAATGAGTCACGTCTGTTCGCAGCAAGTATAATAAATAATAAAACTCACCTGGCTTCCCCATCGGCTCCCTTTAAAACAATCATCCCTTGTCAGGACAGACAAAATATCTTCCATCTTAATCTCAGAAATGCTGTAAAAGGAAGAGCATATCAAGGTAAACTTTTTATTCTTCCAACATCTGGAATCTTGATGCATAAAACTGGCCTATTCTAATTAGATATAAAGTAGAAGCTACACCTTTACAGGAAATAGCTTCCTAAACCTTTAGGAGTTTGGAAGGAAGGGACCTCTACGACGCGACAGGGATAGATGGGGTCATATTCCCAACACTCTCCATCCTCTCTGGTGACTTTCAAACAGGCTACATTTAGACTCTCCTCTGTAGGGATCGTGTCATTATTTCTTAACACATCTCAAATACTAAACAAGGAGGCCTGTTTATTCATAGACTACCTTGACTTGAGCAGATGAAGAAATAAAACATTTCGGATAGTCCCTTTAGTTTTATACCTAAAAGAAAAGAGGGGTGGGGCAGGGTGGCCAAAGATCCTTAACTGTTGGGGTCAACTCCTCAGGGAAGGCTGACAAGTGACCACAGCACCAGACCTCTCTTCCCTTCCACCCAGAAGGGTGTCTACCCTCTTGCCTCTTAATTATTAAGAGGTGAGGGACAAGTGACCTCTGAAGGATTCAGAGCTATGTACAAACAGCCGAGGTCAGAATTTGGGCTTCACTTGTGAGGAGAAGCCACCCTGAGCCAGAAAAAGAGGCCCACCCTGCCTCGTGGCGGGGCGGGGAAGCCTCCGCGTCCCCCATGTCCTGCAAGGCCACGGCACTCAAGCATGGGAGGTGCATGCAGATTCAAGTATTAGAGCCTAAGAAGAAGCAGGAGCTGCGGAAAACATACTTCCCAGGGAGAAGGGAAAAAAAAAAAGGGAAGGCGGAGTTCTGGGGAGAAAAACAGATCATAAAAAGATAAATGATTTCCTTGTATGTTGTTTCTTTCCTTTTTTTTTTTTTAATGTAACAGCAAATTAATACATGAATGGCAACCTCTCCTGTGGGAGAAGACAATTCTCCCCCCTTCCCCCAAAGGTTACTCTGACAAAGCTGTGAATGAAAATGTCACGTCTCTGACAGCGATTTACCTGAAATGTGTCACCGCTTCCCTGAACACCCCCAGCCCCCGCCCCTCCACGTTCTCTTCCTCTGCTGCCAGCTCCCAGCCCCATGGATACGTGAAATCTTTTTACAGCAGGAGGAGTCAACCGGAGAAGGCAGAGCATGTACTGCGAGGGTAGCAGTTTGGGGGAAAGGGCTCATGATTTCATGGAAAATCTATTTCTCATATGAGAGAAAAAAGCTGCGGCTGCTGAGTTTGCCTCTTGTTTGTGCCTGGAAATCTGAAGGTGAAAACACAGCCCAGGCCTATCTTTTTGTCTAACGGACTTGCCCCTCTTCATCACTTTTTCTCTTGAGGGAAAAAAAGGAAAAGTAAAAGGAACATAAGGACTTGGGGGTGAGGTCTGGAAGCAGGGAGAAGGAAACAAAGAATAAGGCCATTCAGAGTCAGGACACAAAGAACTGAACACAGCACCGAGGGGCACCGTGTTCTGAAAGGCAGGGTGGCGTGGACACTGCGGCCAGGGCTCAGCCCCGCTGTGTGTCCAGGTGACAGCGCTGGGCGATCAGGCACTGTAAGTGAACAGGAGCCGAGAATGGACTGGAGTGATTTACAGTTTAAAAGGGCCTTCTTCCTATTCTAAGAAATTGTTGCTTCCGAGGAACAAAGCCAATCTACTCTGCTTGTTTATGGTTCTATCAACAGATTTGAATCACCCCGCCTTCCTATGAAAAGAGACAGATACATAAATTCAGGGAACTGTCTCATGCCTGATCTAAGAAATACACGTTTTGATGAAGCATTTACATTTTAATAAACCCATGATGACTTCCATTAGAAACGCATTTAAAGGAGAACTGGAAAACAGGGAAGAAGTTGGCAAACACCAGGAAGTCAGGAGGATGCAGAAACAAAGTTCCGAGCATTTAGACAGAGGTGGCAATGGCCCAGGGCGCCTGTCTCTTGCCGCTGCTAAATTACAGTTTCAAGGTACACAGTGCACGAGGGCAGGCAGCAATTTGTTGTGATGGCCCTTGCTACCACGAGCCTTAGCCTGCCTTCCTGAATCTCTCCTCTAATTCATCAGCCGTCCCAGCATCCTGCTGCCTGGCTCCCAGGTAGGCACGACACACACACACACACACACACACACACACACACACACACACACACACACACACACGCAGGCACGACACACACACACACACACACACAGGCACGACACACACACACACACACACACACACACACACACACACACACACACACACACACACACACCCCTTCCTTCTGGTTTTGTTTTGTTTACTATTTAGCAGTGTACCTTTTGTATTCCAAAAATGTTCAAGTCAGCTTCTTTCCACGGCACACTTTGTAATCAGGTCTTCTTAGGTATCATATTTTGGTGTTAAGTCAAGATACCCAACATCCAGCCCTTCCTCAGAAATCAGAAAGCATGATCCAAGGCTACAACATAACGTTGATCTGGTATTTCAGGGCGGGGGGGGGTACTGATTACATCAGGCCCACAAAGCAGTCAGTGGATCAGGGGCACAAAGTTCAGTGGGTACGTTTTCAGGGCAGAAAACGAGCAAGGCTGGACCCCTCCAGGACTCTTTCCCTCTTGAATGGATGTTCTCTCCACAAAAGACCTCACTCTCCTCCTCTGGGTACTTCTGTCTTCATCCTTCTGAACCCCCCCCTGCAAGTCTAAACCCTGAGAATCCCTGGATCATGGAGCTGTCCCTGAATGTGCACTTGGTTGTGTTGGCTTGCCCACAAATAGTGCTGGCAGTGTTTTCCAGAGGAGACCATCACAGACAACGAGTGTACTTCTTATATCTTTAAAATACATCTGGCTCGCTAATAATTCAGGTTGGGGCCAACTATTATTTTCCCCCGAGTTTAGGTTTACATTTGAACCTTTCATAGCCATCACCTGAATGCGTTTATTAAAGAAAGCTTGAGAGCAGGAGAGAGACAGAGGCATCTGGGCACATGACTTTGGGGCTGGCCAATTATCGCCTGACCTCACGACCACGGGTACCCACTTTTCTGAGCTTATCGGGTCCAAGCAAATGAGCACGAGAGAACCTCCAGGAGCTGCTGACAGGAAGGCCCAGAGAACATGAATGTGTAGGTCTAGAATAGAAGGTGGAGGAGAGACAGCCGAGGGGTAAGAGGCCGCCAAGGACAAGAACCTGTTCTCCCGTAGATGACAACAGCCGGCTCTGAAAACACTTTCTGGAGGTCTCCAAGTTCCCATGCCAGAGGAAAACAGTCACAGCGCCGTGACAGGCTCCCGGCCTGTGAGGACGGGGGAAGGGAAGATGGGAGAAGGGGCTACGAGGGCTATCATTCCACCCCCCAGTGTTTCCGGGATCCAGGTGCCCAATCGTGCGAGTGCCAGCCTAGGCCCTGAAAGCGCCCGTAAGAAGGACCAGCCAGCCGCAGGGCCTGGGGAAACCAGCTGGAGAGGAAGCTCTTGGTGAAAGGGGATTGACCAACTGAGGGCCAGAATTCCTCTTACAAGTGAGATAAAATATGCAGTCTTCCTGAAACCAATAGAAACCACTCTTTTAATGGTGATGTTGTTCGAAGATATTAAATGACAGGAAAACCCAAACCAGCATTAGTTGGGCCCACTCAAAATCGCCACC
This sequence comes from Eumetopias jubatus, assembly GCF_037043125.1. Taxonomy (NCBI): domain Eukaryota; kingdom Metazoa; phylum Chordata; class Mammalia; order Carnivora; family Otariidae; genus Eumetopias; species Eumetopias jubatus. The sequence goes on from NW_028274821.1 coordinate 91,137,434, forward strand.
AGGTTCATCAGGAGTGGGGTCCTGCCTCCCTACCACTGAAGGGTGTACAGAGGCACATCATCTGAGGACTCCCCGGCCCACAGATGTTCCCACGAGCAACCCCGAAACTGCTGAATGCTGCAAAGTCCGCCCCGGGTGCAGGGAAGGAGGGAGAGGCTCTGCAGGTGGGAACAATGGCGGGCTGACGGGGACGGTCACAGGCAGCTCTCGTATGGGTGGCCTGCACTTGGTCCCCAGACCAGGTCCCACACCACCTGTTTGGAAATGTCAGTGCAGGTGCAGAATGCAATGATTCTGCCAGCTCTATACTTTAGAGAAAATGTCTCATCACTTTCTTTGATGCTTTACATAAACCACCGGGCTGGGCAAGGCAAAGCACCGGCAGACGAGGCCCTCGGGCGCAGGTGCGCAGCGGAGTCATGTGCCAGCCTCACAGTGTCAGCTCCAAGCAGCAGGGCGGCCCTCCAGGCTCCCATGCGCAGAAGGATTCCTGTCCCACCCTCCTGGGCACACACAGGACTCTCCCGTGCCTCAAAAAACACTTTCCATATCACTGTGCTATGTCTGAGCAGAAGAAATTCTTGCAAGTTAGACCAGTGTGAAAAATCACATGCCTTCAGCAGCCTGTTATTAGCGCCTGTTACCTCAGCTGCTGGAGCTTATATGGAAAACATTGCAAAACATTCATTTCTGTGACCCAGGTGAGTTCTTCCTGCTTCCATTACATTTGCTCCAGGCCAGCTTGAGACGCTCTTCTCCGTCTCTGCTTCACTTGTCCTTCCTGGGCGAGGTCCGGGCCCCCTGGAGGCCCCCGCTGCTCTGGCCCGCAGTCATCGAGCTGGGGGGCCAGGGCTGGAGCGGGGGCCTCGCTCAGGGTGGTGGGCACGCGAGCTGGTGGCCGCACAGCCCCGGCTGCCCCGAAAAGGTTTCTTCCCTGGGTTTATTTTCCTGGGGGAGGGGGTGCTGTGTAATGCATCAAAAATATTATTTTTTTCAAAGACAAATCATCTTTAAAGATACAAAATGCTGAGTGTGTAAAAATAAAAACTGAATAAAAAAGGTCTTCGAGCAGCCGGCTGTGAGCCAGCTGCGCACACATCTCTGACAGAAAGGAAAATGAAACACAGACCTCTATCTTACAGAAAAACCACGAGCAACAGATCGTTCCATGACTTAAGTCTGGCAACGCAATGAAAATTGTCATGTGCTGACGGCACGAAGGGTTTTAGTGTTTGCCACTGGCTATTCTGGGACTCATTTAGGGATCACAAGGGTTAATGGCTCTTCGTCAGCTTACAAGGCCCATCCACTGTAGAAGGCGACAGAAAGTTAATTAGGTGAGATCGGGCGAAACCCTGTTCAGGTTTCTGACTCACTTGATTTTGTGAGAAGCCAGCGAGTTGACATATTCTGCCTCCGAAGGAGCCAAAATGAGCAGGCTGCTCCCATGGCAGCCAATCCGGGCGGTTCTCCCGATCCGGTGGATGTATTCAGCAGGTGAAGGTGGCGCATTGTACTACAAAGGGTAACAAAAATGAAGCATCCACAGATCAAGGGATTGCCATTAATTGGAAGTGCAATACCCCTCACCTGCCTCCAGGTATCCCAAGAATTAAATCCTGGTGCTATGGTTACCCTCATACAATCCCAAGGAGAAGTCGCTCAACCCTGAAGTTGGAAATAACGAAGCTCTGACACACAAACATGAACAGCGGCCAAGTTTCCTATGAGTGAGCCGCCTTCCCGTCCCAGTACCTCCTTTGTAATTTTACTTCTCCACAGGTCTCTTCATTTTCCTATCTGCATCTTTTCACCGCAGTGACCGTGCAAGGTTAAGCTGGAGGCAGGCGGGGGCCCCCTTCTGTAGGATGGCTGCGTGAGCGCGGCCTGCTTCCGTGGCAGACACAGCAGTGAGGCGGAGGGCACAGAGGACTGGACGGGGTCAGGAGGAAGGGGCCGGCTGCTCTGATCAGACTTCACTCTGCTGCCAGGCCGCCGAGAGCTGGTCCCCAGCACCTCACTGCACTCCCACTCAATCCCAACGGCACAGAGCTGTGGGGCAGCTGAGAGGCTGGTTCCCCTCCCACAGGGACTTGCTTCTGCTCCCAAGGACAGCATTCCTGACTCGAGGGAAAAGGCAGACTCTAACTCAGCAGAATGCATTATTTCATATTCTCTATGGCAATAACTTCGTCACCATGAAAAGGAATTGACCATTCTTCCTTTTTGTTCTTTGCTGCTACACGACTCAAAGATCAGAGGCCCAAAAGGAATAGAATGTATAGGGGAGGGGCAGGCACATGAATCTAATCAATCTGATGATACAGAAAAGCTCTGAACAACCAGTTTTATGTGTCTGCCCCCGCCCCCCATATTAAAATTATCCTGCCTTTTTATCTTTACTTTGCTCCGTGGCCATCAGGAAAGAAGACTCAATGCCTTTAGTCGAAAAGTGGCCTTCTGCAGCGAGCAGATCAAATTTCCTAGCCACTGACAGGCATGCAATTCCACTAAAATGTGAATAAACCATGACTCACGTAAATGGGGCACGTGTCCCCTGGCCCTCACACAGAAGGGCTTAAAACTACCATTCTGCAGACTAACGAAAAGAAAAAACAAAACTGAAACCACCAGACTCTAGTGCTAACACCTGTACCCTCTGGCAAAGCGTCTAAGGCTAGAGGTATGTGTAAGATGCTGTCAGGGACTTAATTGCCCCCTGCAGGTCATTGTACACGGACACGGCTCTCGGGACAGCTGAGCCATCTCCTTCTGGACACAATGAGACCTCCCAAGGGCCCTGGTAATTCCTGTTATTTTCAGATTGCTGAAACTTTGTGTGTGACATGCATTTGTCTGGGAGCAGGGGAGCCTGCCCCTCCCTCCCACGACTGCTCAGCCTGGCTGTTTCCCTGCAGCAGCTAGGTGGGCTGGGTTAGGGAAAGATACCAGGAGAATTGTGCAGATAAGGCTGGTTGCTGCCTGGTTACCAGGGCAACACCCAAGAGGCTAATAATAATTATTCCACTTAAAGCCAACACATCTACTTACAGTCATATATTCCTGCGTGGAGCTCACACCTTAACAACTAAAAAATTACCTGAACAATCCATGTGACTTGAGGGAGATCTAAGCCCCGAGCTGCAACATCCTTCAAAACAGAAAAGAATATGGCTTAAGACTGAGTTTCTGAACCTTTTTTGGGCCATGGATCCATCTGATAATCTAATGCAAACTACGAGGGCTCACCACCCCCCAGTGCGCATAGGCAGGTGCACGTGCACATGCACACATGCACGCACCGGCACACAACTTCAGGGACCCACTGAAGTCCATCTGTGCTTGAAAATTCTAACTTGGGGTAAGTTCTGCAGAACATGTTGGTGAGGCAGTCACCACCCACTCTACTAGAACATAAACTGTTGGCCCAAGAACTGAAGTCATTATCAGTTGCGTCATGTAAGAACTATGAAAATTTCTAGCATGTATTATTACTTTTACATTTTCTCTGAAGGACCACTCTATGATCAATGCATTCGTGGGTTATTACCCCCACCCCTTCCCTATCAGCAATGCCTAACAGTGACATGGCTTTGAGACGTGTGTCTGGAAGATCACCCCAAAGTATTCCCTTGTGGAGGTGAGGTGCAAAGTCTTTACAGAGGACTTATCAACCTCAGATAGCTGTAAAGACCAAGTAATGTCCCACCTCTTCTGACAGTTAAATTACACCACCAGCCAGAGATTTAATCAACCAGACATAAAAACTGTAAAAGCAAAGGAGATACATTTTTTCTTTTCAGCTGGTTGCCACCCAAAAAGCAAAGGCTCTCTGCTCTCTAGTGTCTGTCTGACCATTCTGGCAGGGACTAGAGAATGGGTACCTTTCGGCTGTCGGGGATAAATTGACGCTGGGCATTTGTGTTCAAGCACGACAGTCATAATGGGAATATCCCCAGTCAACATTTCCTGAGCACTTACTATACACCAGACACTGCACCACTTCACCTGCATTATCTCGAGTGATCTTCCAAATAGCTCCACAGAACAACAATCACTCCCATTTGATGGAGAGAAAACCAAGGTTCGGACAGATCAGGTAAGCTGTCCAGAGACACATAGCTAAGAAGTAGAGGCAGCCCTCAAATCCAGGTCCATTTTACTTTTCCAAGGCCATATTATGCTGTTCCACCATCAAAAAAGAGGCTGCATCCCTCATAAGCTGCTGGTGGGAATGCAAAATAGTATAAAACCCTACAGTAGGAAATTTGGTGGTATGCAGCAAAATTACATATGCACTTGCCCTCTGACCCAGATGCAATCTCACTCCTAGAAATCCAACCCAAAGACACACTGGCAAAAAATACAACATGCTGCATGCATAAAGCTACTCATTTCAGCAACGTCTGTAATTGCAGGTGTAGAAAAAGCCCCAGTGTCTGGCAGGAGACAGGTGGACTAAAAGACGGCTGTACTGACCCCCCGCAGCAGAGTGTCATACAGCTGAGACAGGAGGGAGGTGCCAGTGTGCAGACACGGAGACCTCTACGATCTGTTCTGGGTGTGCAGAGTAGGCTTTTGTGTGCGAAGTGAGGGAAATACAAATATATCTGCTCGTATTTCAAAAAGAAATAACAGAGGAGAAAAGCCAAAAGCTCACAAAAGTGACCTGCAGGGGAAGGGATTGGGGGTGGCAGACAAGGGTGGAAGCCGGACTTCCTTGAAGGGACTTTGATAATCTTGACTGTGAAACAACGTAAATGTTTTGACATAACTAGAAAGACGAGCTGTCACGCCACAGGAAGCACGGAGTGTCACCTGTGGTGTATTCTTGCCAAAAACAAAAGCAAACCTAACCAGGTATGTAGCCCCAACTCCTAGTTTACAGGAAGTGCAGGGGAGGGAGGAGCACGTTGGCCCAACCAAAGAAGTCAAATCCCGAATGTGGAGTATTCTAAAGCATGGACAGTCTGGTTCCTTCCAGAAAAAAATCCAAGGAAAAAAAAAGAGGGTACCAAAAATGAGACATGAAATGGGTAGATGGATAAATGGAGAGAGGAACGGAGAGATTGCCAGGGAGCCTACGCCTGGAAGGAGGCTCACCAGAACTATCACCTGTGGTTATCTTCGGGGCGAGGGATTGGGGTGATTTTTATGTTTCTCTTTGGGTTTTCCTCTATTGTTTGCTTTTTCTCTCAATGAATGCCTAGTATTTCCTCCCAAATTTTTATCTAGAAAAATTTAAACAGAAAAGCTGGAAGAATAGTACAATGAGCACTCGTGTATCCTTCACCTAGATTCATCAACCGCTAATCTTTGCACATCTGCTTTTTTTCTCTCTACACATTTTCTGAGCCATCTGAAAGTTGCAAATACCATAACGTTTTATTCCTACTTTAGCATGTCTCTCCTAAGTAAAAGGACATTCTTCCTCACAAACACAGTACCAGCATCATACCTACGAAATTTAATATTAAATAAGTTTTTAAAAAAGATTTTATTTATTTGACAGAGAGCGCACGCATGTGTGTGCGCATGCAGGGGGAGCTGTAGGCAGAGGGAGAGGGAGAAGCAGACTCCCCGCTGAGCAGGGAGCCCGAAGCAGGGCTCGATCCCAGGACCCCGGGATCATGACCTGAGCCGAAGGCAGACGCTTCACCAACTGAGGCACCCAGGCGCCCCAAAAAATATTATTTTCAAATAATCACCTCATATTCAAATTTCTCCAACTGCACCCAAGATTGACTTTTATAGATGTTTTTATTGCCCGACTCAGGAATGACTCACAGATCATGCATTCTGTTTTTATTATCTCCCTCTAGACTTCCATAATCTAGAATGATATCCCTGCCCTTAATATTTATTTAGTTTTTTGACAACTCAATTGTGAAGGAGTCCAGGCATCTTGAAGGACACCCCAGAATCTTGTGTTTGTCTGTGTCCTCGTGGTAAGATTCTGGTGGAGCTTTCTGGTGCGTGTGCTTCCCAGTACCTGACGCCAGGAGAGCCCAAGCGCAGCCTGTCCCGCACTGGGGGGAGCTGTGCACAATCCCCCGAGGAAGCGGCATCCAGGTGAAGGGACCCTTCTCCTTTGTAACTAATCAGTAAACTGGGGAGGGAAACTTTGAGACTGTTTCCCAAAACCTTTTGCCCAGAGGCCTTAGTGTCGCCTGACGCTGCCCGTCTGCACCAACGGTTGCCCTGGTGGCAGCAAGCGGATGGCTTCCGAAGTCTGTCATACCCTTCTTCCATTTAGTAGTTGGCATTTTTCCGTAAAGCACAGCTCGCCTTTCTCTCCCCTTACTTTGCATGCAGAGAGCTTTCCCGGAGAACAATAACCCTGCGCAAAGTCTCTGCAGGAAGCACGTTGAGATGCCCGCGCCCTGTGTTGCCCGGTGTCAGGGGCGGGAGCCAAGGAGGACACTGGCCCGCCGGCATCTAACCCACTGGGAGGGGCCACTGAGGGCAAGCTGGGATTTGTCTGCCTTCGCTCTGACTACACCTGAGCTGGCAGGTTTCCTCTGAATGGTGGCTAGGCTACATTTATTAAGTATTAAGTGGGAGTTTAATGTACTAAGTGTGTCAACCACCCACGAAGTGTTTTCAGACAGCTCCCACTGCCCGGAAAACTGAAGGTTGATGTTCCAGAGCTGATGCCTTTGAGAACACAATTTAGAGAGTTCTCTATCTTAAAGGGGAGCAGGCACTGCTTTCTACACTAACCACAGCTGATGTCTTTAGAAAAACTGACGGGTTCTTAAATCCGTTAAGCTCTTGTTAAGAAGTGATTTATTTTATTTAAGTGCTCTGCAGTGGGAGATGCATGTAGACAATGGGCTGTCTGAGCTTTACAGACAGGCTTTGTAAAAAATTTAATGCTCATCGGTTTAGTAAATTCAACCAAGAAACACAGATGAAACTCTAAAATAGCATATGACGTTCGTGGAACTCACTGAGCACACTTTCAGCCACACTAAGGAAAAATGCCAGCAGCCTTCATGGGACCGTTCGCAGTTCTATTTTCTGCTTGGGTGATCTGGGTCTGGGGGACTGGCCGAGACGCCATCTTCCCATCTCCCACCACTTTTTGTCTTGGGGTGGGGGACCCTCACTGACAGCCACCCCTGCTCAGGCTTCACCCGGCCATTTCTGCAAGTCCTCCTTCCTATTCTCAGCTTAGGCTACCACAGAGAATGAGACAAAGGGATAACCTTCAGGGTCTAGGAACAGAGAACTGGACTCCACCATCCCTCTACAGCCATACCATCCGGGCAAGTCAACGCACCTCCCTGACCCTCAGTTTACCCACTTATACGATGGCTATAAGATTCATCCTATTTATCTCATGAGGTTGCTGTGAAGACCAAACAAGACTATGCATGTGGAAGTGCACTGAGAATTACAAATCCAAGGATTTCCTTCCATGATGAAGCAGGAATCAGCAGCACGGTGGCGATTAGGCAGTGGTCTGTGAGTCTCCTCACACCCACCACCCAACCGGGGCAGAGGACTGCAGAGAAGCCAGGGGGTCTGCTCCATCCTCCAGAACGCCACCAGCCAGTGGCACGGGATCGACAGGAAACTGACCTGCCCAAGACTCAGCAAAGGCTTTGGTTTTCTGCCCTCTTAGAACTTAGACCCAGCCCAACTGTATTCCTTTGAGCTAATTAGGGCAAAAGAATTGCTAAAGTCAGTTCTGAAAGACACTCAACAGTGAGGCCTTGAAGGCCCAGGGCTTGACAATTGGCTGCCTCCATGAGACCAAGGAGTACAGATGGAAGGCAGCTTGCTCAGGTGCCAGCCTGTCAGTTGGATTAAAATGACTCATTTATTTACCCAAGAACCTCACAAAGTGCTTTTACTAACAGGGAGAGGGGGCCTGCCGGCTCTCTGAGCAAGGGACGCAGCAAATTCGCCTCTGCTGCCTCCCCGGCCTGCCAAAAGTCATTATTGCCGTGTGTGGAAAGCCATCAGCGGGGTACAGGCCCCCGTTGTCCGGGTGACAGATTGGGCTGCGTAATCAGAGGAGGAAGGAGAGAGTGCAGAAGCTGTCAGAGGCGAGAGATCTTGGCTGGAGCCGCCAAAAAACTGGCAACATGAGTTAGCGTAACTGAGTAAACAGCCGACCATCTCCAAATGATCTTGCCATTAACACGAATGAAATAAAGTGGAAAAGAGAAACTTTACCTCAAAAGCACGCCCCAGAGAAAACCAACAAAGTCTACATTTATTGTCAGTGGTGAACTGACATTCCTGTGACTCTCACGGTCTCACCCCCTGGCCTCCTTTGTCTCCCAGCCTCCTGGCACAGTGGAAATTCCCCAGGAGGAGGGAAATTAAGAACTGCACAGACATAACAACAGTGTGCTTCAAGACAAAAAAAAAAAAAAAAAAATTGAGAAGGTGGAGGAAAACAGCACAGGTGATTCAGGTGTCTTCTAAAAGAAAGCCTGTGCTGGATGGCCAACCAAGACACAGTCCAACGGAGAACCGGCCAGCAGACCAAGGGGAGCTGGGAGTGGCCCTCCGTGCCGGGAGAAAGGTTACCGCGCTCCGTTTATCCAGGGACGAGCAGGGAGCGCCGCATGTACATGAGAAAGCCCAGTGTCAGCCTTACGACTGGAGGTGGCTCAGGAGTATCATTTTCCAGTCACTCCGTGGTACTTCCCTCTACCAACTCATCCACGTAACAATGGTGTTGAAACCCACCTTCCCCTCCTTTGGCTGAAGGTGAGTTCTTCACCAGAAGCAGGAGGAAATATTTTGTAGGTAACCCAATATCTCCTGATTCCTTTTGATTTCTTTATTCCATTTAGGAAAGTGGGTTTTGAACTTTCAAAAGGCTCCTTCCTGCTAATCCCCACTCCCTTCTTGACTTGGCTGCTTCTTCGATCTACTTCTCTGGAGCACACAAACTTATATTTCGAATGTGCAAGGACCGCTCTTTCACAAACTGGTCTCTCCTGCCCAGCCTGGCCTCTCACTTCTGCCTACGCTTTACGCTGGCATGGCCTCACACAGTTACTGAGAACCCACAGTACACAAAGTCATGTACCAGGTCCTGAAAGGCTGCATAAAATTAGAAAGGTCCTTGCTTTAAGATGTTCATAATTAAGGTGAAAGAAAGAAAACACACACACACACCCCCACACACACACACCCCCACCCCCACACCCTTAACTGCTCCTAATAGCAGAAATGTCGGCAGGGAGGAAAATGGATCGGGGGAGGGATTTTCAAAGTAACTAGCAGCACTGGGAGTTTCTGACTGGTTCCACCACAGTTCCCAACTTCTCACACAGACGTTCAGTCTCTTGAGCTCGTTAAAAGATCTTGGGATGAGAAATCAAAATGGCAAAAAGTATGGTATAAAGGGGAGGGAAAATCCCCCTGCCACAATTAACAACACGATTCCTCTTTACCGAAAGAAGCCGGTTCTCCATCTGCCTTGTCCTGACGCGGTCCCCGTTCCTCATTAACACCACAGAGGCTCCTGGAGAGCATGCAGAGGGCCTGGCAAGCAACAGGCTGCTTAAAAGGACACAAAGTGACAGCACCTCCCCAACCTAGCCATGATCTACTGCAGCAGGTCTCCTGTGCCTACAGCTCTCGGGCACCAGAAGCTTCAGGCTGAAGCAAATGAACATGGCAGAGTTAGCAGGAATTGGGAAAGGGTGAAGGAAGAGCTCCTCATCACCAGAGACCATGTGCTCGAAGCCGGGCTTAGAGATGGCTGGAAGTGAGCCCCTCCACCCCCTAGCCCTTCCCTAGTAATCTTCACCACACAATGAAGAAGAGGTGAGGATGGGCTGTCAGGTCAGCATACTGGAAGGTTCCTCAACAAGCAAACAAACACACACCAAGAACCTTTAGTGAAATCAGATTGCCAGCAAGTGAGAGTCAGCTTTCTGTGCGGCACTCGGGACTGGCAGGGGACAGAGAGGGGTGGGGGTGCTGTTCTCTGCCAAGTCAGGGGCGCTCTTTGTCTGGCTGAACTCACTTTGTCTGCAGATATCAGCCAGACGAAACAAGGAAAGTTGTCATAGGCTTCTGACCCCATTGAGAATTACTTTAAAAAAGAATGACCTTTACTCGCATGTAAACCTACCAAAAAGACCAAAACCAAAACCAACCAAAACACTGAACTTCAAATCCCTGGAGTCCTCTTTGAGACCCAGAGCTGACCCGTGTCTGTAAAAAAACACCAGGAGACTTGAAAATTTTCCACCAGGGACAAACCCAACATCTTAAAGGTCAAAGATAAAACATTTTGTTCCTATCTTAAACTCCCACACAAAGGTTCCTACTGTTCCCGTTTCAATATGGACAACCCGTAACATTCACCCGTCAGGTACATCATGTGTATGAAAAAGACGACTTATTCCCATGAGCAAGCATAACTTTAGCCTCTCTCAGTCTTCAGAAAAAGGCAGGGAGATAGTGCTGGTGTTCAACGCTGTGTTTCTTGAGCCCCAACTATCCACCTGTTCGGTCCACAAATACTGAGTGTGTATGCACACCTGCTCCGCGCCAGCCACTGACCGGGGACTGCAGGTAAGACACAGTCCATCTCTAGGGGCTCATGATCTTGGGGGGACGACACCTAAGACCAGGTATGATGAGTGCCATAAAGAAGCGCAGGGTGCAGTGGGAGTGCCTAATGGGGAAAAACTGGGGTTCCTGGAGTTCACTTTCCTGAAAAACTAAAATTGAAGTGGAGGCCTAAGGAGGGGCTAGTCCAAGTCAGGGCGGGCTTCCCAGGCAGAGGGAATGCACGTACGAGGTCCCCAAGGCCAGAAAAAGGAGGGATGCTGCATTCAGGGAGCAGGAAGAGGAGCCTGTCTGGTTGAGGGCAGGGAACAAGGGGGGAAAATGGAGACAAAGGAGACAGGAAGGGGTCAGGATCCAGCAAGTATTATTAGACACAATTAGGACTGTTGACAAATTTCTTTGTCAAGTAGATCTGGACTCATCTTCACTGTAGAACCGGCCTTTACAGGTGGTTGAGCGCAAACACAAGTGTCTGATTTGCGGATGGGCTTCACAAAGGGTAGGGCCACTGGTCAGACCTGGTCTTCCTCAGGAGGCAGGCATGCCAGGAGTGACCACAGATCTGCACGACCGAGTCACAGAGCCACGGTTTGCCACACTCGTGTGAGAACTGGCACCCTGTAATAAATGGGTGACTGGGCAGCCGCCTCGTGCAGAAGAAACAAAGCCGTACTCACTCATAAACCCTGCGTTTGGGAAGAGGACAATGCCTGTTACCTTGAAAACTGAATGCAGAGCAGGGGTTCCTTAAAATATAACTGCATGGGCGCCTGGGTGGCTCAGTTGGTTAACCGTCTGCCTTTGGCTCAGGTCATGATCCCAGGGTCCTGGGATTGAGTCCTGCATCAGGCTCCCCCCGCTTTGCAGGGAGCCTGCTTCTCCCTCTGCCTCTGCTGTCACTCCCCCTGCTTGTGCTCTTTCTCTCCCTCTGTCAAATAAATAAACAAAATCTTAAAAAAAAAAAAAAGGTAACTGCACGAAAAAGCGAGGCCTAGACAACAGCCAACAGTCTGTTCTGCCCGGCGCTCGCCCACTGGCTGAACCGGTTTCAGTGCAACTTCAGGACTGCATGGACCGGGATTTCTCAGATACCCAGGTGAGGGTTCAGTCACACCACCCAAGATGGCACAAGGGGGCAAGATACTTTAATCTTGGGAGCTGGCGACAACCATGGTGAAGTGAATCCCCAGAGAAGAGGGCACCGAAGGTGTGAGTTTTCAATCTCAAAAGAGCACACAAGAGGCGCATCCAAGAGGCCAGCTCTGCGCTGCGGGCGGCGGCTGTGCGAGCCCGCCAGGACTCAAGGCTGAATGACCTGGTCCCAAAAACTGCAGGGCAAACAACAGTTTTAGACAACAGCAAAGAAAATCTGTCCAAGCACATCTATTTTCCTTTAAAAAAGGCGAGCAGAGGCAAGGAGAGTAGTTCTGTTGCGAAGAGACTTTCTCAGCTCTAATTACTCCCGATAGCTGTAATTTACACGTTTTTGGTGGATAGAAATCGCCCAGATTCACACATTTTCAGACCAACAGCTGCCACTATTAGTGAGCAAATTGGCATGACTTCTGCGTGGTGGCACAGTCAGGTGACACACCAGAAGTGCAAGGCGACCCGCCACACCCAGAAGTCCCTGCTAGCCCGGCTCCCTGTGGGGCTGGCTGCGAGGTAACCTGGCAAGAGGAAAGGCAGGGGGTCCTGGCCTCCCCGTGGAGTGCAGAGGGGTACATACCGTACAAAGAAGGACGCCTGTCTTGGAATGTGAGAATTCTTGAAACACTGCTGTTCTTTCCTACAAAAACAAGGAAAAACACGGCCTTACGACTCCGAGGTCAGTCCCAGCACAGTAGACTTAGATTCCCATAACTCCCCTGTTTCCTACTGCTAGGTCTACTTCTAGGCACTGAGAGGCTTTACCAAGAAAGAGGAAGAAGTAGATCCTTCCCATCTTCCCATCAGACCCTGTCCTTCCGGGACTAGACTTCTCTGACTGTAATAAAGTAGTGGAGCTTTGGGGGCAGCACATCTCAGTAAGACAGGGCTGGGGGGGCACACCCTTTGGGAACAGCTGATACCAGGAGCAGGCAAGGCCCCAGGCCACAAATTACTGCACTCCCGGTTCCCAACTCAGAAGTTATTCTAAACACGTTTTTCTACAGGTGGTCCAGAGGTATGAAGAACAACCACCTTTCCTACAGAGCAATTTTTTAAAAATGAATTTTAAAGAAAACTTAAAAATTATAAAACCATATATTTCAACTGGAAAAAGTTATATACTTTAAGTCAGAGAAAGAAAACCAAATTGTCCCACCACTCAAAGCAAACAAACCCCACCACAGGCAACCCCTTCTGGGCATGTGACCCAAGACGTGGCTTCTTAAGGAATAGCAGTACGCTGCTTCTACTACTAACATGCTCTTGTACCAATAGGATATGAAGGTCCTTTCGTGCCAACAAATCTGCATTCAGCTCAGTCAATGCCCCGTGACGGGCACCTGTGGTTGTCTCCGATTGTTTGCTATTACACCCAATGCTGTGATCAACACCTTCCCAGATAATCTGTTGCACACGTGTTTCATCACTCCCTTGGGGTAAAACCCTAAAGGCAGTCTTCCTGCACCACAGGAGGTGTCCACTCGAAAGGCCTGCCAAGGGCATGCTCAACGTGGCCCGAGTCACAGCACGGTGAGTGGCTCAGACTTGGCCGTGTCTGTCTGTCAGCAACAGAAAAAGGAATACAACCAAATCACTAAAAATGTGGAAAAAAGGAAAAAGTGATGCCTCTCCTTCCGCTTGGGCACAGCCATCACGCCACTGGGGTGTACCTCATTCTGGTCCTTCACATGCATCTCCTTGGTCACGTGACTGGAAGGTCCGGGCACACCTCAATGAGCATGGTGGGTAATGACAACCAGCACACACGGCCTATGTTCTGTGGGCCTGAACTTCGCCTCATCTGCACAAAACCCCATGAGCAGTACTATCACCACCCCCACTTCCAGATGGAGGAACTGAGGCACAGAAAGGTGAAGTCACTTCTTGCCCAAGTGACGTGCACACGGCAGAGGATTGGGCTGGCACCTGTACCTAGGGAGCTGTGTTCCAGAGCCGGCAGCCAGGCCCCGGGGAGGGGAGGACAGCTGCACTTGCCCAGAGTGCTTCACGGTCTTTAGAAGCGTCATGTTTAATGGATACATTGTAGATTGAAAATAAGAAAAAAAAAAATCAGGAAAAGTTCATAAAAGCCTGTGAGATGTCCTGTGGACTGGACGTAACGTATTCAGATTTGGAGTAAGGAAAAAACTGCCAAACCCGGAGCATTCCTCACAGCGATCAGGCGGCAACTTCTTCAAATGGCAACTGCTCCCTAACACGCACAAACATGGTCAGGGCCACATCAACCACCAGGGAGACCACACTAAGGTCACATGGAGCAGCGGCCAGGAGGATGGGACTGGGCTGGTTTTAGCTTAGCAAGGGATGAGAATGCCAGTAGAACGGTATCTAGAGGTACTGCCTCCCACCTTCTACCCATCTCATGAGAAGGCCATGAAGGCTAAATACTTAATAAACAGAACAACACAAGTGGCAGACTGACCATTCGGGAAAGAGCGAGAACAACAGTAGTAACAGCACCTACACCCACAGAACCCGCACGAACCAGGTCCTACGCTGAGCATGTACTCTGCATTCACTTAGTGCCTCACCACGCCAACCCTGTGAAGTACGTACCAGTATCCCCTCCCTCTGAGAGACGGGCTAACTGGGGCACGGGAAGGTGACATGCTCTCCTGAGGTCACACAGCCGGTAAAGGCAGAGGCAGGACCAGAGCAGACAGCCGTGAGCGCCCTGCTGGACCACTGCCCTTCGAACGTGAGGCAAACGGTTTGAAATAATTTCACTACAGAGCTTTTGCATGGCCTCTTCAAATTCCTAGATGCTCCCGGGCCTATGTCCAGCTCCCTCGTCACCCTCCCACCCGCCCTGCAGAAGGCCTCAGGTGAAAAAGACCCAGAGGATGAGGAACAAACGCTGTAAATGGCATTAAATTATAAAATCTACAAACTCAACTGAATCAGGGACCTTGAAGTTGAAAACCAAGCACAAAGGCTGGACTACTCAGGAAATTCTATCCAAACTTGTGGTAAATAAGAAGCAATGTCCTTGAGTGACCTTGAGCAAGCTCCCTTTTCTGAGGCTCCACATTCTTAATTATTAAAACAACAAAAGCAGGCACAAGAAGGGGTCTGGACTTGATGACTTTAATGTCTCCTTCAGCTCCAAAGATGTTGTGTATTTCCAGTCAAGTCTTGCTCCAGTTCCTGGTCGTCTCCCCCTAACCGTCTTGCGCGCCTGGTCACCTCCTTCTAGGGCAACATGGCTCCCCCTTGCAGGGCCTGCTCGTCCTCCTTCCACGCCAGCGTGATCCCCTCAGTCTGCTCTCCGCCGACCCCCTCAACGGAATGAGGGCCATGCGGTTCAGAATCTAAAATCAGGGAGACGCTCTTCTCTTCTTCCAGAACAACAGGACTACTCAGAGCCGAGACAGAGCTGAGACCCTGAAGCCCCTCTCCCAACCAAGGTGTTAAGAGTGAAAGCGCTGTATCTTGTTGACAATGACAGCAGTCGCGCTCAGCAGTACCATATGGGATCCACAATTTAGCTCCATTAATGCTCTTAATTTGAAGACATCAAGCCCTAATTACACACTGGGTACTAAAAAGGCAAAACCCTTCCCTGGTGCCAGCTACTTAGTGGTACTCTGTTGCCTTAACAGCTGGTTGAGGCAGACTCGGGCCAAGACGGGCCTGTGAGCTCTCTCAGGTGGAAGAGGGCAGCTCCCAGAGCAAGAGCGCATGCAAACAATAGACGCCCTTGCCCATGCCACTGATGCAGCCATGGGGTCTGCTTCCAGTGCCAGCAGGTCGCCCACCTGGGGCACGTCCCCACCCAGCCCAGTGGGGTCCGAGAGGGAAGGCCGCGCCAACCCCGGAGGACACACACCCGCCTCCAATCCTGGGGCCGGCACGGTGCTTACCTCCTGCTCCATGTTGCCGTGCAGCCGCAGGAATTTTAATGGCGTGGAGGCAGATGGTAGCGGCCCTGACGCCGGGGCCCCGGAGCGGCTCTGCAGGGTCTGTAGGAAGAGGTGATAGTGGAACTCCACCAGCTCACAACTCGAGAAAAAGACGATCATCTTCTGGTCTTTTTCAAACTACATCGGTACAAAGGGGGGAAAGAACCACCACGTTTTTAAGATCAGGTGACACTAAAATGAGGTCATTCTCTAAAATACACAGTCCTGCCAGCCCCATCTGGAAACGGGGACAGACAGCTTTGAATGATTTTACAAAAATAACCCTGATACAACATGCTACAAAGAGGAGATGAAAGGAAAATGGTAGAGCTGTAACTTCGACCGGGTTTCCCAAATCTGAGACAAACACACACGCTGTAGGCTGGGGCTATGCGCTACTGTTCTCTGCACACATCCAGGGCTTGCCGTGCACGCAGCAGACGTGAGGCTTCACCCTCCAGCCCCTGCACCCACTACTCTCCCACATACCACGGAGAGTTAGCACGCGATCCCGTAAACACAGAAATACTGGGATTCTTTCAAAACCAGGAGCATGGGCCCCTCCGTCTGCCCACATTCAGGATGTTTCTGCTACCTGTGATGCTCCTGGTTCTCAGGCCCAGAGGAGGATTAGGGCAGATTTCATGTAGAACGTAGCAGCTATCCCTGACCTCTGGTTCTTTACTACAACCCTGGAACTGCTGACTGGTAAGGTCTGCGTTCACGAACACGGTTGAGTTGGAAAACTTTTTGAGGGTCCCTCAGTTCGCTGCTATCAACACATGACACAAAGAAAATGGGACCTTCTTCCCTCGACTGAGCCGGGCCTCGAGTGTGGGCCTCACATGTGGGCCCACCTTGCACTGCTGTAGGATGAAGGCCGCCAGGGAGACGAGCCTCAGTTTGCTGGGAACCAGTGTCACATGCTGATCGAGACTCTCCGGAATCGCAAAGCTGTCCGGCTCAGCACCAGCTGGGAGAGGGGAGGCCTCAGGAACTGCTCTGCCCTTTGGGTCAGACTGGCCACGGTGTTCATCCAGGACAGAAATCCTGACCGGATTGAGCAAGCTGATATCAGCTAGCCGTGTCACACCTTGGAGCAAAAGTGAAAGAGGCAAAACAGGTGACAGGCACACAGTGTGAGGTTAGTCTCATACGCGCACCCCCCACACCACACGTCCAGGCTGATGAAGAGGCTCCCTATGGGCAACACCAGGGCCGCAAGGGCCTGCCCTGTGCTCGATCTGGTGGAGGAGGCCCACTGATTCCGCACCAGCATTTCTCAGCTGTGACCTGGGCGAGACCACTGAAAGGGGCACTAACAGCTGTCTCCCCCGCCCCGCCCTGGAAGGGTTCTACAGTTCTATCTACTGATAAAAGGGTGTCACAGGATTCTGTCATAGGGTTTTACAGGTTTACAGGTCTTCTCAGAACCTTTATTGTGCTGACACACACCAGGAATTTCTAAGAGCAGGAGGAAACGTGTGGCATTCCCCAAACTTCTGAGCACAGAATCATGGATTATCTCTCAAAATTAATGTTACTTAGGATTCATTTTGAGAACTGGTATGTGCACACTGTCATAGGGCCGGTAAAACGTGTAAACCAGACCTGAGAACATGCGAGCTGGGTTGTGTTGAGAGGGTGACTGCCAAGCCTCAGTGCCCTGTCTATGAAAGAGAGCTCAGAATGTCCATCTCATGAAGATAGAGACAGAAATGAACTTAGGTCTCTATTTAAGGGTCAACGCTCTTTGAAGAGAAAGGCAGGCTGATACCCACAAAAAAACCTCATGAAACCTCTGGATGGACGGGAGTCAGCCTCTTCTCTTCCTCTCACCCGGCCACGAGCACCGGAAGCACTCTCCTAACTGAGGTGGCTCTGGATCTGCCCTGCCCTCCGTCCCACACCCTGGGGAGCAAGGGAGAGCCTGATGTGACTGGAAGAGGGAGGCAAGACAGGAGTCTGAAAAGGCAGTGCTTTAGGGACACCTGCCTCCTCAGCTTCTGCCCCCAGCGCTAAGAACCACTGCAGACAAATGACACCCGTTACATCTACGTCTTCCCTCCTGGTTAAGAACAAAGAGCATTCCTTTTCAACTCACCTTCTGTGAGTGTCGCCGACAGCAAGACGTTCTGTCGTTTCTGGCACTCAGCATTTATAGCATTGAGTATCACTGTGATATCCTTTTCAAAACCCAAATCCAAGATTCTGTGGTTTCAAGAGAGGGAATTTTACTCCACGTGCAAAGTAAAGACTGTAATGAGCCAGCAGAAGCAGCTCTTTTCTGCTGCTTTTCATGCTTCTGGGTGAGGCTCACCTGTCTGCTTCATCCAAAATCAGCCACCGTATCCGACGAAAATGAATGTTCTTTGTGGATTTTATATGGTCCACCAGTCGCCCAGGAGTTGAGATAAGAATATTTATTCCTTTGCGGAGTCTGTTTAAAATTATATATCATAAAAGAAAGTAAATCAAACGGGCCTATATCAATAGAAAACACCAGAAATAGGCACAGGAGACAGATTCATGTCTAGTACCAACATGCACAGCGTGAAGCCGTGACAAAAGCGATGACAAATGGGTACAAAGATGTACCTGAGTTTCCATCTTCCTCCAAAGTTTCTTCCATATAGAATGTAATTATTAAGATCCAAAATTATATTAAATTCATAAAATCTTAAATTTGAAAGGAATCTTTACTATATAATCCAATGCCCTTTCTCTGATCCATGGATCCTTTCTTTCTAGAACATTCCAGATAGACGGTCATCTAGCCTGTTCTTGAAGGTTTCTGTGCCAGGGAACCTCCAACCTAAAGGAGTTATCCCACACAAATGTGATCTAACGGCTGGAATGTTTTCTTACACCGAATCTTTTTTGTAACCTCCATACAATGGGGGCCCAGCTTTGTCCTGTAGACTAAGGAGAATAAATCTAAGTTCTTGTTCCCAAACATCCTTTACCCCATATTTCCATAGCAATTAAAGCTTCCAATTTTTAGCTGAGTATATTTTCCAGCCTCTTTTGAACTTAAGTATGGTCGTGTACCTATGTTCAAGCATGGGATAGAAGGACCAAGGGAATATGCAGAAACCACAAGGATCTCTGGAGGGAGAACGTATGATTATCTTTGTTCCCGCTGGCAGGGAACAAGATGTAATGGCTGGAGCTCTAACAACTCGCTAAGAATATGGAGTATCCTTAAAAATGGAAGCCTCACTTAGTGGTACAAAAAGATAGAAGGGACTTAGATCCTGATACCAGAGCACCATGCCAGCCTGGGATGGGTTACCATCAGGCTTCTTAAATGTGAAAGAAAAAGAAAACTGCCATATGTTTGTGCCACTGTTGTTTGTTGTTGTTATTTATAGCTGAATCAAATCTAACCAATACCTTTAGTTTTCAAGTTTAATATTTACTCCTGATTACAAACTACACACAGGACTGGGTGTTACTACTGAGCATTAAGATACAATACAATAGGGCGCCTGGGTGGCTCAGTTGGTTGAGCGACTGCCTTCGGCTCAGGTCATGATCCTGGAGTCCCGGGATCGAGTCCCACATCGGGCTCCCTGCTCAGCGGGGAGGTCTGCTTCTCCCTCTGACCCTCCCCCCCTCATGCTCTCTCTCTCTCTCATTCTCTCTCTCAAATAAAATCTTTAAAAAAAAAGATACAATAAAATGTTTCAAAAAGCATACAATTTGGGATTTACCTGTTGCAACATTTTCTCTGACCCCCATTACCACTTCTAATACAGAACTAGGAATCAGTGTTTTGGATATAAAAAGCAAAGTTTAGAGCATTATGTAAGTTTATGATCTTGTTTTTGTAGAGCCAAACAATAAGACCCTAAACTCCCAATGCAGACAAAAGAGAACTGCCAAGAGGGATGGACACCAAACAGGGGGGACTAAGGGATGCTGGGGGGGGGGGCAGAACCTAAGAGTATAGTGAGCATCGCTACCAACCACATCAGAAGAGAACCCCTTGTAGGTTCATCAGTCTTTCTTAAGACAACACCGTCAGGAAGTGACCGCTCCCTGCTGCCTCAATCTGTCCCTATGCTCTGGGACTATGAAGCACAGTTTGAGAAAATGCTTTCTCCAGGTTTAGAAGGACCAAAGCTCATTGAATAGGACAGCAGAACAGACAGATCCAAACAGGAATGGATAACAAAGGTCCCCATACCTGGCCTTTTCTGATTTCCTTCTCTCTCCTCCCATCAACACTCCAGGCACAATCCAGGTAAATGGCTACGGAATGATATCAGACAAAAATCAGTGAAAAGCCCCCCCCCCTTTAAAGATTGGATTTATTTATTTGACACAGAGAGCGAGCCAGAAAGCATAAGGTGAGGGGCAGGGAATGGGAGAGGGAGAAGCAGACTCCCCGCCGAGCAGGGAACCTGATGTGGGGCTCAATCCCAGGATCCTGGGATCATGACCTGAGCCAAAGGCAGACACTTAATGAAGTAAGCCACCCACCCAGGTGCCCGATCAAAGCCCCCTTTACTGAAGACACAGAGACTGATTCCAAATTCTTTTTCCTTAGAGAAGCTGGAAGGGAAGACCCAGGCTTCTCATTGTAGGAGGTGTGACTGTGCATACACAATTCCTAGACATTGCCCCTGCTGTGGATACTAGCAGCAGTCACTTAAATTACAGCTCTATAGTTTCTAGCACAGCGAGAGAAATGGGAGCTTTCCAAATGATTCCAGTAGCTTCTCTGCCTTTCCCCATGGAGCCCGAGTTGAAAACACATTTCCCTAAGTCTACTGCCTCTTTTTCCTTTCTGGGTACAATAAAACCCAAGCACAAACCTTCCTTTCTCCCCACCCCTGACAAAAGAAAGATCGATTCTCGATCTAATTTGGTAGGCTGGCAGACTTTGGCTCTGAAGCCCTCTCTCGCTTCTTTCTTAAACCCTACGTGTGGCTCTCCTGTAGCTTTCCATGTGATCACTTCGTGGTTGTCCCTGTGAGTCTCCACGTGTGGCTTGCCAGGGACCATGGTGAACAAACCACAGGACTATAAGCAAAGGAAACACTAGTCAACTAAGCTAGAAATCAGCAGTTAGTAAAGTCTAGATCAGTAAAATCCTACAAATTATACCTGGACAGAGCAGAGAAACCCAGGGAATCCAGAAAAACTGAAATAATTCCTTGCCTTTTGAAGACGAAGACTGGTAGACTTTTCTTTTCTCAAAAAGTCAAGGAAAACAAAGATAAAACTGAAGTCACGGCTCACCTTACCTTAAGCAGTTTCTGGACAGTGTTAAAGCTTTGCAGAGCCAGCTGTGAAGAGTGAAAAGTTACAAGTAATGAACGAGGTTGTTCCCACCTGCCCCCGCCGCCCCTGCCCTGCCTCAGCCCCAACCTTTTAAAAACCTTTAGACAATGTAAAGTGATTAGGATTCCAACTCTGACCTTAAGATTTAAGAAAAACAAAATCTGATATACAGCATCTACTCAGAACAATACACTTTGTTCTTACACTCCTTCTGGAACCTGTCAGTTTGGAGAATGTGGACAGAGATACTGCGTCCACTCCTTGGACATGTACAAAAATAGTGTCTTGTGCTCCCTCTGCTGGCTCAAATTCCCAGAGTGCCACACAGAGAAGTACAAGTCTACGGTGCACACGGATGGAGAAGCGGAACAGCATCACCCTGAATGTGCCTCCCTTCAGGAAGACAGAGAACAGAATACGCAGGAGGGAGTAACCTGGAATAGCGGTCAACAGGCTAGCCTCTGGGCACACTGCTTTAAAGGTCGTAGGAGGTACTCTTCGAATATGCCAAATAGAGCACTGAGAGGTGGTCACTCCCCAAGTTTACTAAAGGAACAAATTCCAACAAGCCCAGTGGAAACCAGAGAAAGTGAAAATTAATGTAGGTTATAACCATTAACAACTATCAAGAAGCCTCAACATAATCCCTTTATCCAAAGATACGCATAGAGCTTCCATATGCTTAGTATTCATGATGCATCTTAGGGAAGTATCAAGTTTGCTGCTGTAAAAATTTAAATAGCTTCATGCCTGCTCCTTCACAGGACTGAGCTGAGATAGGGCACTGCAGGCTGTATAACAGGCTAAGTAGAAACCTCCATCTCCATGATCAACTCTCTGCAAGGAAGGGATTATCATTTGATATAGAAAACAGACACCCTGATCTAAACTTCCCTCTCTAGGCAAATAAAATAGATCAGATAGAAGGATTTCCACCAAGAAAGAAGAAAAATGTCAAGAAGCTTAACTTTGAAGAACAAGTAAAATTTTTGGTACAGTAGCCTCTTTAAAAAAAAAGTCTATTTTAGGGTCGACTGCTCTAATTTTTCATTAAGTTATAAAACAAACCAAAAAAGTAGAAAATGTAATTATTTTAATTCCTTTTAAAAGTATAGAAATTTATAGTGTCGTGGGTTTTTAGACAATAAGGAAATGCTTTTCCATACTTAGCTTATGATTTTCAAAAAGAGTACTCGAATTTTTCTTCTTGATGGGAACCAAAAGGATGGCCCCAGGCAAAGGTAAGGGTGCAGCAGGGAGAAAAATGGTAAAACCCACTTTTAAATTCAAAAGGATCTTACTTCCAAAAGGAAAGTACCTGCTTACTACCCATCCCGCAAGTGAGACTGCTTACCTCTCTTGTCGGCACCAGTACCAGGGCATAGGGGCCATCACTGCGCTATTGACACAGAAGGAAAGGAGTGCTGTGAGTGGATGAATGAAGGTCACAGGCCTCCAGGTGGACAGAACTCGAGGGTGGCCACTTGCACACGTCAGCAACAGTCTCATTAAGAAAGGGACTCCGATGCCCACTACCCTTATTATTATGCAACCTTTAGAACAACCTAGCTTGTTCTAAAGGTTCCAGCCCATGCAATCAGACAAGAGAAAGAAATATGTATAAATCTGCAAAGTAGGAGGTAAACCTGTCATTGTTAGCAGATGATATTTTATCCTTAAAAAAAAAAAACCAACCTGAAGAGAATCAACTGAAAATCTACTACAAAAAAGACAACTCAGTGGACTAGCTGAATGCAAAATTAATATACACAATCTACAGCCTTCTGATGTAAAAAAGTTACAAAATACAGTGGAAGGGGGAAAAAAATCACAGCAGAGCAGCAACAAGAAGCTTGACAAAAAATGTTCAAAATCTGTGACAGACATTTTAAAACACTTCTGAGGAGCATAAAATAAAATTTGAATAAATGGGAAAATGTATCCTATTCTTGGATATGATGCTTCCATATTACAAATACGCTAACCCTAAGTCAACCCACCAATGTAATGCAAACCTAACAAAACTGCCACAAATATGCATATATGCACACAACATATATAATACTTATATTCAGACAAGCTGATTTCAAAGTTCCTATGACAAATAAATGTGCAAGAATAACCAAAATGTCTGAAAAACATCAGATGTTAAAACAATTTAAAACCAACGTAATTTAAAAAAATTGAAAGTGGCATATAAATTGAGATTACAACAGCAAATAGAACAGAATCAAGTATGCACAGAATTACAGGAAATAAGGTGCATTTTGTATCAGTAGGGAAAAGATAAATTATTCAGTCTTCAAGAACAAAGTCAGAAAAGTCAAGGTGGAATCAAGTGAGCCTTTTTACAGATGACATAAAACTCAGAAACTATAAAAGAAAACACTAATAAATTCTATTATGTAAAAGTTTTTAACTTCAGAATGGGAAAATAATACCTAAACGAAATCAAGTATAAATGACAAAATGAAGGGAAAACATGCCACACATAAGAGAAAGGCCCAATTTCCGTAGTTTACAAAGGTCTATGATTCAAATAAAAAATAAAAATAAAAAGACCACAACAACTTAAGTAGAAAAATGGAGAAAGAACGTAAATAGCCAATTTCTGGAAATAAGAATTCAAAACATGGCTTTCACACATGTGAGATGTTCAACTCCAATGTCTGCCAAATGAGCCAAACCAACACAGCGGGTGGTGTCACGAGGGCGCGGGCGAGCAGGGGTTCCTAGGTGCCCTGCTGCGGGGAGGGTGGCTTCACCCATTGGAAGTTCAACTGTGGCGTCATCTACCAAATAAACAGGCCACTTCCACTTCTGGGGATTTCTCTAAAAGATGCACCCGTAAGTACGCATAAAAAATAAACATTTTACAGACTGTGCAGTATGTAGAAAAGCCTTGTTTGTAGCAAAATACTGACATAATGTAAATTCTACCAAGGAGGGACTGATATGGTAACTTACGGTAGCGACAGGCAGCAGGATACTAGGCAGCCATTAAAAAAGCAAGGCCGATGGGCAGGGCACTGCTAAGAAACTATCCCCAAACATATCAAGAGAACAAAAGCAAGGTACACATCATGCACAGCAAGCAACCACTTGTGTATCAAACCAAACACAAGAGAAAAACACACACACAGAAGCTAAAGGGGGGAGGGAACTCTGTACGCTCACACTTGCTGTCTCTGCAGAGATGAGCCCCCGGGAGGACCTGGCAACCCGCACCCTGAGAGAGCTGTGCTGCGTAGGGGAGAGGGGGTGTAAGACTTACTTCCCACCATGTACTGTTTGGTACTCTTTTTAATTTTTTAACATATACGTTATATCTAAAAAAATAATAACAAAAATAATAGTAAGAGAAAACAAAAAAAGTAACCCAATAAAGGTCTCAAAGTCAGTGGTGTCTTGCATCTCTAAAGTGCTCACAGACACTTAGGAATTAATCAAAACAATGTTGGTGCAGAACCTAAGTGCAGGTTTAGAGCAGATTCAATTACAAGCATGGTTTTCATGTTTTGCATAGGAAACATTTACACACAAGGAGAAAAGGATTTGGAATTCAAACTAGAGCCGTCTGTACTCGACATCAAGTCTGCGAGGCCTAGGCGAGGAATGGTAAACATGTTAGTACAACAGTATCAACGTGCCACAATGTGACGTTAGGAGATTCTGACATTTCAAAAGGTGTTACTACACAGAGAAGAAGAAAGAAAAATCAATTCCTCGCAGGGCAGAAGTGAGTAAAGAAGGATGGATGTGTTGTTAAAAAAAATCAGAGCCCAAATAACTGAAAGAGTGAAAACACAGAAAAGCAATCCGTTCCCATTCCATCACCAAAGTAATTTACGACTCTGCTGGGTGCCTTGAGTTTGCTGCTCCCTCCAGATAGGTTTTTTACAGGTCAAATCATTTTACAATGAACTCCAAGGGTCTCTATTGAATATTACTTGAAATAAATGAACTAAATTTGGACTTAGAGAACTCTTTTTACAGAATATTTCAATCTTTGAAATAGAAAAAATAAAAATAACAACATGGCTGGTGAACGTATCCAGATATAAGCAAATCAAATCGTTGCCTTTCAAACTAGCCACATGCCCACACCTTGGACAGTGACAACTACCGCTTCATGAGCAGGTACTGTTACTAAAAGCTGGACACCAGCTCTCCACGCTCCACGTGCATTAGCTCAGGAGCCTCAGGGTTACCCCAGGAGACACACACAACAGGTGAAGTCACTGAGACACAGAGGGATGAAAGGGTTTGCCTAAAGACACACTCGCACCTAGGCTTTGAGCAGAGCTGCCCACCACATGGCCTCCCTTAGGTACGTACTCTAATCTCTCCTGTCCTCAGGTCACCGGCCTATGAAATGAGACCATTGGGCTGGAACTACAGGACCATGCCAGCTCAAATATTCCCCAACTCTCCAACCTTACAAAAAACCAAAAAAAAACAAAAACAAAAACCCACTACTAGCAAGAAATTCTCCTAGAATTTATAAATGGGTAAGACTTTCCCACATTATTGTAATACCTGGCCTCTCTCCTCTAACTAGGTACCAGTACAATGCTAAATCCTTTATATGAATTATCTTACTGAAAAGTGCCCAATGGGAAGAAAAAATCAGTCACCAGTAGGAAATAAATTCCTCACTTATCCAACTCAGAGGAAACCAGTATTAATAGTTTCTTTCTTGTCTTTTTATGCACGCGTGCATGTGCACGCACACGCACACACACACAGAGTATTATTTATGAAATCAGATCAAACTGTACATACTGTTTTGTACCCTGCCTTTTTTCAATTTCATATGCAAGAACACTTGTCAAGTTCACAAAGAGAAATTGAAAAAAATACCACTTTTAATGTCTGTGTAAGGTTCCATCACTTGGATGTTGTGTAGGATTTGTTTTATTAATTTAAAATTATTTAAATAAAGTTAAAGTACAATTTAAAAACTCCTTTCGAAATAAATTTAGGCTTACAAAAAAATTACACAAATAGTACGAAGAACTCTCTTACACCCTTCTCCCAGCTTCCTTAAACGGTTATTAATTCTCAAAATCCCAGTACAATGATCAAAACCAGGGAATCAGTACTGACGTGAAACTGTGAATTAATCTGCAGCCCGTATCTGCCCTCACTGACTGACCTTGCAGCATCCCCTTCCCAGACAGGACCCAGTTTAGGACCACATGTTGCACTGAACTGTCATGCCTCCTTCGTCTCTTTTAACCTGGGGTAGTTCTTCAGCATTTCTGTTTTGGATGACCTTAATACTTTCGAACAGCATCAGCCAGCTGCGTTGGAGAAGGTCTCTAGATCTGCGTTTGTCTGATATTTGCTCAGAATTAAATCCGGGTGACACCTTTGGGGCAGGACAACCACAGAAGTGGCGCGGTGTCCTCTGGGCACCTATCTGGAGGTGCATGAGGCCGACACGTCCCAGCACTGGGGATGCCCACACTGATTGCCTGGGTGAAGTGGTAGCAGCCAGGCTCCCCAACGTAAAGTGACTGTTTGCCCTTTGTGATTAAGACGTATCTTGTAGGGAGATCCTTTGAGACTAACTAGGTAAATATCCCATTTTTCATCAGACTTTCACCCCCTCATTTCAGCATCTGTGATGTGTGACACAGTATTACTAAGGCAATGGCCAGACGGTGATGCTCTACTCCATCACTTCTATGTTTCTCCACTGGAATTCTACTGTGCAAAGGGTCTGTCCTCCTCCCGTCTGCTTATCTATTTACTCAATAATTTGTTTCTGTCAGTTTGTACTCATGGATGTTCGTTTTAGCCTGTGGGCTATTATCCAATGCTATCACTACTTGCTTGTCACTCAGTATCAGGTAGGGTGGACACATGCCTAATTCTATCCGTCCAAAATGAAAAAAAAGAAGTAGCCAATTAACTCCTCTCCTCTGCTTGTGTACCCACCTCACTTCCTATTTCAGATCTCACCACATCCTCTCCACTGAGGATAATCAGGACGTATTTGTGGGACTCTGGGCTGGGTCTTCAAATGATGCCTGCGCCTCTGGAGCCTGGCAGTTAACGTGCCTCCTACAGGACCTGGGGAACCCAATTTTGGCCCCTCTGGCCCAGGCACTAACTAAGTGTGTTTCCCAACTAAAGACAAGTATTCTACCACTGCTCCCCAAGCTTCCATTTCTTTCTGTAAACTTAGGGTAATAGTAATACCTGTAACTCACTGGGTCTGGGGTGGTGTTTAAGATTCAAGAATATACAACACAGGCAAAGAATCCAGCACAACGTCTTACACGAGGAACATGTATTTTACACGTTTCCTCTTAGACCTGCCGTGATGATTACAAAATATAGTTATTCTATTCTACTCTGGGCACAATCCTCAGATGCAATGTGTTTATGTAATAAATGAATCAAAAAGAAGAAAATAATGTTAAATGGAAACAGATTCTTTTGGTCCCAGAATTACTGCTTTGGTTCAGGTCAATGCTGCTTATGTACTATGAGCAATAACAGAAAAACACTATACTCACCTGTATTTTTGATTTCATTGCTTGAAGAGACTGGACCACAGGGATGCAGTAGGCAAGTGTTTTACCTTTTAAAAAAGTACAAAAGCAATTAAAATCACAGACCCTACAGATGTTAAGAATAGCAAAGACAGTAAAGAAAATGGGCTCTGCTACCTTTGGGTAGCACTCAACTCGGGACAGGAAAAGCGCACATCCTACATCCAAGAGAGGCGAAAACGGAATTTACCTGTCTGCCACAACCCCCAATTTTGTTTGTAAATCCAGTACTTCCCAAAAAACCTGCAGCTTCAGCTCCTTTATCCAGCTAACAAGGGAGACAATGACACATTTCCCAAGTTACACAAAACCTCAACTTGAGGACTACCCCTCAAAGCTAGAAAACTCCTTGAAAGTCATCCTTAACCGTGCAAATGAACTTTATGGCTAAGTGAACGACCCGCACGGCACTGATGTGCTTAGGAGCCAGTCTGAACCCTGAGCCAGCCTCTAAAGACCGTGGAGAAACCACGAAGCAAAAGCTTCGGGTTTCCACCCACCTGAATGGTGGCTGAGCTGGGAGGCGTGGTGAATAGCCAACCTGCCATTCTGGGCACAGGAGGGGCAGAAGAACAAGTCTACAGACAATTTTGTAACATGCAAAACCTGTGTTCCAACTGGCATCCAAACAGTGTGTGCTCATGCCAGAGCTGTGCTTTAGTATCAGAAATATTCATCCCCCACTGGAGTGAGGAGGGCAGCTCAGGTCACAGATGGTGGGACTGGGCAGAGCCCTGGCAGAAGCTGACTACCTCCCGATCGTTCCTGACCACAGCACAACCAACCACCCCTTTCCTTTCACTAGGGGAACAAATTTGGGGTGCTCATCAAGAGCAGGCACGGCCTCCCTCCTTCCCCCAACAAAACAAAGCCACTGCCGCCACAGACAGACACTTTACTATGGAACCTACTATGTGAGTGTGGCCTAGGTATCAGGGGAAAGGGGGCAGAAGTTAAGTGACGACTGACCTGAGCCTGTCTGCGATCTCACCAGAGCATCTCTGCCTTCCAGCAACGCAGGAATACTTTGCTTCTGAACGCTTGGGCCACACAAAAGAAAGAACACATGCTGAACTATAATATTTTACCCTCTCCCGTTTACAGGCAGAGATGCAAGATACACAAATCACACCCGCCCCCATGCTTTGCTGCATCTGCCAACTGCTACCTCAGAAGTCACCTAAACATTCAAGCGAAGGTGCTGAGAAACTTTTGATGATTGGAGGGATAAAACCTCAGTTAAATTTCTGGAACTCAGCTGAAAATGCTGAGGCAAGCCAGGGATTGGCGGCTCCAGCAAACAGATTAAAAAGGAAAATGGCACAGGCATGATGTCAAGCTGGAGGTACCACGAGAGCATACTGCCCCCCTCGCCCCCTCCTCGCCTCCTGTGACAGGCAGGGAGACACAGTAAGATGTGACGGAAAGATTCCCATGCAAGAGAGTACCAGGAAGCTTGTGAGCCATCCAGATAGCCTGGAGCTGCTTCCCAGTCTCTAAAAAACTGAGGTGTGACTATCATACACACACTAAAACGTGTGTCCACACATGTATTTAAAAACAAACAAAAAGGGCACAGAATTCATTTAAATTTGGTTGATGAAACTGAACAAAAAAAATGGGTAAGGGGGGTCCTCCTTTTATTCAAGATTCTTATTAACTTGTACATATAAGTAAAATGTGACGATTAGTAAAATGTAAAATATAAAGCATACATACTCACAAAAAGGAAGTTCACCTCTTCTCTACACCTTTTACTATTTTCCAAGACTCATTACTATTAAACATTCAAAAAAATTTTTTTCAATATTCCATTATATCTGACCAAGTATTTAATCTTTCTGGTTGCCTCTACTTCTTACTACTAAAAAATGACCAGATAGTACTTCTGAAACAAATAACGCAAGATATGTTAAGAAAAAAGAAAAAGAAGAAGATAGGAGAGGAAGAATGAAGGGGAGTAAGTCGGAGGGGGAGACGAACCATGAGAGACGATGGACTCTGAAAAACAAACTGAGGGTTCTAGAGGGGAGGGGGTTGGGGGATGGGTTAGCCTGGTGATGGGTATTAAGGAGGGCACGTTCTGCGTGGAGCACTGGGTGTTATGCACAAACAATGAATCATGGAACACTACATCAAGAACTAATGATGTAATGTATGGTGATTAACATAACAATAAAAAATTTTTAAAAAATGACCAGATAAATTCCATATTGTGGACATATTATCTTCAGGGTAGCATGGACAGCAGCGGGATGACATGCAGACATCTTCTGGACCGGTTCAGAGCTGACAACAGAAGTAGTTGGGGACTCAGTCTCTCCATTTAACAAGTGGGGGAACTGGGCGGTTAAGTGGTGTGTCAAGCCCTGGATGGGCAACAATCCGGCAGTGTTCTCTAATACGAAGACACAAATTTGCTCTGTGCTCCACAGATATTCAAATTTCACTGGTCATACCCATTCAAGTCTTAACAAAAGCAACACTGGCCTGGAACCCTTACCTGGTCATACTAGTCATGTTTAAGACCGTATTTATTGTGGAAATCTAAAAGAGAACACACAAAATAAATATTTTTAACTACCGATTTCTTGGCACAAATATAAACATATCTGTTTATGCAAATGAGGATGCAAAGAAGCAGAAGATACTGGGATAAAACCGATGGCCATGTTGAAGTTCTTCCAACCAGTGAGTGTCACCTGGGGGTGGTTCTGCCCACCATCCCCCCCTGCCCCCCTACACACAGACACAGACACACACACACACACACACACACGGCAATGTCTGAAGCAATTTTTGTTGTCCCAAGTGGGGCAGGGGATGCCACTGGTATCAAGTGAGTAGTCATGGAGTGCTGCCGAACATCCTACCGTGCACAGGACGGTGCCCGTGACAAAGAGTTATCCATCCCCAAATGTCCGCAGCACGAACCTGCTCGATGTCCCTGCTCAAACCCGTAGGTAAGAAAACAGCTTATGTAAATAACCCTAAAGCAGTGAGCTGTGACCATAGGAGCAAAGGAAATCCAGACTCCCTGAAAGTTAATGCATTTTTCTCTTACTCATAAATAAGAGTGGAAACTTCATCACGGTCAAAAAAAAAAAAAAAAATTAAAAAAAAAATCCATTTGTTCGTAGAATATCTTCATTCAATTTAACAGCAGACTACCCTTGATGTGAAAATGCCAGCTCAGCTTCCTCTCCTGTGGTCACTGTGACCCCTGCCACCCAGATCAGCCTCCACGTCCCATCTACCCACTAATTAGGAGCTTGTCCTAGAGTCCAGTAAGTGGAGCCCCAGGCCTAATCTGAATTAGGTTAGGAAAGTGTTTAGTTCTTTACAAAGGGGGTGGGGACGGAGATAAGGGCGGTGAACAGTAACCTAGGCTCACTGGGAATGTCCTCGAACAGCATCTTATCGATCTAACTTCACTCAGGTTAATCTGGAGCAGAAATAACCATTCTTTGATTTTTCTTCCTAAAACTGTCATTTCCCAGACATTCCCAAGAAATTAACCACACTGAAAAAAACCCATCACACAAGACACTGAGTGATACTTACTAAATGTGGGTGGAGGTCCAGTTCATGAAAAGCATCTGAAGTGAACACCTTTTCTTGCACCTGCTTTACTACAGGTCTGCAAATGACGAACAAAACCCAGGCGTCAGTTCCAATCGACAGAGAAAAAGGCAGAATACACTTAACTCCTCCTATTCCTGAGTGCACGTGCCCCTGAACATACCTGTGGAGCTCTGGGATTTCAGGGTTGTTTTTAAATAACGATGAAGTCCTAACGCACGGTTTCTGTTCTCGGGGTCCATCACTCACACCAACCAAAGATTTCTTCGGAGAAAACGTTTTCCGTGCCTTCCCCTTAAAAGTCCTTTGTGTTTCTTTAGCAGCAGCTTTCTTGGCCGGGAGAAATGATGCCTCGTTCCTCCGTTTCACTGGGGGAGCCTCACTGGATGCTTGGTGTTTTCTTTTGGTGGCCTCGGCTTGCTGTGTTGTTCCCAAAAGGCAAGAGCAACAAGAGATGCATTAGTCCATGAAGACAAACCTCAGAGTGAAGCCTGACTGCCCACAGAATTGCATCTCTCCCTGCAGAGATCATTATGCCCCATATGTCAAGCAACAGTTTAGGGTCTGCAATCAGATTCTTTGACTCAGTTTTTTTTTTTTTTCCAAAAAGAAAAAAACAAAACAGAACAAAACACAAAAATTTCAGCTCATTCACACACCAGACCTCACCATCCATCCTCACCATCAACTCAACCAAGATGAGGGTAAGGATCAAGGGAGAAACCTTTGTGGGGCTGAACATGAACAAATGGGAGTCTCTTTTAAGGGAAGAGAAACCCACCCTGTGAAGTGTGCACGCTAAGTCAATCCTTACTCCTAGATGTCCATCCACACAAAAAGAACAGGGGAGAGGGGGAGCGCATCCTCTCTCTCCATCAACAAAGCCTGTTGGTGGCTACACATGGGAGGCTGCATCCCAGCCCATGCCCAGGAAGCAGAGACCTTCATTACTGCTCTACCCCAGAGTGCTTGGATCGCTGTCATCCTCTCCCTCATGCTGCTCCCCCAGATTCAGATGGCTTGGAGATGATTCCTACTCCCGTTTCCATTCCAAATGAGAATTCTGCTCCATCCATCACTTCTACCACAATTATTTCCAACTCTCCTTGCCTTTCAGGTCCCCATCTGATCACCAATTACAGGCTACAACACTCGGCATTTTCTTGCCTGTTGCTTATTTCTGTAACATGGATGTGGCTACGTGCGTCATGTCCAAACTTCTCCCAGGAGAAGAAACAGCCAATTTTCTTTGAACAAACATTCTGTTTTCTTTGGTCTTCTCTTCCAATTTACACGTGAATAAAAAACATCCCCTGAGTAGCCAGGGCTTATTATTCTGGCATTTTGGTTTCTCTTGGAATGTTATTTCCCCCTTAGCTGGAAATGACGGATTCCATTTACACATCAGCTTGCTTTTGGCCATGACTGTCAGCTTCAGGCTAACCTACCAATAACAACATTTGTTTGTTCCTGACAATTACAGGACTCCTGTATCTAAATAATTTAATAAATACCAACTTCGAGTATTTACTATTAATTAACTATTGACCTGCTCCATTTTACAAATCTATTCTTACAAAGTCCCAAATTTATGAATGTTTAGATTAAAGAAAGAGATAAAAGTCAAGTTCCAGATCTGCTGAATCTTTTGCAAGGCACAATGTAATGTGCTGACATTCCTTGATTTATGGAACTCCGAGCATAAAAAGGCCTAAAAGCCACTCCCACCACGCATGGACTTCCTACTACAAGCTCCCTGACAGGTGGCCTTGCAGTAGGCCTTGCTTACACACCTTCCCTTTACTGCTCTCCATCCCTTGAGACACCAAATTCTAGGGGTTAGGAAGCTGTTTCTGACACTCAGACAAGATCTGCCACCTTGATCATCTATCTGCTAGTCTGAGGTTTGCTTTCTGCAGCAACAAAAAACAAGCTTACTTCCTCTTGTGCATCACATTCCTTCACACATCATCTAACTTTGTTTCTTCTTTGGACTAAACAGTCCAAACAGGACACAAGCTTTCAATCCTTTCTCATCCCAGTCACCTTTCATTCTCATGTCCACTGTTCTCTAAAACAAGTATTCAGAATTAAGCACAATATTTCACAGGCTTTCCACGGCTCTCAGGCTAAAATCAAAAACCTGTCATATGATCTACAAAGCCCTCTAGAAGCTGGACTCTGCCCATCCCACCAGCCTCAGCTGTCCTGGTCTTCCTTAATTCCTAGAATGTGACATGCTCCTTCCCTCCTCAGGGCCTTTGCACATGCTATTGCTATACCCATGTCTGCAACCCCCCTTTGGCTAGCTAACTCACTCATCCTTCAGATCTAAGCCTACTGGGTCCTCAGAAAAACCTTTCCTGACCTCTTCTCTCCACCTAGTCAGGCCAGGGCTCCCACTCGTGGCTCTCCTGGCACCCTTTTTCTTCGCACTCAGTACGATTACAAGCATAAAATGTAATGTTAACTGGTGTCGGTCCTCCCCATTAGACTGTAAACTCCATAAGGAAATGGACAAGTCCGTCCTGCGTGGCACTGCATCCCCTGTAGGGCTCAAATCTTCCCAAAGCAAGTGCTCAATAAATGTTCGTAAGACGATCGACACACATGGAATTATCCCTTCCCATAATGTGGCCACTATTCCACTGCTTGTTAGCTTTTCTGCCCCAGCATCCACAACACATTCATTTAAGAAACCGACTCCTCAACAGCTGTCAACAAGTAGCTTGGTTCTGAGAATACAAGGCTGGAAAATTAGCCAAGCCCTTGAGGAGATCGCAGATTAGTGGAAGAGACAAAAGTATAAAACCACAAACCCAAACCTATATTTGTACTCAGAAGAGGTGCGTACAAAGGATTACAAAAGCACAAAACAAGACTACCATGTCCTACGGCAAGGGGAAAGGAGGCCAGGAAACAGAAATGCTTCAGAGGTGGCATCTGAGCAAAGAGGAGCTAGGATGTACCTGAATCTACTAAAAAGTCAGCTCTACAACGTTAAGCAAATTACCTCCCTCTGAGTCTCTGTTCCTGTACCTGTAAAATGAGCGGGTTCTGGCAGATGACCTCTAAGGCCTATCTAGCCCTAAAAGTCTAAATACTATGTCTCTGGTATTAATAAATATACCAGATCCCAGGCAACATGCTAAGTACTTAAGAGTTATCTACTGTATCAATACAGGTACTGGTATCATCCCATTTTAAGAGAGAACACTGAGGCAGAGATGTGAGGTAATTTGTTCCAGGATCATTGGGGGATCCAGGTTTTGCTCAGGCCCTGATTCTACACCCAGGGCTCCTGAGGATTATGCTATAATACTATTTATTAACTGTATCCTGTTTGGTTGGAAAACATCATGTGTAGCTTCATCCCTTGTTTGTTTTCTAGAAGGATATACACCAAAATGTTAACCAGTTACCTCTGAGCATGGCAATGATGGGGTTTTTCACTTTAACATACTTCCCCTATTTCCTACAATAACCTCGTATTACTTGAATTGTCAGAAAACATTTTTAAAAAGAAAACACCATATACTGTTACATATAGCATCACTTAAGGTCTTGAGGCCCTCCCAAATTCACTATACTAGTTACCCGTCCCAAATCCAGGCCACTGGCAAATTTGATTGGCATACCTCTAATTCTCATTTAAGACAAAAAATGCAGATGCGGACGAGGGCACTGCAGACACCTGTCATCATCTTATTAATACACATCCTTCTGACACAGTGGTTCAAGCGATCAAAAAGCCAGACATCCAATTATTATTCCTTCAACTCACTCAAGGTGTTAATAGCGCTTCCTCTGTGTTACTAGGCACCTCCACAGCACAAGCTCCCCACTGACCTCCAGACACAGAAATTCCATTACTCAAAATGAAGCCAATACGACTTTATTTACCATTGGCATTTATTAAGTGCTTCTGTGGGCCAGAAAATATATAGAGTCTTTACGTATATTATTTCATTTACTCCACACAATAACTTTATATAAAGTAGACACTTTTGTTGTTTTTATCTATCCTTTATTTGGTGGACAATTTTATGTCTACCCTACATTTTACAATCGTTTCACAGATTGGAAAGTGAGGTTCAGAGAGGTGAAATAACTCCCCCAAGTTCACAAAACCAGCACGTTGCAAGGTGGGACTCTAATCCCAGGTCTGTCCAAGCCCCATGTTCCCAGGGGCTCTTCGGGACTTCCCTCTCCTCCTCCCAGAAGCAGCGACCCCACTGGCTAGCTGAAAACTCCTACTCCCAAACCTCTAAATCCTAAAGCTTGACTATCACTGAAAAACCACCAAAGAGAATCCTTATATGAACTCGAGGAATATCAGCTTCAACACACTGGTGGAACTGAACTTCGGCAACTGTCAATGGAATTACCTGTTGCTTTCTGGAGAAAACACACACCTTCCTTGGCACGAGCTGGTATAATTTCTGGCCTCCGTGGTAACTCAGGATTCTACAACAGATTTTCTGCCCTGCAGCCCTCCTCTATTCCAGGAGAGAAGTCAACCATCCCAGAAACCAGTTTTCAGCTCTGGCTTCGTTTAAATTTAAAGCATCTTTCCTCTCCCCAGTGAGCAGGTTAAACTGCCGCTCCGTATTTCTCTTTCCGCACTGCACGCTGGGTGAGAATCTATGCTATTTTTGAAAGCTCTTGAAAAAGACCTCTAGTCCAGTCCTCGTTCCTGAACCAAACCAACCTCCAATGAGGCAACGGTGACTGAGAGAAGTTAGGAGGTGTGGCTGGCAAGTGCCCGGGCTGCCACTCACATCCCGGCGGCAGTTCCCAACTTGGGCTGGAATCAGCCTCCCACCCTTTACCCGACCTTCGGGACCCTACAACTTGCAGCCCGAACCAGCAGACGCCCCTCCACACCCGCTCCGCGGCCGCCCAGAACATCCCCGCTGCGTGGTGTTCCGAGCTCAGACGCGTGCCGTTCAGCGAATTCTCCAGAAGTTGCTAGACAGCCCACTTTCCCCCCTAACTCTGTCGGTAGTTCGAAACCCTACCCAGAGGCGAGGCGGCGGGCCCGGCCTCGGGTGCGGACCGCTCTGAAGCCGGGTCATAACTCACCCGCCTCGCCTGGGCCTGGCGGGGTCCCGAGAGCGTCCTGGGGGCGGCGGCCGGGGACTCCGGGACGTGGAGGAGAAGCGTGCCGGCGGCTGCCATGACACGCGGCGAGAAGCGGGCAGAGGCGGACACGGACGGGCGCCGGCACCGGCTAGCGCGGCCGGACCTCTCGAAGCCGGCCCACAGCTCTGCTCGGCCCCACGTGGGCGGCGCGCGAGGACCCCGCGTAGGTGCCCCGCCGGCTCCTGCGGCCGCGCCCCTTCCGGGTCCCCAAGGGCCCACGGGCCACGGCGCCGGGGTCTCCGGACTCGGTGGCCTCTCCTTTTGGCTTCCCTCGCGGCTTCGTCCGCGGCGGGCGATGCCACATGACACCCAGCCCTGGAGTTCATGCCCGTGAAGTTCTGTGAGTGCCTCAGAAACAAGAGGCCGTGTGCCACCTAGCCAACGTTTCCTTCGTTTGCTGCCAGGCTCGCGCTTCCTCGGCACTTTAGTTACCCGGGAGGTCTCTACAGGGGCCTGGGGCTCGGTCGCCCGGAGACGGAACCCTCGAGGCCCCCTTCCCCTCGACCACCTCCGCCGAGTCCGGGCGCTGCTCCGTCCTGCCCCCAGAGGAGGCGCGCTTTCTAGACAGGCAGCGCCTTGGCCACCTGGCAGGGCTGGGTCGCCTAGCAACGGCGGGGGCCTTCCTGGCTCGGCGGCGCTCCGGGCCTGAGGGGAGAAAGCCGCCGCGGAGGGCGCTGGGGGCCGGTGGCGGCGGCGGCGCCAAAGGCGGCAACGGGACGGCGGCGCGGGGTTGGCGCGCCCCGGAATCCGGCCTCTGCACTTGAGGGGAAATGAGCTCCGCCGACAAGGCCCGGGTGGGGCCCGCGGCCGACGGGCCTGCGCCGCCCGAGGAGGAGGAGGGCGAGGGGGGCGGCGAGGCGGGCGGGAAGGAGTCAGCGGCAGACGCGGCCCCCGGGCCCAGTGCCGCGTTCCGCTTCCTGGTAACTCGGCGGGAGCCGGCCGTGAAGCTGCAATATGCAGTGAGCGGCTTGGAGCCGCTGGCCTGGTCCGAGGACCATCGCGTGTCCGTGTCCACGGCCCGTAGCATCGCTGTGCTGGAGCTCATCTGCGACGTGCACAATCCAGGCCAGGACCTGGTTATCCATCGCACCTCGGTGCCCGCTCCTCTCAACAGCTGCCTTCTCAAAGTAAGTCACCCCCTGGGCCCCAGCCCTGGGGGCTCCTTTTGCCCGCCGCCCGCGGCCGCGTTACCAGTCCCTGGGGAATCTTGGCCTGCGCCTACCGGCGATTCCCCTCGTCGCATCCAGAGCTTGGGGCTGAGTGGTTGGGGTCGCCGTATTTAAAAGAAAACAAAACAAAAAATCTCGCAGCTGTTTGCGCCCAGTGTTCCAGATCACCCACCCCCCTTCCGACGCACACAGGTATCCCCGGAGCTTTCGTCGGAGCCAGGTCCTGCCTTCGCCCCGGCGCCTGCCCCACTGCTGGCGCTGATCACTCGCCGTGGTGCTTTCTGAGACTCCACCCCCTTTGACCCAACCCCAGACCTTGCCTCTACCGTTGCTGCTATTGTCTGGAATCGACTCCCTGAGGCCCCCTTGTCTGGCTTTGTTTACGGTGACGTGCCCTCCTCTTGTGCCTCTTCTGCTTTGGAGAAGAAAATTTGGTCCTTTTCATTGCCTCAGATACCTTAGCGACTTTATTATACGAATGTTCCTTCTCACCTTGAGCAGCTGGGTAGTTTAGTTTTTTCTTTTATAGCTGAAAATCTTTGGGATTGGGGTGAAAAGGAAAGCTTTTGGAAATAAATGCAGTTCTTAAACTTCAAGGCCTCTGTGCAGATTTAGTGTTTTCAGCTTCGTATAAATTAAGTTTACCTTCAGAACTTTAGGGTTCCTAGTTTTACTGTTTCAATATCACTACCTTCAAGTTTATTTTTTTTTCCCAAATTGTGGGAAAAAAAATTCCCAATGTGATTTCCCAAATCACATCGTTCATTAGTGGCTTAAAAGTATAAAAACTTTCCCTGTCTTCTTTGTAAATCTTTATGCATAAATGTGAGCTATAAAAAGTGTATATTCACTCATTTAGCAGATATTTGAATAGCCCCACGTATCAGCTAGGTGCTGATCTAGGTTCTGGAAATAAAGCAGTGTACAAAACCAACTTCCTGCCCTCATGGAGCTTACATTCTGTAGCAAGTCATGAACCAAGTACAACTGTAATATCAGATAGTGATAAGCATCGTAAAGGTATATATCTATGCCCGGAAAATGTGTTTATGTGAAAATGAAAGGTTTTTAAACTTTTTTCCGCACTGCCATTTTAAATATGAATCATTAGCTGTGGGTAGGGTGTAGGGAGCCCACACCTTTTTTTTTGTTTTTTTTTTTAGCACACTTGAAAGTTTTAAACAAACAATTTGTTGTCGAGTTAAATCACTGGTAGACTGATATGACTAAACCCTGAAGATCTTCTTGGAGAAGATATGAACAAATTGGTTTGAGTATAATCACATCAGGTAGATGGATAGTGGTAATACTGTGAAATTGAGAAACGGATGGAGGCAGAAGAAAGGGGCTTTAAAGGGTATATCCTCACCATTTCTAAGGATGTTCATGTGCACATGAACTAGAGAAACCTTTAAGTGTGTGTATCCAACGTGGTCCAGATTTAATGCTTTAATGAAGAATTTCTTCTTTTAATTCAATTTTTTTTAAAGACTTTGACAGAGAGAAAGCACAAGTAGGCAGAGCGGCGGGGAGAGGGAGAATCAGGCTCCCTGCTGAGCAGAGAGACCAATTTTGGGCTCTATCCCAGGATGCTGGGATCATGACCTGAGCCAAAGGCAGACACTTAACTGAGCCACCCAGGCGCCCCAGCAGAGAGGATTATTTAAGGCGGGGGAGGGGCAGAGGGAGAGAGAGATTCTTAAGCAGGCTCCATGCCCAGCACAGAGCCTGTCGATGGGCTCAATCCCACGACCCTGAGATCATGATCTGAGCTGAAACTGAGAGTCGGGATGCTTAACTGACTGAGCCACATAGGCGCCCCTAGCAGAGAGAATTTAAAGAATGGAAGGAATAGTGAGGGGAGGCACTTACATCAGGGAATGTTATCTGGTGGTGAATCTGAAGGAGACCTGAAAGAACGTAGGATTTGTTTTGTAAGAGGAGCAGAGGAAAGGGGCATCCATATAACAGGAATGAGTTGTCCATCTTATTCACCTACATAATTCACAGTTACTGTTTAAGTAATGATGGATTAACAGACGATCTCTTCTAGAGAGAGAAAGTGAGGTGAGGCCAATTTGGGAACTTCGGAAGGTCAGTCCGAAGAAGTTGGCTTCAATTTAGGAAGCCCAGAGGTGCTGTAACAGTTTCATAAGCATAGACTGGCCTGGGATGGTTCAGGAATATGAATCTGGTGGGCCTAGAGGCAAGAAAACGATTATTGGGGTCAGTATAAAATAGAGGGTACAAATTTGGGCTTTGGCACAAAACAGCAAGATAGGCCTGTCTGTACAAGGGGGATGATAAAATCTGTGTTATTTAGACTTTTTTTTTTTTTTTTTGAGAGAAAGAGAGAATGCACGTGCACAAGAGGTGGGGAGGGGCAGAGGGAGAGGAAAAGAATCTTAAGCAGGCTCCATGCCCAGCATGGGCATGGAGCCTGACATGGGGCTTGATCTCATGACCCTGAGATCCTGACCTGAGTCAAAATCAAGAGTCTGACGCTTGACCAGCTGATCCACTTGGGGGCCTCTAGACTTTTTGGAGGATTAAATACATATACATATGTGTGTGTATATATAGGTAAGTATATATGTACACGCAGATAATCACTTAGTACTAGCAGCCTGTAAATACTCAAAGTAATAAATTTAGTCATACAAGTATGAAGAAATAAGGGTCTGGATTAATACTGTAGCTGTGGATATGAAGATATCCATAATATTCTGATAAAAATTGGGACTCTCATTGGTTGTGCAACTGTCTAATAAGTAATAGGAAATCTTTTGTATTCCGCTTCTAATTGATCGATAGCTTGCCTGAAGTTAATTAGTGGCATCTTCTCCTCCTGTACTGTTCTTTGATATGCGCATCACACAAACCATCCATCAGTTAGCAGTCTTAGTAGACTAGGACCATTTGGTGAATGAATGCCGAGTTGTCCCTGCAGTTCTGAAAGAGGCCTCTGTTGGGTAAATCTGGGCTGCAGTGGTAGGAATGTAAAGAAGTCTGTATCAGTACTTTGATGGTTTTACCCTTTGGCAGCACCTAGGGATTTAAGCTGCTCAGAACTGTCCAGCTTGCCTTTGCTCTGACATGAAAGGTGGCCATTCTGCGGCCTGCATCAGATTAAATGTATGGCCCTGCTAGAAGGCTAGATGCTCAGCCCCTCTGAAGCTTTTGCTCTATGACCCCATTATTTAGATTATGAATTTCAAGAAAATATGCAGTTACATAAAATAGTTCAAATATTATCTGCTATTTGCAAGTTACTGTCCTGGACACTGAGTTTATGATATCAAGGAGACTGATATAAGTGAATGATATGAAAAGCAATAAAACCGTGACTTAAGAGTAATTTGTAGTTTTTCTTCCCATTGGACTGCTCATTTAGTGAATCATCTAATTGGATACAGTTCCAAATTCTAATAATATTTGTATAACTAATTTTATTCTGCATGAATTGTTAGGAGCATGAGAAAGTACTAACTCCATCCACATTAAGTTAAATAACTATGGGCTGTCTTTGGAATCCTATTCCTACCTTCAAGAAGCTTCTTGTAGAATAGCTTCAAGTGAATTTCTGTTCATTAGGTGCTTACAAAGGAATTAGCTGTTAGTAGTAATAGTGGCCAATTGGAAACAGGATTGTATATAATTAAATGATTGGCTGGGTGTGGTCCTCTGGGAGCTGGACTCCTATGTGATGTGCTTCTTGGCCATCACAGGCCATCATGTTTAAATTTGATGGCTGGTTTTGTGACATGGAGACTTGGAGGGGCAGTATATTCATTCAAACTAATATATGAGAAATTACTACACAAAACTATTCAGGGGCGCCGGCGTGGCTCAGTTGGTTAAGTGACTGCCTTCGGCTCAGGTCATGATCCTGTAGTCCCGGGATCGAGTCCGCATCGGGCTCCCTGCTCAGCAGGGAGTCTGCTTCTCCCTCTGACTCTCTTCCCTCTTGTGCTCTCTCTCATTCTCTCTCTCTCAAATAAATAAATAAATAAAATCTTTAAAAAAAAAAAAAACAAAACTATTCAGGTTTTCCCTGCTGTTGAAATCCAAGCTGCTCTCTATCCTGTTAAGAATTCTTCCTACAGTGAGTGAGACCAAGGGTTGCTTTTATTTCACCCTCTGCTGCTGTTTCGGGTTGTAGGTCCTGTGATGTTTACTTTTAGTTCTAGAGTAGCTTTTATTTGTAGTAAATTTACCTATTCTAAGGGTTATTGCTTAGTGTACAGTGTTATAAGATTTGGTGATTTTTATATCTACCCTTTATTTGGTGGACAATTTTATATCTACCCTGCATCTTACATACTTTTATTAGGTCTCATTAACTTTTACTTAATTCCCAGAGAGTATTTATCCTTCTTCTCCTCCTCCTCATCACTAACATTTATTGACACTTATTAATAGATGCTTTACAGGCGTCTGGCAGCTTGGCCAGTAGGGACTTTTTTTAATCTCAGGGTGGTGAGTTCAAGTCCCAAGCTGGGCGTGGAGCCTACTTAAAAGATGCTTTACATGTATTGACTTATTTAACTTTCCTAACGCTATGAGACAAGTATTATTGTTCTCTTTTTATCAATGAGAAAATTAGGGCCAGAAAGTTTAAGTAATTTGTGCAGGGTCACAGAGCTAGTGTGTGAGAGAGCCAGGATTTGAACCCAGGTAGTCTGGCATCATAGCACAGATTTTCAGGTGTTATGCTGTGCTTCATTCTGTCATATTTCAAATCTTATCTACCCATACAAAGCTCTGGGCTTTGATTAGCATTATTTTATTAATAGGCTAGCCAGCTGCACCTCTGTTTAGTTGGGCTTTCCAGTCTGTTTTTCTCCAGCATGTCCATTAGCATATCCAAGAGGCTACCTTAAATGCCTTTCTATATCAAGATATACTGCCTAAGACACCATTTTTCAGAGTATTCTTTAGGATAATATAGGATGACACTACCCAACAAGGTTCTATGGTTTTAAAAAAAAAAAAAAAAGTTTGGAAAACTCTTGGTTAAGTCAGCAGCTCCCTGGCCAAGGCATTTAATGTGTTCCTGAGACCCTTCAAGGAGAAATGATGTGTAACATACAACGTTCCCAAGACTTATTTGGCCACAGAACTCTTTTTCAAGAGACAATTTAGGGGAGTAGTATTCTGTGTAACACACTTTAGGAAAAGTTAGTCATCTCATTCATTTGTTGGATAACTTTATATCTACTTTTCTATGCTTATTATGTCATTTAGCAGTTTCAGCAGAAAGGAGAGTAAGATTAGATTTTTCCGATTATCCTATGCTGGTTTCTAATGATCACTTCTATCCACACAAATGTTTCTTTTTCTTTCTTTTAATATTTATTTGTTTAGGAGCGCCTGGGTGGCTCTGTCAGTTAAGCATCTGCCTTCAGCTCAGGTCATGATCCCAGGGTCCTGGGATCTAGCCTGGCATCTGGCTCCAGGCTCCCTACTCAGTGGGAGTCTGTTTATCCCTTTCCCTCTGCACCGCCCCCCACACACACACTCATGCTCTCTCTTCCTAAAATAGAGAGAAAGAGAGAGAGTGCGCATGCGACCATGCAGGGGGAGAAGGAGAGA
The DNA here is from genome assembly GCF_037043125.1 of Eumetopias jubatus. Classification (NCBI taxonomy): domain Eukaryota; kingdom Metazoa; phylum Chordata; class Mammalia; order Carnivora; family Otariidae; genus Eumetopias; species Eumetopias jubatus. The sequence continues at coordinate 91,180,409 of NW_028274821.1, forward strand.
GAGAGAGAGAGAGAGAGAGAGAGAGAGAGAGAGAGAGAGAGAATCCCAAGTAGACTCCCTGCTGAGCACAGAGCCCAACACGAGACTCAATCCTACAACCCATGAGGTCATGACCTGAGCCGAAACTAGAGTCAGACACCTAACCAACTGAGCCACCCAGGCACTACACAAACCTTTCATTGTTAACAACTGAGGGATTTTATTTCCTAGCAGGCTTAATGGTCTGTAATATTTGTTACCTATTTTTCGTTTAGGGGATATTAAAAAAAAAAATTTTTTTTTTTAATTTGACAGAGAGAGACACTGAGAGAGGGAACACAAGTGGGGGAGTGGGAGGGGAGAAGCAGGCTTCCCGCAGAGCAGGGAGCCCGATGCGGGGCTCCATCCCAGGACCCTGGGATCATGACCTGAGCCGAAGACAGACACTTAACAACTGAGCCATTAAAAATGAACTGAGCCATATAAAATATCCCCCATTTAGGGGATATTTTAAAACTATTGTATTCTGGTTTTCTGATACATTCCCAGTTATCCAAGCTTTATCAAGGACTAGTTAGTCGTGGAGTTCAGCATCTTCAAAGTTTATCCTGTGTCCTGGAGTGTAATTCCTCTGGGTTTGGGGACTTAAACTCATTTAGCGTGACTTTTATTATATCCATATATGTCTTAGGCTTGAATTCCTTTGTAATCATGTAATAACTATCCTTTCCAGTTTGAAGATCAGCCTCTACGTCAAAGGAGATTGTCACTAAATCTGAAAGATTCTGCTTTCTTTCTCTGGATCAATATCTCTAAAGACAGTAGGGTCAAGTGCTTTCCTCTTCCTGCTTCGTACATATCAGAAGACATACTTCAGTTGACTTCTGCTTTGTTTTGGCTTTAGCCTTCCTGGCTCTGGATCTCTTTCTTTTGGTCATTTATCTCATTCTTTGTCTTTAATTTCCCTTTAAAATCTTTTTAAAGGGGCGCCTGGGTGGCTCAGATGGTTAGGCGTCTGCCTTCGGCTCGGGTCATGATCCCAGGGTCCTGGGATCGAGTCCCGCATCGGGCTCCCTGCTCCTTGGGGGCCTGCTTCTCCCTCTGCTTCTCTCTCTCTCTCTCTCTCTCTCTGTCTGTCATGAATAAATAAATACAATCTTTAAAAAAAAAAAATCTTTTTAAAGAGCTTGCCATTGTACAGCCAGGCACTAAATAAATAGCAGTGCTGATATGTGTCACAAACTTGGAGAAGGGAGAGATGGGTGAAAGCCAGAAAGATCTCAGAAGGCTTCAGAGAGAGAATTAGACCTGGTAGGATGGATGGGATTTAGATAGGAAGACAGCATTCCAGACAAGGGGCCCAAGGGACTCAAGGAATGGCAAGTAGTCTAATCAGAGTGGACATTATTCTATAGAAACAGTGGACAGAGCTGGAAGTTGGAAGTTGGCTTTCAGCATAGTTTCTAAGTGAAATTTTAAATAGAAACTTAAAGCTCACATTTGTATCACAAAGACCTTGTAAAAATCCAAATATCCAATTGTATCAAAGATGTGTATGGGTATGTGTTTTAATGAATACTTAACATGTTTATGGTTTTGTGACTAGTTCAGCTAAATGCTCTGTTGACTCTGAAGGATCAAGTACATCTCTGTCATGGCTATTGCTTATGGCAGTTCTAAGAAGAATGTGGGAACCAGGCTTTGAATAATGGCAACATTTATTCTGATCCTTGAAAAAATTTTTACTTTCTGAGTAAGTACTCCTTAACTTTCAGACATGTACTTGATCTTTTAAATGCGTGTCTTTCAAAATTAACAGGATTGATACAAAATTCTGACCCAGTTAATACTGATTAATCAGTTAGTACACCTAAGTAATGTGAATGTATTCCTCTTAGAGTGCAATATTTATCTGATAGTTTTCGTATCTCTTCTTTTCAGGTTGGCTCAAAAGCAGAAGTTGCTGAGTGTAAGGAGAAATTTGCCACCTCGAAAGACCCCACAGTCAGTCAGACTTTCATGTTGGATAGGGTGTTCAACCCTGAGGGAAAGGCATTGCCACCAATGAGGGGATTCAAGTATACTAGCTGGTCCCCCATGGGTTGCGATGCAAATGGCAGGTGCCTCTTGGCAGCACTGACCATGGACAATCGCCTGACCATCCAGGCTAACCTCAACAGACTACAGTGGGTCCAGCTGGTTGATCTGACTGAGATTTATGGAGAACGTCTTTATGAGACCAGTTACAGGCTCTCTAAAAATGAGGCTCCAGAGGGGAACCTCGGGGACTTCGCGGAGTTTCAGAGGAGACACAGCATGCAGACACCGGTCAGAATGGAGTGGTCGGGCATCTGTACCACTCAGCAGGTCAAGCATAACAACGAGTGCCGGGATGTGGGCAGTGTGCTCCTGGCAGTCCTCTTTGAGAACGGTAACATTGCTGTGTGGCAGTTTCAGTTGCCCTTTGTAGGAAAGGAATCCATCTCTTCCTGCAACACGATTGAGTCAGGAATCAACTCTCCTAGTGTTTTGTTTTGGTGGGAATATGAGCACAATAATCGGAAAATGAGCGGCCTTATTGTGGGGAGTGCTTTTGGACCTGTAAAAATTCTTCCTGTCAATCTCAAAGCAGTGAAAGGCTATTTCACTTTAAGGCAGCCCGTTGTCTTGTGGAAAGAAATGGACCAGTTGCCAGTGCACAGCATTAAATGTGTTCCGCTTTATCACCCTTACCAGAAGTGTAGTTGTAGCTTAGTGGTGGCTGCAAGAGGATCCTATGTGTTTTGGTGTCTTCTTCTGATCTCCAAAGCAGGTCTCAATGTCCACAATTCCCATGTCACAGGCCTTCACTCACTGCCAATTGTCTCCATGACTGCAGACAAGCAGAATGGAACAGTATATACTTGTTCCAGTGATGGGAAGGTGAGGCAGCTGATTCCCATTTTCACTGATGTCGCATTAAAGTTTGAACACCAGTTAATTAAACTCTCAGATGTGTTTGGCTCAGTGAGGACACACGGGATAGCAGTGAGCCCCTGCGGCGCATATCTGGCTGTCATTACAACTGAGGGCATGGTCAACGGCCTCCATCCTGTGAACAAAAACCACCAGGTCCAATTTGTTACTCTCAAAACCTTTGAAGAGGCAGCTGCTCAGCTCCTGGAATCTTCAGTTCAAAATCTCTTCAAGCAGGTAGATTTAATAGATCTTGTACGCTGGAAGATTTTAAAAGATAAACATATCCCTCAATTTTTACAAGAAGCTTTGGAAAAAAAGATTGAAAGCAGCGGGGCCACCTATTTTTGGCGTTTCAAACTTTTCCTCCTGAGGATTTTATATCAGTCAATGCAGAAAACCCCTTCAGAAGCATTATGGAAACCCACCCATGAGGACTCCAAAATCTTATTAGTTGACTCCCCTGGAATGGGCAATGCCGAGGAAGAACAGCAAGAGGAAGGCACGTCTTCCAAACAGGCGAATAGGCAGGGCCTGCAGGAGCGGAGCAGAGAGGGCGACCCGGAGGACCCCACCGACGATTCCCTGACCCAGGCTGGAGATGCCGGGGGCCGTGAGCCAATGGAAGAGAAGCTCCTGGAGATCCAAGGGAAAATCGAAGCTGTGGAAATGCATTTGACCAGGGAGCACATGAAGCGAGTCTTAGGGGAGGTGTACCTGCACACCTGGATCACAGAGAACACTAGCATCCCCACCAGGGGCCTCTGTAACTTCCTGATGTCTGATGAGGAGTATGATGACCGAACAGCACGGGTAGGTATTTTCTTAGCAGAAAACACTAAAACTGTAAAAGGTCTGCTTCCTTCATGTGGGAGAAATGGTCTAAGTGGCATTCCTAACCCAACTTTTGCTTTGATATTTTGTAGGTAGTTGATTGGCATGAGGTGCAGGAGAATAAATAGGAAACACGGATTAATGCAGAGGACACATTTAAATCACACAAAGAATATTTCGATTCTTCCTCTCACCGTGGCCTTTATTGATAGGCAAGGTTTATGGGCTGAGATTCCCCAGGCCGTGGATGAGCCGGAGGAGGCTTCAGTTAGCAAGTAGTATGTGATTGGGTGGTCACAGCAGGGGTAGGGTGACACCGTGCTTTATTCCCTTCCTTTTTGCAGAAGGTTCTGGGAGAATGGGAATTGGCGGTAGCACAGGGATTGGTCACACTTGGGAGGAGTTGAGATCTTTTTATGTAGTCAGGGAGGGCATGTTAAAGAAAGCAAATTATTACTCATAAGGTTTTACAAAACTGGGCATAATCTTTATTTTGATTTAGAAGCATCTTAGAGTCTTATCCAAAATGTATTCCACAGAATTCAAGTTCCCTGATAGAACACTAGGGTTCCGAGCTTGAGGAAATGCTGTATACTCTGTCTTCCTCTTAGAGGTTCCCAGTGTCCCTTATCCTTCTAAGGATTCTGAGAAATCCTGCAGAAAAGACACCATTTAATTTTATGTAGCTCGTTGTTATCCTGATATCAGGGAACCTTTCTTTGTGAACTAACAGCTGCTAAAATCCTGAAGAACAACAACAAAAAAATAAAAAAATCCTGAAGAACTTGTGTTGCAAGGAACATAGTTTATACTAAAATACTCAAAACCACAAAAGCCCGTGTTCCTTTTTACTGTTATGGCACTTATTCTCACTGCCTAGAGTCTTACTTAAAATTGAAGGTAATAAATTAAAATACCACCGTGCCTAATGTTAAACCACTCACAAATTCCTTGTTGCATTTTCTTATCGGAAAATTTGTGTGTGTGTGTGTGTGTGTGTGTGTGTGTGTGTGTGTCCACGTGTCCACCCCTAAAATCATTACTCACAGGATATTTGCAGTAATCTCAAGAATAGTTACGATGTCCTTTTCATGTAACTGACTTTTCATCTTTGAAAGTCAACTTTTAAAAATTGTTTCATTGTGGTCTGAGTCTTGCAGAAGAGTTTTCCTGGTGGTCACTGTTTCACAGGACCTAGCAGGAATATTACAAGAGTCAGTGGAAGATTGACAAAACATTTTAGGAAATATGTGGTGGGAGCTGGCGGGAATGGTTTAGGTACTTGTCCATGTGTGGCATGAGCGTGGGAACCACCAGCATAGTGACAGGGCTCCAGCAGAGCTACTTTAAAGAAGGGAAGATGGTACCTCCACTTATCGATATAACCGAGTTTTGATTAGAAACACTGCATTTCATGTTTTAAAAAATCCCACTATGCATAAAATGAACCTTTTCAAACCTAGTGCGTTGATGTACTAGTAATTATGACTTGTTTCTGAGATTCTCAGCCTGGTGTGTTGGTGCAGTTAGACCAACAGTTTTTATTATCGCCACCACTGCCCCCCACTTCCCCCCCCCAGTGTTTTTAGGCGTTTTTTTCCTAATTGCTCCTGTCTGTGACATTCTAATAATAACGCAGCTATATTTTGTATATATTTGTGATAGATACATACTTAAATGCACTTTATGCCTTAAAAGGGTAAGAATTTTTGTCCCCCCAAGAACCAGTATTTGCCCCTTGGAAGGAATAATGTCTCCCCCTTTGGGGATGTGTGAATTACACTAACACAGGTGGATCTGCATGGTTGAGGCTATTGAGAGCACATAGAAGCAGTTCTTCCTCATGTAAAATTTTAGTGCATCTCTCCTGAAGGAATTCGAAGCAGATTTTGTCATGGCAAAATCCCTGCTGGAAGGGACCATAAATTAGAATTCTTAAGACTAAAAACACAAAAAGCCAAAAGCCAATGGGCTTTAGGTTTGTAAATTATATACAGTGTAGGTAAGACACTCTTCTGAGCTATTAAGATACCTTCAAAACTTCAGTGAACTAATTTTAGTGAATGGTTGAAGTAGAGTGTTCTTTCACAAGAACTTAAGTATAAATGGATTAAAAACCTCGAAGGACATTATCTCCTAGTAAGATGAGAGTTGGTTTTTTTTTTGTTTGTTTTTTTAAGATGAGAGTTCTGAAGGCTTGGTGTATCCCATGCCTCCAAATGATGTAGCCAGTGAAGGTTTTTTTCAACAAAACAATGAAGTAGATCAACATTTTTTAGACTTTCGTTTTTAAAGTGGTGTAATCCTAATAAAGCAGAGAAAAGCAAAGCTGAAGTAAGGTCAGGGTCTAGAGCCCACCCTGTCAACCTCTCTCTTTACCACTCCTCACTGCCACGTTGGGGCCCACCCTGCTTCTGCAGTGGGGCTCAGTGGATCGCAGGCTGCAGGCTGCTAGGCTAGATTGGTCGTGGGTCTTGGAGCTATCAGAAAGGGAAATTTTCTTTTTTAATCCTGATTATATTTGTACTTTGTAAGCCTCTCTTAAACAATGGACATTTGTACAATTCTACAAAGTTAATATTTCACATAATACTTGGCCCATAGAGATGATGCTTTTCCTTCTTAAGGTCAATACGTTATAAAGAAGAGCTAAATACTTTGTTTTCCAACAGAACTCTGAACTCCATGTTTCAGGAGCTGCTAAAACAAGGCAAGTGATAAGATTTTGGTTTTCAGACCAGTTTTTCCTTTAGTGGTTGGGGTTCACTGTGTTGTCACAGGGTCACTGAATGAATTTATCCTACTCAGCCAGTCGACACACGGTGAGGGTCTAGCTTTGTTGCGTCCAGACAGTATGACCAGCCTACGTGGAAATGCAAATCTCCTGGCTTGTGTACGACACGGCATACACTTTCATCCCTCCATCGTGTCAGGAGGCTTTGTCTGTGGGAAGTCTCGCACTCAAACCGCTGAACGTTGCTACTGCTTTGTCTCTCTAGGTGCTGATTGGACACATCTCAAAGAAGATGAACAAACAGACTTTCCCTGAGCACTGTAGTTTGTGTAAAGAGATCTTGCCATTCACAGATCGCAAACAGGCCGTCTGCTCCAATGGCCACATTTGGCTCCGGTAAGCCATTTTAAGCCAGACCCTGCTTTTGCTCATTTTCCAATTTTGTGTAGCACAAGCCCCTGTAAAGTGTTTATCCAAAATATATGTTGCCCATGCCACTAGGTTGGAGAAAAGCTGCTATTAAAAAGCAAGATGTAGACTTTATCAGTCTGACTAAGGCAGGACACTCTTTTTTTTTTTTTTTTTAATTTTATTTATTTATTTGAGAGAGAGAATGAGATAGAGAGCATGAGAGTGGGGAGGGTCAGAGGGAGAAGCAGACTCCCCGCCGAGCAGGGAGCCCGATGCGGGGCTCGATCCCGGGACTCCAGGATCATGTCCTGAGCCGAAGGCAGTTGCTTAACCAACTGAGCCACCCAGGCGCCCTAAGGCAGGACAGTCTTTAAAGAGGCGGTTTTTTTTTTTTTTTTTACTGCTTGAGTTAGGGCTTTTTTTTTTTTTAATTTTTTAAGATTTTATTTATTTGAGAGAGCATGAGTGGAGAGAGGGAGAAACAGACTCCCCACTGAGCAGGGAACCCGATGCGGGGCTCGATCCCAGGACCCTGAGATCACAACCCGAGCTGAAGGCAGACATTTAACCGACTCAGCCAACTGAGGTGCCCCAAGAGGGATTTCTTTATTTTGGTAATACTGTTTTCCTTTGAGGTAGCATTAAATTTTTAAAAATTATTACAAAGGTAGTGTCTGTTTAAGCTAGTGGAATATAAAAGAAGAGCAAATGCACTTTTTTTGCTTTAAGGTGGAGGTCATCCTTCTCCCGCTGTCCTGCCTCACTGTAAGGGGGCATCTTGGGGTGCTCACATCTTACGGACCTATGAGCTGCCTTTGACACCGGTGATCACTCCCCCCTTCTTCCTTGAAGCCCCGTGATCTCCTGGCTTCCCACACACAGTGCCCCTGGTTTTCTCCCTGCCTCTACCTCCTCCTCCGTTGTCTTTGCTGATTCTCTTTCATCTCCTTGATTTCCATCTTGAACCTGTTTTTCTTTTGTCAGTACTTCCTTGGCAGTCACATATCTGTATGCTGGTGGCTTAAATGGGTAGCTTTAGCCTGAACCTCTCTACCCTTAAATCCAGACTTTTATGTCTGACCCCCCGTTCACTGTCTCTGCTTGGAAGATTAATAGGCATTTCAAATTTGAATCCAGCCTTTTCTTGCTGCCTCCACCTCTGTAGTCCTCATGCGAGACACTATCTTCTCTTGCCCAAATTATTATAGTTCCCTCCCCACAGGTGCTCCTGCCTTCCTTGCCCCTTCCAGTCTGTACACAACGTGGCCACAGTTGTGGTCCTGTTAAGGCTTCATCCATTCCACCCCTCTCTGCTCAGAACTCTGCAGAGGCTGCCCATTTCTGATGAGTAAAAGCCCAAATCCCTTTAGTGATCAGAGCTACACAACCTGGCCCCCATCCCCATTCTGATCTCATCTCCTATGTTTCTTCACCTTGCTTACTTCACTCTCAGCACACTGGCCTCATTGTTCCTCAGGTTCACCCCTCCTACTTCAGGGTGTCTTCCTGGATTGCTCTCCCAGCAGGTGTCCACATGGCTTCCTCAATGTCCCTTTATCGGTTAGGCCTTCCTTCGTGGCCGTGCTGGAGCTGGAGCTGTAACACCTGCTGCATCCCCTGCCCTCCCAGTGTTTCTCGTTGCTTTTCCTTGCCTTATCGGCCTCCCACGCAGCCATCACCACTCCTGTGTTTTACTTTTTGTTTCTCCCTCTCCTCTGGAGGAGAAAGCTCCATGGGGACAGGGAATTTTCTTGTTTTGTTCACAGCTATTCCTAGAACAATGCCTGGTTCATGGTAGGCACCATTTAATTTTTTAAAAATATTTATTTTAGAGAGAGTGCATGCACTCAGTGGGAGGGGTAGAGGGAGAGAGAAACCCAAGCAGACTCTGTGGTCAATGCAGAGCCCGACTCAGCTCAGTCTCACGACCCTGAGATCACAACCTGAGCCAAAACCAAGAGCCAGATGCCCAACTCACTGTGCCACCCAGGTGTCCCCACCCATTTAATATTTTAAATTTATTTTTAACAGAAACAGAATTGTGCTACACATCCTATCTTTTATTTTTTTTAAGATTTATTCAAAAGAGAGAGCAAGCATGCAAGCAGGGGGAGAGGCAGAGGGACAGAGAGAGAGAGAGAATCTTCAAGCAGACTTCATGCTGAGCGCAGAGCCTGACCTGGGGCTCAGTCCCAGGATCCTGAGATGATGACCTGAGCTGAAATCAAGAGTCGGCCACTCAACTGACTGAGCCACCCAGACACCCTACCACACATCCTATCTTAACAACTTGACAATTCTCTTCTCAAAATATTGTGGACATTTTTTTTCACATTACTACATAGATCCCCCCCCCCCTTTTTTTAAGATTGATTTATTTTAGAGGGGCATGGTGTGAACAGGGTCAGGAGCAGAGGGAGAGAGGGAATCTCAAGCAGACTGCCTGCTGAGCATGGAGCCCGATGCAGGGCTGGGTGCCGTGAGCCTGAGATCATGACCTGAATCAAAATCAAGTCAGACGCTCAACCAACTGAGTCACCAAGTGCCCCCAGGTCCCATTTTTAATGGCTGGAGAGGTTTTCACAGTATAGATGTTCTGTTATTTACTTCCTTATTGATAGATATTTGGATTTCTTCTGATTTTTACTGTGTTCTTATGCTTTTTTCTAATTTGATTTTTAGGGGAAGAATGGGAAGCAAGTTTGTAGTAGTAATAGGCTTGTAGTAATAACATCTAACATCTGTTGAGCACAACAAGCATGCATGGGGGCACTGCGATGATTTCTGTTTTTACAGGTGAGGAAAGTGGGGCCTGGGGGAGATGAATAATTTGCCCAGAGTCATATAGATGGTGATTGGCAGAGCTGAGCGCCTGGCAGTCCGGCTCCAGAGTTCCCATGTGTCACCACTATGCATCGTTGTCTCTCGACGGGTTCTTTCACAGAAATGTCTTCGTGTTTGCTGGAGGGAGTTAGTGCCAGAATGTCTCAGTATAATTTCTCCATGTGAGAATGGGTGCTTGCTCTCACTCAGGTATAGCCTTTCTTCTGCATACCCAGGTCTTTACTTGAGGTGATCCTACTTGGATTCTTTCCCCCCTACCCCCTGCCTCTCTGTATTTCTCTGCTCCTTAGTGACTCAGCTGAAAAACTGTGATCTTTTGGGAAACCTTACCTACACAACGCACAGTGCACTCTCTGCCATCTCCTAGCATCTCACCTTCCCTCACTAGCCTGGTCCTGGTGGGTGCCCAGTGGTGAGTGGTCACAGGACGGAGCTGAGCCTGTGGACGTTTGTTCATGTCCCGTCTCATTTGGCACCGTTAATTTTGTCTTCCATATCTTTCAGGTTTTCCCACTGTACTGTCAGACTCTTAAAGATAGTGCTTATACCTCATCTTAAAAATCACATACAAGAATAATTTTCCATAGAATACATGTTCATCTTTTTTAACATGTCAAAAACTCAAAGCATGGACAGAATAAACTCTTTCTCAGACTTGCAAATGGCCAAAAAAGAAGTCGCAGTGACTGGATTGGAAGCTTTGTATCTCTTGGCTCAGCAGCCGGCCCCTTTCTAAGCGTGGGCTAGGTCTGGCCAGCTTTGCGCAGAGGGATACACTGTTGCCATGGGCTTGAGAACTATTTCTGTGCTTTCCTGGTTAGTGTATGGTTTGGTAGTACCCATCTGTGGCTTCCTCCTGATGATACAGTCTGTCTTCTCTCAGGTGCTTTTTAACCTACCAATCCTGCCAGAGTTTGATATACAGAAGGTGTTTGCTCCACGACAGCATCGCCCGCCATCCAGCTCCTGATGGTGAGTGCTTTCCCAGCCTCAGGAGGGCCGGGCTCCACCCTGCTTCGTCTGAGGCCATTGGGGACCGTCCGCAGGCTCATTCTGCTCTTGACAGTATGATCATAAAGCCACAACTCATTAAAAAATGAGAATTGGAATAGGTCATGTGAAAATACACATTGCATCTTAGTGCATAAGGAGGGCAGCAGTTTGCTCTTCTGTCCCTGAAGACAGATCGTTCAAGAAAATGTCAGAGCTTGTTTTAGATGGCAGATAGAGATTATATTTGGACGGAAATTCTGCAAATTATAAGGTATACAAGGATAGCCTTGCTAAGCCAGAATATTTGCATATGCACTTGGGGTCATTCTTCCAGTAGCCACAATGGGATTTTTCGGATTGGTCTATATTCTCTTTCCTGATAGCTCCGGTGACAGAGCCCACATTTCTGACATGATGAGTTTGAAATAAGATCATAGACACGAGCCAGGAGTTAGTGACTTAAATAGTCACACAAACGTCAGATTCATGACCTGAGGCTCAGTCACATCGCACCCCAACCAAATGAGCTAACGACATGTTTGGGGGAAATTTGTGGTCTCGATGAACTAAAATAGAAAACATTTCACATAAAACTCTGCACCCTTTTTTTATTTTTACTCTAAACTAGCTGAAGCTGTCTCGTTCTGAGAAGTCAGTGTTGGCAGCTTGTGTTCTAACTTGTTACCATGGAAAATGCAATCACATACAAAAGTAGAGAAAAGAGTGTAAAAACCCTTATATGCCCGTCATTCAACTTCAGCCATTGTAAGCTCGTGGCCTTTTAGTTTTCGTCCATAGTCCCCCACTCACTTTTCTCCTCTTACTGCATTATTTTGAAACAAATTTGGGGAATACCTAAACACTGCAATTGAGAGTCGGTATGCTATTTAGACAGGAAATCAGGAAAAGATCGAGACAAATCAAGGAAACACATCTGCCAATTGACTTCGAGTTGAACTACAGACAGTTTTGGGGGAGAAGAGAATCTGTGGGGTCTGGAGGGCAGTCGTAGGACAGGGTACTCACAGACCGGGGGGGGGGTTTCCTAAAGGGGAGAAGGTGTCGACCCAGTATACTCACGTTCTGCTCCAAGTCATGCATTTAAAAAATTACCATTACTGTAATCTTATAAAAGAGTATTTTCACATTAATAGTGTATGAAGGCTATCCTCTCAGAACAGAGCGTAGTCCTTTCAGCTGAATAAATTGAACTTTATGAATCACTGATTCATGACCCTTATGTTCCTGTTCCCTCACAGAGGGATGAAAATGTCATCACACACATAGCTTTGGGAAGCACAGATTCAGTCCAGCCTTGTCTGGAACATGGGCGTGAGTGCTTTGAGAACACAGAGCCGGACCCAGGTGCCTATCCCTTTATGCGGCAGCCCAGCCAGGGCTCAGCCCATCTGCCTGCCTTCTCTGAAGCTGACACCTAATGCCACTTGTCTTCCTCTCACAGATCCTGACTGGATTAAGAGGTTACTGCAAAGCCCCTGCCCTTTCTGCGATTCTCCTGTCTTCTGAACGTCAGTGGTGGGGAGCTAGAAAGGGCGCGTGCTCTGTTGCGGAAATACCCTGTGGCCCGAAGACGTGGGATGCACTGGCTAAGCCTGGCCTTCAAGTGGGAAGGCCCTCTTCAGGAGTGTAAATAGGGCCCTGGGAACTCATTTCTGAAGTACAGTCTCCATCTCCAGGGACTAAAGGAGATCTTTAAAACGACTGGGTGCAGAGACTGTAAGTCATTTTGAGAGGAACACTAGCCCCCCACTCCTTACCCAGTGAGGAACACTTATTTTTCAAGTGTTCTGACTGAAGCAACTTGAACAAAAAGAATGCCCTATCATTTCTGGGAACAGAATGATCTCTTCTAGAGAGTTGGGCTAAGGGCCTTGCTGGACCGAGTTAGACTTTAATGCTTGCCTTGATCTGGAACTGCCTTGTGGCTCCCCAGAGTGTAAATCACCTGTCACTGGTGTTCGGTGTGCCCCCAGACATTCCGAGTGTCTAAAACAGCGCTTGGTCCTGATACTTGGTTCTCCACGGATAGCCCCAGATCTGTATCCCACGGATTCTTATTTCTCCTGCATACTGAAAACATGTTCGTAAAACTGTATTTTTAAGAGGTTGAGGCCAAGACTGAAGTTGGTTTTCATGTGTCAAAAGATCAGGTGATTCTTGTAAGTAAATAACTGTGAGTTATTTTTGATGAGCTCCCACATTATCAGATTTCCAGTCCTAACTCCTTAAAATGTCCAGGATGTCGGAGGTTCCCGTTCACCCGTGTCACCTCCCTGCTTCCGACTGACTGTCATAGCCCAGATGAGATATTTGTACATAGAAGAAAAAGAATATTTTCTCCCTAAAACTTTTAGTGTTTTTAATGTTGACATGTCCAGACATTTCATTTGTATCCTCTATAAGAACGTGCAGTCCATCTAGAGACTTCCAGAAAACTTACAGAAAGCGATGGGCAGCCCAAGCACGTAGGTGCTTGTGGTCCGGTGCCACAGGTGTGTGTGGCTCCGTTGACGAGAGCCTGGGAATTTCTCAGCAAGGGTCCTTGATGTTTATAGTACAGGTATTTTCCTGTGGGCTTTTAAGAGGAGATGTTAGACATTAATTGGTCTTAAAATCTAAAATTAAAAATGGACATTCAGGAATTACAGTGTTCTTGGATTGCGAAAATAAGTGTCCTAGGGATTGGTGCTATTCAACAGGACTGTGCTGCATACTTCTGGGAAGTAGGATGGGAAGTATAAAATGTGAAATTCTCACTCCTGTTACATGCTGTCTGTTTTGCCTTTATTCCAACATTTATTCCTGCCTTTGTTGTGATTCCTCAGTGAAAGACGTTTTGTCCTTGCTTTAGAAACATTGGCTACGTGGACAAGACACTCACAGACACAAGCACAGGCCGCTGTGTTCGCAGGTTCGCAGGCACCGGCGCTGAGAGCCCTTCAGAGGCGCCTCCGAACAGCCTGCCCTGAAATGTCTTCTGTTTCCTATTCAAATTGTGTGTTGTCTTCTGTGTTTAATTCTGTATTTGTTGGAGTCTTCTGCTTATCTTTCTCATCTCGGTCATTTCGAGAATAGTGTTGACCCAGATTCTAGGGCCCAGCACGTTAAATTGATTTTCAAGAAAGGGGTGGGCGGCATTAGAATCATGAGCAGCACAGCTCCGAGGTTGTATGGTTGCCCTTGCTCACGTCACAGGAACCACGACAGTAAACGTGGAGATCATGTCAAGGGTTTATGACAGTTTCCTAATCATGGGATGCTTAGTGTCACTTATTCTTTGTTCCTAATCAGGGTCAGTGTTTGAGTTGTTCTTATTGGGGAATTTTGTGCTGCTGCCATTTAAAACTTACATTAAGTTCTTATTTAGAGCAGTTGTACATTTTTGGGGAACTGTACCTCTTGGCAGTTAACTAAATGGATCTCCCGAATTATTTTGTATGTCTCTGTAGGAATAAACATGGCAACTGTTTTACTAGAACATGGCTTCTCTCTGCATGGGGCTAGGCATTCTTCAGACTCTGAAATCCGCCCAACACCTCAGCCTGAGTTTCTGTGCCCGCAGCAGGGAGGCCTCCCCCTTCTCCCGCCCGCCCTCCTCGTGCAGGGCAACATCGTACACACAGCCGGCTTCTGATTTCACTAAGGGGCCGTGCACCTGATGACGGAGTGCTAGTCAGTGGGACTTTGGGAAAGCAGGGGTGACACCTGGAATCTTCCGGCTCGCTGCCTCTCCAGGCTTAAACTTGTCATGCCCTCCACGCTTCCTAAAATGTGCCTGATCTGTTTCGTGGATTTCAAGTTTATCTCGGCTGTCACTGTAAGAACGGTTTCAGAGGTGGCAGAAATGGTAGTGGCCGAGTTGCCGCGCTGCCTGGGAGTCGGGAGCAAAGACTGTAAGCAATTAGACCTTTTCAGCTACAACATGGTTGCATTCGGGGACTCTGATATCCACACCTGTATCACACTTTCTCTGGGGTTAATTTGTCCCCATTACTCCAGATAAGAAATTGATAGCTTGTTATGCTTGATATGCATTCTGAAATCCTCATTTGTCCACCACCCAGACTTCAAGCAGTTTCTACCTACTATTACATCTGCCAAAACTACCAATTGTTTTTCAGTGTCAGGAGTTATTAGAACCACTGGCAAAGCTTGTGGTTGAGTGTGACATCTTTCTGCTTCTAAGAAGGTTTTGGGGATGTTAATGCAGAAGCATGTGGGTTGGACCTATTCGCGAGTGTCACAGGTTAATTAGGTGAAAGGAACGTTAAAGGGTAATAAATATAAAAATATTTTCTGTTGTAATTACAACGCTATCAGCTAAGAAGCAGAAGTTGGTGCTTATTGGTGCTTGTTAAGAGGAACACAGTGCTGGTTTTACAAAATGCCTGCCCCCCTGGCGGCTAAACTGCTTCAGAGTTTGGTGAATTACCGCAGCTCCTGGGGAATGAAACCAAGATTACCATCCCAGGCCCTGTTCAGCCTGCTCGCTCCTGACCCCTCTGCTCTCTCTTGCTTTTCCTTCCTGGTGAGGTCCTCTTGATTTCCCTTCCTCTTCTCTTCTCAGCTTCAGGACATGTCCAGAGCTAGCAGATTTCATGTTTGAAAGAACAGATCAGTGATAAAATTTCTAAAAATTACATCACACAGTAGGTCTCCCTAAAAGAAACGATAGCACACAGTGATTTTTCTCTCTAATGGTAAGAGTGTTGGTTGTTAACTTGGTAAATTATATCCAGTTTTCTTCAGAACTCTTAATTATTTCCCTGGCAGAGTGCTCAGTAACTCCTGGCTGGCCTTTGGGGCCAGAGTCTGCTAAATTGTAGTTCCTCACCACTACCCGCCGCCCTCCCCAAGCCAGCAATGTCCCTGACAAGCAAAACTGCTGGTTAAGTCGGCCGGCCTGTTTTTTAAGGGAAAGGTAGATCCTGCCCTTTTTTCTTTTTAGAGACAGGGCAGCAAAAACAGCCAATGGCCAGAGGAATCAATGTCTTCAATTAGCCCACCATGGACTGTGGTGGGCCTCCGTGTGGCTCCCGTAGTAATGGGTCATGAATATCCTGTTAGGCTCAGATGCTTCCTTCCTGTGTGGGTGGAGTTGAACAGTTCAGGAAGACTACAGGGTGTCTGGAGAATCGAACCTTTTCCCCTCCAGGTTGTCTGTTTTAAAAATGCCTCTAAAATATCTAACTGAATTGTTTTCATTTTCATTATTAGCACAAGTTATCAGCAGCTTCAAGCAGAGTAAGGCCGTGTCTCAGATCTCATAGTAAACTTTGAACTACTCTTTCTTGAAGCTATAAAAGGTTCTTGGAGTTAAGATCTTCACATCTAACATGATGTCTGCTATTTAAAATGATTACAGAGCAGGTGAAATCTGACTCTCCTTAAGTTGAATTAGGTCCAATTTGCAGAATCTAGAGTTGCTTCTAATGATTTAAAGTACTGTAGCATCACTATCCTGATGAAAAAGCAGGGTTTTTCAGAAGATGGGGAGCTCCTTTTGAAGGTGCTAATAAAAATCAGTATCAGGACTTGAAGCCAGGCTGAGTCTGGTAGACGGGATGCAGCCTCCCATCTGCATATGTCCTTTGTTTTAGAACAGGGCTGTTTCTGAAAACTTGCCGGGGACACCAATCAGTTTAACGGGGGAATGACTATAAAAACATCCTATAAAGAAGTTAGTCTTTCTCCCCCAACCTCTTCATCTGATTAGGTGATTCAGCTTTTTTTATCTTGCATTTTTTGAGTTATAATTATACTGGGGGGGGTCTTAATATAGTCTGAGGTCCTAGTCAGTGAGCTTATTCAGAGCAATATTATATGAATTTCCAACTTGGGGGTGCCATTCATTCCAGGCTTGGCAGGAGTTGAAAAAAAGGAAAGATGTTGCTCTCCTGCCAGCATAAAGGTGTAGGCTGTCCAGGTGAAATGTTGTCAGTGGGTTGGGGAAGATTTAAATTGCAGAACTCTAAATCTTGTTGATCTCTGCAGTCAAAATTTGCTCACCTCACCATCGTGAACTCCTGTTACTTGCATAGAAAGACCCTGTCAGGTGGTCGGACTGGACCACATAAGAGGTGGTGACGGCTTTGAGGCACTTCCTACTTTATCCGTTTCACATTTGCCGAACAGGTTGGTGGGGGTTAGGGCAGTTTGGTTTTGGTACGAATGCAAAATGAAAAGCAAAAATGGATTATTAGGTCTTTTTCAAGACTTTGACGCTGATTTGTACTTTTATGAAAGGAACATGAATATCAAACCTGTTTATACAGAAATAAGACTGTATAGAAAACGAAGTGTGTTGTGTATAGTGATATTTTATGTTTACCCAATGCCTGTGCTAATCTTTGTGCTCAGCTTTGAATTATATGTATGTTTACATAGGACATTTTTTTTTAATAAAAAGAACGGGCGTCTAAAAACTTAAGGTATAGAAAGGAGATAGTTTCTTAATTCTTACCATCTGATTAGGTGGTGTGTTTTAGACTTTTGGTGTTTAAATAAAACTTTTAAGAATAAGAACACCTTTTGCTTGGAAGACCCCACCTCCAGTAAAGTTGGCTGCTTCTCTGCACTGTATGTACATAGTGCTCATTATTAGATTGTAAGCTCCTCGAGGGCAGGAACTGTCTGCTTCATCTTGGTAGCTCCTGCAGCACCTAATGTAAAGTGCCTTGCAGAGAGTAGGTGCTCCCGATTCATAGAATGAGTAACTTCCTGCCACCTTTAAGATGGAGCATGGCTCCCTTCTTCCAGCACATTCAAAACCACAAAGACTAAGGACCTGCCCGAGGAGGGCCAGATTCCGTCTTGGGTTTGAACGGAGTGTCCTGGGTTGAACCGGACCATGCCATATCCTTAGCACTATCTAGCCTTCTTTTCCTGAAGATCCTGCTCTAGTGTCCTGAGCTTTTATTTAATACTTAGGACAAAGGTTGCTGGAAAACGTTTGAAGTGGAGATTATAGAAAAAATGAAATGGAGATTTTGGAGGGGGTGCGTGTGTCCGTACACGGCCCCTTGGGGCAATCTTACTTGAGTTACCACTAAAGAAAAAGGTAACAGGTACTCAGTTTCT
Organism: Eumetopias jubatus; assembly: GCF_037043125.1. NCBI lineage: Eukaryota > Metazoa > Chordata > Mammalia > Carnivora > Otariidae > Eumetopias > Eumetopias jubatus. The sequence goes on from NW_028274821.1 coordinate 91,198,260, forward strand.
TTACCAGTTAGCTGGTTGGCCAATTTTCCAGTTAATGAAAGATAACTGGTTTTTCGCTTTTCCCCATTTTGGATACCCCTCCATGGCTCATATGGTTCTAGTGTTCAGAGTCCAGTCACGTTGCTGGGATGGCCAGTGCCACACACATGGCACCATGTTCTGTAAACGTGGGGTAATCTCGAATGTTGGTCACTTTTTTATTCAAAATAAATAACAATTATTTGTATATTGTTTGCATATCTTATCAGGTGCACATGGTTTGTAGCAAAGTTTAGAAACCGCCTTAGGGCCAACACCATCAGCCCCAAAGGTAAGTAAGGCCCAGGCCTGAGCAGCGGGGGTGGAAGGAGCTATAGATGTTAGGGAAGCGGCCAGTGGGAACTCCGTCAGAATCAGTGCAGTGTGCCTTTGGTTTATTCCAGAACACGGTATGAGGAATGTAAGGGGAAATCATCAGGAGAGCGTCAGTAGTACGTTAAGCCACGTGTTCTCAACAGTGTCCTTTAGATAGTGTCTGGCGAGTTCCTAAATGAAGTGCGGATCCGGGGTTTCCGCAGGGATGCACCTGTAACTCCGTCCTCCGGAGCCACCAGGAAAGCTGGACCCGGAACAGGATGAGAAACCGAGTAACGCACCTCAGAATAATAGTAAAACTGCTCAAAGTCGAAGGCAAAGGGAAAACTTGAAAGCAAAGAAAAAAGACAAGTTCCCTTGCAAGGAGCGGTAGTAAGACCCCAAGGAGGACTTCCTGACGGCAGTGGGCACAGTGGGAAGGCGGCAGACGCTAACGCGGGGCGAGAAAGGAGCCACCACCCTAGAAGGCGGAACGCCGCAAAAACGCCCTTTAAGGATGAAAGTGACGTTTTCAGGCAAAAGTGGGAAATGACGCATCACCAGCAGACCAGCACTAACGGAGATTCTAAAGGGCGAGGAAGGCAGCTCTCAGGAGCGGCAGGAACGGAGAGCGCTGGAGGGCAAGCGGGCGGCGGCCACAGATGGGGGCAGGACATGAGCAGCTGGAGAGGCGCTTGGTTCCCTGAACCCGCGCATGGCCTAGGAACAGGAAAAGCGAATCCACGTGAGACCCCAAAGTTTTCTCTAGAGTCATCACTTGACGAATAAAAGGGTCTATAATTAAGCTAATAAACGGGGGATATTAGAGCATCATTTTAAATAACCCAAAATTCAAGGAGAAAAATTTAATACAGACTAGGCTGGGGAAATGGAAAGCAAATAAGGTAATGGATTTACACCCAAACGCAGCACTGATTACATTAAATGTAAATGAACAAGTGATCCAAACAAAGCAAGGATTGTCAGACTGATAACGTCGCTTGTAAGTGAGAAACATAAAATGCCTAAAAAATTATCAATATATAAAATCCAGAAAGTTTGGAAGAATGGAAAAGGTAGCTGATGCCCCACTCATGTCCCCAGGCTTCGTGCCATGTCGGCACAGATTTCTACACACGTGATCAACCCGACAAAGTTACTGTGATTTAAGCACTCGCTTGCCTTAGCTCCGGCGGCTGTGACATGGGTGTTGGGGGGCTTACAAACACCAGAGCTTTGTTCTTCACGGTTCTGGAGGCTGGGAGGGCAAGATGGAGGTGCCAACGAGAGGCTTTCGTTCCGGGGCCCTTCTCTGGGCCCCTGGGTGACCAGCCCCAACCCTATCTTGAGGGCCCCACCTTCATGACCGTATCTAGTCTTGATCGCCCCCCAATACTGCCATCGCGTGGCTGGTGATGAATTCTCTCCTTTTGTTTGCCTGATAAATGTATTTAATTCTCTTTCAAAAAAAAAAAAGTGGTTTATATGCATTTTTTTCCCCAGTCTCATCTTTGGAGAATATTTTCACAGGATATAGTGAGGGGGAAAAAAAATCTATTTCCCCCTAACCCCTGAGCACATTAAAATTCTAGTCCCACTGTTCTCGGGCCTCCGTTGTTTTGTTTTCTCCCTACATGTAATGTCTTTTGTTTTTTCCTGCTCCTAAGATCTGTGTGCATCCTCCCATCCCATTTGTCAGCAGCTGCAGTTACCCAGCGGAGGGCTGGCCGCGTAGCCTCCTGCCTTGGGATCCATCAGCATCTGGGGGCCTGAGGCCGCTCTCCAGCCGCAAGCAGCTAGCATGCGGCGGGGTGGGGGGAGCCACACCCCGGGGGGCTCAGGGGTCAGCTTCTGGGGCCGTGTCGTTTGCGGCTGCTCAGGCCCCCCTGGTGTGAGCCAGCTTCTCAGATGGGTAAGCAGCTCTTCACCTGCGTGTCCGGGTTCCCCCTTCCCCTCCTCACCCCCCTCCCCCCCGCAACCTGCCCGCACCGGGAGTCCTTACTCAAGGCCTGTTCCCGGGGAGGGAAACCGAAGTGAGCGGGGCCAGAGGCAGCCCTCCAGGGCAGGCCGCTGGGATTCTGGAGACGCCAGCGAGGTCAGAGGTGGCACGGTGCCGGCGGGCCGTCCGGGAGCTGCCCGCAAGTGTGCTCGCAGGCAAGGCCTCCAACCTCAAGTCAGCCTCCTGAGACGAACTCAGATGTGGGGCGGGGACCTGAGAATGCCGGATGCCCAGATGCCCCGATCCCTCCGACCCCGGCGGCCGGCAGACCGGTTCCGTCCCCCTGGCTGAAGAAGAGCATCTCCGGTGGCCAGGGGGCCACGCTCGGGTCCCCTGCAGCCTCACAGGATGGCATATCCCCTCGTCCGGCCCCCCTCCCCGGCCCCTCCGGGTCAATACTAGGGTGAGTTTCAGCCTCGCCCACGTGGGGAGGGACAGTCCCTGCGGCGGGACGACAGCGCCGCCTCACAGGTCCCGGTACCGGCGCTGGCAGAAACCAGGGAGCTGGGCCCGAGAGGGAGGAGAGCAGAACCCATGACACGGGGAGCCTAGGACGTGGAAGCACTCTGGGGGCCTCGGCAGGGACACCTGGACGGGGCCCTGCATAAGGATGACGGTGCTTGGCGCCAGCACCCCCTCCCCGGGAGGGCAGAGGTCGCTAGCGTGCTGGGACGGGTTCTGGGAGGCCGGAGCCCCCCAGTGCCCACGTTCCCCAGGAGACCCCAGAGGACGCTCCTCGGGCTCAAGACAACGGCGGGGCCCTGGGGTCACTGAGCAGCTCGGTGGTAACTGTCTCCTAGGCCAGGAGGGACTTGTCAGAGTTGCTGCCAAGGAACCAGCCTTGCGGGTGTCAGGGTGGGATTCGGGCAGAGCGGAGGCCCGGCCAGCGGGTCTAACACTCGGGAGCTCTGCTTACCACACCCGGCAGGCGACAGCCTTGTCACACGGACTCTGTGGCTAACGGACCAGGAGGGCAGACAATGAGGGTAGTGTCTGATTTTAACCAAAAATGGGGAGCCAGGGGGCTTACCAAGCCGCTCTGTGGGCCCTCCCCCAATCCCGGAGTCCACCTTCGGGATGGATCTGAGCGTCGGGCCCCTGCAGCTGGACCCTTCTAGGAGGCCCCGAACCCGCTGCCTCCACCTGAGATGTGAGACTCAGCGGAAGCTACACTGGAACTCTGGTGGGTCGTAAGGGTGACCGTCACCCTAACAACGTCCAGGCGGCGACGGTGCTGGGGGCCCCGCGTCAGGGGTGATGCTCCAGGGACTCAACTCTGCTTCCTGGACTCTGCCGCTCCGAGATCCGCCCTCTGCACGTGGCTGTGAAACTGCTGCGGGAAGTGGGGCCCAGGCCTGGGTGCGCACACGGAGGCAGGAACTTGGGGGGCCGCCCGCTGGGCCCATCAGCTCACCGGCACCCGCCGCACTTCTCCAGGTGAACCCGACCGGCCTCCACGGCGACGGCACCTTCCCCACCCACGCAGCCCTGCCCAGCTTCCTGCACTGCACGTTCTCTGTTCTCCCGACGACGGGCCCGGGCAGGTCTCCCATCGCTGCCAGTGTCATAGTGACACCACCCGGTCACTGCGGCCACTTCCTGGCCACCGACACAGCTGAGCTGTGTTTGTGTGTTGAATTAGCTTTTCACGTTTCCTTCTGCAAAACACCTGATTGCATCTTTCTCCTGTGTCTCTCTTCAGTCACATGTGTGTTGCTACTTAGGCCGATTTCAAATGTAGTCCATTTTACCCATGAACGTAGGGCGCCTCGGTGGCTCAGTCGTTAAGCGTCTGCCTTCAGCTCGGGTCATGATCCCAGGGTCCTGGGATCGAGCCCCACATCGGGCTCCCTGCTCAGTGGGGAGTCTGCTTCTCCCTCTGCCCCTCACCCTGCTTGTGTTCCCTCTCTCGCTGTGTCTCTCTCTGTCAAATAAATAAATAAAATTAAAAAAAAATACCCATGAACGTGTTAACACATCCCACAGAGGCCACAAACCATACGTGTGTGGCTACGATTTGAGCGTGACCACTATGCGCCGTGACAGACAACACCAGGCCTCCCCAGAAGGCCCCAGAAGGCCCCCTAGCACCCGGTCTCAGCCAAGGACCCCCCGACGGGTGACTTCACTGTTTCTGATTTCCGTTAACAATGGACGGGTCCAGAAGATACAACGCTAAGTGAAATAAGTCGGTCAGGGAAGGCCAAACTCCGTTTGATCTCGTGGGTGGAGTTTAAGAAACAGAACAAACAGGCAAAGGGAAAAGAGGGAGAGAGACGTAAACCAAGAAACAGACTGTTAACCATAGAGAACACCCTGCTGGTGACCAGAGGGATGGGGAAGCTGGTGATGGGGATTCAGGAGCGCACCTGCCGTGATGAGCGCAGGATGAGGTACGCAGGTGTTTAATCACTATATCGTACACCTGAAACCAACATAACACTGTATGTTAACTGGAATTTAAACTAAAACTTAAGGGCGCCTGGGTGGCTCAGTCGTTAACGCGTCTGCCTTCGGCTCGGGTCATGGTTCTGGGGTCCTGGGATCGAGCCCCGCGTCGGGTTCCCCGCTCTGCGGGAAGCCTGCTTCTCCCTCTGCCTGCCTCTGTCTCTCTCTCTCTGATAAATAAATGAAAATCTTTTTTAAAAAATCTATTAAACTAAAACTTAAACAAAACCAACTGAAGGAGACTGGTGTTGTTTCCAGTTTGGGGCTAAAATGATGAATAGGACCATGAACCTCCCTGCATGAGTCTTTTTGTGCAGTTCCCCTGAGGACATCGGGAGAGGAACTGCCGGGTCCAGGTCCGAGGGTGGGCATGTGGGGCGGCGGGGGGGGTAACAGCGTCACACGTCTCCAGACCGGTTTTCCCTCCCACAGCCCCATCCATCCCCGGTACCTTCGAGAGAGAGCGTTCCCTCGACGCTTTGCGGTGGGAAGTGGCTTGCGGGCAGAGCAGGTCTCGCTGCGATGGATGGCATTTCCATGATTACTGATGAGGGTGAGCATTGTTCACATGTTAATTGACCATTCCTGTTTTCTTCTGTTAACTACCTGCTCCTGTCCGTTTCCACTTTTCTACTTGGCTGCATGGGGTTCGGAAATCTGGAGGAGCTCCTTACCTATTCTGGGCCCCCGGCCCCACCGAATTAAATGCACTGCAAAGCCTGTTTCCCCATCTCTCCCCTGCCTGTGCGGACTCCGCGCTGTCTCTCCCAGTCTCCCACGCAGAGACCTTCCCTCCCAAAGCTGCTCCGGCCACCAGCCCTCGGCAGACACTCCCCGGGCAGTGCTGGCCTCACCTGTCTCAGGATCGGTACTTTCTTACTGTTTTTCGTTTCTGTATATTTCCACTTTTTCTTGCCACCTCGGTTATAATTTTAGGTTTTTTTCCCCCATATTTCATTCAGAGTATTGCCACTGGGGCTTTAAGAGGGGTCATCAGGATATCTAATCTGCCACATTGCCAGAAATGGAAGTCTCCAGCTTCTTTTGAATTTTCGTGTTCTGTGAGGATCTTCCAGAAAAACAATGCAGCAATCCTGCAGGTTCAGGCCCACAGACACTGATCAACAAAGGGATGTCTGCTAGAAAAACAGGTCTCCAGGTCTTCCACAAACTTGCTGAATCAGGCTCTCTGGGGATGGAGCCCAGGACTCTTCATTTTAGCCAGCATCCAGAGGATCCTCAGACGCTGACTGGCTGCCCTGGACAGAACACCTCGCCCGGGGGCTGCTCAGGGACAAGTCACCTTCTTAAGTGGCTAGAATATCTGCATGTGTAGGGCGCCTGGGTGGCTCAGTCGGTCAAGCGACTGCCTTCGGCTCAGGTCATGATCCTGGAGTCCTGGGATCGAGTCCCGCATCGGGCTCCCTGCTCAGCGGGGAGTCTGCTTCTCCCTCTGACCCTCTTCCCTCTCGTGCTTTCTATCTCTCATTCTCTCTCTCAAATAAATAAATAAAATCTTTAAAAAAAATTTTTTTTAGAATATCCGCATGTGAAAGAATGAAGGTGGCTCATCCTCACACCATCCGGCAAAAGTAACTCACGATGACCCACTGGCCCAAACATAAGAGCCAAGACTATAGAACTCTTAGGAGAAAATAAGAGAGTCAAGTCTTTGTGACTTTGGATCCAGAACTACGAGTGATAGAAGAAAAAAATGAGGGCGCCTGGGTGGCTCAGTCATTAAGCGCCTGCCTTCGGCTCAGGTCATGATCCCAAGGTCCTGGGATCGAGTCCCGCATCGGGCTCCCCGCTCCGCAGGAGGCCTGCTTCTCCCTCTCCCACTCCCCCTGCTTGTGTTCCTGCTTTCACTATGTCTCTCTCTGTCAAATAAATAAATAAAATATTTAAAAAAAATGAATGGAATCTCATCAACATGAATTTTTGTGTGACACACAATAGCCCATCCAGAAAGGAAACAGACAACCCAGGAACAGGAGACATGGTTCCAAGTCCTACATCTGATAAAGGACTTAGATCGAGAACATATAAGGAACTCATAATTCAATAATAAAAAGACAACTCAGGGGCGCCTGGGTGGTTCAGTCAGTTGAGCGTCTCTCCCTCGGTTCAAGTGATGATCCCAGGGTCCTGGGATCGAGCCCCGCATGGGGCTCCCTGCTCAGCAGGAAGCCTGCTTCTCCCTCTCCCTCTGCTGCCACTTCCCCTGCTTGTGCTCGCTCGCTCTCTCTCGAATAAGTAAATAAAATCTTTTTTTTAAAAAGACACAACTCAATTTCTAAATAGGCAAAGGATCTGAACAGATATTTCTCAGAGTAAGATCTAGGAATGGCCATAAGCGCAGGAGACAACGCTCCACACCAGCAGCTGACACCAGCCACGCCGCGGCTGAACCTTGAACACGTGCTGAGTGAAAGAAGCCAGACACACCAGGCACAAACTGTAGGATTCCATTTAAAGGAAGTGTCCAGAGAGAGAAAGTACATTAGTGGCTGCCGGTGAGGCTGGACATGGGGAGATGGGGCGTGAGTGCTGATGGGTGCAGGGTTTCTTTTTGGGGTGACAAAATGTTCTAAAATTTGGGGACATGGTTGCATGACAGGATGAACTCTATGACGTGTGAATTCTATCTCAATAAAGTTGCTTCCTAAGTGGCTAGAAGGTTTCTTTTTGTGCATCTCCCTCCACTGCACGTGAGGACAGAAGTTCCGTCTTCTGGTGGCCTTGTGGAGAGCATGACATTGTCACTGCAGATGAGGTCCTCGTGCCTGCACCCCTCCAGGTGCAAGCTCCCCAGGAAGCCGGGGCAGCAGGTGCAAGGTCCTGGTACGTCCTGCCTGGGCCTGTGAACACGTCTGCATTTGGGGTGCTTCCTCTGTACCTGGAGATCAGTGGAGCGTTCTGCCATTTCTGAGAATAAAGCGACAGGTGCTCCCCTGGCTATTTATATGGAAATTACACGTCACATCCTCATTCTGGCTTCTGGGCCCAGTATCAGCTGGAAAAGATTTGCAAAGGCAATACAAAAAACTCTACCGCTTGGGGCATCACCAAAACCCAGTTCACAGTTAAGTAGAAGTGTCTGATGGCCGTGAACCTGAGCTCAGCCCTCTTACCCAGCGGAAGGAACGGCCAGCCCCACAGGTCAGAGCTTGTCTGGCAGACCCAGACCACTGGTGAAAAAAACAAGAACGGTTTTGCTAAAGAAAGTCACCACATGCGACAACACGGAAGGACATGACACTAAGAGAAATAGCCAGTTTCGAGAACACAGATAACTGCATAATCTCCCTCATGAGAGAGCTCCCTGGACTAGTCAAACTCGCAGACACAGAACGGCGGGTGGGGGGCTGGGGAAGGGGCGTGAGGACTTGCTGTTCACCGGGTGTAAAGTTTCACTTATGCAATAAGAAAGTTCTGGAAGGGGGTGCCTGGGTGGCTCAGTCGTTAAGCGTCTGCCTTCGGCTCAGGCCATGATCCTGGGGTCCTGGGATTGAGCCCCGCATCGGGCTCCCTGCTCGGCGGGAGGCCTGCTTCTCCCTCTCCCGCTCCCCCTGCTTGTGTTCCCTCTCTCGCTATGTCTGTCTCTTTCAAATAAATAAATAAAATCTTAAAAAAAAATAAGAAAAACGATTTAAAAAAATAAAAAATAAAGTTCTGGAGGGGGCACCTGGGTGGCTCAGCCAGTTAAGCTTCTGCCTTCGGCTCAGGTCATGATCCCGGGGTCCTGGGATCGAGCCCCGCATCGGGCTCCCCACTCATCAGGGAGTCTGCTTCTCCCTCCGCAGCCCCCCCAACCCGCTCATGCTCTCTCTCTTTCTCAAATAAATAAAATCTTAAAAAAAAAAAAGCTTCTGGAGATCTGCTGTATGACAGCATGCCTATACTCACCTATACTGTATTGTACACTGAAAAATTTAAGAGGGTAGATCTCACGCTTAATGTTCTTGCTACAATTTTTTTAAAAACACATTGGTGTTCACACCCACCTATCTATCCATCTGCGCACCCACCAACCTACCCGTCCATTCATCCACCCCAAACTTCTGCCTCTACTTATCTCTAGTGAATGGCAATTATGGGTTTTATCCTGGCAAGAATGGGAGTTCCATGTCCTATGTGATATGCTTCTGTTGTGTTGTTCGGGTATTTTATAAGTAACATTGCAATAATAAAAATATTTATAATTATCTATTTTTAAAAATGGAAGCATGTTCCATGATCAACTAATATGTCACTGCTCCCGTTCCTCTGAATCCTCGTATGTGCCTCAGCTCAGCTTCTGAAGCCCCTTCTCCTCCCTTGGAGGACTGCCCTGAGTGCTGGCTTCACTTAAAGTCTCTCCTGCCCGCTCCCCCGGCTCCTGGGCGCCCGTCTACTCTAGTCCTGACCGCACCACTGTGCACGAGAAACTGGTCTGACGCCCGAGGCCAAAGATGGGGAGCATGCTGGGAGGACAGGGGACCTGAGGGCAGCGATGGGAGTCAGGAACCACCGGAAATAAGATGGCGCCTCTTTGTCTCTCGTCTCTCTTTCTTCATCTTTGTGAAGCAGAAGCTTCGCAATGGCCGAGTCCATCCTTCCCCCTCGTCTGCTGTCTCCCCAGTGCCCGGCACACAGGAAGCCTGCGGGACTTGCTGAGTGCATGAGGTGGTCACTGCCTGCTTCACGCTCTGTTGCCCTGCTGGGCTTCACAGCGCCAGGGGGACCCCAAATATGCTCTCCTTCCTGCAAGCAGCAAGAATGGAGTCATCAGCTGCCCTTGGCTGTCCTCCCAAATTCCCGGGACAGAGAAGCTGGTCTGCCCGCTCAGAGTGACCAGCAGGTGTTAACTCCGGTCCCACAGTAGAAGCCCCTGTGGAGGCTGTGGGTGGGGCCGGCAGACACCCCAAGGGGCCTTGGCACCCCCGGATCTCCACTGCCAGGGGAGTAGGGAAGGGAGGGGACAGGCAGGAAGGCAGACCTGAGCCGCGCTGGGAGCCGAGCAGAAGCGAGAGTCTGCGGTGACAACGTTCCGATAAAAGAGACTGGAAATGACCCCAGCAGCTACTCTAAGGAAGACAAGGTCCAAAGCGACTTGTTCCCTCGCAAGTGACCGCTGTCAGACTCGGTGGATAACTTCAAGCACAGCGGCGGATCGAGAAGTTAGCTAGACGCTTGCCCTCCAGCCTCGGGCCAGGGCCTCTCTGGGCCGGGAAGCCCCAGACGCAGCGTCTCGGGGGCTGGAACTGGATGCTCGCGCCCCCCAGGCCGGCCGCGCCATCAGGCGGGGACCTGCAGCGAGGCTGCAATTAGAGGGGCCTGGCCGGCGGGCAGGCCCCGGCGAAGAGCCGGGAAGCTTTGCTCCGCTGAGCGACGCGAGGGGCGGGGGCGCGGCGGGGAGGAGACGAGGCCGTTCGCTCGTTTCCGGGGGAGCGATCTACACGAGCCCCAGCGTGTTGGGCCGACCCCGCGCTGCGCCCCAGCCCGCCGCACACCCGGGGGGGGGGGGGCGCGCGCGCCGGTGCATCTCAATGAAGCCCGCGCTGTCCCCGGCCCACAGGCGCCGACGAATGCGGGATGCTGGCGGGCGCGGGAGGCGGCAGGGACCCGCAGGGACCAGCGCGGCGACCCTGGGCCCCCGTGGAGCACCCCCCCAACCCCGCGGGGCCAGCCCGGCCGCGACAATGGGGACAGCAGGTGCCCACCCCGGGCCCACGCAGAGTTCGGGGACCCGCAGAGGCACTTGGGGGCTGACCCCCTGCTGCCACTTGCAGCCTTGGGCAAGTCATTTAACTTTTCCCGGCACTGACCTCTGGGGGAGTTGTGAATCAGGTGAGACAGAGCCAGTGCCTTCGTCCCGCATGTACTCTGTGCCCTGCCCTATTTTTGGCCTTAATCTGCATTAACTAATCCCCAACACTTGCTCAGCATTGCCTACCAGGCAATGACTATTTTGCTCATTTTACAAGGATCCAGAGAGGTTAGGTAACTTGCCCAAGATCACACAGCAACGTGGGGACCCAGGCTGCTTGGTTCCACGGCCCATGCTCCGGGCGGACATCACCGGCCTCACAGAGCAGGCACAGAGCGTGCAGAACCTCTGAGCTAATGGTGTGGCCAGGCCCCAAGAGCAGGGCGTCCACAAGACGAGCGTTAATACGTGAATGAATGTTTTGTGTCTTTGGCTAAGGATTTACATCCAAATGCTGTTTCGTGGGAGAGTTCTGGTAAAGTGGGATCCGAAATGACATGCAGAGGAGTGCAGTGGGGGTAAGGGAAGCAATCCTAGCCAGGCCAGGGCTGGCCACCTTTTTGCTTTACTGTCTCCTCCAATCTGGGGGTGCTGGGTGTAAGCTAGCAGAGTCTCATCAAGCATGGAGCGTTTGCAACCTGAGGTCAGGTGGTCTGTGTAACTGGGCCAATGGGCGGGAGCCCACTGTCAGGGGGCTTTCAGGGTAGACACCCCCTTCCCTGTGGGGGCTGGGAAGAAGTGGGGTCTGGGAGGGAAAGGCCTCTGATGGGAGTTTCAGGAGGGGGGACCCAGGGTCTGAACAGGGCAAGGAGAGAGGGTTGATGGCTGAGTCGCCCAGCAGAAGTCACCCCTGGAGAGAGGACCCAGGCCTGTGAGGCCTGGCCAGGACCGGGTCGGATCGTGGCTGGAGGGGTTTGGGCTGCCCCAGGCTAGAAGGGGCCTGAGGCCTGAGGCCCAGAGTACCTGAGCAGCCTTGGGGCCAAGAGGCCGGAACCGCAGTCTGGGGCCCAGGCTGACCTGGCCCTCCCGAGGCCCCACAGGCAGAGAGTCCCAGAGCACCAGGTTCAGGTGTAGGGGGCTCCGGGGGACCTGAAGCAAGTCACTCACCCTCTGTGGCTGCAGGGTCCTCTTCTATTGACACAGAGATCGCCTGGGAGGTGGGAGGAGGAGGGAGCTCATGGAAGAGATCAAGAGCTCCATCGGCCGAGCATGCGGCCGTCCCGTCCCCTGGTGCCCACACCTGTGACTGCAGGCTCTGCAGGTCCAGAGGGGCTGCTTCCCTGGGGCCTGAGAGCGGGCCTTCTAAGGGGTCCCGGCACTTTATTATTATTATTTTTTTAGAGAGGGAGAGAGAGAGAATCTGAAGCAGGCTCCACGCCCAGCACGGAGCCCAGCGTGGGGCTCAGTCACACGACCCTGAGGTCACGACCTGAGCTGAAATCCAGAGTCAGACGCTTCACCGACTGAGCCGCCCGGGCGCCCGCGTTCCAGCGCATCTTAAGCAACAGTTAAGTGCGTCTAGAACCGCACTGTCCGACGCGGCAGCTAGGAAGCCACCTGTGACCATATATATTTGTAATATAAATTTATATTTATAATATATTTATATTTTTTTAAATTTTATTTATTTATTTATTTGAGAGAGAGAGAATGAGAGAGAGAGAGCACATGAGAGGGGGAAGGGTCAGAGGGAGAAGCAGGCTCCTCGCTGAGCAGGGAGCCCGATGCGGGACTCGATCCTGAGACTCCAGGATCATGACCTGAGCCGAAGGCAGTCGCTTAACCAACTGAGCCACCCAGGCGCCCTAGAATATATTTATATTTAAATTAGTAAATATTAAGTGCAATCAGACGGTAACCATCTATGGCTCGTGGCCGCTGTGCTGGGTGGTGCAGAGAGTGCATGCCCAGCACTGTGGGACGGGACTGCTCTAGAGAGGGGGGCGTTTAAAAAACTACATTTCTTGGGCGCCTGGGTGGCTCAGCTGGTTGAGCATCTGCCTTCGGCTCGGGTCATGATCCTGGAGTCCCGGGATCGAGTCCCGCATCGGGCTCCCTGCTCAGCGGGGAGTCTGCTTCTCCCTCGGACCCTCCCCCATCTCATGTGCTCTCTCTCTCTCATTCTTTCTCTCAAATAAATAAATAAAATCTTAAAAAAAAAATAGCTTAAAAAAAAAACTACGTTTCTTGAGTGCTTGCTGTGTGCCTGGCACTGGGCTGAGAGCTTCCCTTGCGCCCCACGAGCAGGAACTGGCATGACCCCTGCTCTGGTTGTAGGTGAGGCTCTGAGGGTCCACGCCTCATCCAAGGGCGCCCGGCGCGTGGGTCCTGGAGCCCTGCTGCACTCCACTGCCTCCCTGGGCTTTGTCCATCCCGTGTCCCCAGACCCCAAAACAAGGCCACCTTCTCGCCACCTCACCTCGAGGACACACAAGACTGCACCCAGCACTCTTTATTGGCTCGGCTGAGGTTCCAGGAGGTTGAGGAGGGCATTAACTTTGTTTCCCTGCAGGATGCTCCTTGCTCAGAGCCCATTAGGGGACTTTCTTGGGCAGAGGATTAATGATCCCACTCTCTATGTATTCAAACACTGTGTATGGGTCCTGGTCCGCATTGAGGGTGATGGTGTGCTCATAGAACTCCTCCAGCTCCAAGGAATTCCTGTAGAACAGATCCATTTTGAGCTTGACTTGCTCTTCAGTATCCTTTGGGTTCTGCAGGAGGCGGGCCTTGATTTCCACGGTTGGAGGGGGCTTGTACATGAGGTGGTACCTACGGGAGAGAGAGGGGGAAGCGGGTGACCTACGGTCTGGCCCCCGGGGGGCAGGAGAGGAAGGGGCCTTCTGCCCCACTGTGGACCCCGTGGGCCACCGTGCCCACCACCAGCAAACGTTTGCTGCACACCAGCAGTGTGCACACCTTCAGCTGGGCCCTGGCGCCCCAGAGCCGCAGAGCACGCCCCTCCCCCAGGGGCGGGTGCAGGTCAGCGACCGGCGGGCAGAATGGAAGATACTAAGTCCCCAATTCCTTTCTTTCCTCCGCTTCCTTTCTCCCTTTTCTCCTTCCCTCTGAACAGTATTTATCAAGCATCTGCTATTTGCCTGGCAATATGTCTGCTCCTGGCAATGTGAGGCAAGCAAGACCACGTTGGCCCTGTGCTCCTAGAGCTTGCAGCCGAGTGGGGGAGTGGGACATCGTAACAGTGAATGTGAGCGGAGGGGACAGGACGGGCCACAGGTGGTCACGACGGGGAGGGACCCCAGGGGCAGGGCAGCGTGAAGGCCACTGGCCTTGGCATGGGTCAGCGAGACCGTCCCTCGGCATAAGGATGAGAAATCAACCTGTAGTTTAGAAAAATCCTGGTATTCCTTTCCCGCCCCTCCCCACGCCACTCCTGAGACCCCCACCCAGAAACACGGCCCTGGGAGCCAGCGAGGGTGGAAGCTTCTACCTCTTTGCGATGGCGGGGACTTTCGACTGCGTTTCAGCACCAACACAGTGATTGTACTTGTTCGACTGCAGGATAAAACTCAGAATTCACCTCCTGGGACTCAGGGTGGGCGCCCCGGTGGACTGGTTCCCACGGGCATGTTTGTATAGTAGCCTCCTCGGCAGTGCGCGTCACCGTGACAGCGTCTCGGGGTCGTCCGCCCAATCCAGCCACATCACATGCGTGGGTCAGAACTGCTACTCGGGACAGAGTGGGCACACCTTTCGCCTCAGACGTCCATTCCCTGGCTACTCTCCCAGGAGGAGGGTCCACAGACACTGCCCAGGGGAACCAACTGGAGAAACCCCCTTTCTAGAATCTTCTGTTGGTGTCATGCCCAGACCCATCCTGCTGTGGCATCATCAGTCAGCTGGACGGACAGGGGAGGCTCCCCAGCAGGGCCCGACCCCCGGAGCCCTCAGATGGCCAGCCACCAGGAGCCTGGCACCAACCTTTCTCCCGTGACAGGATCGATTCTCCTCAGGGTCAGCCGCTCAATGACAGAATCGAATGGCACATTCAGGAAAAACACCCTATGGGGAGAGAACAGCACCACAGTCAGCTGGAGGGGACCCCGGGCTGGAGTCTGGGCACCTGACACCAGGGCCAGCATCTTCCCTGCACGGGGGTGGAGCCTCAGGAGCGATCTTTCAGGGGCTCCGGGTACCAAGCTCTCCAAGGTCACGAGGGAGAGATGCAGACAGAGGCCTCCCTGCCATGGAAGCTTGGGTTAGAATCCACCTCCACCACCGACCTGCCGTGTGACCTCGGGCCACTCACAAAGCCTCTCTCAGACTCAGTTTGCTCAGCTGCAAAATGGGCTAATGACAGTTGCCTGGTGTTGAAGATCTGACGACAGGAAGCGTGTGCCATGCTTAGTGTGGGGTTTGTGCACACTCGGCGCTCAAACACGGCAGGTAGGGCTATAACGTAATCCCTCTCGTCATGGGACAGCCTTCCCGAAAGTTCAGGCCCCCTGGCTGCCACGCCCTCCCGCAGAGCTGGGGTTGTTCTCAGCTACCCCATTTTCTCTTTCACAGAGGAGCCCCGGACCCAAGGGAGCAGGGCCCTCGAAAGTAAACAGCCCAGACCAGAGCCCAGCAGAAAAGACCCAGAGCCCACTCCTGATAAGTCCGGTCTCTCCTAAATCCTTAGTGCAAATGGCCGAGTCCCTGCTTTTTGGCAATGGGACCCTTTTTTTTATATAAAACGTGAGGGTGGGGTTCTCAGTCTAGGGCGATTTTGCCCCAAGAAGACATGTGGCAATATATGGGACATTTGTGGTCGTCACAACGGGAGAGGGGAGCTACTAGCATGTAGTGCGTGGAGACCAGGGATAGTGCTCAACATCCTAGCATGTAGGACAGCCCCCACCACAAAGAATTATCCAGCCCCAATGTCAGTGGTGCCAGGATTGGCAGATGGGACAGAGGAGAAGGGCACGCACTCTGGGCGGGACAGGTGGTGGGGGGTGAAGAGCCACGGGTTCATGGTGCCTGCTCACGGCTCTAATCCAGGCCCTGTCTTCTAGCGTGAAACCATCCCAGTTTGTTTTTAAAGAATTAACTTCTGGAATATTCCATTGCTCACTTACTGCTCACTCATCCATCCTTTAACTAATCCATGCGTGCATTTATTGGATGCCTGCTGTATGCCAAGCATTGCAGTAAGCTCCCGAGGTTACCAGCCTGCCGTGTGGAACTGAAACACAGGACTCAATGGGCTCATCACCAAGGACATGTGGGTTCGATGACCGATGTGTGCCCCTTCCACTGGGGACAACATCAGTGACAACAAGCACTCCCCGTGCGCCTGAAGCCTTGTTCGTTCCACTTCCAAGTAAGTAAACCCAGGCAAGCAGCAGCTCTAAGTGCGAGAAAAATGCACACAAATGAGATTTCTTGCCTTTGCTCTTGGGGTGGAGTCTCTTCAAGATGGCCACTCTGTCTCCTCCAAGTTAGAGAACAAAGAAGGCCTTCACCCTGGCCCAGAAATGCTGATTCGGCAGGCACCGGAGGGGGTCCAGTGTTCCCCTGAGCCTGGGGTCCACTGCCTGGGGGGGCACCCGGGCCAGCGACTCCGTGCCAGGCACCCTTGCAGGGCCCGTGTCCCCTAGGAATTAGAGGCAAACCGTTGACCATGTGTATTTTCTGGGAGGGGATGGGTCCATGGGTCTCAAATTCTCAAAGGGGCGCCATTTTTAAAAAAATAAATGACTTTTTAAAATTTTTAACTGAAGCATAGTTGACACACAATGTTATAGGAGTTTCAGGTGCACAGCGTAGTGATTCAACAATTATACCTACATGATGAACTGTTCCTGCGGTAAGTGTAGTCACCACCAGAAGTTATTACAATACTATTGACGGTAGTCCCTAGGCTGTACTCCTCATCCCTGGGACTTATTTATTTCATAACTGGAGGCTTGCGCTCCTCAATCCCCTTTGCCCATTTCACCCATCCCCCACTTCCCTGGAACCCTCTGGCAACCACTGGTTTGTTCTCTGTAGTTATGCGTCTGTTTCTGGGTTTTGTTTGTTCGTTCATGTGTTTTGTTTTCTTTTGTTTAGATTCCACACGTGAGTGAGATAATATGGTATTTGTCTTTCTCTGACCTGTTTCACTTAGCCTCCTTCCTTCTAGGTCCATCTGGTTGTCATGAATGGCAGGGTTTCCTTCTTTTTTCCGGCTGAGTAATATTCCATAGTATATCTATACACCACATCTTCTTTACCCAGGCACCTACTGATGGGCACTGGGCTGTCTTCAGGTAAAAACACCCAGAAGTAGAACGACTGGGTTCTCTGGTAGTTCTATTTTTAACATTTTAAGGAATTTCCATCCTGTTTTCCAGAGTGGACGTGCCAGCGGGCATTCCCACCAACAGTGCACGAGGGGACCCCTTTCTCCGCATCCTTGCCAACACCTATTGTTTCTTGTTTTTTATTTTAGCCATAATGACAGGTGTGAGGTGGTATCTCCTTGTGGTTTTGATTTGTATTTCTCTGATGATGAGTGATGTTGAACATCTGTTCATATGTCTGTCCGCCATCTGGCTGTCTTCTTCGGAAAAATGTCTCGTTTAGGTCCTCTGCTCATTTTTAATCGGATTATTTGTTTCTTTGGTATTGAGTTGTGGGAGTTCTTTAGACATCTTGGACATTAAGAAGGGCTGCCAATTCTTTTTTTTTTTTTAAGATTTATTTATTTACTTGAGAGAGAAAGAGAGAGAGAGAGAGCAGGGGAGGGGCAGAGGGAAAGAATCTCCAGCAGACTCCCTGCTGAGCGGGGCTGGATCTCATGATCCAGAGATCATGACCTGAGCTGAAATCAAGAGTCGGTCCCCTAATCGACGGAGCCACCCTGGTGCCCTGAAGGGGTGCCAATTTCTTTTTTAGAGATTTTATTTATTTGAGAGAGAAAGAGCATGAGTAAGAGGGAGCACAAATGGGGGCGGGGAGAAGCAGACTCCCCATTGGGCAGGGGGACTGATATGGGGCTCGATCCCAGAACCCTGGGATCACGACCCAAGCCGAAGGCAGACGCTTCATTGACTGCGCCACCCAGGCGCCCCGAGAGGTACCAATCCTTAAGGATGGTTCTGAGTCACTGATGTGAGTCAAAGCCTCCTGTTTTACTGACATGAAGGACATGCTATGGCCGATTGAGGAGGGGGCACAGGGGACTGCTCCATGTGCCTCACGCAGACACCTGCTGCTTCCCTGGGCTTATCGATGCCTGCCAATGGTCCTCATTTCCCCTGGGAGCCACCCTGGTCTTCTCTCATCCCTGGGCCATGTTTGAAGTTAACTCACCCCAGGGCTGCAAGGCTGTGTATGAGGAAGGCCCGGGTGTGGCCAATCTGAATGCTGGCTCCTCCTGCCCACGGGAACTGGATCAGGATGCAAGCTGATCCAAGCCAGGCCAATGAGAGGCTGCACCATGGCTTTCCAGAAAGGAGTTTCCTTTTTGTTGGGGCTGCTAAGCTGATGGTATGGGACCTCGGGCTGCCTAGGGCCTGCACCCAGAGAGAGCCTACCTGAGAATGAAGCCTGCCCCGAGAGAGAGGAGAGACACTGTTTGGGGCCCTGGATCAAGCTGTACCTGAAGTCGACACACCCCTCAATGTTTCTCTGACATGAATACATAAACCTCTTCTTTTGCTTAAGCTGGTTTGAGCTGGGTTTCCTGCAGTTGTCCCCCAAAGGACACCTAATACTCCTAGTCTCTTCGATGCCACTTGCTTCTGGAAAATGTGTAAATTTTTTAAAAATATGAGTCCCTGAGCCAAATGCTCTCTCTCCTTCAAGGCAAATTCTCCCCCTG
This sequence comes from Eumetopias jubatus, assembly GCF_037043125.1. Taxonomy (NCBI): domain Eukaryota; kingdom Metazoa; phylum Chordata; class Mammalia; order Carnivora; family Otariidae; genus Eumetopias; species Eumetopias jubatus. The sequence continues at coordinate 91,216,608 of NW_028274821.1, forward strand.
CCTTTCTTCTCTCTGCCTCACTTTGCCCACACTCTTTGCTTAGGTTTGCTTCTGCCCAGCGGCCAAGAAGCCCCTCGCTGGTTCCTGATGAAAGCCACAGCTGTCCCTCTTCAGAGCGAGCACAGTGGTTTCCCCTGCAGCCTGGGGGGCCAGGAGCCATGAAAACCCACTTCTTCCCGGCACACGTTCTTGAAAATGATTTCCATTCACAACGTGCGGCAAAATAACAGCCACCAAATAAAACATGCGAGATCGGGGAGCGTCTGAACACGGGAGCACAGGTGTTTCAACGAGCTTTTATCCCTCGCGCTCCAAACACGCTGGGCCCCCCTGCCCACCCCCGAGACTTGCGAGGCCCAACAGCAACACCAAAACACGGCTGTCACCGCGGCTGGCGGCTGGCGGCGCCGCTCTGGATGCCGACGCCAGTAGAAAGGAAGCCAGTTTGGAAATCCCTGATAATTGATGCTGTTTCATAAACAAACAAGCCCCAATTGAAAGATTTTTAACCCAGCATATCAAGTCTGCTTGTCATCATTCAAGGGGATGGCTCCTGAAAGGCTGGCAAGATCGGAAGCACAAGGACACCAAATTGGTACTTGAAACACGTCTCTGGGAGAAGCCTCACTGGAGAAGGAGCCGTGCTTCCATGCTGGAAGCTTCTGATTTGCCAGGCTCCTGGAGCCGCGGTGCCAGAGCTGGGTGGCGGGGTGGAGTGGGGAGCCCGGGCAGCTCTGCAGAGCGGCACTGTCCTGGGTGTGGCGCGCCTGGCCGGGGTTTTGCATTCTGCTGCTCACTTCCAGTCACACAGCCAGGAGAGGGAGAACAGAGACAGCAAAGGCAGCCAAGAATACCTACAGCAGGGTGGCGGGCAGCAGCACCCCTGCAGGGGGCACGGGGGAGCTAGGACTCACCAGGGGCAGGGGCTACACCTGCTTGGGGGCTTGCAGAGCTTCAGGCCAGTGGAGGCCTCCGAAGGGGGGTGGAGGCCTCCTGGGAGGCCTCTACTCCCTCGCTACGCTAAGTGGGGTCCCTGATGGGGAGCCCAGCAGTGCCGCCCACCCACCCGCTGAATTGGGAGTCTACATTTTTACAAGATCCACAGTGACTCATACACACAACCAGGCTGAAGAACTGCTGCCCCCTTCCCATGTTTCCAAGATGTGTCTGGCGTTGAGAATCATTGGGAGGACTCGTCTGAAACACAGATTCTGGGCACCCCTCTCAGAGCTACCAAACCAAAACCTCCAGGGGAGGGGCCGGGGGACCCGTATTTGTAAATCAGCAGCTCAGGTGACTTGAGTGCTCAAGCAGGGATGGGAACCACGGCTCTAATCCCAGGTGTCACCCCTGGCCACACCCTGGAATCATCAGAGGAGCTTCGAGAATACTGAGGCCTGGTCCCCGCCCCCCTAGAGATTCAGCTAGAATTGGCCCAAGGTGAGGCCTGGGAATGGAGATTTTTAAAACCTCCCCAAGCAGCTACAGTGTAGTTGAGGCTGAGAACCAGCACTCTGATCCAATCTGCTCAGTGTACAAGAGGGGGAAACTGAGTCCCAGAGAGGTCAGGCCTCATGCTCCGTCACCCAGGGCATTGGTGCCTGATACCCAATGGCAACTGGGATCTCTCGACACCCTCTGGCCATGCTGCCTGGGGCTCTGTTTGGGGAGCAAAGAAAGCCTTCTTTCTCAAAGGACCAGAAGCTTACCACCTGCTCCAGAGCTAAATTCTATGGAACTTTCTCTGGGCCCACGCATAGATTTGGTAAATTGAGAGCTATGATATACAATAACTGACTTTAAATAAATATGGCATCCACTACTGCACAGAGGCAGGGCCCTGCCCTTGTTAACCTCTTGATTTCAAGCAATAAGCCTCCACTAGGGGCAAAACTCTATACAAAGCACCATGGTATAATTACAATGAGATACCACTTCACACTCATTTGGAAGGCTATTAGAAAAAAACCAGCAAATAACAAGTGTTAGCGAGGATATAGAGAAAGTGGAACGCTTGTGCATTGCTAGTGGGAAGGTAAAATGGTGGATCCACTGTGGAAAAGGCTATGGTGGTTCCTTGAAAAAGTAAACATAGGACCCTATGATTCAGCTAGTCCACTTCTGAGTGTATATCCAAAATGAGGGAAAGTGGGCACTGGAACAGACATTTGCCTACCCAAGTTCACAGAGGCATTAGTCACAGTAGCCGAAAGGTGGTAATACCCCAGATGTCCACCAGTGGTTGACTAGATAAACAAAATATGGTGTATACACACAATAAAGTATTATTCAGCCTTAAAAGGGAAAGAAATCCTGACACCTGCTACAATGTGGATGAACCTTAAAGACATTACACTAAGTGAAATAAGTCAGACACAAAAGGATGATGACTATTGTTTGGTTCCATTTCTGTGAGGTATGTAGAGGAATCAAATTTGGAGAGACAGAACATAGAATGGTGGGCACCAGGGGATGGGGGTTGGGATGGGGAGTTAGTATTTAATGGGGACAGAATTTCAGTTGAGGAAGATGAAAGAAGTTCTGGGGGTGGATGGTGGTGAGGCCGTACAACACTGTGAATGTACTTACTGCTATCGGACTGTATACTTAAAAATGGCTAAAAGAGTAAATTTTACATTAAGTATATTTTATCTCAATAAAAAATAAATGCTATGGTGTAGTTTATACACATGATGGTGAAGGCAGGGGGAGGGGTGGTTCTCTGGCCTTGAATAAGCTTAAAATTTAATGAGGTTCTTAATATACACATGTGTACAAATAAATGGATAGACCAAAGAATATCAACCATAGGATAGTACTAATTCTAAACTAACTACAATGCCAATGATACACAAATGTTAAGAAAACAGAGGAGGAGAGGATAGAATTTACTTTATTAAGCAGCCTTTCTCTGGTACCCAAAACCAGACAAAGACTCTACGGGAAACCATAGACAAATATCACTCAAGAATACAAAAGCAAAAACACTCAATAAAATGTTAACAAATTGAATCTAGCAATATATAAAAATAATAATACATTACAACTAAGTGTGGTTTTGCCTGGGAATGAAAGTCAAAACATTCAAAAATCAATGTACTTTACCCTACTATATTAAAGAGGAAAAACTATACAATCATCTCAACAGATGCAGGAAAAGCATTTAACAAGATTTTACGTCAATTCCTGATAAGTACTCGAAACGATGTAGAAATAGACGGTAACTTCCCCAACCCAATAAAGGATATTTACAAAAAAACTACAGGTAACATCATATTTAATGGTGAAAGACTGAATGCTTTCCCCTAAGACTGGGAACAAGGCAAGATTTGTCCATTCTCACCACTCCTATTCAGCATCATACCAGAAATCCTGGTTAATGCAATATGACAAGGGAATGACGTGCACACAAATTGAAAGGGAAGAAATCAAACGTCTCTATTTGTAGATGACATAATCATCTAAATAGAAGTACCAAAGAATCTTCAAAAAGGTTACTGTAACTAATAAGTATGTTTAGTGAATTCACAGGATACAAAATCAATGTACAAAAAATAAATCGACTTTCAAGGTACCAGCAACAAACAACTGGGGTGGTTCAGTCAGTTAAGCATCTGCCTTCAGCTCAGGTCATGATCTCAGAGTCCTGGGATCAAGCCCCACGTCAGGCTCCCTGCTCAGTGGAGAGACTGCTTCTCTCTTTCCCTCTGCCCCTCCTCCCTCATTCTCTCTCTCAAATAAATAAATAAAACTCTTTTTAAAAAAGCACCACTTACAATAGTATAAAAATGAAATACATGTAAAGCTAACAAAATAAGTTCTGTGTGCAGAAAATGACAAAACACTGATGAAAGAAATCAGATTTAACTAAATGGGGAGTTATACCATATCCATGGACTCAGAGATTCGATATTGTTAAAATGTTAATCCTCCCCAAATTATAGATTCGGTGCAATTCCCACCAAAATTCCAACAAGGTTTTTTGAAGATTCTACACAAGTTAACTCTCAAAGTTATATGGGGAGTGCTTCTGGAAGAGAACTGTATTCAGTAAAACGATATGGAAAGAGAACAAATCGATTTCAAGGCTTATTACAAAGCTACAGTAGTCAGGATAATATGAGTGTTAGTGAAAGGTTCGACACACAGATTAAAGGAGCAGAACAGAGCCCAGTAATAGACTCTCACAAATATGGCCAATTGCTTTTCAGCAAAGGTGCCAACACAACGCAATTGTGGAACTCCTCCTTCCGCAGTTCTTTCAGAGCCTGGAGGGCTGCGCTGAGCCCACTGGGAGGCAGTGGTGCTCTCCCAGCTTTCCGTGAAGACCTGGCCTCAGCCTCTTTTGGGGGCTGGGACACTCGCAGAGCTCACTCTTCTGTGTATGCTGCAGTGACTCTCTCGGGCTTCAGTATTATTGAGGGGTCTTCCCTCCGGGGGATCTTTGCAATGGCCACCACTGATACAGGGAACCAGAGAGAACGCAAAATGACACCACACATTAACACTTGGGATGGTCTGCTCATCTTTAACGAGATGTGCGCACGTGACGTCCAGAGAGGTCACGCAACATTGGAGCTGTTGCAAAACAGTCTTCGGACGACGGCAGCCCGTGGGGCGCTCGTAGGGCACAAAGCGGGAGTGACTACTTTTTACGGACTTGTCCCGACAAGACCTCCTTCTGGTCTAAGGGCAGAGAGAGGCAGCATCTGTGTCTATAGACAACTGCTTCGGGGGCTGGGGAGAAGGAGCAAGTGAATTGTGCATAGACTATCAAAAATCTAAAAAAAAAAATGAAAGCTGGGTCACCTGCAGGAGGATTCACACACGAGGCCTGAGCTGTCTGAGGATAGGCACTGGGGCTGCCTTGTCTGCAACCTTTGTGCAGGACATGTGCTAAGGGCCAGATGAGCATGCAGTGAGCAGGCGGATGTTGGCTGCGATGCCAGGGGAGGCCTGACAGAGAAGCACCCCAGCATGGCCCCCCGGTCCTGAGCCACAGGTGCAGGCCTCAGCTCCCCGTCAAAGCTGTCGTGAGATGTGCGCCGGAGAGAGTTTGGACACACGCCCTCCCCAGCGTCTGGAATAGGCCATGGCCAGACCTGTACAATTTTCAGTCTGTGTATTTTTTACTCTGACATGTGTCCAATTTGAACACGAAAGGCCAGACATCTCCACCTCATTTGAAAACCCCATGCATCGTGCCTCCTGGCCTCAGGCAGCAGCTGCAGGCTGCCCTCACTCCCCACTTCCCACTCCTTCAAAAAAGAGGCTCCTGCTGGCCATTTCTTGTTTAAAACTGTGCATAATTGATAATGGCAAATCTACCCTGGCTGGGTCTAAAATCTCTCCAGGGGCAAGAGGAACACTCTCGAGGACTGTCATTAACTGGTAAATTAGCGAGCTCGCCTGGCAGCTTACCAAGCGCCCGCACAAAATGCGGCAGTCTGGTTTGAGGAGAAGGACCCAGGGATCAAATTCCTGCATAATCGGGCTCCATTTTAAAGTTGTCTTAAAATTTCTGCCTCCTTCCCCACTGGGAAGAAAGAGAGTAATTCCTTTGCAAACCGCCACCCAGACGCTCCCTTGACAATTGTGAAATGCAAATCATGGGAAGCCAGAAAGTTCGGCAAACTTTTCCCAAAGAGAAAGGCGAATGAGCCGAAGGTAAAAATGACAGGAGGCGAGTGGAACACTAGCAAGAGCGGCAGGACAAGACGGGCCGGGTGCTCCAGGCCAGGACACCCTCCGTGCCAGCGACTGCAGGCAGGCCCCGGGTCCAAACTCGTGCCCAAACTCACCCCCCGCTCTGCGCACTCACCCAGGCCACCCGTGCCCACACCCCAGCGAGTCAGCCATCCACTCCAGGCGCGGCCACACGGGTCCATGAGTGTGCTCCGGGTCCACACGGATCACTCCTGTCTCCCCTGGCCGCCCTTTGGCTCTGGGTCTGTGTTTGAGGGGGGCCTGGCTCACGACCCAGCTGGTCTTCTCTGTGCACTCATGACACGAAGTTCCTGAATGTTCCTGGAGACCCACCATCTTCCTCGGGCACTGGCTAACCACACCATACCTTCTAGCTTGTACCCAGAGCATTCGCTTGTGGCTGCACCAACCACCTGCTGGCTCAGGGCCCCTCTGACAGCAGGAACATTGGTCAACACTGATCGGCACCGAAGTCCGCCAGTGTGGACACCGGTCCAGATCCACCGGTCAGCAGCAGTCCTGAAAGAACATCTGAGCCGGTGGACACTTTGTCAGTGCCCCGTGGCGTGGCTGACACATGGGTGCTCCATCAGATCTCCCTTTAAGAAAGAATATGCGGCTCAGCTGTAAGGAGTGTGGTCCGCTGACAGCCTCCAGCTGTAAATATCTCCAGGGACTCGAGCCCAGTGTCCATGTTTCTGACACATTTACTGAGATATAATTCACCCCTTGAAAGTGTACAATGTAATGATTTTTACTATATTCACAGCGTTGTGCGACCATCAGCCCGATCTAAGTTTATTGTTTTTTTAAAGATTTTATTTATTTATTTGAGACAGAGAGAATGAGGGAGAGCGCATGAGAGGGGGGAGGGTCAGAGGGAGAAGCAGACTCCCCGCCGAGCAGGGAGCCCGATGCGGGACTCGATCCCGGGACTCCGGGATCATGACCTGAGCCAGAGGCCGTCGCTTAACCGACTGAGCCACCCAGGCGCCCCCGATCTAAGTTTAGGGCATTTTCATCACCTGCAAAGGGAACCCTCTGCCCACAGGCAGTCACTCCCGTTCCCCTCCCTGAGCCCCTGGCTTCTGGTCTACGGATTTGCCTCTTTTGGACATTTCATAGAAATACAACCATACCGTATGTGGCCTTCCAAGTCTTCATTTAGGAGACTAGAGAAGAAGAGGAGTACCCCACAAGGTTATTTCATGGATTAGACACAATAGTCCATATAAGGCCTATAATGCATACTAATAACAGAATATCCACGTGGGCCTGCAGGCCTGGAACCTTCCGTGCAGCCTAATGTTCCCGATAGCACCATAGCACCTGCACCCTAGCACACATCGGAGCCTCATTCCCTCTTATGACCAAGTGCTGTTCCATTATATGGGCAGACCTCATTTTGTTTAGCCTTTCACCAGCTGATGGACATTTTAACCCAAGCTTCTGAACAAGGTCATACTGTTCTGAGCCTGGCTGTCCTGCCCAGTGCAGCCACCGTCAGTGGGTGAGCCTTGCTCTGGAGCTCCCTGCTAGGTTGGGCGGGCCTCCTGACCCCACGGCTCCCCGGGCCCTGATGGTTGATTTTATGTATCAGGTTGAATGTGTTACAGGGTACCAGATATTTGGTCAAACATTTTTCTGGGTGTAACTGTGAGAGTGTTTTGGAGATTAACATTTACATTGCTGAACAGAAGGAAGCAGACTGCCTTCCCGCTGTGGGTGGGCCTCATCCAATCAGTTGAAGGCATGAATAGAACAAAAAGGCTAACCTTCCCCTGAATAAGGGAGAATTCCTCCTCTCTGATGGCCTTCAAGTGGGGATAAGGGCTTCTTCAGACCTAATGAGGTGGGGGTGGGAATCACCATTTATGCAACCTCATCCTCAAGGCTCGTGGGACCCCACTTCAGACTCCTTCAGATCAAAGTCGTCCTGTCTTCTGGCTCTTCCTGGGTCTCAAGCCTTCCAGCTTTTGCTAACTCACCCCATAGATCTTGGGAGTTGCCAGTCTCTATATTGCATGAGCCAAGTCCCTATAATAAATCTTTTTTCTCTGTACACAATACACATCCTATTGGTTCTGTTTCTCTGGAGAACCCTAACACAGTAGCCGAGCAGGGATTCAAACCCAGGCAGCCCGCTCTGGTGTCTGTGCAGTTGACTGCCTCAATCTGTTGTGAATTTGCTAAACGAGGAAGAAAGAAAGAAGGAAGGAAGGGATGGAGGGAGGAAGGAAGGGAAGGGCGATAGGTAGGGCTTGGCCTCCCACTTCTCTGCATAAACCACAGACTCTGATGGCGTGGTTTAGCTGTGGCTCCCTGGGGTCGGGCTGCACAGAGTCGCAGGTTCAGAGCCACCTGGAGTCAATGGCATCTTTCTCCGCTTCGAGCAGCTCAGCTGAAAGGGACTCAAGTCAGGGAATGGGGCAGATGCCAAGGAGGCCTCCTCGTGTGTCTTTGCTCGCAACCCAACCTGCCGCCGGGCCAGCCCCTGGTGCTGCTCTGGGAGCAGGAATTTGCTTCAAGGACCAGAGAGCAGGGTGTGGAAGATCTAGACCCTTGGGCCCCCTGGGAAATGAGTGCCTCTCCTTGTCACCGGTCCCCCCAAGACAGGGAGCGGAGGGTCAGGTGAATTCATTTCAAGGTTCCCTTTCTCAGAGCCACTCTCCGTTGGTGACAAACACGGTGTTAAAATGTGTCCCTGGTGAAGCATCTTCAGCCTCGCCGCTTCTCTGCCCATGGTCAGAACCTCCATTCTGGACTTTTCCACTATATGTTTTAGGGGACTGCAGAGAAGCTTCTATTTTAACCCCTTCCATGGCTGGGGTTTTCTTCCAGGAATCTCTTCCTTTAAACGTGGCTTTGAGGTTAAGCCTTTGGCTCTCATTAGCTACCACCCCCATCAACATCATCACGGTCCCTGCCAACGTTTACGTACTTACTGCATGCCAGGCACCTGTACGAAGCGTGTTACACACACGTGTTGTCCCATGTAATCCTCACAGGAAGCCCTTGACCCAAGTCCTGTGATCCTGCCCATTTCAAGGATGAAAACCTCTCAGGCCCCCAGGAGGTTAGGTGATGCCTGCAGGCTGGGCTCCAGGTCTGGCCGCTCTAGGACCCTCCTTCCTGCCCTCCCTGCTGCCTTCCTATTTGTAAAATAATTTGGCTTCATGCCCTGCGGTTTTAGAGAATCACGAGGCTTCTGCTGAGAATCAGGGCATGGGAAAGTGAACCCTGAAGCAATTTAGGAGGAGAGCCAGTGCAGTGGGGTGGGGCCGGCACCCCAGCCTCAAGGCTCGCAGGACCCAGCCTCAGACCCCCCATGGGCCAAAGCCACCACCTCATTTGTGTGGCCCCCGGCTCTCCGGGGCTGGGACCCCCTCCTTGGGGCCTCACGGGGATGGGAGCACAGCTGCCTTTCAGGGTTAAAGATAAATCACGTGGATTCCAGAAGCTCCTTCATCCCCAATCACAGCTGCCTTGCCTAAGGAATCCGCCACCGTGTTTGTTAAACCCACACTTTAATTACTCCAAAATTATGTTAAATCCTTGCATAAATACTGCAGTGGCATCTTCCGAAGAATTTCATTACAGTAAGCTGGGTTGCTGCCAGAGCTCTGGGTTAAAAAGTAAGAGGAGAACAGACACATGCAAAAAAGATAGATATTGTTTTCAAGATAAAAAGGCAAGGGGGTTAGCCTTTGTCAGATCACCCAGGTGTCAAAGAGAAACAGACTCACGGGAGCAGAAATCTCCCATTTTACAGACTGAAGGGGAAAACCAATCCCCTCCCACCCTCCAATCTAATAGGTGTTTACTTCTCGAAAAACCTAAATCTGATTAAATATTAATCACCAGGGGTATTAATTAACGGGGAAAAGTCCATCAAGAGAACCCCAATATGTTTACAGTGTCCTCGGGAAACTGGGAAAATTCACAATCAAGTGTGTAAATGTTCTAAAAAAGGGTCCTGAATATTTTATGAATATTTGTCATAAAACAGAAATAATAACCACTGTGCAGAGCTATTAGAATTAATATTTATGCTGCCCGCCATGAAATATTCATGGGGACAGAGAAAGGGGGGCCTGTAAGACAAGAATTAATTTACATCGGGCTCGGTTTACCCGCTGGCTTGATGTTTAAAGACGGTTGACAAGCCTCCATATGAATCCGCCAGTCACTTCCCGCAGTCGGTGGAGCGGAGGGGGTGGGCGCCGGGTCCGGGCGGCTGACAGCTCACAGATTGAGTTTCTGACAGCCCTTAAAAAACCTAAACGGCCCCCCACCTTTTTTTCCTTATTCCATTGCCCAAGGCGCTCTGTTCTGCCACCGTTCATCCGATCTCCCCTTCCATCTGCTGAAATTAACGAATTAATGAGCGCGATACGCTTTACAGTGGGGCCCTATGAATGTTTACAGGCGATTAAATTATAATGCGGGACGGCTGTATAATTCATGAACCAATTAAAGGAAGTGTTAGTTGATTTGATGGGATGAGGACGTACAAAATGCATTTAACTAATGGGGAGCCACGGGCTGCCGAGGGCCGGCTCCCTCTCTCGGATTACGCGGCTAATTGCTGCACTTTATGGGGCTGTCACTGATAGCCATGCATATTTCATTGTTCTCAAATACTTCAATTGTGTGTGTCCGTGTCGCGGCTGTAATACAGAGAAGCTGGGCCAAACTTGGCTGTAGTTACAGTGGCCTGGCTGAGGCCTCGCCTTGGAACCTGAGCCCCGGCCTCAGATGTCCCCGCCATTAGGTGATTAAAAGGGCTCAGGATGCGACCGGCTTTTGTTTTCCTGACAATTCCGGATGCTGGTTTCATGATGGTGACAGCACTGGGGCCCTGACCCCTTTCTGGCGGGGGAAGTGGGAGGAGAAGTCTGAAGCCCCTGTATTGTTCCCACCATGCCTGCATCCCGGGTGCAGGGCCCCAAGGGTCCCGCAGAAGGTGAATGCCCTGGGGGAGTCTGGGCCTTCTGGGTGACCCAGGGGCCCCTGTGCCCTGGATGTGGGCGCAAGCCAAGGGTTTCCTCTGGGCTGACTTTGTCCACCTGTACAAGGTGACCATGCAGGGCTTCATTACACATAGTAGCCAACTGGGACCCGAACTTGAGGCTCTGTTGTCAGAGGTTGGTGTGTGCTCAGAAGGAAATTGCCGAGAAGAGGGAATGAAGGAGTGAGGTTATTCTGGTGCTCAGAAGGAGAGAGCATGCTCCATGATGCTACGGAGGACCGAGAGGTGACTGTGCCCGGATGCCCGGCTGGAGCGGCGGCATGTCTAGGTCCCAGAGATGCCACCTTCATAGCAGCAGCCTCAGTTACTCTGTGAAGACCACGAGTATGTACCCCAGCCCCTCCAGATGGTTGGAGCCCTGCCTCAGTGGTCGGGGGATCTCAGTAGCTCCGCTTCCCGGCCAGTCCTCTGAAATGGCTCTCTGCCCTCCTCTGGATTTCACATGAGCTGGACACACACACACACACACACACACACACACACACACACACACACGGGCTAATATCAGCATTCGCCCTGTGGGGGCCTCAGAAAGAATCTTTCTGCTCCCACTTTGGCACCCAGAGCTGTGAGGAGGAAGTGGCCAGTGACCAGAGGCCACACTCCCAATCGACACCTATACCCCTGCTCCGTGCTCTGGGCCACGTGGCCTGGGCAAGCCTTGGGTTCCCTGTCGCTACACTGGGGACTTGGATTAAAAGCGCTAACCCATGTGCTTAGTATGCGGTGTAGCATACAAGTGCCCACCTTGTTTTAACCTGGACTATTACCATGAGATATCAGAGGCGCCAACGTGTCCATTTTGGAGGCTAGACTCACCCCTTTTCTCCCTCACGGAGCTCGGGGCCAGCCTCCACCTGCGACTGCACACTGGATGCTGAGCTGTGGCAAGAAGCCAGCAGTGAGATCTATAAGGAGGCCTACAGAGCCCGCAGAGCCTCTTGTTTGAGGAGGAAAGGGCTGCAGGGACCCCAGGACCCCAGGGGAGAAGAGCACCCAAACTGTCATCACTTCAAGGATGGAAGAAGGGCCAACTGTAGATTAGAAAGCAAGCTAACTAAAATACCTAAAATATCTCCTTGGGGCCCAAGCTTACATGTGAACTTGCAATGGGTAGCCGAGCTAGATTCAATGCCTTCTGTTTTAAAATAAAAACCAAAGTATCATTTATCAAGTGCCTACTACGTGCAACAAACAGTCCTAAGTATTTGACAGATGTGATGTTATAGTATCTCGCAAAATAAAAATTAGTATTCTCCGTGCACAAATTGGGGAAACTGAGGCCCAGAGAAGCCAAGCATCTTGGTTAGGGAATTTCTTCGGAGTAAATACTAGTATAAGTGCAAAGATATATGGGCAAGATTTCCCGCTCCTGAATTACTTATAACAGAAGAACACTGGACACCACATAAATGTCCACAAACAGGAAGCCTTAACAAATTGTGGTATACCAACATTCTGCAGCTTTTAAAAAAGAAATAAGGTAGATTGAGGGTGTTGATACAGGAGGGAAGTCTAAGACACACCTTAACTCAAAAAAAAAATATATAACAATCCGTATCATATGAGCCTATTTACATTTAACAAGAGAAGTAAATCTAGAAGGATATGCAACAAATTGGCCATAATGATTATTTTAGGGGAGGGATCAGGGGAAAGAAAATGTTCTTTACTTTATACATGTCTGCCTTTTTTTTTTACAATGAGAATATACTATTTCTATAAATAAGAAAAACACTAATTGGGGCGCCTGGGTGGCTCATTCGATTCAGTGTCCAACTGTTTTTTTTTTTTTAAGATTTTATTTATTTATTTGACAGAGAAAGACATAATGAGAGCAGGAACACAGCAGGGGGAGTGGGGGAGGGAGAAGCAGGCTTCCTGTGGAGCAGAGAGCCCGATGTGGGACTCCATCCCAGGACCCTGGGATCATGACCTGAGCCGAAGGCAGATGCTTAACAACTGAGCCCCCCAGGAGCCCTGTCCAACTCTTGATTTTGGCTCAGATCATGATCTCTCGGTCATGAGACTGAGCCCCACATCAGGTCCGTGCTCAGCGGGGAGTCTGCTTCTCTCTCTCTCTTCCTCTCCCGCTGCCCCTCCCCTCCACTCATGCTCTCTCATGTTCTAAAATAAATAAATCTTTAAGAAAGAAAAACACTAATTATAAAATCACAAGAACAAGGTTATTTTTAAAAAGGAAAAGCATCCATTTTAAACTAATGGACCAGTGTCATGGCGATAACACATATGATTGGGCCAGACTTTCTCATGTGGATCTCATGATGCACAGAATGATCATTTCATGTGCCTGAGCCTGAACCCCTAAGAGCATCACGGAGTCCTCACTGCATTTTTTCACGAGTGGGCACACCAGGGACATAGGTACCACTCTTATGCCCCATTTGACAAGTATAGAAACTGGGGTTTAAAGCCGTTAGTGAACTTCTCAAGGTCCTGTCCATAGGAACAGCAGACTTTGTAAGCTCAGGTCAGTGGAACACCCCAGTCTGAGCTGTGGCCACTGGGTATACTGCCTCCCTGCATGCTTGTGTGTGGAGTACCTCATAACAAGCTGTGGCTCCTCACATCTCCACATCACACTGAGGATGTGTAGACGCCACCTCACTAATCTCCACAGCAAGCCTGGGACATAGGTGTTAGTGGCATCCCCATTTTCCAGATGGGGCATCTTGCTCCCTTACTGGCTGGTGAGTGACCTGGATAGACTTGGGACCCACAGCTGCTGGACTCCAGCATCCGGGAGTGTTTACCAAGTGCAGGGACTTTTCTAAGTGCCCCACCTATATTATTGTATTCACTCTTTTTCTGGAGGCAAGTTTGTTCATTTATTTTTAATGTTTTAATGGAGAAATTCACATAACATCAATTAACCATTCTAAAGTATGTGATTCGGGGGCATTTGGGACGTTCAGTGTCGTACAACCATCACCTCTCTAGAGTTCCAGAACATTTTCTTTTTTTTTAATAATTTTTTATTGTTATGTTAATCACCATACATTACATCATTAGTTTTTGATGTAGTGTTCCATGATTCATTGTTTGTGCAAGTTCCAGAACATTTTCATCTTCCTAAGAAGAGAGCCAGTATTCACTAACTAGCCACCCATGATTCCCTGGGTGGCCACTAGTCTGCCTTCTGCCCCCTTGGATTTACCTATTCTGGACATTTTGTTGAGGGATATCATACAATCTGTGACCTCTTGTGACTGGTCAAAAGCACAAAAGCATTATGCTTTTGAGGTCACAGTTATTCCTCATGAACAATCTTCTGAAGCAGTTCTATAACTTGGGACCCATTTTACAGATGAGAAAATGGAAGTCTCAGAGAGAGGAAGGGACTTGCCCAAGGCCATGATGCCAGTCAGGGGCAGAGCCAGATTCCAACCAGGAGCGTCTGACTCAAGAGCCCGTAATTCCACCAGCTCCATGATGATTCCTTAAGATGATTTTTCCTTAAGGTGATTTCTTTCAAAATAGATTGACTGAACATTTGCACATGCTCAGCGCAGGTCGAGGGTGTCAGCGGCTTGCAGACCTCATCCCCTCCCGTGCCCCTTGACCCTGACTCCCCAGCCACATGGCCTCCTTGCTGTCTTAGGCCCACCCTCTGCACAGGCTGGGCCTGAGCTTTGAACATGCATCTCCCCGGTGGCCACGGGGCCACCCCCACTTGGTTCAGGACGCTGCGGAGACGTCTGCCGCCCGTGCCCCCGGTAAGGAGCGGCACCCCGGCCTCTCACACTCCGGCTCTGTTCTCCTTGAAGCCCTCCTCCGTGGGAGACCATTATGTTTACTGTCTGCCCCCGAAGGCACATGATCCGTCCGAGTTGTTCTCTGCCCTACAGTCAGCTCCGAGAGCCATGCTGGCACACGGGTGGTGCTCAATAAACGTTTGTTAACTAAATCATGTTGTCCTCAAAATCCTCACCCTCAGAACGGAGGGAGACTCTCTGAAGGGAAGGCTGGAGCTGGGGGCTGTTGGAAGGGTGAGTGGGACGGCCGCTGCCAAGGCCGCAGGAGAAGCGCCAGGAAGGACATGCTACTGAGGAAGGTGGTCACGCAGGGCAGGGAGGGGGGGACCAGCATTCGCCAGCTTTTCATTCCCTCCATGCCCTACTTCCTCTCCTTCCTTCGCTTGCAGCATTGACATTCAGTTGAGTTTTGCCACTCTGTGCAGGCTCCTGGGCCCCTCCTGGCCCCTCCACAGCTAGCCTATCCTCCGCCTCCTCTCAGGGCCTTGACGGGCCTCCAGGCCTGTCATTTCCTCCAAGCATCTTTCTCTCCAGTGTGGAGCTGCAGGGGCCCTACAGGAGACATCTCTGCAGCCTTCCCAGCACAATTCAAAGCACTTTCCAGAACATTCCATCACAGGGAAATCCTCTCTGAGCTACAGTCCAAAGGCCACTCTCTCTTCTCAAATTTCCAAGCACAACAGGAAGTTCTTACTTGTGGGCCAGCAAAGACATAGATTCAGATTCTACCACACCAAATAGACTCCACCTGGTAAGTCCTGCTGACGGCCCCACCACCCCATGCGAGCAGCTTCAGAGAGGGGCTTCCTCAGACCCCAGACCCTCCCAGATCTGCAGCTCCCTTCCAGCTGCATCCAGAAATGCTTTACTAATGCAACTTAGGTACAAACTACACCCTGGGCTTGACTGATTGCAACTGCAGGACACTGCCCTGGGAGGTCTCACCCAAAGGCCAGCCCTGCAGTGGTGCCAAGACAAGACTCCCCTAAGTGCCTACTGAAAACAAACCCAGGGTTAAACTGTTTATCTGGGTATGCTCCTGGGTTAAACTTCCTAATGAACCTACCTAGGAGGTGAAACCTGAGTTTCTAGATAAAGCTTTTCCACATCCTTGGCTGGGGACACAGGCCTGCAATTTAAAACTTCTGGGTTTTGATAGTTGTCTATGAATTAAATCTGTTATTCGAGTCCAGAAGCCTACCAGTTCTGCAGCCATCTACCCTGAGGGCTTCTCTCGCAATGATGCCTTGCCCAGGTGCCGGGGCTGACGGGCGCCAAGGCCATCAACGCAGTGCGGAGAGTGGCCCGCACGGGAGCTGGGGGAGCGTCTGGGAGCGCAGCTGTGAGCCCTGCTCAGAGGGGCCTTCCCCAGTGTGGAACCCGCCACCTCACCCTCCTCCGGTGCTGCTTTGGATCCTGCCCATGGGCTCCTGGGGAAATGTTCTGTTCCCTGCCGAGGGCCCAGGATCTGGGCCAGTGGCTGGCAAAGGGCAGCCTGCAACCAGTCCTTGTGGAACAGACAAAGCAGCGTGTGGGTCCCTCCCTTGTTCCTAGGACTGGGCTGCCAACCTCCTGTTCCACAGCATTCCTGTGAGGAAGGGGCCAGTATTATTCTTCTCCTCTTTCAGCCCTGAGGAGGTAAAGTCACCCGCAGAGTCCCCCTCCCCCCCCCCAAGGAATGTTCTTGTCCTTACCCCCTGACCCCCCGCCTCTCTTCATCTCGCACCTGCCCTATGGAGACCCTGCCAGCCGGCGAGCAGCCCCCGCAGGACAGGACGGGAGCTTGGGGGTCAGCAGGCACTGCTCCCTGCCTGGCCCCAGCGGTACCAGAAATTCTACCCGGGGAAGGGCTTGGGGCTGTGGCCTGGTTGCAAGTGCTCAGGGGTGTGTGCGCAGAGTTGCTGGTGGCTTGGAACGCCCCGAGGGAAGGGGCTCAAGCCACCCAGGAGTCCACCCCACGTGTGCTCCTCCTTGGAAGGGACGCACCCCTGGCGGGCTCCAGGACAAGCAGCTTCCCTCCAGGAGGAGAGGCGGGGACCCTCGGTCAGGTGGTCCGTCTGATTGGGAATAACCGGCCTGGGTGAGTGCAGCTGAGAAGGGCTCCTCTCTCTAAAGGACCCACCGAGGGCACACTCGGTTTGCCGCTCCCTGAGGACCCACCCAGCTCAGCACAAAATTGGGGAAGGCGGAAGCAAGGAAAGGGTCGCATCTCTGCGGCACCTACTTCGGGATGGCACAAGGTGGGGGTCGGGAAACGGGAAGCGCTGAGCAGGTTACGTTCTGTGATGTTTCTGCAGGCCCTGGGCCAGGAGCGGGCAGAAGATATATTTCTGTTCAAAAGAGCAAAGGCTATTTGCATTTCATTCTCTTTGAGCGGAATGGCAGATACAAACGGGGCCCCAGGAGGGCGCGAGGTCTGTTCACTGCCATGCGCGCTGGGTCCAAGGCGACAGGAGGGCGCGACAGCAGAGGAGGGGGCACCCAGCTCCCTCCATCTGCACTGACTCGCGGACGATTCGGATTAAGTTTTCCTGGAAGCACAGTTCGCATGCAAATGAGGCAACCGGGGTGGGCCGCTCCCTCTCCCTGATTGGACGGGAGTGTGCCGTTAGCCCCGCCCCCTGCACGAGCAGGTTTCCGTCTGGGCTCAAGCCTTGACCTGGGTCACCCCTGCCACCCGCTGCCCACTGCCCGGTCCTGTGCCTGCTCCACACAGGGGACCAAATGCAGCTTTCCCTCCCCCTCCCCAGCCACGCCGGCTCACATCAGGTCCAACAGTTAACAATTTGATTCCATTTTTCTCCAACCACTTAAGGAAAAAGGCCTTAGGGCCAAAACATTACCGCTGACCCGATTAGCCCTTCCTTGCTGATATTTTTATCAGCATCTGCCCTTCGGCTGACAGGAGCCAGCACTCGCCGTCCTGCCAGGACCTTTGGATTACAACCTGGTTGTCTGAAATATTTAACACCTTTTCCTATTTTCCACGTGTCAGGGAGCTGAAGCGCCAGGGTGTGCTCTGCACCCTCTTCCCCTCCACTGTTATCTTGTGGGGGGGGTGGTGTTGTTTTCCTGGTGTCGCGAGCCCTACCCTGCACCCCGAGAACCTCCGCAGGAGACACTGCTGTGGTCTGCGTTCTGGATCCCCTTCTGAACCGCGGACCTCGGGGGGGAGGGACCACAGGAGGCAGGACCACGCCTCACTCATCTTGGCATCTCCAGAGCCTGCATCGTGTGCACATAACACCCATCCCAGGGCTGAACCAGAGTTTGCTGAGTGACTGAACGACCTTCCCGTTGCTGAGATCCACAGCCCCCAGCTGCGGGAGCAGCAGAGTCCTGGGCACGGTTACAGTGAAGCACTCCCTGGCAGAGAGAGCCCAGAGCACGTCAGTTCTGCGGGCGGAGTGGCCTCGGACCAATGATGGGCTCCACTACTCAAAGATCGCCAAGGAGAGAGGTTTATTCCTCAGTCTCCTGTGACTTCTTCTCTCACGGCCACCTTTACGGACACAACAAAAGTTCTTTTTGTCCAGCCGCCTACTGGTCCATTTAAATTGTTTCCCTTTGTTTTCCTCTCCTAGGAAATACCAAAGCAGTTGCTTGCTCTTATGTAGAGAAGAATCACCCTCCCAAAAAGAAGCTCCCAGATTCTAAAGAGAAAGCTTCAAAGCCAGTAGCTCAAGCTAATTGCCTTCCTCAGCAGCTACACAAAGGATGATATTCAGCACATGGTGTCTCCTAGAGAGGCCCTCAGGGTGTGGAGCTCTGCTCCCAAAAGCAGAGCCAGGCTTGGCGGGAGGGGGCAGCCTGAAACCTACAAAAATGTTTGTTAGGTAAATAATTTGCATACTTTAAAACTTTCACTGTTCTTGGTAACAAGTTCCTTTTAAGCCCCCTCTCCACCAACCACGAATCCATGTCTTGCCACATGGAGGACAGGGGCGGGGGGGTAGGTGGGGATCAGCTGTCAGGGGCCACGCTCCAAAAATGTAAAGGGAACCTCAACCACCTTTTCACCAGACTCGCAGACACCCTGCCGACATTGACTTCCAAAATCCTGTTGGCCAAGCGAGAGGGTGATGATTGTCCTATCTTTGGAGCTTCTGTATGCACCTGACACTTATCACCTAATTTATTTCTTACCACACTCACACCACTGTCATCATGCCCACTCTGTATGGAAGGTAAGTGACCTGCCCAAGGTCCTGTGAATGGCAAAGCAGGATTTGAACCTGGCCAGTCTGGGCCCCTAACTACTGTACCTAGTGGGGGGGGGGCTGTTTCTTGCCCACACAGTGGCCGGCCACAGGGACCACAAGAGGTCAGGGGTTTCAATGCATGTTCTTTTTTTTTTTTTTTTAAGATTTTTATTTATTTATTTGAGAGAGAGAGAGAATCAGAGATAGAGAACACGAGAGGGAAGAGGGTCAGAGGTAGAAGCAGACTCCCTGTGGGGAGTGGGACTCGATGTGGGATGTGGGACTCGATCCCGGGACTCCAGGACCATGACCTGAGCCGAAGGCAGTCGCTTAACCAACTGAGCCACCCAGGCGCCCTTCAATGCATGTTCTCCACTCAGGCAGTCTCCCCTGCACATCCTGGTGCACACCTGGCTGCTTGTGGCTGACTCAGTGCTATGTTCCACCAGCGTCCAGATAGGTCAGTCAGACCCATTCCCCAGCCTGCTGCACCTCTACCCCCTCGTTGCAGATATCTGAAGGGCAAACAGCTCGATGCCTGGTGTGATGCAGTTACCCAAGGTGGGGCAGCCCTGCGTGCATGTACTCATCAAATTAACATCTGCACACCCATAAAATGGCTCACTCAAGATCATTACCAGCCCTACATATATAACTCACCAGATTGGTATCTGGAGAGTTCCGCCCGGCTGATTTTCTCTGTTCTCCTAACTACTCCACAACTAAATGTTTCACAGAGACATTTCCTCCGCCAAATATTTACATTCTCAAATGTTTATTAGCCTCTCTATCATGATCAAGCTTTCATGAGCACCCTATACCAACTGTGAACTAAATACATAATTTCAGATCCATCAAATTCCAGTTTGGTGCTACATTTGTCTCTGTGACACCATAGCAGTTGCTGTGGTCACCAAGCAAGTGACAGCCGACCATGTGTCCAGGGGCAGCCAAACTGAATGACATACCACCACGGGCAGGAGAGAAATCTCCACAGCCCACTGGCATGGTGAGAGGATTCCAGAGCAAAAGGCAAAGCTGAGGAGGGCCTCCCCCCCTCCCCCCGTCTTCATTCCTCCAATGAGGCCATCTCCAATCCACCATCTCTGGGAGAGAAAGACCTGCCATATGAGAAGTTAGATGAAATAAGAGGGAAGACTGCCTTGGGGCTCCTGGGTGGCTAGGTCGGTTAAGCGCCCGACTCCTGATTTTGTCTCAGGTCATGATCTCAGGGTCCTGGGATCAAGCCCTACATTGGGCTCTGTGCTCAGCAGGGAGTCTGCTTGAGATTCTCTCTCTCTCTACCCCTTCGCCCCTCCCCCTCCCCGTTTTCTCTCTCTCTCTCTCTCTCTGTAAAATAAATAAATAAATCTTTTTTAAAAAAGAAGAAGAGGGGTGCCTGGGTGGCTCAGTCATTAAGCATCTCCCTTCGGCTCAGGTCATGATCCCAGGGTCCTGGGATTGAGTCCCACATCGGGCTCCTTGCTCAACGGGGAGCCTGCTTCTCCCTCTGCCTGCCGCTCCCCCCTGCTTGTGCTCTCTCTCTCTCTCTCTCTCTGACAAACAAATAAAATCTTAAAAAAAAGAAAAGAAAAAAAGGTTGGCTTGACTCTCTTACTGAACCACAGGGCTGTGCCTGGGGGCGTCCTCTGCAAAATATAGAGTGAAGAGCAGTTCACCAAGCCGGTAACAAGAATAGTCCATTACTCACATCTACCTATACTCCCTCATGGGACCTAATGGTGACTTTACACCACGTATGCTATCAATTCTGCTTTGCAAATGAAGCAAGGTGAAGTGACCAGAAGGACGTGGAGCTAGCTCCTATCTCTGGGCCTTTGCCCTTCTGTTCCCTCTGCTTCCTCTGAACTACTCGCAGCAGCTCCCCACGCACCTGTGGGGCCTCAGAGCTCAGTAAAGCAGTCTGTTATAATCAACTTGTTTACTGTTCATCTCCCCCTCTAGAGCAGGGCTCCTCCCCCAAGGCTAAGCTGCTGTCTTGCTCACCGTCCCAGCACGTAGCACATGCTCATTAAGCAACTGTCAACAGACACCAATTCACAAACTCTTGTCTCTGACTCCAAAGCTCCTGCCTTTAACACTAAACCTACCATTTCTAGAAAATGCCATGGCAATGACAGCCAGCAGTTGGTCCCTGGGGAACTGAGTGGACCTGCTTCCGGATGGGGCTTGATGTCCATGCTCTTCCCAGATGCCTATCTGCTCTCACAAAGGACGGGTGATCCTGGCATGCTTCTCCCACCCGGCCGCAGGATGGGCCGCCTCAGAGCCAAGGGCAGAGTTTCCAGGTACTTGTCTTCCTAAAGGCTAAATGTCTGGGACCCACCCTCATTGCAAGGCAGCTCTCCACGTTCTATGCAGCAGAGGCACTGAGATTAGCTTCCAGCCTCTTAAGGAGGCAGCACAGGTCTTTCGAGAATGACTTTCTTTCATGATTGGCCTTTATGTTCATTCATAAGCCTGTCATGTTTGAGTTGTGGTTCAAAGCTAAAAAGTGAAATAACTGTCATTACTTACATACTCTACATGTAAATCAGAAAGTAACCGCTGTGGGCAATACAACCATTCTTAAAAGGAAACATTTAGGCATATGTTAAATCCATTATTGATCCTAAGAAAAACATACGCTCCCTAAAACTTCAGCTACATGACGTCAAGCATTTTCCATAGCTTGAGCAGGCGCGTGTTTCACTGAACCGTACCATGAACCTGGGCGGCTCTAGAGCCACCACCCATGTTGCTGTCTAGGTGTCCTCTGGAGTCCCAAACTTAAATGAAACCTTTGTCCCTTGGATGGCCTAGCTGTTCCCAAAGCACACACCACCTTTGGTCATACAATGTTTTGTTTCCACCAGTAAATTAGGAGCTCTCGGGCACTTTGGTAGTGCCCACTGAAAATAAAAATGCAGTTATAATTCAGCAATGCCACTTCTAGGATTTTACTCTGTAGGGAGAGTCTTCCGAATGTGCAGAGCCCTACATACATTTACTGTAGCACTATTTGCAAAGTGAAAGAAAGAAAACAATCTAAATGCTTTTCAACAGGGACCTGGTTAAAGAAATGACTGCATAGTCACAGGCTGGAAGACTCCACAGCCATTAAAAAGAATGAGGAGTGCTATATGAAAAAAATCTCCAGGTACAGCATTTAGAGAAAAGGCAGTAAGTAGAGTGTGTAGTATGTCTCCATCTATGGAAAATAAAAGCATATATTTATCGCTTATCTATTGATGCAGAGAAATTTTCTAGAATACCCAATAAACTATGAACAGTAGTTGCTTCTAGGGAAGGGAGTAGAGGTCTGGGATGAAAAGAAAGCTTAGTATTTCCCCCATTTCTAATCTTGACAGGTTTTGACATATAAAAATAAGTTATGTAACATATAGTCATTCAGTCCACAAATATTTGTTGAGCAACTGCTCTGTACCAGACATTATTATTTTAGGAGCTTGAGATATATTGGTGAATAAAACAATGACTGCATTCTTGAAAAAATTTATATCCAGGTAGATACATTCTTATATATATTAAAACTAACCCCATGGGGCGCCTGGGTGGCTCAGACAGTTAAGCGTCTAACTCTTGGTTTCGGCTCAGGTCATGATCTCAGGGTCCTGAGATCGAGCCCTCCATCGGGCTCCACACTCAGCACAGAGTCTGCTTGAGATTCTCTCTCCCTCTCCCTCTGCCCCTCCCCCCACTCATGCTCTCACTCTCTAATAAATAAATAAATAAAATCTTAAAAAATAAAACCAATCCCATGAACCCACCTAAGAAATGCATCACTCCAGTACTGATGAAATGCTCTAGATGCTCCTAATCAATACCATCTGTCTATTCTGCCACCAAAGAAAACGCCATCGTGAATTATTAAAGACTCATAAGAGTACCTAAACAATGCATTGCTTAATTTGCTTGCTTTGATATTGTGCTAAATATGTCCTTCTTCTTGCATTTGCACTCAGAATTATTTTTCTAAGATCCCTCCACATTGATATGCACAGCTGTAGTCCATCCCCTTCTGTTGCTTCATAGTGCACTGCTATGTGGCTTGCTGCAATTCACCCAGGATCTTCTTCACCTTTGAGAAGGTGGTTTGCTATCACACACAGTGCTGCCACAAGCATTCATATGCAAGAGTGTTTGGGACAGGGGAAGGTCTCACTGTTATGATTCAATGCATGTAACAGTTATAGGACCATTTGGATTTTCTATTTCTTCTTATGTCACTACTGGCAAGAACACCCCTCCCCACCCCACCCCGTGGATTTATCCATCTTGTCTATGTTTCTAGATTTATGGTCATAAAGTTGTTCATAATATTTTATATTTATGGTTATGTCCCTTTTTATGTCAAATGTTGTTTATCTGCACCTTCTCTATCTTGCCAGAGGTGTGTCAGTTTCATTGATTTGGTCAAACAACAAACTTTTGGCTCTGTTATCAGTTTGTTTTCTACATTCCTAATTTCTATTCCTATGGTCTCTTTCCTGCCACTTTTGCATTTATTATCTTTTTAACCTAAGTCAGAGGCTTAGATGATTAATTTTCAGTTGTTGTTCTTCTGAGATTTCTTTTTTCACTGGCTATCCACTGGTACTCTTTCAATTTCTGACTCCTTTCAGTTAAAAAATTAAATTAACTTTTTTTTTAAAGATCTTATTTATTTATTTGACAGAGGGAGACAACGAGAGAGGGAACACAAGCAGGCAGAGTGGGTGAGGAAGAAGCAGGCTTCCCGCCGAGCAAGGAGCCCGATGCGGGGCTCGATCCCAGGACCCTGGGATCACGACCTGAGCCGAAGGCAGACGCTTAACAACCGAGCCACCCAAGTCCCCCTAAATTAACTTTTTAATTGCAGACCCAATGGCCCATCAATGCCATTCCTTGAATGTTTCCTAAGAAGACCAAAACAAAGGGACAAAGACTGTGTGGGCTGCTTGTTGCTGTATTGTTTGTAACAGAAAAAAAACTGGACACAACTATCTGCCAGAGGGCATTTAAATACATCATGATACATCTGGACTATGTAACAGTGTATATAAACTGTTACTATGTAATATTTGTAAAATGTGTACTTTACAAATATTTAATGAGTTGTAGCTTTATGTAATGATAAAGATGTCCGCAATATTTTATTAAGTGAAAGAGCAAGTTACATATAGATGTATACATGATTTTATTTTTTGCTTAAAAAATTCTTTTTTTAAGGATTTTATTTATTCATTTGAGAGAGAGAGCACAAGTTGGGGGGAGCAGCGGAGGAAGAGGGAGAAGCAGACTCCTTCCCTGAGTAGGGAGCCCGATGTGGGGCTCAATCCCAGGACTCCGAGATCACGACCTGAGCCGAAGGCAGACGCTTAACCAACTGAGCCACCCAGGCGCCCAAAAATTCTTTGTTTTAAAATTCACTGGAGAGCAACCTGGGTTTTAGTCCAGCCACATACCACTTTCATGGTCCCTTAGTTGGTTCAATCACCTAAGCTGTGAGCGAAGTACAGTCTCTGTCTCATGGAGAAGAAATGCAGGCCAGCAGGCGAGTGCCATGGGGGGGAAGTGAGGGGATGGGGAGCACATGGGAGGGGCGCCAGGCAAGTTCCCCCAGGAGATAATATGTAAGAACTCAGCATGCCATCCACAGGGGTTGAGGGAGGGGCCGAAAAGGCAGAGCAGTTCTGGGGGCAGGGGATGCGGGGCAGGGCCAGCGGCACCCACCCCACCCGACCACTCCCTGCCTTGGACGCCAGCTCCAGGTTCTCCTCCTCTCTGAGCCCCTATTCTATGGGGGGTAAAATAAGGGACCTCAACCAGTGATCTCCAAGGATTCTTCAAAGTCTGAGATTCTTTGCTGACATTCACCAACTGCAAGGGTGACACCATGCTGAGTCCGAAACCCCTGGGGGAAGCCGGGAGCCTCTAGCCAAGTGGAACCCACCCCACGAACACTCCCAAGGCAGGGGGCCCAGCCTTGCTCTGAAGAAGCTCTCTATGTGTGAGTGGAACGAATGGAAGAGAGAATAAATGATAAAGCGAGTGGAGGAACTGTGCCGGGAGCACGTAACAGAAAGGTCTGAGCAAGATTTTGCAGGAAGGGTTTTCTAAAATGGTTCTTCAAGGCAGTCATGAGCTTGACTCTAACACAGCCAAGTGCTGGGAAGAAAAATCAGCAGACAGGGCCCCCATCTCCCATTTGTGACAAAGCCGAGCCTTTCTGCCCACTGCCACTTGCCACTCCTGCTAGGTAATCAGATCGCTGTTAATTAATAAAGCTGTCAGGTGAACCACCCTCTCTGGTCATTAGTATCCTTCCAGAAGGAGAATCCTGCCGTCGCCACCCCATCCGCCCCTTGGCTGGCGGTTCAATTAACTTAATGCTATGCAAATGAGAGGCTCTTCTCATCATTAGCTTATAGCCCACGAATGTTAATCACATAATTGGGCCTTCAATGGGGTAATTAGACACAATTTCGCCCATTAGTCTTACAAGGCTAATTATTGTTGAGAGGAGAGGGGGATGCTCCCAGAGCTCTGCAAGAAGAGGGGCATCTGGATGAAGCAATCATGGGGGGAGCTATGACCAGGTACACCAGCCTCCCAAGGAAAAGAGGACCCTGGGAAGGCTTCAGGTGCTGGACAGGACAGCAAGGTGGGCAATGGCTCACCGCCCTGTTGTGCTGGGCTGGGTAAAAAGAATAGGGCATTTAAGTAAGACAACAGCCAGCCCGGGGCCAGGATGCCTGGTTCCAGCCCCCACCACTCACAGTGAGACCTCAGTCAAGTTGCTTAGTCTCTCTGGGCCTCAGTTTCTCCCTCTGTGCAATTTGGAGGATGCACCAGATGGTCCCCAGGGGCCTTCTGGGATTGAAATGCATGGTTTTGAAAGCACAGAGCTCTGGCCGGGGTTGGGGGCGTGGGCAGGAGCTATGGAAAACCGTGCCAACGAGTCGGAGGGGGCATTGGGGGAAGCCGTGGGCTCCTTGAGCAATGCCTGGCTGTTACTGGGGTGGCCATGAAGATGTGACTGAGAGGCCCCCTAGGAACCTGTGTGAGTTTGCTGGGGCTGCCACAGCAAAGGCCCCAGGAGGCCATTGTGTGCTGAGAGCGCACTCTAAAATTCCTGTGTTGAGCTCCAGCTCCCAGCACCTCAGAATCTGTATGTGGACACAGGGTCTTTATTTATTATTTTTTTAAAAAGATGTTTATTTATTTATTTATTTATTTAGGAGGGAGAGTGAGAGAGAGGAGGAGCAGAGGGAGAGGGACAAGCAGATTCTCAGCTGAGTGTGGAGCCTGACACGGGGCTCGATCCCACAACCCTGAGATTATGACCTGAGCCAAAATCACAAGTCAGACACCCAACCAACTGAGCCAGCCTGGGACCCTGAAACAGAGTCTTTAAAGAAGTGGCTATCAGGGTGGGCTCTAACCCAATCTGGTGTCCTATACCAGGAGGAAATGTGAACACACCCAGAGACCCTGGGGACACATGAGCACAGAGAAAAGATCATGTGAAGTGGCAGCAAGAGGGTGGCCTGCAGGCCAAGGGGAGAGGCCTCAGAGGAGACGAACACCTTGATCTTGGACTTCCAGCCTCGATTGTAGAGAAAATCCATTTCTGTCACTGAAGCCCCCTGTCTGTGGGGCTTCATTATTGCAGCCCTGGGACATTTTCTCAAGGCACGCAGCCCTCTCCTGGGATCTAGAACCCACGCTTCATCAGACGGCGACCAAGAGAGAAAGGTGGGGCAACGTCGGGGCCCCAGGATGGAGGCTCTGCCCAGGAGCTGCAACAGGGTGTTGGAGGGGGGATCCAGAGAATCTGCCCCCGGGGGGCGGGGTGTGGGGTCTGGAATCCGCAGAAACCTCAGAGCCAACAAGGCAGCAATACCCAGAGTTTCACAATCTCGGAAAAAGTAGAGCTGAACTTCTATTTGTGGAAGACTTTCTTTAAAAGTTTTCCTTTTATTAAATAATGTCTGTGATATTTAGGAAGGAGAGCTTCAAGCTTTTAGACATCTGCCACCTAAATCTGGCAGAGGCCCAGACTTTGACAGCACAATGCAGGTTCACTGGTTCAGCACTTTATTTATGCCTCTAAGGAAGATGGAAAATTGAAATACACTCTGATTTCTCCCAAAGTCTCCTTTGGGTAAAGAAAAACAAACATGATTTCTGCAAGTCATCCCCGCATCTTGGCCTCTTGCCTTTCTCAGGGAAATGACTTTAAGCTAACGGTCGAGCATCACACCTGCCAAAAATGGGGGTGTCTCCATCAGAACCAGACTCAAATGCCAACTACCCCGGGCTCTGCTCTGTTAAAGGTCACCTGTCATTCCCCACCCAGGCATGGAGATTGCACTGGATCTCTGATCACCGTGGTGGGGAAGGCATGTTTCTCTTCTCCGATGTTTTATTCACCACTGGCGTAGGCCCGACTGTTACTGGTTGGGTAAAACCCACTGGACCCCTAAGAAGAGCTTAGCATCCACAGGTGAGAAAGAGACTGAGATGTGCTTTGCCAGTGAGGGACGGTGGGGGTAGAGGAGAGGAGGACATGAGGGGGTTTTCTGACTGTAAAGGTTACCAGACACTGACATAGGAAATGGAGAAAAGTTGTTACTTTCTCCCCAAATGACACATTTACCCGGAACACTGTGCTAAACCTAGAGGGTACAAACTGACCCTGGAAATCTTTCCTAGACGTCTTAGGGACAACAGGGAATCTACCCGACACTGCAGGCACCACCGAGTGCTCTCAGAAAATCCTTAGGAAAAAATTTTTACCTGCTTAATAAATAAATGGAGTTTCAATATACTCCAGTGAGACCGTTAGTGTCCGCCTTTTTTTTTTTTTTTTTTTAAGATTTTATTTATTTATTTATTTGACAGAGAGCGACCCAGCGAGAGAGGGAACACAAGCAGGGGGAGTTGGAGAGGGAGAAGCAGGCTTCCCTGCGGAGCAGGGAGCCCGATGTGAGGCTCGATCCCAGGACCCCGGGATCAGGACCTGAGCCGAAGGCAGACACTTAATGACTGAGCCACCCAGGCGCCCCATTAGTGTCCGTCTTTAACTAACTAAATTACCCACCAAGAAAATGGCACGAGAACCCTTTTATACGTCTGCCCCATCTCTTCGTAAAGATCCTCAAACACTCAGTGCGGACCAGCTCTCGATGGCTCCCGGCTGGAAGCTTCCCTGGTTTCTGGCCACCCACACAAGCAGTGTTTCTTCAGAATCCCGAGCTGCCACCTGGGACAGCAGAGCCACGCCTGTGGTCGCCTGGGCTCACACTCTCTCTGGGAATCACTGTATTTTTATCCTCCGAAAGACCCCAGAGGCTGCAGGCAAAGGGTTCAAAGGTAATGTACATTTTTGATGTCGTTGCTTCAAAAGTAATTGCTCTTATGCTCCCAAAGACAGATGACAAACCTAGTAACAGACTGTCATAAACTAAGTTTTAACCCAGGAAAAAAGCAGCACCGACCTTCCACATTTGCTCAGAAACATCCTCATCAGACTTTCTTACACAAACATTGGAAATAAGTGGTAAAATGTCAACAGTCTCCAGGCAGGAAAATAATGGGAGAACCTTCCTTTTTCCACTTCAGTTCTTATTTACTGGAAGATTAAAATCTGTGGCTGCAGGGGCTGTGGGCTGTGGCCCCATCATCACCATTACTGGCCACGAGCCGGGGCTCTAGGCCCAGGGGTGCACCTCCTTCTGCGCTCCTGGCTGGGTGAACCCAGCCACCGCCTCTGGAGATCACTGCCTGAACTCGCCTCTGACCCCCAACGCGACCACCAAATTCCCAGAACCAGCTGTGATTTAAGTTTGCTACAAGGAAGCACAACCCTGCTCTTAGAGCTGCGGGCAGGGTGTGCCATCGTCCTGGGCGCCGGTCTCAGTGAGAAGCACCGTGGAACCTGAGCTGGTGGCCCAGGGGAAGATGACGCCTCTGTCACATGGTGGGGGTGGGCGGGTGGGGCTGTGCTGCCTGGGGGCCGGTGGATAAGACAGCGGGACGAGGCAGTTCAGTACAACAGCCCCAGGACACAGGGGCACACTTTGGAGGTGCTTTCAGAGATGGGGGCCGGCCGCTACACGGTGGATGAAAGGGATGCAGGGGTGGCTGGCCTCTGAGCTGAGCCTCACTTCTTCAAGTTTGTCAGCAAAAGCGCGCCTCCACCGTGGGAGGTGGAGAAGACGGAATTAGGCCAGGCTGGCTTGGTCAGTCTGCCCCACACAGGACAGGGGCGACACACGTCTCACAAGCGCCGTCGTGACCCTGTTTTGAAGTCTTGGCTAGGAACTCTCAATTCCCCCTGTGACACAGCTTGCTGAGCCCCCACTCCAACCACTCCCCTTACGGGGCTCCCACACTCCAGCTGGGGACAGCCCCTCTGTCCTGAGCTCCCCGAATTATTTAAATTAGCCAATCCAGCTACCCCCGCCCCCTCGCCATACAGAAGCTGCCTTCCACGGCTCAGCCGCTCTTGCCCATCCCCAGAGTGCAAGCCCCCAGCGTGGCCCCGCGTGGCAGCCACTGCTATTTGGAACTGTAAGTAACAAAAAGTTCTGCCTTGCATCGGAGTGTCACTGTGTTGTGTCCAGCCGTCAAAAGAATCTTTAAATCGTAAAAAACAACAGGGGGGCGGGGCGCCTGGGTGGCTCCCTCGTTAAGCGTCTGCCTTCGGCTCAGGTCATGATCCCAGGGTCCTGGGATCGAGTCCCGCATCGGGCTCCCTGCTCGGCGGGGAGCCTGCTTCTCCCTCTGCCTCTCTCTCTCTCTCTCTCTGGCTCTCATGAATAAATAAATAAATAAATAAAATCTTAAAAAAAAAAAAAAAAACAACAACAGGGGACCGGTGATGAAAATCCCCATTTTTTTCAGGTTGGTTTCTCAGCTCCCATACAATCTGCCAGGCTATTCTAGCCTGAAGATCTTCCTCCTCACTGGCTCCAGGGCGTCTCCAACAAGAGTGCGATTTGTGTTTGTCTATTTGCTGGATCTTTCTCCTGCCCCCGTAGCGCACTGCAGCCTCGGGGGAACAAGGAACTACCTTCCCCTGACCAGAGGGAAGCAGTCCCGGGAAGCCAGGGAGCCAGCCAGGGCCACAGAACCTTGCACCTGCTATTTTGGTGAGCTCCGATCTCTCTTCAGAAGCTCTCATCTCCACGGATAGGCTCGGGGTCCCCCGTACATTAGGAATCAGCATGGTTCAAACATATGGGGCCCCTGCAATGCCAGCTCTGCATGAAGTGCTTTCCTGCATCATGTCATCAAGCATTTCCACCCGATGCCCTACAGGCCACTGCCCCTGTTGTCAGTTGAGGAAGCTGAGGCTCAGAGAGGTTAAGTAGCACCCTTGACCACTGGCCCACGGGCCGTGAAGCAGGGCGGTCAGAACCATGCCAAAAACTGTCAGGCACCTTCGGGGCAAGTAGGATGGGCACAGAAGAGGTAGCTGCCCAGTGTCGCAGGGCAGAGGACAGCCAGAGAGGCAAGGCTGTGGTCCACCCCTACTCCCACCCACGTGGGCCACACTTTCTTTTTTGCCCTTGACCCCAGACACCCTGTTGAGATCATTGCTACTTCCTCCAGAGCTGTGGGGCTTGAAGCTAAAGCCCTAAAGCCAAGCAGCCTCTGCCTGAGGGGCAGGCCCTCGCCGCACCACCCCCGTGGAACAAAGTCGGCAGGACCTGGGGACCCCGGTGCGGACAGCTGTGCAGCAACTCTGCTGCTAGGACGGGTCTGGCGGCTAACCAGTCCTTAAAAGAGATCTCTCTTCCAAAAACAAAGGCGCCCGCAGAGCACACGGAGAATGATATGTATTCCAGCCCATGTCTGGTAAACTCTCAGACTACGGCAGCGAGGCAGGGTCACTCGGGTTCTATTAGCTCAATTAATGAGGAGTAAGATAAGGCTAACATGCTGCTCATCGGGCGGCTCAGCACAGAGCTGGAGTAATGGAGTTATTAACCTCAGTCAGCCACTGAATTGTGCTGCTGATTCCAACTCCATTTCCTGGTTCAGGCCTCCATTAATGGGCTGTTTATTATCCCTAATCCACGTAAGGATCAGCTGCAGGGATATAAGAGCTTCCTGGAAGGACCAAGTGATAATAAAAAAAGAGAGAGAGTGGAGGAAGGCAAGAAATCCCCTCTATCTCGCATTTTAATTGTTTTCAGGTCCTACTGCTGTCCCCCCAAGAGATCGGAGTATCCTTCTCACTTTGGAACACGCTAGGAAAGGCAAAGCCATTATCCAAGGGCTTCCTTGTGCTGTCCCCGAGCAGAGTGTCACACGGAACTCAAAAGAACAAGCTTTGAAATCAAATTAGAGAGCTCTGGCTGAGAAATGACGTGCCCGTTGTTTTTTTACTTTCATGATGCCATCTTACTCCATCTTATTCCATTCTCTAAAATTTAACATCATCAAAACCAAGAAATCAAACCAGCATTCAGCAGAACAGTGTATCGACACCATTAAAGGCCCTAACTGTGATTTTCCAGCTTGCCTGGCCCCACGGAGGTCTTCTGGACAAAAGGGAGACTGTGTCTGGGTCTATTTCTGGGTTGTTCTCCTATCGCACATGCCACCAGATGACTAAGGACTCACCTTCCCCGAGATCAGCCCACCCCAAGTCATTAAATGGTCTTCAGTGGGGAAGAAAAGCAAACAGATTGTTACTGGAGAAAAAACATTTTTAGGTACAGTAAGTTATATGTACCAACTCACTATGGGTAGATACAAAACTAGTCCCTGAAGGTCATCCCTTCCAAGTATATTTGCCATTTTGGCTTCTTTTTATGTAACAGGAATTCAAAATCACATGAGTGACTACCATACATGTTTTCACACCTCTGACCGTGTAGACGAATCTACAGCATACCCATTTGAGAATGGAAGGGGAAACTCAGTCCTACATTTTGAATGAGAGTTTGCCCCACCGGGAGAAGCTGTTGGGGACCACAGACTGAGCCAGCTCACAGAGGCTTCCTGTATCCGAACAGCTGTTCCAATTATAAATCAAGCACACAGACCCATTCCATTTACTTTCTAGGACAGTACTGCCAGAAGGTTGAAAGAGCAGAGTTTATTGCCCCATTTGACAGATAGGAAAACTGAGATTAAAGGTAGCTTTTTCAAGCTAGGCAGCTGGGGTAAATGCCAATCACACTGCAGAAAGGATACAGAGTAACAGTTCAGAGCAAAGAGCTGGTTCAAGCCTGGTCTCTTCCATGTCGCCTGATGCTTCTCCAAGCCAAGTGCCTTTTACTGAACAAGCCTACTTTCTGGGTCTGTTGAATGGATTAAGTGAGATGTAAAGAAGGCATGTAATTGGCACTCAAATATCATCATCCTTCTTGTCAGGATGAAGATGACAATTCAAGGTAAGGAGGCAGGAGAACCAGGAGAGGAAGAAAGAAGGGGACTCTTGGCAGCGCACGAGCAGAGTGGCCTGGGACCGGCCTGACCGCCGAGCAGAGATATCCTGGCCACAGCCGCCAGGGCTGGCTTCAAGAGCCTGGCCCCCAGGAATCTGAAAAGCTTCTAGAGGCTGCACTTGGCTGTGGGATTCCCAGATCCTACTGGCATGGCGCTGGCGTTGGCCAGCCAGCTCCCCTCGGTGGCCTGCCCTCCCACCCACTGGAGGAGAGGGCTGTGTGTTTAGCAAAAGCCAACAACACACCCAGAACCAGCTGGGAGCCAAAGGCAAGGAGTGGAGATGGGTCACTGCCTTCCCAGGGACAACCCAACCTCTCCTGAGCTCCTCTGGACATGGGACATCACAACCATCTAGTTCAAAAAATAATAAAGAAAAAAGAATCCCAAAGCACCACACTCTCAAAGGAACCCATGGAGCAGTTTCCAATTTGCACAAAATGAACTGGGACACAAAGGAGCTAATCTGAAATCTGGCCCTTAGGTGATTTCTTTCTAGTCCCAAAAGTTAGTCCCCCTGAGAAAGAGGGAGACAGGCTGAGCCAGGATCCCCTCCTTTGCTCTCTTCCCCAGGGATTTGCGAGAGATGTGGCGGCAGCTCTGACTTCTGGCAGGCGGTGCCCTCAGACAAGACAGGACAGGACCCGGACCTTGGCCACCCAGCCACGGTGCAGAGGGTGGGGGCGGTCAAGGCCACAGCTTGCCCCGCCCCTCCCTGCGGCACTGAGGGGAAGGAGGGTGCAAAAAAACCCAGCCTGTCTGATACACTGCAAAGTTCCCAACATCAATCAGAATCCTATACTCCCTCTCTATAGTAAACATTAATTTTAAAGGGAACGACCGCGCTACAAACTTGCAGCATGAAATGAATTATTTTACAGCTAGGCAGAGGGCAGGTTTCTGGATGCAGCCTGGGATAGTTCTTTCTTTGTTTCTTTCTTCTTCCTCTTCTACCCCTCCCTTTTTTTTTTTTTTTTTTTACTATTATTACGTTTTAACAAACTTTATAGCCCATTTTATTTGTTCTCAAATAACTTTTTCTCCTCTTTGCAACACATCAATTATTTGGTCGGCTTCCCTCACCCTGTGATGTTGGAATCCAGAGATTGATACTGCGTGGCAGAATATAATTTAGTATTACGTGCCATGGGTTTATGAGGTAGGAGTCAAACAAAACATTGCGTTTGAACACTATCCATTTATTAGCTCTGAGAAGAGATTTATATTTGACAAGAAGACAATAACTTTGTTTTCTGATAAGCCAGAGAGGTCTATTTCTGTGTCCAACACAGAGCAGCTTCTCCTCCTCCAATAACTCTATTTACCAGCATGAATATATTTTAATAATAAAATTGATATATATGTAAATTTATTTTAATCTAATTTCATCGAACCCTCCTAAAAAAAAAAAGAGCCTTTGTAGATTGTTTTCATATCTGAATTATAGATTTCTGTATCGTATTCCCAGATTGATTTCTAGGCTATAATTCTGTCAAGATTTCCTCCTGGTGTCAAAAACAGCAATACCACAGCTAGAGTGCTTTATAATTGGCATCACAACCGAACCAGAGTTACATCCCTGATATTCATCCCAGTGCCAGGTGGGCTCATTTTAGAATATTTCTCGCTTTCTTAGCCTATATCTGGACTTGAAGGTTTATGGCTAAAATTACCTTCTGAATTAATCATAAAAATGTTAATTGAAAGCTAGGGTGGGGGGCATGGGATAGTCAGACGTGAAGAGGAGAGAACACACCCCGGGTGATGGGAGGGAAATACGGAAAGGTGATTAAAACAGCGTGCAAGATTAAATCTGTATTGTAAACAAACATCTTTTTTTCCCCTGCTTGTCCTCTGCCCTGGGGTCAAATAAATTAAATTGGCATTGTTTACTAAGTCTTTAGAAACTGATTTTATTCCGTGCTGAATGGAGAAATATTGCAAGCCTTCCCTAAATCAAAGAGGTTCTTGAATATTCTTCCCCGTGTGCTTCTGAAGAAACACCGCGCCCTCCCCTCTCCGTCTTGCAGTCCGGGCACCGTGCGGAGAGTCAATAAATGAAACTGCCGTTTTCTCCCTCAGGGCTCAGAGAAATCAAGATTTCCTGGGGGGCCCAATCGAATCACATTGGTCCTTAAAACCTGAGAAGAGTCCCCAGCTCTGGCCAGAGGGAGATGTGACTACAGAAAGGGGTCAGCATGTACAACGTTGCTGGCTTTGGAAATAAAGAGATCCAAGACCCAAGGGCAGCGGGCAGCCTCCAGAAGTTGGAAAAGGTGAGGAAACGGATTCTCCCCAGAGACTCCAGAAGGAACGCAGCCCTGCAGACTATCGATTTTAGCCCTGTAGCACTGGTTGACCATAAATCTCTGTTGTTGAAGCCACCAAGTTTGTAGGGATTTATTATAGCAGCCATAGAAACAAAACTAATGTACCAACTCACACTATTCTTAGGCAAAAGACAGGCCTATTATTCAAAGACAAATGGTTTGCAAAATACAACCATCTTGGGACCCACAGATAGATACTGCCAAAAAGGGTCCTAAAAGAAAAAAAAAAAAAAAGAAAAGAAGAAGAAAGAAAAGCAAAAAGGGGGAAAATAGAGAGAGACAATGAATACCCTTTGGAAGAAAATTACTCCAGGAAACATGAGCATGTTTTCAATAAAGACTTATCAATACTCAGCATAATTGAGGAATAACAGGCTCTATGACATAAGAAATCAAAGGGGAAATGAATGAAAGCTAAGAGAGTTAAGGGGCAAAATGAAGGGAAACGCCAAAGCATTACAGAAATGAAAAGCTAGGGGCAATGAGAAAGTAAATGCAATAGAAATTAGTTGAAGTGATGATGAAGGACAGACAGGAAAAGAACAAGAAATAAAAGCTACTAGAAAAAAATCTTATGGGCACCTGGGGGCTCAGTCGTTTGAGTGTCTGACTCTTGGTTTTGGATCAGGTCATGATCTCAGGGTCGGGGGGTCGAGCCCCGAGTATGGCTCCACGCTGGATGCAGAATCTGCTTGAGATTTTCTCCTGCCCTCTGCCCCTCCCCCTGCTGGCAAACTTGCACACGTGTGCTCTCTCACTCCCTCATATAGATAAATAAAATCTTAAGAAAAAAAGATTTTGTTTATTTGTCAGAGACAGAGAGAGAGAGCACAAGCAAGGGGGGCAGAGGCAGAGGGAGAAGCAGGCTCCCCACTGAGCGGGGAGCCAGACATGGGACTCGATCCCAGCACCCCAGGATCATGACCTGAGCCGAAGGCAGACGCTTCACCGACTGAGCCACCCAGGCGCCCCCAAAAATAAAATCTTTAAAAAAAAGGAAGAAAAAAGAAAAAAAAAATCCTAATTATGGAAAACAGATGGTAACTATCCAACATACACATAATTGGTTTCCTGGAGAAGGAAACCAAGCAAGTGAACCAGGAAAATAGTAAGATGTGTACTAGAAGAATATCCTCCTGAAGTAACATTCCAGAAAAATTCATCAAGAGAAGGAGAACTAGGGCCTGCCGAGCGTAAATGAACTTCAGGGGAGAGATAGAGAGAGAGAGAGAGACAGAGACCTCATGGGCGCCCAGACAGAAGAAGCACACAACCCACAATGGAAAAGCATCTCCCTGCCCTCGGGCATTGCTACAGAATCAGAGATATCAGAGGATAGTGTGGAAACAATACGGGATGCTGACGGGCAAGAAATGTGATCGAAGAGTGCTTTACTTTGCCAGACGTTCACAAATAATATAACAGAAAAGCACTCTCAAATATGTAAGAAGTTAGGAAGTCTAGCAGGTGTGCACCCTAGCTGAAATGAATCAAAGTCAGTCCTTTCATAGGAAAGAGCAGGGGGGTCTGGGTGGCTCAGTTGGCTAAGCTTCCCACCCTCGGTTTCGGCTCAGGTCATGATCTCAGAGTTGTGGGATCAAGCCCTGCATCGGGCTCTGCGCTCAGCGTGGAGTCTGCTGGAGGTTCTCTCTCCCCCTCTCCCTCTGCCCCTCCACTCACTCTTAAAAAAAGACAGGGCACCTGGGTGGCTCAGTTGGTTAAGTGACTGCCTTCGGCTCAGGTCATGATCCTGGAGTCCCGGGATTGAGTCCCACATCGGGCTCCCTACCCAGCAGGGAGTCTGCTTCTCCCTCTGACCCTCTTCCCTCTCGTGCTCTCTAACCCTCAAATAAATAAATAAATAAATAAATAAATAAATAAATAAAGACAAAGGAAAGATGAATCAAAATTAGTGAATGGGGAGGTTGAATTCTGTAAACAGCTGGTGTTGAAATCTGAATCCAGTTGAAGAGAGAGAATTAAAACCTCACAAGTGTAGTAATTATTGCTTAAAACAACATGATTGTTATATTCCTAGAAAGAAATGCTTGGTAGGGGCACCTGGGTGTTCAGTCATTAAGCATCTGCCTTCGGCTCAGGTCATGATCCCAGGGTCCTGGGATTGAGCCCCACATTGGGATCTCCCACTCCCCCTGCTTGTGTTCCCTCTCTCGCTTTGTCTCTCTCTGTCAAATAAATAAAATCTTAAAAAAAAAAAAAGAAAAGAAATGCTTAGTAATCTTAAAAATAAGAAAGCGTGTCAGAAAGACTGGGACTAAACAACTTGAGAACGTTGCTGCCCCCGCCTCCCCCTCCTTGCAGCAGAGAATGGACGGGCAGGGGTGAGGAAGGGGCACACAGGGGAGCACCTTCTCCTTCCTCTTCCGTGTGACAGAGTCAAGATACTGTTTCATTTGAAAACTGATGAATTGAGAAATGCAGCCCAGCCACATACGTGAAACATGCAAACCATGCTGGAGATCAGCAGGACCAGAGCCAGAGCAGCTCCTCCACGGATTGTTGGGAAGGGGAGAGAACAGTCTCAAGAACAGAAGTCAAAGGAAACACAGACCAGAAAGGAGAGATGGGCGCCCGGCTGGCTCAGTCTCAGGAACGTGCGACTCTCGATCCCAGGGTCATGAGTTCGAGCCCTGGGCCAGGTGTAGCGATTACTGAAAAATAAATAGATAAACTTAAAAAAAAAAGATGGAAAACAAAGGAAACCGTAATGAAGCATAAAATAAAGTGATAAAGGCAAAAATAAGGGGGATAATTTCAACTATTCAAGGAATAAAAAAGCAGGTTGAATAAAAAAATACTAAGCCCAATTTCATTCCATCCTCATGATGACAAAAAATAAGGGCAGCAAAGTAGTTGGAAGTAAAAGTGAGGACCACATGAGTGCGACCACGGGCTGAGTTCCAGGTCTGAAAGGCATGTGGAAACATGCCCCAAACTCTTTCCTCCCAAAGCCCCCCCAAAAAATGACAGGAGAGGAAAGCCTACCTGACACAATGGAGAGAACAGAGGAAGGGGACACAACCACAGAACATCTGGGGCTGGAAAGCAGGCAGACCCGTGACAACCAGCCCCAGAGACCCACAAAGGCCAAATCCCAAGTCAGCAGCAGGAAACGCTGAGAAAAACCCAAGGGTCACCAGCAAACCCTCAAAAGGCTCAGGCACAGGTACTACTCTAGCACTGGAGGATTGGATGAAACTCATCTCAGAAGGCATTAAGCCCCAGATCCCTTCCTCACTCCATCTAGCTGAGGCAATGCCTCTTCTCCACTTAGGTAGAAATGGAAGGTTTATTCTCTAGAGGTGGTATAATCAGGCTGTTCGGGCTGAAGAGTGCCAAGCATAGTTGAGAGCCTGTATCTGTACCGAAATTAGGGGAAACAGGTGAGAAATATGCAAATGGCATTGGGCATGCGACACCTCTTCCCACCTCCCCCTGCTTCTTTCTCCCCTGGACCCTGGTCTCTCTACCCTCCAGCAGGAGGCTCAGAACCTGAGTAGGACAGAGGAATTTAATGAAGGGTTCTGCATAGATGGCCCCAGGAGATCACCTTTCCATAAAGACAAAGCCTGTGGGCTCCACCCATGCACCTGTCCATTAGCATCTTAGTCCCCCAGTCTTATACAGGAGCAAACCATCAAGGGTAACCTGACGTCTGAAAAACAAACAAACAAAAGAATCTACTGAGAAAGAATGAGACCAAGACACACAAAACCTCAGTAGGAACAGTGTAGGAGGGGAACCAAGCGTCCTTGAAAAACTAACGTTTTCAAGAGATAGAATAATCCATGAGACAAGATCAAGAAACTTTAAAAGGAACGTTCACAGAACAAAAAAAGAGCTCTTGAATTTATAAAAATGAACACTACAGCCGCAATTAGAAATGCAATAGAAGGGTTGGAAGAGAAAGTTGAGGAACTGGAGAAAGTAGAAGAAGACAAAATAAAACCAACCATGCCCATGAGCAGACCAAAAAAACTAAAGATATAGAATAAAAGAGAAAAAAGGTATTTTTTAAAATTGTAGAGGGCCAGTCCAGGAGATCTAATGCCTAAATAATAAGTTCCAGAGAACAGGGGGGAGAAAGAAAGAAAGAGAGAGAAAAAGAAAGAAAGGAAGGAAGGAAGGAAGAAAGGAAAAGAAAGAAAGAAAGAAAAAGAAAGAAAGAAAGAAAGAAAGAAAGAAAGAAAGAAAGAAAGAGAAAGAAAGAAAGAAAAAAAAAAGAAATCCATCAACAAAATAATTGAAGAGAATTTCCCAGCACTGAAGGACACGGGTTCCCAGATTAACCTCAGGTACAATGGAGTAAATTAGACCCATACCAAAGAAATGAGTGAAATTTTATAATGAAATTTTAGAACCCTGTGAACAAAAGGAAGATCCTACCAACTTCCAGAGAGAGGAAAAAAGGTCACAGACAAAAGATCAGGAATCAGTCTGGCATTGGGCTTCTTAATGGAAATTCAAAATTGCAGAGGGAGAGTGATTTTGGTTAATTCCTTGCCCGGGGCGCCTGGGTGGCTCAGTCAGTTAAGTGTCTGCCTTTGGGTCGGGTCATGGTCCCGGGGTCCTGGGATCGAGCCCCATGTTGGGCTCCCTGCTCGGCAGGAAGCCTGCTTCTCCCTCTGCCACTCACCCCACTCGTGCTCACTCTTTCTCTCTCTCAAATAAATAAATACTCTTTTTTTTTTTTTTAAGTTTAATTCCTCACCCAATCAAACCACCCAGCAATTGTGATGGTAGGTTCAGATGTGCCAAGTCTCAAAAAATTTACCTCCCAGGCAACCTTTCTCGGGAAGCTCCTGATGGATGTGCTTGACCAAAAACAAGGTAGTAAACCAAGAAAAAGGAAACTGGGGAAGGCGGAGACAATCTCCCTTCATGGGAGAGGGGCGAAGGGGGTCTTGGTGGTTATTAACTTCAGGAAAGACAATAAGAAAGAAAAGGCAAAAGAACCCAGAAGGAGATCCTTCCAGCACAGCTGGCCCCCTGAGGGCCGGTCATCCGGAAGAACCACATGGCTGTGTGCTTGCACCTCGGCGGCCAGGACCCCCAGCGTCCCCGTGTGGCTGTGACAGAGACTGGGGTACCTCGTGTGTACTGGCATGAAGTGCTGTTAGGGGGAGGGGAGGCACAGTGAATGCGGCTAAGTAACAGCTCCGTCACGGTCACTCCCATCAAGACGACTTTCCACAATGAACACATGGCTGACGGAAGCCTTTGGGAACTGCGTAATCTGGCCCCAAATCATATAAAGCAAAAAGTGCAGGAAGTAAGAGAACAAGAAGAATTAATAAAGATGCAGTATAGTGGTGCCTGGGTGGTGCAGTCGGTTAAGCGTCCAACTCTTGATGATTTCCACTCAGGTCGCGATCTCAGGGTCGTGAGATTGAGCTCTGCGTCGAGCTCTGTGCTCAGTGTGGGGTCTGCTCAAGATTCTCTCCCTCCTCCCCTCCCCTATAAATAAAGCACGTGCTCTTGCTCTCTAAAAAATAAAATAAAATAGACCCATCTTTTCGAATACCTATTGAAAAATCATCCAAAGAATAAAGTTCGATAATTTTTTTTTTAATTAGAGGCTGTACTTCAACAAGTTCTCCATACTCTGCACTAAAATAAAAACCTAATAATGAGAGTTGAAATAGACAATGAAACGCCAACTCCCCGGGAACTTAAAAACTCTCCTAAAGCAAATCACAGTGTCTGCAACAATTGACCCCAAACAGCCAGGAGCTACCCAATAACCAGGAGGGTCAGGTTAGGACCAACCAGAGAAAAGCCAACTATGTTCCCCGGGCCGAGCACACAGGGTGCCCCAGGCTGCAGCCCTGGCAGGACATGCCCGCAGCTGCCCCCTCCAGCCTCTACCGAGCCCAAGCGATGCAGCGACCCCCTCCCCAGAGCAAGCCCTGGCTGAGGAGCCCCTGCTTGCTTTCCTTTGGATCCCGTTGTTTACCTGCACAACATACACAGTGTTGGTGGGCTCGCAAGTTCAAGTTCACAGATGAAGAGCAGAATATTCAACAGCCTTGGACACTTGTTTTGGAACTTAGGGAAACAGTGTTCAGCTCATACTGCATACCCACACGAAAATGACTATCAGATGCACCAAAGGTTCCGATGTACAAAATCAAAGTACGGAAATAATAGAAGGAAGTACCCGTTGATTGCTTGGCACAACGATCCCCTGAGGAAGGCAAGGCTGGCTGGACTATGGCTCATAGGGGAGGAGGCTCAGGGCCAGCAAGGTGAGAGCCAGGATCTGAACCCAAGCTCGACTCCTGGTTCAAAGGGCAAATGCCGCCGGCGGGTGAGAATGGGGGTGTCTACGAGACCTTCCACTTCAGGAGCGCCTGGCTTCTTGTAAACCGCATGCTGTCAGATGGACCTTGTCGGCCGAGCCCCTGGGAAGAGGGTGCCCAGCGGCAGGGACCTTCCCGGAGGCAGTGTGGGCGGGGCTGTGGCCCCACTGGAGGGGGACAGCTTACCTGTTGGGCTGGAAGCCCAGGCTGTTCAGCATATGTGCCTGGTCCAGGTCTTTTGGGAAGCCGTGCAGCACCCACCCTTTCTGAATGCTGTCCTGCTGGCTCAGGCGCTGGCTCAGCACCTTCATGATGATGCTGTCAGGGACTGCAGAGAAAGGAGGGCAAATGGTCACTCTGTCATCCTGGGCACCGCTCCTGACCCAACAGGGGTCTGAGGAGCCGCAGGGGTCTGCGGCCCATAGGTTTCCTAACGCCCTTGACTCTGGATGGAACTGGTGAAGAGTAGGGTTTAGGTGGACGAGGCTGCGGGTGCACAGGTCCCTCTAAGGTCCCAGCAATTGGAGGAACGTGGCTGCCTGAGAAGGGAAAAGCATTGGGTGACCTTGACCTTGATCTTGATCTTGACCCTTCCCCGACCTTGACAAGATCCCATGCCCATCAGCCGCCAGGGTAGTTCCCAGCCCTCCAGCAATATGGGAACAGTCCCCGTCCCCCCAGGATCCAGTTTTTGCAGCATACCAGGCCCCGAGGGGAAGGTTTAGCTTTCTTCAAATGGGACCATGTTGGTGCCCCAGGTGCTCTCTGCTAATTTGCAACGCACAAGCAACACTTGCTTCCCTCCTTCCTCTAGTTCTCCCCTCCATGGTGTCTAGAATCAAATCTCAAGAATTACAGCTCTAGTTATAACCAGAGACTATGATACAGTCTCATGGAAGATGAAATATCGAGAAGCCCCTTATTTACATTACCACAATTGACATTTTCCTGAAATTTATACCTCTCTTCTCAGACTCATTAAATGTCCTATGTTGCTGATGTACTGCGTTTTAGCAATTTGCACTGCATTTCCTGCACTTTGCAGTCATTTTTCAAGAAATACTTGGTAAATATTACTAGTGTTTGCTATAGATGTGGCCCCAACAAGCTGGTTTCCTAGAGTTGCAATGAGGGTGTTTGGCGGCTTCTCTGGAGAGGCCCCGTCCCCCTCCTACCAGCCACCCACAGGCTGGGCAAGTGGCTCTGGTACACACGTATGAAACCTTCCCAAAGGCCCCCAGGCCACAGCCACATGAACACAGGGGTAAGAGCTGCAGAAACAGCTGCTTTCCTCCATGGCCATGATGTGCTGGTTACCCCCTTGTCACCAAAGGACCATCAACTTTATTCTGAGCGAGTCCCATTTCCCTGAATTTGTTCTTTCTCACATTTTTCAGCTTTTCTTCACCAGTCTCGAGGAAAGAGTAGAAAAGGGCTTTTGCTCTAACGAGAACATCTGGCTCCCTAAAATGAGCGAGAAGTGGATGCAGCTGATCCTGTTTCTTCCCCTCTTAGACACGCTGTGACTCCCCAGTGCTGGGAGAATATGAGCAGTCACCCTCCCCATGGCCAGCAGCCCCTGCAGTCTCTGACTCCTGCCTCCCTCCCAGTCCTGGTTCCGCCCCAACCCCCTTTGACACTCTGAACTTCAGTCTCTTCTGCAAACTGGGAAGGTGGGTGGGCATGCTCTGGGCAGGGGGCAAGGAGAGGGGGCTACAGAAGGATTTGTGATATGGCTGCTTTCATAAGCAGTCCTTAGAATAAAACCCAGAAAACTCACCACTTAGTTTCCCTGGATTCCTTTCTCAGGGCAAGTGTGAGCTGAGAACCTGGTGGTTCAGTGGACTCTGCTTAGCAGCAGCAGGACCTCCCTGAACCTTGGTGTCCTCCTCTGTAACACCTGCCTCACTGGCTATTGTGAGGCCGGTAGATGAACTCATTCAAGATGCCAGATCCATTAGAAGTCTTCCTCTGGGGCGGGGAGGGTATGCTTTTAGTCCCTTCCCAAAGTTTATCCAGATTCCCATCACATGGCTAGGATGAAGCCTTTGGCAAGAATATGTGACCCTTAAATTTCAAACTTTTCAGATTTAAATTTAAAAAATCCAACACCTGAGCTTAAATCTGACTTTAGGAGAGTGCTGTAGGTTTTAAATGGGCTTGCCTATGGAGAAGGAGATCCCCTAGGTTATGAGCTTGCCGACCAGTGATACCCTGGGTGATTAAGGCCTCAGTTGAGTGGGGGTGAGGGCTGGATTGGGCCAATATTTGTTTCTCCAACAGTCAGGTCCTATTGGAAAGCAAGCTGTGCTCCAGGGAGACCTGAGCTGCTGACCTGCAGCCTGCTCGGGGCAACAGGGGGCTGCTTGTAAGGCTCGTAGCCCTGGAGATTCACAGAGGGAAGGCCCTGGAAGGTCATCCCTTTGACCTCTCTCATTTCAAAGTTGAGAAACCAAGGCCTAAAAAGGTCGCGGCTTAAGAGACCTCCACTGGAGAGAAACGTGACTCGAGGGAAGAATGGAAGACCAGATGGAAACACAAGGAGACTTTTTGTGGGGGTTGGAGGCGGGGGGGGGGTAGTTTGCAAAGATTTCTAGAGGGAATTTCCCAATTTGCATTAAAAGTTAAAATGTATGGGCACCTGGGTGGCTCTGTCGGTTGAGTGTCTTGACTCTCGATTTCAGCTCAGGTCATGATCTCAGGGTCGTGAGATCGAGCCCCATGTTGGGCGCAGAGTCTGCTTGAGAGTCTCTCTCTCCCTCTGCCTCTCCCCCCAACTCACATTCTCTCTCTAAATAAATGAATAAATAAAATCTTGAAAAAAATTTTTAAAGGAATTTAAAATGTACATGCCTTTTGACCCAGCAGTCGCATTTATAAGAACTCACACCTAAGATCTAATAGCACAAACAGGAAGAGGCGTGAGCACGAAGATGTCCATCTCAATGTCACTTTCAGTGGTGATGATCAGAAACAATGTACAATGTCCGTCAGCAGGAGACAGGTTAAATAAAGGATGGTACGTCTGTGCAATGGGATATGATGCGCCCTTCAACAAACCATTTCTACACATACTAACTTGGAAA
This sequence comes from Eumetopias jubatus, assembly GCF_037043125.1. NCBI lineage: Eukaryota > Metazoa > Chordata > Mammalia > Carnivora > Otariidae > Eumetopias > Eumetopias jubatus. Next base: position 91,260,533 of record NW_028274821.1, read on the forward strand.
GAGGCTTCTGACAGAAGATCAGGGGAAAGGGCAAGTCAACATACTGTGTGTATGATATGGTCTAATTTAAATATGTACAGACACACACGTACACACACCCACACATATACACACTCCACACACACGAGAGAGTGGAGAGGCCCCTCTTACATGCTATGAATCAGACCCGATCTCTCACAGAGCTCAGAGCCCTGGAGTCCAGAGAGGCAGGGACCCAAGCCAGTCTTGGGTCAATGAGCTTGCTGACTGGTGATACTCTGGGTGGTTGAGGCCTCAATTGAGGTGAGGGTGAGGGCTGGATTGGGCCAATATTTGTTTTGGCCCAGCTGGAAAGGCAGAGGACTCAGGAGACGCAGGAAGTGCTGAGAGCTCCAAGGAGGGGAAGACACACATTTCCAGGAAGAAGGGGGAATGCACACTGATTCCGACTGAGCCCTTCTTTTCAGGAGTCAGGGAAACCCAGACCCTCAAGTCAGCACTTCTCAGAAGGGCTCACCATAATTTCAAACCGCTAATTATTGGTGCCTATTTTTCTGCTGCCTGTGTCCCCACCTTCACCCCACCCCCTGAGAGCAGAGACCCCAGTAAAGTCAGGCACTGTGGAGAAAGGGGAGCCGTCTTACACTGCTGGTGGGAATGCAAGCCGGTGCAGCCACTCTGGAAAACAGTGTGGAGGTTCCTCAAAAGGTTAAAAATAGAGCAACCCTACAATCCAGCAATTGCCCTACTGGGTATTTACCCCAAAGATACAAATGTGGTGATCTGAAGGGTACGTGCACCCCGATGCTTATAGCAGCAATGTCCACAATAGCCAAACTATGGAAAGAGCCAAGATGTCCATCAACAGATGAATGGATAAAGAAGATGTGGTATATATACACAGTGGAATATTACACAGCCATCAAAAAATGAAATCTGACCATTTGCAACCACGTGAATGGAACTAGGGAGTATTATGCTAAGCAAAATAAGTCAATCAGAGAAAGAATTATCATATGATCTCACTCATATGTGGAATTTAAGAAACAAACCAGATGAGCATAGGGGAAGGGAAGGAAAAATAATATAAGATGAAATCAGAAAGGGAGACAAACCATAAGAGAATCTTAATCATGGGAAACAAACTGAGGGTTGCTGGAGGGGAGGGGGTGGGGGATGGGGTAACTGGGTGATTGATGTACTGAGCACTGGGTACTGTATGCAACTGATGAATCACTGAACTCTATCCCTGAAACTAACAATACACTATACGTTAATTAATTGAATTTAAATAAAATAAAATAAAATTTAAAAAATAAAGTCAGGCACTGTGCCAGCACACGGCAGTTACTTAATAAACACTCTGAATGAATAAATGAATGGATGATGATTGCAGGAGTGAGTGAATGGTACCATTTCCAAAACCAGAAGGCTTTCTGGTCCCTTCCGTGTCTGTTGTGGAATGAGGGATTGTCCTTCGGAGCACAGAACCAGGTCTCAAGGCAAGGGGAGACCACTACAGCCAGCTCTCAGCCATCCCTTTGGGCTACAGCATGACCCACCCACGGATCAAGCAGGCAGTCCCAAGAATGTGAGCTGATGTCTGGGCTATTTCAAAATAAAATCCTGTCAGGGGACGTGGAGGGGGGCCTTCCAGGTGGGTTCAGACACAGCAAGGTGGCATGAGCTTGGGTGGGTTCATGGAACTGGGATGGGTCCCTGCAGCTTCCTTTTTTATTCTCTACTTTTCACGCATGTTTAAAGGCTTCCATTTAAAAAGTGGGGTTTTGTTTAAAGGAAATTATTTAAATGCCTACAGGAGGTTGGAATGGCCACTGTGAAAGACTGTCTGAAAGGGACAAAGGATGCAATCTCCCTGGAAGGCCATACTTGCCCCCATTAGTGGCTCTCACTTTGGGGACCAGGGTGTGCTGGAGGGAGCCTCCCCCCCCATTACTACACCAGCTCCCTAGAGGCTCTGCCCAGAAGCATCGCAGCAGCAGGCTATTTGCCCAGATCAGCCCTTCTTGGGTAATCCGAGAAAGTTGCTCAGACTCCACCCCCCCACCCACCCCCACCCCCGTTTCCCACAAGGCCGGTAGGCTCTGCCCGTCAATCCGGAGGAGCTTTCGGCTTTCAGAGGGTCCCAGCATGGACAGATCTGCATAACACGAAGGGTCTCCTCTGCAGAGATGACCATGGTACTCCCCCAGCGGGGGCTGGGGAACGCAGCCAGCAGATGAAACAAAACACGGCCGCCTCTGGACACTGCCTCCCAGGCCTCTGGCCTCCCTCGACCTGAGCAGCCTCCCGTGGCTGGGCTGGGCAGGCCCGGGATGAGGGGGTGAAGCCCGCACACCCCACCTCCAGCGCCTTTCCCGGGCCCACCCCTGCGCCCCAGGGCCCCGGACCTTTGTTTGGCTGCTGCCTTTCTTTTCCTGAAGGCTATTGACTCGTTTTCCCAAACCCTCAAGACCTGACCAGCCAGTTCAGCAAAAAGGCAGCTTTTCAGAACAGATCTCACTGGCTGTGTTCTGCTGCAAGTTTAAAGTCTCCTTGATAATTGCGGTCCATTTACCCTTTATCCTCATCTCAGACAGAGACTTTTAGCGTGGTCTAAAGTCTTCCTCCACTGAGTCAGGTGCCTCAGGCTTGATTTCTGGGCTTGACAGTTAACATCTCACCCTGCGTGTAAGCTACTGCCGAGGGCTACCTCTCCGGAAGGTCCTGTCAACCCTAAATTTAGCAAAGTGCAAGATATGAATATCCCATTATTTCATAAGGCCACACCACATGGTTTCAGGGTGTTGTTGTTTTGTTTTGTTTTCCTGAAGATCTTCCATAAAAGACGGCAGCTCTCACACTGACCTCGAGGTTATTAAAATCTCCATCCATGTATTCCCTGCCGGCTGTGTGTGCTTGGCACAGGGGTTGATGGGGAGTCATGGGCACAGATGAGCGGCTCCCCTGCCCCGCATGGGTCCTACCGGTCCCCCACCACTCTATTCAGGACACTGGGCCTACCCTCTGTCTTGAAAGGAAGGCTGTGTTGTTAAAAACCCAGCCCAGTCAAGCTCCCTCTCGCACATCAATCCCAACAGGAGAAAGTGGCAATTGAGGAGGGGCACCCATGAGATGCCCGGAAGGATGGACTCTTCTCCCCCGGCTGGGGGTCTGACGTCTGCCATCCTCAGAGAGCTGCTGAGTGGGAGTCAGGGAGGTCCTGGGCAGAGCACCTAGGCCAGTTCAAGATTTTCCAGGGGAAACTGGAGCCGAGCAGGGGCAGAAGCGGCTGGCTGGCTCCAGGCCCAGCTCAGTCTGCGCCCTCCTGCTGCGCCACACTGCCCCCTGCTGTCCACGCCCTTGCATTCCTGCACTCGCTGGCCGGTGAGAGCCCGGACCTGGGACTCTGCTGGAGGGGAGGGCACCAGGGGGCCAGGGCTGCTGGAGCTGACCCTAAAAGGCCAGGGCCAAAAAGTGGAGAAAAGGAAGTTGCTCCCTCAGGGCTTATAAGGAAAAAAGACCTGAGATTGATGGATATGCCCAGAAGAAGCTCTTTTTTTTTTTTTTTTTAAGATTTTATTTATTTATTCATGAGAGACAGAGAGAGAGAGAGAGGGGCAGAGGGAGAAGCGGCTCCCAAGGAGCAGGGAGCCCGATGCGGGACTCAATCCCAGGACCCTGGGATCATGACCTGAGCCAAAGGCAGACGCTTAACCATCTGAGCCACCCAGGCGCCCGCCCAGAAGAAGCTCTTTACCCTCCTTGCCACCAGGGCAGATCAGAAAGAGCTGAGTGCCTCATCACTCGCCCTACACACTGCAGGCACACATCCTTACACCCACGCTCAGAAACCCACTTCTTTCTACCACACACACCCCTACATGCACCCTACACACAAACACCTACAGAGACACGCACTCTCATACCCATGTACTCACCTGCAACACTCCTACACTGCCCACACACCTAGGACACACCCCACACCTACACTATATACACGGTACCCCCGTTACACGCACGTTTCCACACACACCTATATGTACCCCGTGCCCAGCACGTACACCCTGTACCCTACACCTGTCTACACCCAGTACATGACACACTGCCCACCCTGGCCTACAAACACACCCCACAACCACGCCGTAGCTTCTTTCCCTCTTCAACCCCCCCCTTGAAATCGAGGTAAAGGCGACATTCAGCTGTCAGCATTCACTGCAGACTCAGAATGTGCTTCTCTTCCCCCTTCCCGACATCCCAACTCCTGCATCCTGCTAGTGCCGAAGGGGGCGGGTGGAGGGGGGAGGTCTTGGAAAGGACCAGCACTGTGAAGGAGAAAGGGCTGCGTGTGTTTCTGTTTTTCGTTTCCAGCTCATACGAAGGCTTGAAAGAAACGGGGCTCCCACCCCCCACACCCATTTCTTGGCCCAGGACGTGGGTCCCTCTAGTCCCCCTAGAGCCCCAAATCACTGTCACTGTAATTCAGCAAAACTAAACTACCATTTCCGGCTGACCTTTGCCCCCCACCCACGGTACTGATTCCTGGCGGCTGAGGCCTGCAAGCCCCCCTTGCTGTCACCACCACACGGAAAATCAGAACCTCTGAGAAAGACCCGCAGCTCCAACCCCACCAGGACCCGGGCCAGGTGGTCCGTTAGTGATGCCATTTGTTTATTATTTACTGCCACCTGCTGGCCGATCATGGAAGCTGTGCCCAAAGTGAGCACTTAAAATGATAAAACAGGACCTTTCTAAACCCTGCACGGGGAAATAATGAGGAGAAACCGGATTGTTCGAATTGTTCACACCCTGCAAGTGTTCAGCAGGGAGCAGGCCCACCGGATAGTTTGCCTCCTTGGTAAACACAGGTCGCTTGCTCCGGACAATCTCTTGTCTTGGTGGGCACAAGATGGAACAGACATCTAAGACTCTTTAGGTTCCCAAAGTCCGTATCCTAACATCTACACTGCTTAACAACAGCATTTAAAGTTGCTTGGCAGACACTGATGCCAGGAAATAACAAATTTTTTAATATTGGATTTTTTTTTTCGGGTCCGGAGAACTACATTAGCCCTGGGGCTCTTACCAATTAGGAGGATATCGCACACCGCTCATCCATCGAAGGACGGCTGCCCCCCTTTCTATCACTCCCCTCTCTGTCTACTTGGGTGAAAAGCAAAGGCAAGATGCGGGTGCCCACACCCCACAGGTGCATCATGGCTGAGAGGCAGAGCCTCCCACAGTGCACACTCAGTTTGTCTACTGAGGTTGTAGATGAGAAAAAAAAGACCATTTAAAAATAGACATTCCTCTATAAATAAATGGTGCTTCACTTAGCAAATTAATAGGACTTTTAGAAAATGCTCACTTAGGCACACTGTGAACCCGTTTTTCTGGGATGGAAAAGATATGGCGGCACATTAACAAGCATGCGAGCTTGGCTCTGTCCTAAGCATGTATTTGTTTGAATATAAGTACTAATTCATGTGACCTTCCTAATAGCCCCATTTCACAGATTAGCAAACTGAAGCCCAGAGAGAAGTAGTAACTTGCCCAAGGCCACACAGCTAATAGCTGAGGGAGCCCGGATTTAAACCCAGGCAATCTTGCTAAAGCTAGGACATTTGCTCAATCTCTGTGCTCTCTACCTGCCTCTCAGGGGAAAGAGCAGCGTGGATTCTGCCCTCCACTCTGTGTTTCTCTCACAGTGTGCCCTTGGCTGAGTCGCTTTACCTCCCAACTGGGGTTTCTTCCTCTTTAAAACAGAATGGGACTCTAAGGTCTCTGAGCTATCTGCAAGCCCCTACGTGGCATGTGAAGACACGCTACCACCCAGCTCCTGAGGATCTAGAAGGCTGTCTGTCTACTGCACATAGTCCCAAGAGGCAGCCAATCCTGACAAGCCACAACGCTCACCTCAAGCCTCCCCGAGTGTGGCAGACTAGGGATGCCCACTCCTCCCATTGAGAGGTAGGCTCTAATACTCTCCTCTTGAACTTGGGCTGGTCTCATTGACTAGCCTGACAAACAGAATCGGGTGGAAGCTCATTCTGAGACCTCTAGGGCTGGGTCATAAGAAGCCCCGTAGCTTACCCCACCCTCCACCCCTACCCTGGACTCCCTGGGATGCTCGTTCTAGGAGAAGCCAGTCAGCACACAAAAGGGCTGACCAACCGAAGGCTGCCATGCCTTGAGGAAGCCGAGGCTGGCTGTGTGAAGAGGCTGCGTGGAGACAGATGCCTGACCAGCCCCAGCAGCTCCAAGGGTCCCATTCCAGGCACCAGGCACGGGACGGAGGAATCTGCCTTGGACATACCAGCTCCAGCAGGTGCAGGGAGCAGAACCAAGGAACCAAGGTGACACCAGAGCCAAGACCCTGCCCAGTCAGCTACAGCCAGTCAAGCCACACCAATGAAGGTCCAAGTCAGCACCGAGTGGAGTCAAGCCTTCCCTGAAACCCTCATCCACGAAATCAAAAGCGCAATAAAAGTCATCATTTTATGCCATTAAATTGTCGGGCAGCTGCCAATAGGTAACTGGGGCAGCAGAGGTATGGCAAGCTGGGCCTTCGCCAGGTCCTGTTGCCCAAAGAATACCCCAAACCCACCAAGAAACAGACGTGTGTAGCCGTGGATCTTGCTCCTACCACCACTGCCATCAGTGGTAGGGGCGGTGGCAACTGTTATCACTGTTGATATGAATACTGAGTAGCTGTCATTATTAACAGTAAGTACCCAGCAGGGACGCAAGCTCATTCCCACAGCCAGCAAACCCACGGCTTTGATGCTGTGGAAAGCTCACCCTACAGATGAGGGCACTGTGGCTCTGAGTGGCTTGTCCAAGTTCACGCAGCTGGGAAGCCGCAGGGTCTGAACTGGAATCAAGTGGTGGGAGTCCTGAGCCTGAACCCGAGGCGGCCCCCCTGACCATCTAGGAGGGGCCGTGGCTGACCACTTTTTTGGAAGCCAGTCAGCTTGCCGGCTGCCTTCTGTCACCTGCTCTCCCCTTTGTTCCTGCAGATGAATGGGGTCTCACCTAAATGGAAATGCAGGAAGAGAAGCTTCTGGGCGTCATGCCATCCAGGGTCAAGTGCTGTGTGCTCCCTCATTCATTCGTTTGTTCACTTGTTCATTCATTCATTCATAAACGTTAGCTAAGCTCCTACTATGCTGGTGCTGGGGATTCAGGAGCAAACCACTGGCTAGGCCGACAGAGCCTGAGCAAAAACACACAGTGTGAGGTGCTGGGGGTACAGACACTGGGGTAGACGAGGGCCATCTTACCTCCCCATCGCCGAGGCATGACCAGAGGCAGGGGCTGCAGAGTTCTGGCAGTCAAGATCACAGGGGCTAATTGGATATGTGCACTCAAGGTCTGAGGTGGGAAGTGAGGAGGAGAAAGGCGTCTCTCCCCTCACCTGCTGCCTCCCCTGGACCCCCCAGGACAGTAGGTGGGGGCGGAATAGGTGGCCGCGGGCACTTTCCTTTAGACTCCATACTCTTCCGTCACCTCTCACCTCCCACCCCTCTGCCCCCGCCCCACCAATCCCCTCTGTACCCACCACCCTTCCACCCCCTTCCCAGCACAGCAGGTAGACAGGTGCAGGGCTGAAGGTGTGGGCCTGGCGCTTTCCTCATCTATCACAGCGGTGCCACGCTCCCTGTGGGGACGCCTCAGCCCGCCTTCTGGCTGACAAACCCCAGCAAGGCTCATGTCCCCGATCTGTTTGGGGGACGTGGTGACTGTCCTAAGTGTAGGACCCACAGAAGGTCACTGGGGCAGCCTCCCCCTGGACACCTCAGGCTCCACTCCACCCGAGGAAAAAGAAGCTCGTGTCAGCTCCCCATCGAGCACATTCCGAGGGAAAGGGGTCTCTAGCTGCACCTGCCTCGGGGTGGGGAGGGGAGCGGGGGTGAGCAGCCGCCCAGATGGCTGCATTGGGAGACCTCCTGGCTGGAGAAGGCTGGGGCCTCTGGGCCTGGCCTGTCGCAGACGATTTCACAGCTGAGTGGGTTGGAAGCCACCGGGGCTGCCCGTGGAGGGGAAACACTTCCAGAAGCTCTAGTCAGCGTGAGAAGGACACCATGCACCTCTGGGCTCACCTTAGACTTCGCAGAAATGTCTGGGTTTTGTTTCATTGCATTTTGTAATCTGGATGCCCGGCACATAGCAGGCACTGGATGAACACTCAGCTCAGCAAAAACATCTGTGGCTGTCCCTCTGGTGACACAGGTGGGTGGTAAGAATGGCACTGGACAAGCCCCACCCTTGGTGGGGAGAGAGGTTTCGTTGAAAGGATGCATGAGTGAGTAAAGAGCCCCTCGCTGCCTTAGTTTCCCCACTGGATTGGCCATTGAACAAAAAGCTTTTCAACCTTTCAGTGACAAACCTTTTGATGACACCCTGGCAGAACTTTGTTTTAATAATGTAGAGAGCCAATGCACCCTTCTGCGACAAAAATCTCGTTTGAAAAAACAAGGAGCCGGACCCTCTGGGGGCACGAACCTCTTGGTAAACAGGAGCGCTGACCCCCTTTCTGGAACCGTCCTCACCAACGGGCCCTCTGGCTTCTGAATGCCACCGCCACTTTGAGACCTGCTGGTCTGTTGGGCTATCTCAGCCATGGCTTCCTCTCAGGCTGAAAAAGGCTCCTACCTCGTTTCCATAAGGAAATCTTTGTAGCAGTCCCAGCGGAGAAGTCAAAAGTTTGACTTGAAAAAAGGAGCTACTTCAAAAGCATTGTCAGATTGAGGTGAGGGTTCCTTTAAAATGCATAAATTACAGGGGGTGCCCATTAATCAACCTATAGGCAGCCCCCCTCCCCAGCCCCCTGCGGGAGAGCTCTGGGTGGGGGTGCTGCAGGGTGCCACATCCGGGGGAGGTGAAGCGAATAAAATACATGCTGAATAAAAGAGTAAATTAATGTGTTTATTACTTACTGCCTGGACCGCATGCATGCATGCGTGTGTGTGTGTAGAAAAATGAAAGAAAAATGTAGAGGTTTTTTTTCAATAATAAAAAGGGAGTTGCACTGCGGGGCCCCTAAAGCTTGTGAAAAATTAAACTCGACGGATTCAAACTGTCCTATTTCCACTTCAAAAGAGATGAGGCACTGAGCTCTTCCCAACTTGTCTTCAAACGCCCAGCACCCTAGAAAGTTTCTTTAAAAAAATAAAGGCTCCTGTTCCCCCAAGCACTGTACCGGTTACTGTACCCACCGTCTCTTCCTCTTCTAATTATACCCCTGTGAGTCTATTAATCAACTGGTAAATTATTTAGAGAGCCGCGCGCTGTCTTGAGCCGGTACAAACACGCGGCGCGCAAAGCCCTGCTGCATCCGGGCAGAGGTCCCTCGGGGTCCCGCCTCCGCCCGCCGCCCGCCCAGGCTGTGCCGAGCAAAACAAGCAATCCGGTGCCGCTTACCGACTCAGACGGGAAGATTTACTTTGTCTTTCAACTCGGCAACTCCTTGCAAGTTTGTAACAAAAGAGAAAAGCTGGTCTATTGTCGAATCTTTAGTGTGCATTTAGTGCTGAGAATATTAATTCCCCCTAAAAAGGGCGGCAGGCAGCTCGGCGGACCTCTGATCTGCGGCCCCTGGGAGGCGGATGCATGGAAGGCTCCGGAAGCGCTCGTGATCATGCCAATTTGGGGCTGGTGTGGCTGGTGTGTGTTACGGGGGCTGCGTTTGCTGTGGCGAGGGTTCCTGGCCGGAAAGGGTGCAAATGAGCCTCAAATTGCCCCCCAAATCTCCCGCCTCCGCTTGGGTTCGCTCAGGCCAGGAGGGAGCCTCTCCAGACAGCGGTGTTTAGGAAAGAGGAGGGCGTGTGGGAGGGGGCACAGGGAACACTGGCTAATGATCTGTCTTCCCCATTACTTTTCCGCCGCATAGGGACCGGCACTCTTCGGGGAAAGTTATTACGCCAATTAAACAGCTGTTTTCTCACCTGGAAGTCCCTATTTGCCTGGCGTGTGCACCAAGGAGTTTGGGCCTTCGGGGAACTGAACTGCTCTAGCTGCTGGGGGTGCCAGCCTGGTGGGTTGGTGACAGAGGTGACGGGACTTAGGAGCCCACTGTAATTTGGCCGGCAGGCCGGCGGGCAGGGGTTGGAAGGCACAGCTCTGTGCCTCTCCTGGAGAGCCTCCTAGAGTCTGCCTCAAATGCCACCACTGGGGACGCACCCGCACTGGCAGTCCCCTGACCTGACAATCCCAACACGTTCTGAGGGCAATTCGGTTGGATCAAGGCGAACATCTCACACATTTAGGGCAAAGACCGAAGGCAGCAAGGACAAGATACGCCTTTGGCTGTTTCTACTGTCATCCCCGGGTAGCTGTGCTCTAGAGAAAGCCCAAGCAACGCTGGAGAAAGGAAACGATTATCAGAGCCGGGGTAGAAGGCAGCCCTTCTGAACAGAAGAGACGGTCGCGTACCACTAATTCGACCTAGCAATCTGGAAGGAGGTCGGATCTCCCACCACCAGCCTCTGGACCATGAGTTCTGGCTGAAATACCTGAGGGAAGGGATAAAAATAAAGCAGTGCAGACTTGTTGCTGATGGCCCGAGTCGAGGCCGGGAGGAAGGCTGGTTTCCATGTGAAGTGAAAACTGGAGAACCAGACCGTCCAATGGGCAAAGACAGAACAGGTGCCTTCCTTGTGACACTCTAGGCCTCCAGGATGAGGAAATCCCACCTTCCACAAGACCCCTTCATAGGAATGAAACCCCAGGGAAGGAGCTGAGCACCTCATGTTAGAGGTGGTGACCATTGTGAGTCACCACTGATTTAGGCAGAGTTGAGATCTCGGGGCTCCTTTGCCTGATTTTGGGGAGAAAAAGAACATCAGCACACATCGGCATTGTACACACTGGCATCTAATTTTAAATGGTATATAAACGGCTGAGAACTGATTTTTTTCCAAAACCCCAGAATAGTTTTTATTTGTTTCGTACCCACGTGAAAGTGACAGGAGCTTCCCGGCAGCTAAGCCTGCATGATTTAAGGCCCAGACCCATGTGCTGTGCGCAGCCCAAACTCCCGTTGCCTGTAATGGAGGTTGCCTGCATACATAAAGAACACGGCGTGCAGAACCCTGGGGAATAAATTTGTTCTGTTCGCTGCAGCTAGAGTCGGGATGAGTTTAGGAGGTCAGACCTATATATTTCAAAGTCCGGGACACAGAGGAAGCATCTCCCCAACTTCTGTCCACGGTGCGGTCGCCAAGAGCCTAGGATCAAGAGATTTAGGATGGGCTATGATGGGCCCTGGAGCCCTCTGCCCAGTAAATGTGGAAAGATGGGAAAACAACAGTTATTAATTTTGCTGCTGATTCCAAAGAAGGAGGTGTTGGCAGCACCTGTGAGGATGGAAGAGAACATAACTAAGTCTGCAGAGGTTGCGACTGGGACATAACATCATGAGGCCCCGCGGGGGGGACTAAGAGGAAGTGGCTCCATTGAGGGGAAAGATGACATCTGGATCTATTCTGCTGCGCTGGCGATGGTGGTGACGGTGACCGTGAGGGTGGCCGAGATGCACCACCATCACAAAGCTGCGAGTCTCTGGGGCTTGCAGCTCCAAGGTGAGCAGAGAGAGGGCAAGAGCCCGTGATGGCAAGGGTCCCAGTGAGAGCCGGGCAGGAGGGCTGGCTTGCAGGCCAGCAGCCAGGGGCACAGGGCAGAGTCCCCAGCACGGGAGGTCTGGTACCCAGAAGGGTACTGCCCAGTATGGGGGGTGGTGAGTGGGTTTCTGCACTGGGGCGGCTACACGGAGGGATGCTCTGGTGGTGGCATCGGCCAGCTCTGCCCAGGGTGATGGGGCTTCTCAGCCCTGACGAGAATCTCTGCCCCCTTTAGCTGAGCCTCCTGAACCTCCTGGATTTCACATGTGAAAACACATGCAGGGGAGTGGCCAGGCACTCTTCGTGTTCCCAGGAATGCTGCTGGCACCCAGGGGCAGAGATATTTGAAGCACGCCTAGGCTTCTGAAGACAGACAACCAACAGGCCCCAAGAACAATGGAGGATCATCACTATCTCGCTCTGCTGGAATTCTGCCAATGGGCTGCAAGTGTTGGGGGGAGGGGGTACCTTGTTGCTCTCAGTAGGGAGGGGACACCTTCTGAGCCCAGGGCAGCATCTGGGGGAGGAATTCTGCTCCCCTGCCCTTTGCCCCACTCTTCCCCAGAGAGGAGAGTCAATGGTTGGACTGGCCCCATCCCTCCGGCTCCCATCCTCCAGCTGGCTGGCCCTTGCCCCCAGTGGGGTGGGCTGCCCTCCCCATGCCTGCTTCCACTCAGTTAGGGTTCTTCCTGGGGAAGGTCTGAGGCTGGTCTCCCCATCTCTGCTGTCAGGGTGTGGCCATTTATCAGGAGAAGGGGTCTCCACTGGCTAGTCCCCAGGCCTGGACTGGGAAGCCATGTCAGGAAGGCCAAGTGTGCCCTCACAGCCCTGCCGTGTTTCCATCTGATGCCCCCAGAGAGGTCCGCCTCCCACTGGGCTCAGAACTCGGGGTGCAGGGAGGTGACCTGCACCCAGGGCCCAGATGGGTGATGGACTCGGCCTCAGGGGGCTTCGGCAGGGCTGCCAACTGCAGTGACTGGCAGATAAGCAAGGCCGTGGTTGGCCAAGCAGAGCCTCAGTGTTCAGTCTGACCTTCCCTTCAAAACCGAGCTGGGTCAGAATCATTTACATTTTCTTCCTGTTTCAGCTGGTGGCCAAGTGGGTCCCCGCCAGACCTGGGTGGCTCCGGCACCCCTCCTGTGTGAGCCCCGCGCCATGGCTCTCTCAGCAGCTTCTGCATGGCCCATGATGAGACCTCGTTAGTGGCTATGAATGTAAATGCACTCTTTGTTATCCCTGCGAGATCAGGATTAGTGAAACGGCAGAATTTATTGCTTCTGTTAGGAAGATACGGTAGTGGTTGCTGTCGTGTCTTTAATTTTGGGGGAAGCGCAGAAGCACAGAGGGCCAAGTCAACAGCAGGGCGCAGAGGAGACAATGGAGAGCAGAGCCCAGCTTTACAGGGACCGGTGTCTCCAGGCTCCTTTGGAGTCACCAAAGAACCCAAAGCAGAAACCAGTTCCGCCTCTTGCCCACCACTGGAAAGACCCTGGGGTTTATTTTCAGCAGTCGGGGGAGCAAGGGATCTGAAGGTGCCCCTGTGCTGCTGACTGTGGGGACAGAGGAAGGGGCTCTGGGACCCGGAGGGGGCGACGAAGCAGATGCTCCCCAGAGCCTCCGGAGGGCGCGCAGCCACACCTGGAACCCACACCTGGGGGCCAGGACTTCCAACTTCCAGAACGGTCAGGTAACAAAACAGGTGCTGTTTTCAACCACTGAGTCTGTCGCAGCAGCGACAGAAAATGAGAGATGGCAGGGACACAGAAGACAGCATCCAGCGCACCAGGCAGGGACGGCTCTCCCCCTGTGCCCCATTGACCCTACAGCGTCAGGGCTGTTCGCGAGCCTGCGCAGGTACGAGGGGACTCATTACGGTGTTTCTGAGGGAGGGCAAATTTGGAAACCACCTAAATGCTTACTTTTGGTAACTCCTTATTTTGAAAAAAACCCAAAAGGACAGAAAAGCTGCAAGAAGAGCCAGAGCTCCCACGTGCCCTTGCCCGAGATCTGCCGACCGTGAGCGCGGCCTCATCTGTCCGGTCACGGTCTTTCTCTCTGAACCATTACGTGCTTGTTAGTGGGGAATTAAATTGTCCTCCAGTCCGTGCAGGGGACAATTTTGCAGTAAAAATTAAAATGATATAAATCTGTGAACTTATTATATTCACCCACTTATTCAACAAATGTTCCTTAGGGTGCCAAGGACCAGCGGCGCCCACGCCTGAGAATGGGGAGTGGCATCGCGGGAAGGAGACAGCTCGGGTGTGTTCGGGCACCGGGACTCTCCGACAGCACGCCTGCCAAAGCCCCGGCTGTGCACACCACGTCCCGCCCTGTGGGAACCCTGCCCGGGAACCTAGGGACTCCCGTCCCCATCTCACCACGGAGAGGCCTCAGGCTCTGACAAGGGCTGCATGGCTCTCACCGGGGCAGCTCCGGGATCCGAACCAGACAGGGTGGCACCGAAGCGCACACTGGCTTTCATTCCTGCCTGGAGCTTCCTGCTTCTACTGCCTTTGCTTTATACCCTCGTGATGGAGGGATGAACAGACTCTCGTCCACCTGCCTCTATGCAGATCACTGTGTCCAAAGGAGCTGACCCCGCCTCACCTGAACCTCATGCTGGGGGAATGGAGAGTCTTAAAGGGGGCTTGGGAGATCCAAGCCAGGACACGGTCCCAGGGGGCCCTCAGCTGATGGGTTAGGAGTAAGCTGCCTGTTCTCAGGCTCATCCCCCAAACTGCTCTACCCAGAAAATGGTAGAAGACAACCAACAAGCCCTCTGCTGGGAGGGTGTCCTCATCAAGGCACGCATTGTCTCCACAGGGCAGCTTTTGTTCTGGGTTTTCTCCACAAGGACACGTTCCCAGAAGACCTGGTGACTGCACCGGGGAGTGACAGTGCTTTAGGCAGGAGAGGAAGATATGAGGGTGTGTGCGGCGCCCTGCCCAGGGAGGGAACACCACGTCCGGAGGGGCTCCGATGTGAACTGGCCGTGCAGCCTCAGCAGCCTGGCCCCTTCTCCATGGCTCATCTGTGGGCCCAGGAAACTGACCTAGAACGATCTCACGGGCGCCCTTCCTGGGGCTGACGGAGAACGCTTCCAGACAGTAGATCACAGAGGGGCCTGAAAGGACGATATGGGCCCGCCTCCCTCCTCCAAGCCCCTGAGGACCAGTGGCCACTCAACCCTGGTATCTGCAAAGCTGTCTGAACTTTCTGGCTCTTGACTTCTGCTTAAATCAGAATATTGGCCCATAGTAATTCTGTATGCCCAATAATCAAGGATGTGGGCAGCTGTGTGGCCTCTCCTGGCTCGCAATTTTAAGAGTTCTCGCTTACGGAAAGCATACATCCTCGAGAAACAGAAATATCCCCAACCTCCAGGGATAACACACCATGGCTACCCTCCCCCGCCCCAGCCCAGCTCGGGGCCCCGGGCCCTGCCGGGGAGCAAAGGCAGAGCCTCTGCTGACAGGAAAGCCCAGTTTCCATTTCCCAGCTACTGTCCCCGGGCCGAGCCCCCCGGTGCCTGGCGAGCCTCATCCGGCACAATCTGCCCCCCGGAGCCCGAGCGGCCATGGCCGTTGAGCAATGTGTGGCCTACCTGCCATCTCCTTCTGAAAATAGGGCTGGATGAGCTCCCCGAATTTTGACTCATCTGCTACAGCCTCTTTCAACAGTTGCCCACAGTGGACTGGAGGAGAGAGGAACAGAAAGGCATCCATTAAATTTTCAACAGAAGGAAGAACCAGAAAAAAAAAGAAGCCCTGGGGGAAAAAAGGTCACTGAGAAACATATAAAAGGGTTTTTCTGAGTGTGGGTGTGTGTCCAAGTGAAAGCAACTATCAAAAAGAACCTGGGGAATAAAAAAGAAGCTGAGGAGGAAGGTGCAGAATGAAAGGAATGCATTTGGCCGAGAAGGGATTAAAATTGGATGGTGCGGGGAGGACACGACGAGACGTGCCACCCACGGGCTCCCGCAGGGCCTCACTCAGCCCGGAATCGCGACGCTACTCTGCCCGGAGCCGGGGAGAGCCACCTGTTTGCTCGTGTCCACACCGTTGTTGCGCCGGGGAGGCTGGGGGAGCTCGCTGTCCCCACAGACCTTCCCGTGGGCCAGGCGTTCCCATGGGACACCGGCTATGTTTACAGGAGAGATGGCCGCGCTCATAACTAAGGCAGCTCGCTGGGGTTGCCCGGCCAGTAGCCACCAACCGTCTTCGGATGTATGGCCCATGCAGACAGGAGCCTTTCTCTCGTGAGCCCCATCGGGTCTCCAGACCCCAGCCGTGGCCACCACACGGACACCGGCGAGCCAGAGCTGGTGGCTTGCACAAACCCAGCCTATGCTGTCCTTGGCGGTGAGCCGCTAAGAGCCCAAGCTGGAAGGTTCGGCTACGTTTCCATGACGGGTTGACTGCACAGTCTTGCTTTTCTTAACTTTAAGACCAAGGGGTTTTCTTTATATATTAAAGAAACCAAACACCACTCCTAAAATTAAGGGAAAACGGTGAATGTTTAAGAGCACGACCATCACCAAAGCCTCACCTCTTCGAGTGATGTGCTTGACTCACTGTGTGAAGGACAGCAGTGATCACATTGAAAGTGGCTGGCAGTGCCACTTGCTGAGGGAACAGGGGGGATGATGAAGGCCAGCGGGGACTGAGACCTTTCTACATGCCAAGCACTGTGCTCAGTATGCAAAGGGATGGAGCAACCTGTCCCAGGTCATAGAACCACTAGGCAGCCAAGCTGGGATTCTAACCCATGGCTGTGTGATATCAAACCCACACTTTGCTTCCATTTCTGGCCAGATGTCATATGTACCTTCTGCTATAAAACTGACCAAAATATGTGAAACAACTCTTTTCAGGCACTGGACTCCTCACAGCATGGGGCTGTGACCCTTGAGAGAAGCGGGAGACACCCTGAGTCCCACCTGCCCCCTGGATTTCTATCTACAAGCACTTTTTAAAAAAATTTTTATTGTTATGTTAATCACCATACATTACATCATTAGTTTTTGATGTCCTATAAGCACTTTTTAAACCACAGCACAGCACAGGAGAAGGGGAGACAAACTCAGAACAGCGGGAAGCAAAGACTGGATTGAGAGCTGGGATTTGGGGAACCTGGAATAGAAGAGAGCTGTGCAGAGAAGTAGCTTCAGAAGTCCTCATGGGGACTCACTGGGGTCTTTGGTCAATGCAAAGCTTCACACGTGGTGGGTGAGACTGCCCTCACCCAGGCCCTGCAGAGAAAAGCTCCCTGGAGGCTGTGCAGTGAGGGGGAGGCACACAGTGCAGGGGGTCGTTGATGCACGGACAGCTGGGGAGAGAGGCGGGGCCGGGGCCCGGTCAGCCGAGACTCCGGGTATGAGGGCCCACGCGCCCAAGAGGACGCACACTCTGGCGGCACCTGAACAAACACTGAGAGTCAGCCTCCACGGGAATCAAGCTGATCCTGCAGCAAGTTAACTGCCTGTTAGAACTCAACTCTTAACTCAATGTTCTTAAAGCAGAACCATACAATCCAGACTTTCAGCAATGGGGGAACCACAATGTCTAGTATATAATAAAAAACTACTTGAGATGCAAAAATCAATCAATCAGTTGGCGGGGATGTGGAGAAAGGGGAACCCTCCTACACTGTTGGTGGGAATGCAAGCTGGTGCGACCACTCTGGAAAACAGTATGGAGGTTCCTCAAACAGTTGAAAATAGAGGTACCGTAGGATCCAGCAATTGCACTACTGGGTATTTACCACAAAGATACAAATGTAGGGATCCGAAGGGGTACGTGCACCCTGGTGTTTATAGCAGCAATGTCCACAATAGCGAAACTGTGGAAAGAGCCAAGATGTCCATCGACAGATGAATGGATAAAGAAGATGTGGTATACATACACAATGGAATATTATGCAGCCATCAAAAGGAATGAGATCTTGCCATTTGCAATGACGTGGATGGAACTGGAGGGTGTTATGCTGAGTGAAATAAGTCAATCAGAGAAAGACAAGTATCATATGACCTCACTGATATGAGGAATTCTTAATATCAGGAAACAAACTGAGTGTTGTTGGAGTGGTGGGGGGTGGGAAGGATGGGGTGGCTGGGTGATAGACAGTGGATAGGGTATGTGCTATGGTGAGCGCTGTGAATTGTGCAAGACTGTTGAATCACAGATCTGTACTTCTGAAACAGATAATGCAACATATGTTAAGAAAAAAGAAAAAGAAGAAGATAGCAAGAGGGGAAGAATGAAGGGGAGTAAGTCAGAGGGGGAGACGAACCATGACAGACGATGGACTCTGAAAAACAAACTGAGGATTCTAGAGGGGAGGAGGGTGGGGGGATGGGTTAGCCTGGTGATGGGTATTAAAGAGGGCACGTTCTGCGTGGAGCACTGGGTGTTACGCACAAACAATGAATCATGGAACACTACATCAAGAACTAATGATGTAATGTATGGTGATTAACATAACAATAAAAAAATTTTAAAAAATCAATCAATCAATCAGGAAAGTGTGATCCCTACAAAGAGAGAAAACAGGCTACAGAATCAGATCAAGAGATGACATGGATGTCAGAACAAGCACATGAGAACTACACAACAGCTATTATAAATATGTTTAAAACTGTAAAGGAAAAGACAGTTAACTGAGTGAACAGGTGGGAATCCCAGCAGAGAAATGGAAACTATATGAAAGAACCAGATGCAAATTCTAGACTGGAAAATACAGTATCTTAAGTGGAAAAATCCTTGGATAAGCTACAATCCATGAATCTGAAGAGAGGAAAACAGGCCATAGGAAGTATCCAAACCGAGGCAAAGAGAAGGTTAAGGGAGAATAGAAAGAATAGACCCATAGGACCCCGTGGACAGTATCAGTTAGTCTCACATGTGTAATCAGAGTTCCAGAAGGAGAGAGAGGGAGAGGGAGGGAAGGAGAGAGGGAGAGAGAATGGGAGGGAAGTGGGGGGGATAGGGAAGAATGGGGGGAGGGAGTGAGGAAGAGAGAGGGAGGGACATGGGGGGACAGAGAGGCAGAAAAACATTTTTGAGAAAATAATGGCAAGAGAATTTCAAAAACTGAAGAAAAATATTTCAAAATGTGGTGAAAAATATCAATCCACAGATCCGAGAATCTCGGCGACCCAAGCAGAATAAACATAAAGTAAACCCCACCTTGATACTTGATAGTTAAATTTCTGAAAACCAAAGACAAAGAGAAAATACTGAAAGCAGCTGGGTGGGGGACATGCTTTATATGTAGGGAACAGAGGATAAAAATAATCTCCAAGTTCTCATCAGAAGCAACGCAAGCCGTAAGACAATGGGATGACATGTTTAAAGCACTAAGAGGAAAACACCTGTCAACATAGATTTCTTTTCTTTTCTTTTCTTTTTTAAAAGATTTTATTTATTCATTTGAGACACAGAGATACAGAGAGAGAGAGATACAGAGAGAGAGGGCATGAGCAGGGAGAGAGGCAGAGGGAGAGGGAGAAGCAGGCTCCTGGCTGAGCAGGGAGCCAAACGCGGGGCTTGATCCCAGGACCCTGGGATCGTGACCTGAGCCGAAGGCAGATGCCTAACCATCTGAGCCACCCAGGCGCCCTCAACATAGATTTCTATGTGCAGGAGAAGCGTCCTTCAAGAATGAAGGCAGAATAAAGACATTTTCAGCAGATGAAAGCTGAATTTGTCACCAGCAGACCTGCACTACAAGAAATGTTAAAGGAAGTTCTTTAGGCGGAAAGAGAATGATATCAGATGGAAATGTAGATCTAAACAAACAGGTGTTGATATGTGTGGGTACCTAACAGAGCCTTTCCCCCTCATTTCTTCCCTTAAAAAACGAAATGACTAAAGCAAAAATAATTGCAATATATTGTAGAGTTTATAACATGTAGAAATAAAATGTATGACCAAAAATAGCACACCGGAGAGGAGCAAGGTAAGTGGAAAGACGTCTGCTGTGGGTTCTCCTGTTACTGTTATTATTATATACACATAATAGCATATATATTAATTATATATATTAATATATATATTAATAACTTCTGTTATTAACTCAAGGCACACCATGAGGAATAAATGATGCTATGTGACCCCTACAGCAACCACTAACAAAACAAAGCAAAGAGATACAGCTGAAAAGGCAATGGAGGAAATAAAATGCATTACTGAACAACATCTGGTTAATCCAACAGTTAGCATGAAAGGAGGAACAGAGAAGAGGTAACGGAAGGCAAAAAACCAGAACGGTAGGCTTGAAGCCATACTAAAAACTACTTAAAATAGAGATGAACTGAACCCTTCGATTAAAAGGCAGAAAATGTCAGACTGGATTTTTAAGAAAGAAAGACCCAAGTACACGTTGTGTACAAGACACATATTTAGAATATAAGACACAGATAATTTAAAAGAAAAAGGACAATATATACCATCCGGACACTCATCATAAGAGAGCCGGAGGGGCTCCGTGACTATCAGACAGTACTCTTCAAGCAAGGGCATTACCGGAGACACGGCAGAGCATTTCCTAAGGAGAAAGGGGTCATTTCATCACGAAGACACAGCAGTCCTCAGTGTACATGCTCCCTGTAACGTGGCTTCAAATGACATGAGGCAGAGACTGGCAGAGCAGAAGACTCGTCCACAATCAGAGATGGAGATTTTAATGTATCTCCCTCGGTAACTGAAATCATAGTAGTGAGAAATCATAAAGGACAGGGAAGAACTGCACACACCCATCAAACATCTTATCCTAACTGACATTGGTGGAGCAGTATTACCCACCGAGGCCAGAGTACATATTCTTTTCAAGTGCACATGGAATCCACCCATAGAGACCCCATGCTGAGCCATAAAAAAGTATCAGTAAATTTCAAAGGACTGAAACCATATAAGGTACGTTCTCTGAGCACAATAGAATTAGAAATCAATACTCCTCCCCCAAATCTGGAAAATTCCCAAATACCTGGAAATTAAGCGATACACTTATACATAATACTTAAGTCAAAAAAGAAACCATGATGAGCGTCTGACTCTTGGTTTCAGCTCAGGTTGTGATGTCAGGGTCATGGGATCGAGCCCCACGTCAGGCTCCACGCTCAGCGTGGTCTGCTTGAGATCCTCTTTCCCTCTGCCCCTCCCTCTCGTGTTCCCTCTCTCTCTCAAATGAATAAATAAAGAAAAAGAAACCACAAGGCAGGTAAGAAAATATTTTGAACTGAATGATAAAACACAACACATTAAAATTTTGTGAGATGCAGCTAAAGAAGGGCTTAGAGGAAAATGTGGAGTGTTCAGGGCTTATATTAGGAAAGAATGGTTTAAAACTCCTGCCTACAACCACCTCGCTCCACAATGTCCTGTGAAGAAAACACTGTAACAGTCTCCTCTCTCCTAATGGCTCCAGACACAGTCAGACCTGGAACTACACTGGGTAAACTCATCTCATCTTGTTCACTCCCCCCCCCCCAGCCCAGCCCTGCACTTATGGATCCTTATGTTCCACCCTGGTTCTTTCTACACCTTTCCTGCACTGCGTAGAATAGGCATTCAATGAGGATGATTATGATATATGTATTTTAATTAAAAAAAAAAACTTTAAGTAATCTTTATACCCAACGTGGGGCTCAAACTCACAACTCCGAGATCAAGAGCCACACGTTCTACCAACTGAGCCAGCCAGCTGCCCCTATGATCATGATATTTTAATAAAATTCTTCATGGTGGTCTCTGGTCAGAAAATTCATGCTCATTGCAAAAAAAAAAAAAAATCAGAGTTGTATAACATGCCACTGTACAGAGACAGCCAGTTTGATGTGTGGATGTTCCTTCAGATGGTTTCTGAGCGAACACTAACACACTTTTTAAACAAAAATGAGATCATCCCCTGAACACTGTTGAATGACTGGCTCTCCACCCCCTCCCTCATTAAACAACAGACCACGGACATCGAGTCACTTTACAGGTTTCTTTTTAAGAGCTGCCTCTTCGTTTTAACTAATAATGACATAATTAGTGCTCTAGTACATGGGTTTCCCACAGCTTACCTAACTATCCCTCTTATTAACAGAGTTCAGGTTGCCCTGACTTTCATGATGCCCCCTCACATCTGTTGTTCAATGTCTGAGGGTTTCAGTAGAATCGAATCCACAGAGTGAAGTCACTGGATCCCAGGATTTGCGGGGTTCACACCAACGGTGCCTCTGTCTTCCAAAAAGTTGTGCCTTTTTATATTCTCACCGATTATAAACCCAAGTCTTCCGATCAACCTTGTTGGCGTGAACATTGGGTTGCTTGCTTGTTCAGAGCTGTTTTCCTGTCACATGGGGAGATAGGAGCCGAGCTGGGGGTGGCCACGGGGGAGCAGGCAGCTCCAGGAGCCCTGGGCGCACACAGGCCTCTGCAGAGAACCCTCTGTGGACAGCGCCTCTGCCAACTGGAGCTCCCTCAGATGGGTTTACTGAATTCTCGTGATGTCTTGTCCTTACATAGAACGCCTTCGAGAAATGTGAACTTTCTGAGTTAGCTCAATTACCGAAAAAAAGCCCCCAAATGGCTCTTTAGCTACAAAGCAGAAACCGAGATAAGCGTTTCTGTTTTCATTTTTGGAAGAAATCTAAGCCTATAATTTCATTTTTCGTGATTGGTATGCGGAAAACAATGTAAAGTGAAAAATGTTTTTCTTGAATGACTGTCGGCATAAACAGCATACGGCACTCAACGGTCACTGAAATAAGGCTGTGTGCCGTATTAGGTATTGTGCTGAGGGTTGAGGCTTTTAGAGGTGCCCCTCCGCCATTGCCGCCCTTGGCGCCACAGTCCCCTCCATATACACGTGGGTGCAGGGGCAAGCAGGCAAGTGCTCACTCCTACCAAAGGAGCCACAACCACAGCTGCAAATTCAGCCTTATAATACTTCAAGAGGTAAAACCCAAAGAAGGAATTACCTGAATAATTCAGTTTAAATTAAAAAAAAAAAAAAAATCCATGCAAGCAAAAGCATTTTTCATCCTGAGGTGCCCAGAGTGTTTTTCCATGCTAATCGAACCAGAGTATGACTATTTAGTGTTTTCACAAGACTACTAATAGGACTAACACTGTTTTTCATTACTAATCAGAATAGTCACTCAGTTCCCTAGCTTCATGTTAGGGGTACGATTTTTGTTACTGACTCCTGTCAGTGGCTTCGGGATTTTATATTGGAGGAGACCCACTTGAAAAGTGTCTTTACTGAAAACTTGATCCTCCCGGGGTGGCACATACATATTCGTGTGTGTTTGTATACACATGTATTTGATGGTGTATCTGCAGAATTTGGAGGCATATATATGCATGTTTTTATATTTGGGGCACAGGACTCTTTTTTTCTTCATAACTAGAGGTGACTCGGCCTTGTGGAGCATTTCCTGGAAGTGGTGTGGGTGGCGAGGGTGGTTCTTGCTTCTTCTTCCTTTCCCCTCCTATCCTCCGGAAGGCAGGCTGGCATCCCCGCCTGCCTGGGACCACCTCGGGACAGGCCTGGAGAACTGATTTCAATATTTTCTCTCTTCCTGGTAAAATATTTACTGAAACTGTATGAGCCAGGCGTCATCGTCTGGTTCAGAAATTGTTTGCCTACAAGCACGCTGACCTGGGGGGTGGGGAGTGGGGGGTAGCCAAACAAGACCAGAGAAAAGAAATCAACAGCAGCACTGGATTATACAAGAACTGTGGCTTGCAGGGAGGCCGAGGGGGCTGGGGGAAGAGCCCCTGGTGCAGAATCACCACTGCTCCAAAGGCTAGAACAAATGAAGATTGGAAAATGTGCTGGCTCTCTGGGCGGCAAACACGTTTTTAGTGGTTAATGTTTTTATGGCCATGTTCTTTGTGAGGAACAAAGCTGCTCCGTGCAAAGATGGACTACCTGAACGTGTTGACAGCAGAGAGCAAGAAGAGAAGCGAGACTGATCTCCTCACCACCCTCCTAAGGCTGGAAAGCTTGGGAGGGCAGGGGGGCTGGGGAAGTTTCTGGAAACAGGGCACAGCCGGGGCACTCACCGTTGACAAGGCCGTATTTCTGGGCCAGGAGGGCCGCCTGCAGACTTTTCCCACTGCCCATGGGCCCACAAAGCAGCACCCGTGGGGTGAACGGGGCATTAGATCGATGGTTGGTTTGGACATAGGTCAGAGCTGGAAAGAGAGGATGTGAAGATAGTAAACTCAGGTCCTAAAGAAAGGGAAAGCAGCTGACATCACCCGTGCTCAGGCTCTTTTAATGGCAGTGATGATTTCTCTCACTTACAGGTGGAAACCCTCTGTGGGGCAGCGAGCGGCCATGGGGCGGGGCCGCGGGGAAGGGGGAGGATTTCCGATTCAGGCCTGGGCCCAAAGGCGGACGGGACCATGGATCCCCAGAAGCCACCCTCGGAGCACCGTCCACCCTGCATTTCCCTCCTGGTTGAAGGGGGGCGGGGTGTGCTGTCGGGTGGCTGGTCCCAAGACACAGGACACACACTGTTGGGTTGGGATGTTTCCAAACTGAATCCGGGCTGCACCTCCAGCCTGAAGCCCGGGACCAGGCCGGTCTCCCAGTGTCAGATGCAGACTTTGATAAATGCAACAGGCCTTGCGGGAGCCTTGCGCACAGGGACTCCTAAAGGACCTGGAAATTGGTAGAGAATAATTTCAGCTGCGCTCCATTGATTCCCAACTTTGTCGGGAGTCTCCAAAGAGGCAGTGATCAAACAGGTCCCGGGCGTGGGCAGATGTAGCCGTGCACCTGGCCCATGGCGTGTCCCGGCATTTGATGAACAAAGAAGAAGGGACACATGGGGCCAGCGTCCCCAACACAGAGGTGGCTGCACCATGGAGGGCACTGGATGCCAAAAGCTACGGAACATCCAACAGGTCACCATGACCTGAGCAGCTGAGGAGGCAGTTATGGGGCAGCTGCTTGGCACCTGCTGAGGCCGAGGGCTGGTGCCAGCTCCCCAGCCACCCACACCAAAACAGGGTCTCCCTCCCCCAGCCTCGCCTCCTGCCAGGGACCCAGACCATCCTACACAAGGTCAGCCATGCACGGCCCTCTGATGGTTGTCCTGCCCTCAGATGGGTTCCACCCTGGCAAGGGGCTGAGCCACCATGCCACCTTCAGGGACCTGGCCCCCCTCAAACAAGGGACAGGGGCTGCGGGGTTTGCTGATCTCGCACCCATGACATTTGGGGCACATCCACCAGGTGCCAGGAGCACACTTCTGAGTTGTGACAACCACAGATGTCCCCGGGGTGGGAGTAGGGGCAAACGAGAAGCGAGAAGCCCTGGGATGTTCTCTGTATGGATTTTGACCTCTCGAATCTTTGTAGGATATTTAATTGGAAGGATCATTATAGATACAATTCCCCTCATCTTTAGAACTAAGGGCACAGGTAAGTTAATCAACTGTCTTAAAGGTTGTGATATTGATCATCATCATAACGTCATACACACCAGCTTGTGTTAACTGCTAAGCTAAATACTCTGCGGGCACTATCTCGTTCCAGTGGTGCAACATTCCCCCGAGAGATGTATTATTCTTGCCCCATTCGACAGAGAGCTGGCAGGGCTGGGGGCACTCTCCAAAACCCACTGCCTGGGTAACATTTTCTGCCCCCGAGAATAAGCTGGAGGAAGGCATTCCAGCCCGCCAGAACTGCCATGATCCGGCACATCCGAAATGCACAAACACTACCGGCAAAGCAGCCTGCTTACAAATGATGCTTAATTTACAGTAAATAACTAAGTTAATTAGAAGTAATGATCCCCCAGACAGTCTCAACATCTAATTATTCTTTTTAAAAATATGTGGTTGCTGGATGCACTGCAGAGAGATTAAAAAAAACAACACAGAGAGAATTTTGCATTCCAATTTCCAATTTATCTGTCTGCATTATTAATTAATAATAATTAATATGCAGACACTCACATTTTTATTTACAATTCCAGGCATGAATTCTTTATGAACGATCATATGAACTTTTAAATTTAATTAAGTAATTTGGAAGTAATTAATGTGTAAATTCAGAATCATGCCATAAGATAAATGTGGTGGTTGTTTATCTTCAGAGCGCAGTGCTTGCTACTAAAGACCCTTCCGAGATGCAAAACCGCTGGAAAACGGTACGGTATCCACAGCCTGGCTGTTTCAGCGATATTTTCTAGACACCGCCCCACAGGCTGACTGACCCCCTCGGGGAGTGAGGCTGTGCCGCCCCTGGGATCTCGGCGGAAGTCCACCCGCAGACGGGGGCCCAGGGAACAGCCAGGCCAGGGAGCTCAGAAGCACCTCCCCACCAAAACAAAACTTTTCTTAAAGAGATTTGAGAGAATATACCAAAAAGGACCGTTGTCCATGGTCCAGTGTCTTAGACACCTGCGCCGACATTTTTATTGTGTCATTTACCCGGATTGCGTAGAAGGGGATACCTGAGTGTGGAGACTATTATAAACCACAATTCAGCTGCTCTGGGGTAGAATGGTTCTAGCTTTCCCTGGCCTTTTGGGACAGGACGTTGAGTCCCAGTAGCACTGACGTCTGACGTTACTGAGCTCTTCTCTGTCCCAGTTGCTAGATTCATGGCTGTGGATACATGATTTGCAGACTCCCGTGTAATCCTCACCCAAGCCGATGAGGAAGACACGATTTTTGTTCCCATTTTAGGGATGACAAAACTGAGGCTGAGAGAGGTAAGAGACTTGCCGGAGAGCACACAGCTGATGTGCGGTGGGGATGAGATTTGAACACAGGGCCCCTGGCTCCAGAGTCTCAGGGCTCAACCTTTACCTACACACACACGCACGCGCACGCACGCACACCTGCACGCACACGCAGGCACCTGCTCCAGCCACTTCCCGTGAACCTTTGCTATTGCTCCAACAACAGTGCAGTGGTGGGGGTGGGGCTGCTTACCCCTGCCCTAAATGGACTCAAGACCCTGAGGTGTGCCGCGGGTTGACACTGGGATGCGGAGGGTTGAGGTGCATGGGGAACCCACTGCTGTTTGTGTTTTACCCTGGTAGAAGACGTCCACACACGGCTGGTCAGCATTGATGACTTTCAGGATTTTGGGGTAAGCGGGGAGGATCCTGATGATGTTCCTGTGATATTCCAGCAGTTTCCGTGCCGTCTCTAGCTCCGAGATGCCCCCCGGCACTATCAGTCGGTTCTGAATTTCAGATTCGGAGGGCCAGTCAAAGGTGGTGTGATAAATCTCTGCAAGGGGGAGAGGTACGTGGTCAGAGTCACCTGCCCAGAGGGCTCCAAGGCCACTGCTGCATCTGGCCAGAGGTGAGCCATGTAGGGGCCGAAGCCTGTGAGAGTCCTAGGGGTATTCAGCCCCCCTAAGCTGTGCAGGATGCGCTTTGGCTCTGGAGCTGCTCTTATGCCTCTCTTAACAATAACAAAAGGATGGGGCGCCTGGGTGGCTCAGTCAGTTAAGCGACTGCCTTCGCTCGGGTCATGATCATGGGGTCCCGGGATCGAGTCCCGCATCGGGCTCCCTGCTCGGCGGGGAGTCTGCTTCTCCCTCTGACCCTCTGCCCTCTCGTGCTCTCTGTCTCTCATTCTCTCTCTCTCTCAAATAAATTAATAAAATCTTTAAAAAAAAAGTCTTAAAAAAAACAATAACAAAAGGATGAGGGGGCGCCTGCGTGGCGCTGTCGGTTGAGCGTCCGACCCTTAGTTTCCGCTAGGGTCATGGTCCTGGGGTCATGGGACTAAGCCCCGTATCGGGCTCTGGCTCAGTGCAGAGTCTGCTTGGGATTCTCTCTCCCTCTGCCCCTCCCGCTCGTGCTCTCTCTCTTTCCAAAACGAATAAATAGATCTTTACAAAAAGAACGAAGGAACGAGGATTCTCGGCACAACAGGAAGGACAGTTGCGGCTCTTGAGTGCTCACTCTGCTGGGCCACTGCATGCGCTTGTTTTCACAGCAGTCAGAGCACAAGGTAGGTCTCACCCCAGGTACAGGTAAGGAAACCGAGTCTTGGCGATGTTAGGCAACTCATCCCACATCGCACAGATGGAAAGGGCGGGGCTGGGGTCCATGAACCCAGGGCTGTCTGCTGCCAAAGCCTGAGGCCAGAGGTCGAGGGCCCCGGGCCCCTGCTGAACTGTCTGGTCTTCAAGAGCTGAGACCCAGCTCAACCAGCTCAACGTCTCCAGGGCTCCTCCTTCAGCCCCAGGGACCTCCAACTCCTCCTCTGCTGGAGTTTATCCCCTACCAAGTGACTTCCTGCTCCCAGCCCAGCCTGCAGCATCTGAGCCTCTGTGGCCCCCACGGGGCCCTCTGCGGGCGCCCCAAGTGGAAAAGGGCTCAGTAAACGGTGGGTGATGATCACGGATCAGCGATCATCTCTGAAGCTCCAAGGAGTAGGGTGGGGCTGGAGATGGCATACCTCTCGTTTGAGGGTCGATTCTCTTCCCCAAGTTTCTCTCAATCAGGACAGTGTCTGGAGCGCTCAGCACAACTGGGCAGAAAAGGAAGACAGCACCACCAGGCATGTTGGGCAGCAGGTCCCAGACATTTGAATCTCGTGGGCTGATAACTTGTCTTAGGTCTCCCTTGCTGTGGGATGACACTAACACAAGCACCATCTCCCACCCCCATGAGTCCCGTAGAGGGATCGCGGCACCAAACCACGAAGATACTCTCAGCACAGCGGGCAGCCCACGCTTGCATATTTCACCTAACAACTTTCACTGGAATAACGCTCCGAGGAATGTCTTTGTGCGAAACGCTCTGGCCATATTTTGGACTATTTCCTCAGGTCTCTCAGATGTGGGATTCCTGGAACAAGGAACCACCAGGTCAAAACAAAACCCCATTCTTCTAGGAGCAATCCCCAAATGCCTTTAGCTTGATGAAAAATTCAACTGTGTTGTCCTTGTTCCTGCTGGGTCTTGGCTGGTACAGAGCTGAGGGCGGGCGCTGGGAGGTGATACAGAGCAGGGTGCTCACTCATGGGGTGTGGGGACTGCCACCCTGGCCGGAGGGCCCCTCGCAGGCTACTCACTGACATGTCTGGGGGTGATCCCGAGGGTCTGGATCGACAGGGCCTGCTCCCGAGTTTCAGGGATGCCATCCAGAATCCAGCCCTAGGCAGAGAATTTGGAAAGGTGCTCATCTATTTTTACTTTTTAGATTTTTTTGGAATTATAAAAGGAATAACACAGCTTTATAGAGAAACTAGAACTTGTTAAAACAAAAGGAAGTAAATGTTTCTGATAGCCACATCACCCAGCTTAACAAGTACTCCCTATTATTACATTCCCTTCTGAATCTTACATTTATGACTA
This sequence comes from Eumetopias jubatus, assembly GCF_037043125.1. Lineage (NCBI taxonomy): Eukaryota > Metazoa > Chordata > Mammalia > Carnivora > Otariidae > Eumetopias > Eumetopias jubatus. Next base: position 91,289,466 of record NW_028274821.1, read on the forward strand.
TAATCACAACATAGATATTTGATGTCCTGATTTTGTCCATCACCCATTATGGCTACCAAAACACTGCCTCCTATCAGCACGCCTCTGCATTGCCACGATTTTCAGTGTCTACACAACGTCCCACCCAGTGAGCACGCCATAGTTGCTTAGCCATACCCCATGACAGAACATTTCAACCGCTAACAACTCTCATGATCGTAATAATGTTGTGATGAACAGCTCTGCGCGTATGGCTCTTCCTACGTTGTGGATTATTTCCTAAAGGGAGTTTCTTGGATGGGGGATCCTGGGAGGAACCACCTGAGTCAACATGAAACCCCACTTTTCTTAAGAACAAGCCTCAGGGCGCCCGGGGTGCTCAGTTGGTTGAGCGTCTGCCTTCGGCTCCAGTCATGATCCCGGATCCTGGGATCGAGTTCCACGTTGGGCTCCCTGGGTCTGCTTCTCCCTCTGCCCTGCTGCTCCCCCTGCTCGTGCTCACTCTCTCTCTCTCAAGTAAATAAATATATATATATATATATTTTAAAAGAGAGAGATCTGGGTTCAAATTTCTGTTCTGTAGCGAACTTGTTCCAGGGCTGAAATCTCTCAGGCTTCAGCCCCTTCTGGGTACAGCAAGGGAACTGGTCTAGCATATTTATTTTTATTAATCATTTAAGTCCTTCCATTTAAGTCCAACTGTGAAGGAAACACATGATTGCTGTACACTATGTGGAAGATACTGGAAAGCTGAAATGAGGGTGCAAGTCACTGAGAACACCACCGGCCCAGACTAGCCACAGCTAACGCTTTGCTGTAACTCCTTCCAGCCTTCACATACTGGGATCTTTCTCCCGGGGAGGGGGGGGGGTAACAAATCACACTGTGCATGCTACTTTGTAGTCTGTACTCTTCATACAGCAAAAACATTTCTGGAACATTCTCCCATGTGACAAAATGCTCTTCTCCTTGAAGCTTCCACAGCTGCCGAGCACCACAGGAACTGACCTGACAAATGTTAACCGATCTCACGTTGTTGTTCATTTAGTTTCATTCCTGTTTTGCACCATTATTTTAAAAACCACTGTAAGTACATCTTGATGCACACAGAATATCCTAGAAATAGATTTCTATTTTTTAATTAAATTTTTTAGAAGGGGAGAGGGGCAGATGGAGAGGGAGAGAGAGAATCCCAGGCAGACTCCCTGCTGAGCCTGGAGCCTGATGCAGGGCTCAGTCTCATGACCCTGAGATCATGACCTGAGCTGAAATCGAGTCAGACGCTTAATCAATTGAGCCACCCAGGGGCCCCCTGAAAATAGATTTCTAAAAGTTGGCACCTTCTTTTGTGACTTCTGATACATTCTGCCATGGCTCTCTACAAAACTGCCCTGGCCAGTTTATGAATCCAACCTCAGATCACTTATTTCCCTGTATCCTTGTCAATGTTTGGCATTATCTTGGAGGAAAATCTGTCCAGCAAAGTAGAGGATACCATTGCTGCTTTAGTTTACATTTCTTTGATCATTAGTGAGGCTCCATATTTTTCCCATGTGTTTATTGGTTATTTGAAGTTTTTTGTTTCCAAAATGTCAATTCATACCATCTATCAAGTTTCCTCTTAAGAGTTTTGTCCTTTCATTTACTTACAAAAGTTCTTTACATAAGAAGAATTAACCCATTTTGGCAAAAGCTACCACAGACCCTTCGAGGCAAACAACGTTGCCAACATTTTCTACAGTTTGTCTTTGACCTTCTAATCTTGTGTAGGGGCTGTTTTAACACATAAGTTTTGGGCCATATCAATTCGTGCTGTTTCCTCTTTGGATCTGGCATTGTGTGGCTGTGCAAAAAGGCCTTTCCCATTGCAAAGGCTGATAGATAGCCACTTGCATTTCGATTGTGTTCTCTTAGGATTTTACTCTTTATATGTAAACATTTAATAGAGCCACATTTTATTTTGAAAATGACGTGAGGCTGTGAACTAATGTGTCTCCTTGTGGCTCACCAAATGTCCCAATCTCGTCTAGGAAACAGCCTATCTTTTCCCCTCTGAATGTCATTTTTGTCACTGTCTGAATGCTGACACCATGTTGGCTCTGGCATCTTCCTGCCCGTAGACTCTAGAATCACCCTCATGCCATTTAAAAAAAATTTTTTTTAAGTAGACTCTACGCCCAACGTGGGGCTCAAACTCACGACCCTGAGATCATGAGTCACACGGTCCGCTGACTGAGCCAGCCAGGCGCCCCCTCACACCATTTAAAATGTTGTTTTATAATGTTTGTAACATCTAATAGGATATGTTCCTCCTTTTTTCTTGTTTTCAAAAATGTGTTCTTCCAAGTAAGCAGCAAAAATATTTTGCAAGTTCAAAAACAGAAACGCCACTAGAATTCTGGAATGACATTAAATGTATACATGTATGAAGAAGTGACATTTTCACAATCTCACTGCCTTACCTTCCCATTTGTTTAAATTGATTTTTTTTATGTCCCTCAGCAAGGTTCACATTAAACAATTTCTAAAGTCCTTTCAAGGGCCAGGAGTCTAGAGTTACACAAACAGACTTCCTAATGGTTCAGATTTGATGTCCAGATCCACTTAGGTAAAGTGAGCTTTACAAGAGTGAAAAAAAGCAGCAAACAGCTTCAGGTCTGCCCTCTGCAGCGAGGCGGTCAGGAGACCACTCTGGAAGCTGCAGTTTCTGACACTGGCCCCCAGAAAGGCACCACCTGCCATAGACCCCTCCCTCATGTCAGTAGGAGAATTTAGTTGCTTTAAGCTCAGAGGATGGACCTGTAGGGGTGAACTCAGAGTCAAGGTCATTTATAACCCATAACACCTGATTTACACAACACCGTGTGTTCCTAAAAAGGAACTAACCAGAAAAGGGCCTGCATTTCTTCAATATTAAAATATTTAGGTTCCAAAGGCCTCCACTGACAGTTAAAAAAAAAAAAAAAAAAACTGAACAAATTTACAGAGTAAAGAGCGTTGGAAAAATCAGGCATGCTTTCATTAATTTCTTAAATTATGCAGGAAAACACGCAGCCTATGGAACCCTGGTTTCTAGAGCTAATGAAGCAAAAGTGCAAAAAAAAAGTTTTTTAACAGCCTTTTGCTCCCTCAAGTCCTTGTTACCGCCAGCCCGGAGCCAGGCTGCCGCCCTTAAGAAGAGCAAACACCCACAGATGTGCGCACCACCACAGGACCCAGGAGGCGCCACATCTGAGAACTCCCCGCTTGCAGCTCTGGAAGCCAAACCGAAATTTTCTGAACTTTAGCTACGTTCAGACCCCCTTATTTTTTCTTTATTTGGAGGGAGGGGCTGGGAGCCCACTGATTGCTTCTGGCACCAGGGCTGGGGATTGTTTCGAGTTCCTTTTTGAAGCCGAAAGAAGGCTGGAGCTCCATCTCCACTCAGCACCGAGAAAGACCTCTGCTTTTAATATTGCATTAAGGAGCAATTATTATCATCTCACCCATAAACTGCAGCTGACATCAGTATGTGGTCCAAAGCTTTTAGAGCGATTCAGGGGAACAGCTCTCACCGACTTCTTGCTGGAGAAAGTGGGCCTTCCAATTACACGGGAAAAGTGCAGCAAAATGAGGAACATCTCCCTAATTAGCCTGGCCTCACCGGTGCATCATTCTGGTGTGGATGTGAAATTTTTAAAAGAAGGTGGGGGGCTCTGAAGTGAATCCCAAGCTGCTGGCTCTCCAGGGTTGCTCTTTCAGACTCCAGGGGATGGTCTGATCACCCAGGTACTAAGGTCCCTGAGGGACCCCTTAGGGCAGCCCACACTCGGTGGGAAAGGCAACCATGGAGATCCCTCATCCCCACACGGGCCCAGGTCAGTCCTCCTGGGAAGGAAGGCTAGTGACCGAGGCCTCCGCAACAGGGAGCGTAGGGGCCTGGGGCATCCTTAAGACGGAAGCACCAGGCTTAGCGCTCGGAAAAGATCTTCCTTCCCAGAGCTCTGGCATTTATAGAGGTTATGAGCAACCACCCATTTGCAGGATGGACTGCACTTTCAAGGGAAAACTGCAGCTTTGGTTGAGGGCAAGTTAATGGCTGCAAATTCTGGCAAAGCAAGGAGTCATAAATCAGTAAATAGCACCTGGCCAGTGCCATGATGGGACACTCGTTAGGTTCGTGGGTCTGACTACCAGGAGTGGCTGGATGCGGAGGTATCAGTCAACCCCTAATTAGAATACGTTATCCATCTTCCTGACACTTCAGTGAAATGTCTATTCCACTCTGGAGCCGCAGCTTTGTTCAGAGCAGGTTAATTGATATTCTGATGCCTTCGCTCGCCATACCCCCGTGGCTTGGTTCTGTTTTATCACACATCAAAAAGGCCGTATGCTCAGGGCACTCCATGCAGCAGCGCAGAGCTGGAGGTCTGCACAGCTGCAAGGGGTACGGTATCACAGGAGGGACAAGCACCGAGCAGATGTCACAGATGAAAAAAAGGGAAAGAACGCAGCCAGCCAGCCCAGGGAACTTGGCGAGGCCCAGCAGAGCGCGGCCCGACGCCGAGCGGGCTGTCCTGCTCTGTGCGAACACTGGCCTCTTCTGCCCTCCTGACTATTATTAAAGCACAATTAGCAACTTCACGCCGTAAAACTCTTGCCCTCTGGGTCCTCTGCTTTTCTGATGCGTTGCCCCTGGTTTCCTCCCCTTTCCTTTGAAGACCACAGTGGGGTGCTTCCCCTGGGAGGCCCCCTTTGCTGGCTCCCAGCTCCAACTGCAGATGTGGGAGGCTCCACGGCAGACGTTCCCCGGGAGCCGAATGCGGATTCCTTGTAGTCCTGAGGGGGCCATCTGAGGCTGAAGATTTGGACCTGACGAATCAGATTCACTTAGCTCAAGTCCGAACCAGAGGAAGCATCACGAGATGCACCCTAGCCCCACCAGCTATCCCTCTTCTTTCTAATGAAGTATTCTGTGATTTCCCAACATATACAAGAAGGAAAAAAGAGACATATTACCAGCCAGAAAGAAATGCATCTAGGGGCACCCGGGTGGCTCAGTCGGTTGAGCGTCTGCCTTCGGCTCAGGTCATGATCCCGGGGTCCTGGGATCGAGCCCTGCAACAGGCTCCCTGCTCAGTGGGGAAGCCTGCTTCTCCCTCTCCCTCTGCCTGCCTCTCCCTCTGCCTGCCGCTCCCCCTGCTTGTGCTCTCTCTGTCAAATGAATGAATAAAATCTTAAAAAAAAAAAAAAAAAAAGGAAAGGAAAGAAATGCATCTGAAAAGGTTGAGTTTGGCAAACTAATGTGTTGTAAAGGCAGTCTGTGAGAACAAGGAGACTATTTTGATAAACACGCAAAAGTTGACATCGGATTGCCCCAGTACCAGTTCCTTCGGTGTATACAAAACCACGGACGCCTTAGCCTGCCCTATCATCTTAGGCTGCCTTCCCTGTCAAACTCATCTGAAGGATGACCGACAAGACTTTTTATTTCAAAGTTGAACTTCAACCAATACGCAACACCTGCTGGCATTCCTGACCACACTCAAGTATACTAATGGAGCAGAACGGATTATTCCTTAACTTGCTCCTACACACAGGCTCTGCACCAACAAGGCACGCCGTGGGCTCTGCCTGGCCTTCTGAGCCCAGCCTAGCAGCAATGCACCTGCTCCAAAAAGGCTGGACGTGCACGAGTGACTCCTCTCAATAACCAACAGTGCTGAGTCCCACTCTTGCTTATCAGTGACACAAGCGTGGCATCCCATACAAACATGCAGATCCAGGACAATCGGTACTCCTAGGTCTGCAGGTTAAAAGACTAGCGAGCTCCAGGGTGTTAAAATTTGGTACAGCACAGATGTGCATGTTCCCAAATAGCTAAAAAAAAAATACATTTAAAGTCAAATTCACATTAAATGTCGCTGGTGCCCCTGGAGCTGCTCTGCAGAAGAAAACCCAGTTTGAAGGCCATCCGGTTCTGTCCCCAAATGGACCAGTCCCATCCCATCTCCAAGGCAGGGATGACACCAAGATAGCCCACGAGAGAGATAATGCACTTGAAGGGCTAACATCTCCTTCTGAGGTTCAGACACAGTGGCTCTGGTTGGAAATGAATGACATGGATAATCCAACAACATCCAGTTAACGGAGCCATTCTTCTCCAACATTTCACAGCATGTCTGCGGTGTGGGCACACCTCTTCAGAAAGGAGACTTGCCCTTTAGGGTGTCAGATTATCTGCTGGTGAAAAGCAGGGGGGTTGGAATCAGCCTTGCCACCGCCAGTCAGGTGACTTCCGACCAGTCACCTCAACCACCCCCCCACCAGCCTTGTTCTCCTTATCTGTAAAGTGGGGCAATAATATCAGTCTAGTCCGTAGTTGTTGGGATAATTAAATAAGGACCCTAGGCAAACACCCACAAAACAAGCATAGTATCTAGCAACAAAGAAGTGGCTAGTTTTATCATTATAATCCTGAGAAAGGTGAACTAGGTTTTTCTCTTTACCTACTTGCAAGAAGGAATCCTTTTTAAGTTTGTACAACTTTTTTTGAAGATTTTTTTAAAGACTTCATTTATTTATTTGAGAGAGAAGGAGAGAGCGTGCGCGTCCATAAGAGCTCAAGTGCAGGGAGAGGCAGAGGGAGAGAGAGAATCTCAAAGCAGACTCGGCACTGAGCACAAAGCCCAATGCGGGGCTCGATCTCACGACCTGGAGTTCATGACCTGAGCCGAAATCAAGAGTCAGACGCTCAACTGACAGCCACCCAGGTGTCCCTTTTTAAAAGATTTTATTGTTAAGTAATCTTTACACCCAATGTGGGGCTGGAACCCATGACCCTGAGATCAAGAGTTGCATGCTCCGCTGACCAAGCCAGCCAGGCGTCCCAAGTTGGTAGAAATTAATATAAAGGGTTCATGTAGAAAGGTGATCCCTTGGAAAGAAGAATAACGGGCATTCCAGATAGGAACTGAGGAAAGCTTTCCAATTATAGAGGGGAAACACATTTGTATTACAACGAGGGGAGTCTGGTGAGTGGCTTCGGCTACAGTGGACCCGCTCCAGAGTGCTCGGGACCATTTGCCATCGCCTGGCCCAGGGGCCTCCCCAAGGGCAGTCTGCTCCTCTGGAAATGGGTAGGAGCCACACCGGCCACAGGTCGGGGTCCAGCACATGGGTAAACAGTCATGTTTTTACAGAGGGGTAAGATCCATTCTTTCATTCACTCCCTCATCAATTCATTAATTCGTTGGGGTGTTTATCCACCACCCTGGGCTTCTGTATTGGACAGTTCAGAGGGTCTGCACCTGGGGGGACGAACTGTCACCTGTTGCCCCAAATCTGTCCTAACTCATTTCCTCTCCCAGCTGCCCCTGACTTGTACAAGGCATTGAACGTCCTCTGTGAATCAAGAGAGATGGACCAGGTGATTCTAAGTAGGGGAACTGTTAAGATTTATGGTCCAACAAAGACATCTTAAGAGTGGAAGAGTGGCTAGCACATTATTAATAATCATGCAGGAAAAATAGGCATCAACAGGACGAGTGACTGGCCTGCCTCTGATGATCTTCGAACATTATGACATAATTTACTTCCAGCCATGTAGCCTGCTTCTCCTACATGATTCTGCCAGTTCCCTGAGATCAGGAAAAGAAGGGGGGACCCCCACGCGGCAGGAGGGGCAGCCACTGGAGAGGGGCTGACAAGGAACCTAGTCGGATCAACAACTAAAACCACTCCTCTCTGGGGAATTCCCAAGTAGAGCGCACAGGCCGAGCGCTGCGTCCGAGCTTGGGTACCAATGCCCCTGGCCTCATTCTCAGAGGCTGCAGTGTCCCCCCATCCACAGACCCCAAGCGGCTCCTCAGACCTCATGCTTCCCTCTCCGTGCCAGTCCACTGAGCCAGGCACAGCCCCAAACCAAGGCAGCTGGCCCTTGTTCCCGCCTCCCTGCAAGCTGGAGCTCTCCCCTCGTCCTGGGACCCCCCACACTGCCCATCTCTCTCCTGGGACCCCCACGCGGCCCATCTGGGCCCCGGGCAGGGAAAGCACTGGCCATGGATGGAGCTGTGGCTGGGTCCAAATCTTGGCTCTAACCCTGCAGCTTTGTCATCTCAACGAGCCCCGAGTCTCAGTGCCCTCGTCTGTACAGTGGGGGCAGTAAGAGGTCATCAATAACAAGTGTGAAGGTCAAGTACCGGGCCCCAAGGAGGCGCTTCACGCACACCCGCTCCTTCCTCTCCCCCACCAGCAATCGGGGTGGTAGGGCAACCGCATTTCCACAAGACTTAGAAAGGCTGAATCCACAGAGGGCTGACTTTATGAAGCTGTGAGGCCAGGTCCCACAAGGCAGGCAGCACCCTGCGCAACATGGGGCTGCACCTCCACAAGGAGCCGCTGTCCCTCCGGCTCCCCCGCCCCGTCCCCATGGGGTGCTGGCCCCTCTGTCCTTCTGTCTCCCTTGAGAAAGCCCCCTCCCGCCCTTACTCCCTCTCTCCCAGTCAACACGTTCTTCTGCCTCAGCTCACTTCCCCAGGGGCATTCACTCCCGACACGCTGGGAGGCCGGGCCCACTGTTCATGTCTTCCTAAACTCCTCTCACCCCAGTCCTCGATCTGCTTCCAGAGACTAGACGCCCTTCCGCTGCTCCAGGAAAAGCCCAACCTAACCAATTGTTGCAAAGGAAAATGTGAGAACATCTATCATGTCTTCAGAGAATGAGAATTCACCAGTGTCGGTGCTAGTGAATGCCACCAAGTCTCAGTAAAGAAAAGGCACACCAAGGAAATACACATTTGCTCTCGTGTTCTGACCAATACTCTGATGTGTAGTTAATGGTAGAGGTAGTCTGTTTAATAATTAAAGTTGGGGGTAGTGACTATGTTACAGATTACAGCTAAAAACCACCCGTGTGACTTTCCATATGTCATTCAAATCCTACAGACTGACGGCATTGGGCCAGATGGGAACCCTGGGGCCCCCACCTCCCAGCTGTGTACCTACTTCCTGTCTGCAAGGCAGGCAGAGCTGGGAGCGCCCGCCCTTGCTGGTGTTTCGGGTTCGATGTGAGGACGCACATGAAGGGCTAGCACCATGTGTGGCGGACGCAGGTGCTGGAGAAGTGGGGGTGCCCAGCCTGCGTTCCCGCCTCTGGCACATGCCCTGCTGCTCGTAGCGGGCAGCTCACTGAGGAACCAAGGAGTGAAGAGCTTAGGAAGGAGGGCACAAGGAGCTGCCGCCCTCTGCTCTGCCCCACTGGCCGGCGTCTCTGCCTCTCGGGAGGCAAGCCTCAGGTCCACGGCCAAATGGGCACTCAAGCCGGCCCAGGTGATGTGCTGGTGGCCCCACGTCCAGCCCTGTTTCTAGCTTCACTGGGCCCCTCTCTCTGCTGGCACCGAAGTTACAGACGCTCAAACATCAGACTCGGCTGCATCCCGTCCCCTGTCTTTCCTCCCGCCTACAGTGAGAGGGATGGTCATGTGCACCTGCCACCTGCAGAGCACCCGGGGGGCTGCTGCCCTGCGTGCACACAGCCGGGCCCCGCATGCCGTCCGCAGGTCCCGCATCACACCCACCGGCCAACCATGGCCTCCAGCGAGGGGCCAGAAACCCCCTCAGAGGAGGGATCCCTGAGGGTGTACTCACCTGATCCCCCAGAGCCCTGCCTTGCCATGACGCATGCCGTAAGTTTTCCAAGTGGAGGCCAGACCGCCCCTCCGGTGCCCTGCAAGCCTAACCGCATCTGTGTTAGAGGCACACACAGCCCAGGGGCTCCGCAGAGCTGTTGATCAATAAAACCGCGCTCCTCAGAGGATGTGAGTGACATCCATAAACCCGTGAGTGTCAAAACAATGGCAAGAAAATCCAGTGTTCCTCCCGTCAGAGGATGAAAGGTGGGTGATGAATGCCAGCCCGATGGCGCCGCAAGGAGAAATAAAACAAACAGCTGGTGGTTCTGCGGCCCAGACTCGGGCTCCTCGACTCTGTCAGCATTTCCACTATAAATAGTGATTCGCATCATGGGCAGGGAAGCATAAATCTGTGCCTAAAAAGGGAGAACGAAAAGGGCTCCAGAAGCCTGCCAAGTAAATTTGAAACTTTAGGGTCCACGGTCAAAAGTATGCCGCCTCATCACCTCCTCTCTCTCAAAATAACTGAGAGCCGCCAGGACACTAAGTGAGATTTAAACAAGAGGTCCTCCTGGGAACACAAAGCATAATTTTGCATTTTGTGTGCGGTGAGCATCCCCCGAGGTGGGCGTGACCCTCCTCCCTGAGCACCGAGCTCCACAGAACTTCTTCCTGCCCGGGAACTTGGGGAGCGAGGTCAGCGTTTGGTGGACCAAAGTCTGGCTTCTGATGATGACACTCTTTCTTCAGGCCAAGGAAGGAGATGATGTGGAGCCAGATGTTTTGAATGTGACAGACTTCTGGAAGGTCTGTTTTCCTTTAGATAGTGCACGTATCCCGCTTTTGGATCCACAGCGGGTTTCTGGTGCTGCGGCCTCCTTTTCGGCCAGAGGGGAAGATTGACGCTCTGGCCGCCCACCCGCAGCGCTGGCTCCCCACGTGCACCCCTAGCCACATGCCCATGAAAGGAGGCACTATTTCCTTTGTTCTGTTTTGTCCCCAACATGACTGAAAAGAGGTCATGGCGCACAGTAGATGCCCATAAGTCTTAGTTGTTGACACCTTCACGGGAGAGTTGTGTGGCTCCCATCAGAAAATGCCTCAGAGCTTGGCACAGTGTCTGGAACAGACCATGTGCTCCTAAGTGCTGGCTAACCATTACTTGTATCTTTATCTTGATGGGCCGATTCCGCTCTCTGCTGCCCGTGCTCGGGTTTTGGTTTTACTCTTCCTGATCTACTACAACAAGACCACAGGACTGACGGGTCATGGGACAAGGTGATATTTTCTTAGCTCACTGAAGCCGAGGCCTGTTTACATCCCATGTGGCCAACTACACGTCCTGGTGGACAGGTGCCAATTTCCACTCCAGGCATTTGGTGGGGGGCTTAGGAAGACCCGACCGACTGCTGGGGACCGGGCAGAGCTGGCTAGAACGCGGTGACCTGGATGCGGATGGGGTGGTGTCCCCGCAGGCTGCCCTTGGGCGCACCAGGGGCAAACACAAGGATGCTGAAGTCTAGTGTCCGTTCGAGTGCAGCGTCCCCCTGGCTGGGGCTCTGAGCATCATAGTTTGGGAAGCAGAAAGACCATGCTGTGACAAAGAACACGACTGGGGAGGGCACCGACCCGCTGAGCCCAAGGGGGCCAGTTCCTGCCTCACTCATGATAAAGATGCCTGCCCGATAGCCCAGAGCAGCCCTCGAGGGGAGCGAGTTCTATGTGCTTGGCTTTTGCTCGGCCTCATGCTCGGCCTCCTTTCGAGTTAGCCCTCACCTCCCGAGCAGTAGAACTCCATCCCAAGTGGAAGCTCACAGAATCAAAGAAAAACCAAGGTGCATGGACAGAAGCAGAGATGGACTCCAGCTGGTTTTTAAATTTCATTGATTTTTACCCCCTCTGGCCCTACATTTAAAAGTCTGCCAATTCTCATCCATGCGGGCGGTGGGATGTTCCAGAACTCACTTGAGTAATGATGCCGACGGCATGCTGGGCGGCAGGTCATGCGCCTCCCCCAGAAGTGCGCAGGACTCCAATGCAGTCTTCTCCCACCCATACCTGATCTGTTTTCACCTGCTCCTCTTGCACAGGAAAAGCGTCTTCATCCTGCCTAAGTGGACCTCAGAGCCAGGCGCGGTACTAAGCACTTGCTTGTAGCATCTCCTTAAATAGGGAGAGCAAGGCAGCCCTGTGGACCTCGGAATGCACGCAGCCTGTCTGGGACCTCAGGGAGCTCCCACAGGGAGACGTGCTATAGCCTGGGGGGCTCTCCCCACCGAGTCCCTTCTGCCTTCTTCCTAGCTGCTGCCCAGTAGCCCAGACATGCCAGGGACAGCTCCGGCCAGCAGAGGTGGACACAAGCCATCTGCGGGGCCCATAAATCACACCCTTGATGCGCGGGGGCCTCTGCCTTTTCCTGGGTGATAAACTCCCACCATCTGACAAGCCATGGTAATTGGGTACAAAGCTTTCCTTCTCCACCACACAGCTGGGGGACGGAGGCGACCATACATCAAAACATTTCTTCTTTTTCTCCTCTTAGATATTTTCTCATCCATGACCTTCCAACTTAGTCTGGTTCTGGTGACACAAAAGTGCCTTTGTCAAAGGGCCTGGCCCGACATCAGAGAGACCCTGGTGGAAGCTGGGCCTGTCCGAACCTGCTGTCTGGGCCACTGGTCCTCTGACTTTAGCTAAGTCCCTCTTCCATCTGGGCCTCAGTTTCTCTTTCTGTAAAAGGTTTTAGGTAGGATGACTTCTAAAGACAATGTTATAAAAAAAATTGGTAAGATGAGTTAGAATTCCTCCACAAGGGCACAGTCGCTTTTATGATAGGCCTTCGCTCAATATTTTAAAATCCAGCGTCCTGGTGGCTGACCCTTGTTTCAGTTGATGAAAGAGATGATGAGGGAGGACACAGGAAGTCTTGGCACAGGGTACCATGATCAAATTGGAAGATAGTTCTCAAACCTTGAGGCCTGGGGTCTCGGGGCACAATGCTACTCTTGGAACACAGCAGTTGAACCTGGTCAAGGTGTACGAGACCGAGGCCAAAGGGGGACCTTGAAGGCACTGATGATGGAAACAATTTTAGGATGTGATGAGGAAAGTCACTCAACAGGTCTCCCCACAAGTTACCTAAAACCACGCCAGGGCAACCATCAAAATATTTTCCCCAAGAAACCTTGGGACAAGCATGTTCCTGTTGTTGAAACCGTTGTTAGGATGTTCGGACTCAACTGCACAGTCACATTGTATTTTAAGCACCTTCCCCTCCTTGGGCCAACAGCGAGTGAGGATAGGGTTTCATTGCCCTGGTGGTACAGACTGCGGAATCATCCAAATGGCGTTCTCTCATTCATGAATGTCATAAATATTTCCCGAGCTTGATGTCTATGCCAGGTACCACGTGATGAGCTGGGGGTTCTGCGCTGACTGGGACAGACAGGGTCCCTGCCCCCACCCCTTGACTGTGGAGGTCTGGAGGAGCAGGACAGCAAGAGGCCATGAAGGCATGTAACAGGGCCCCCAGGCTCCCTGGGGCTTGGCAAGCTCGGGGAGCCTCCCGAGGGAGTGACTCTAACCTGAGCCTAAGGAAGGAGGGGCACTGCCCCGTGGCGGGGTGGGGGCCTCAGGCAGTAAGAAGAGCACGGGTGTATCAGGTCTCCATTGCTGCGTAACGAATGCACAGTCTTAGTGGCTTAAATGGCACATTTATTATCTCAGTTTCTGTGGAGCAGGAGTCCGAGTGCTGCTTAGCCGGGTTCTCTGCTGGGGTCTCAGAGGGCAGCAATCAAGGAGAGAGCCAGGCTGCCTTCTCATCCGGAGGCTGGACAGAGGAGGAATCCGCTTCCGAGCTCCATCAGGCTGCTGGCAGAATTCCCTTCTGTGCTGCTGTATGACAGGGGGCTCTGGTTTCTCACTGGCTGGAGGCTACCCACAGGGGCCTCTCCAACACGGCAGCTTACTGGTCGTGCCAGTAAGGAGACTGTCCAGTCTTAGATCATGTCACATCATCACAGGAATGACCCGTCCTCACCTCTGCCCTCCTCTGTTGGCCCTGTTCCCACTCAAGGGGAGAGGGTTACACGAGGTGTGGACACCAGGGGAGGGAAACTGCTGGAGTCCCTCCCCTCAGTGTGCGGAGGCCCTGGGAGGGGCCACGCAGGTGAAGCTGGAGAAGGTGTGAAAGGCAGCGGGCACAAGGGGCCAGAGGGACGAAACTGGGCAGCCAGGCAGCGTGGGAAACAGCGAAGGTTCTCAGCAGTGGAGGACACCATAACATTTGTTTCAAAAAGATGGCCACTTCTGTAGGCATAAAATATAAACATCCTTCCAAGGGGTGTTCTTTCATGGGAGAGTTAACATCAGTTGCCTCCAGGAAGGGAGCACGTGGCTGGGGGGCAGGAGTGTGAACGGACTTGGGCACCTTTTGAATTCTGAACCATACAAATGTATTGCAGTCAAAAAATAAAATCGTTCATTTTATGTTAAGCAATCCCCGTGGCAGCGGTATGAAGAAGGGGCCAGGAAGAGAGCAGGGTAGCTGCGAGGATGGATTAGGACCAAAAGAAGGAAAGGGACCTCAGTAATCCAAACCCTGGAAAGCAAATGTGACTCTGAAGTACGATTTAGCACCTCTCTGCTATTAAAGCCTTTTCCTCTCAAATTTCCTGAGCCCACCGCCTCATTTCTCAGCTTCCCTCTGCCCTTAGAGACGTGGTCTGAAGCGCTCTCGGACATCAGGACCTCGGCTGTCCCTAAAGAAAGGCCATGGGTCCCCAACAGGTAGAGCCCACCTCCTTTTCATCGTTCCAATACAAAGTGCTAATTTCTCTTTCTCTAATGCATTTGATGGTCACTTCAAAGAAAATCTTCAAAGAGATTGCGTTAGAGCAAAAAAAAAGGAAAAGAGAAGAAAAAAACCCCAACATTAACTACAGAATCCTGATGGGTTATGATTGCATTACTTTTCCCCGAACGCTCTTCCCTGCTTCCTTTTCGTGCTCTAAATTACCAATTCTAGTCCCTGTGTAGCTAAATAATAATAATTATCATATAAATGAATATGCATGTGTCATCTTTATCCCTAAAAGCAAGAAAGCCTGTTTATTTTGGATGAGGGTTTGTTTTGTTTCTGAACAACCAAAGCACAAAATTCGGAGGCTCACCTCTGGCTTTTGAAATCCCGTCTCCACCGGGAAGAGATGAAAAAGGTACTGGATGCCCCTTGAAGCTCGGAAGAAATTTTAAAACAAATTAAAGGAGATATTTCTCTGCTCTGCAGGTAACAATGGCTTGGTCAGGATCAGAATCAGACTGTGAGGCCGGAAGGGGCTTCAAAGCTCCAGCCAAGCCTGTCCTTTTACGGACGGGGACCTGGGGCCTCTTGAAGCGAAGCATTCCCTGGAGGGACACTGTGCATTGGTGAGACAAGAACGGAGTGGCCAAATCACAACTCTGTGTTTGCATTTCTGTTCTGGGACTCATTACGGGACCTTGAGCAGGACACACAACCTCTGCAAGTCTTAGATTCTGCATCCCTCAACGCAGTGAGGGCAGTGCCTCCCCCACTGGGCTGCTATCAAGATCAATGAGGTCGGGCGCCTGGGTGGCTCAGTTGGTTAAGCGACTGCCTTCGGCTCGGGTCGTGATCCTGGAGTCCCGGGATCGAGTCCCACATCGGGCTCCCTGCTCGGCGGGGAGTCTGCTTCTCCCTCTGACCCTCCCCCCTCTCATGTGCTCTCTCTCTCTCTCTCATTCTCACTCTCTCAAAATAAATAATAAATAAATCTTTAAAAAAAAAAACTTTAAAAAAAAAAATCAATGAGGTCATGGATGCCACCCTCAGCCCTACAGCCCCACCAGTGGTCACCATCGACGGCATAACGACTGCAGCCTCGATGCATAGGGCCCTGTGCCCTGCAATGTGGTGCAGTGAGCAAGGAGCCAGGCAGGCACCCCACTTCCTTGGAGTCCAGACATCTAACCACCATCATCAACATAGTAATAATGATGATCACTAATGTCATTATAAGTACTAAATAAATAGAATTAAATCAACCAAGAGTATTAATTATAACATGCAATAGAGTCATACAGTACAATATAACTAGTAATAATATCACTTATAATATAACTCACTAATAACACTAATAATAAATATTATTACCATCTTGATGATGGTGGCAGCTGTTGGCAAGGACTGGGGACGCCTGGTCTCACACTGTTCACACCGCAGGTGCATTGTGCAGGGAGGCTGAGTGGACCAAACTTTTAGATAAGCTCAAGAAGGTTTATACCAGCTAAATGCATGTTTCAGAGACTATTCTAGGTCACCGAGGGCAAGTTTGGGACGTCTAGTTGAAATCACGGAGAGAACCACCATCTTTACCCCAGAAACCATGACTTAGTGACTCACAGAGATTTAAAAAAATTACATGAACAAACCAGCCCAGTCCAGCTGGATCCTGTGTCTGGATCTAGTGCCTGGATCTCTGAGGCATGAGTTCCAGGCAGTGTCTCTCCCTCACGGAACGCGCCCAGCGGCCCAACCCCATGAGGCCACGCCTCTGAATTCCAGGTTGAATGCTTACACACCAGAAACATGCAGTAACTTATGAAAATCACTTACACAAAATAACACCGTTCTGTATGTCTTAAGATTGGGTCATGGAAGGATGGGTAAAGCCTGGCCCAAAGCCAAGCGGAGGGTCTGAGTGGAGAGGCTGGGTTCGCCCACCTGCCTGGAGGACCCGTGCCTTTCTTGTTTCCCTGGTCAGCTGGGCTGCAGCTCTGGGCCTCTCCTGCACCGAGGTAGCCAGTGAAGGCCAACACTTGACCTGTGAGCAGAACAGCCAGGATATGGCAGTCCCGGCTTGAGCTCCTGGATCATGAGGTGGTTTGGTTATCGTAAGCATCTTAAAAGGAAATCTGAACTAAGCGTGGGGAGATCCTGCCAGACGGAGCATGGAGCCACCCCCACTGGGACAGCGGCTTGGCCAGGGTGTGGGTGAGTAACCCACAATCCTCAGGGCAAGTGAGAGTCCTGGGGCAGGAAGTGAAGAGTTACTGTGTTGAGAGCCACAGCTAACGACGCCGACAGTCCTGGTGCTGGTGGAACAACAGGAACTCTCAGCACACTGAGTTTGCTTCACATGTGAGGAGCGCTGTGTCCATCCAGCTCTGCCTTTTCTTTTTTTTTTTTTTTTAAGATTTTATTTTTAAGTACTCTCTACACCCAACATGGGGCTCAAACTCATGACCCCGAGATCAAAAGTCACATGCTCTACTGCATCAGCCAGGTGCCCCCTGGTTCTGCCTTTAAATGTAGCCCCATCTTGCTGGCAGGTTCCAGTCTGGGTGACTTGGGTACACTCATGCCAAAGGAGTAACACCTGATATTTGGCCAAATGGGACCAGCACTGTGAGGAAACCTTCAAAAGGGTGATCGATTGATGGGCCAGTTTTAAGAAGAGTTGATCACAGGTTGGTTGAACTGAGCATGGAGGGGGGCCGAGCCTCATTCTGCCTGCCATCCCCTCCACAGACCACCCCAGCCCCATCTCTGGAGGCTTCTGGAACAACCTGGCTCTCCCGGCTTGGTTAGTGGCCCTCATGGCCCTTCTCACAGCTGGTCCTGCTTTGGCCATGCAAGGCTGTCTCCCACTGCAGGTGGTAAGTTCAAGGCCAAGGGACCACCTTGCTTGTGGGGGGCTGAGGCAAGAGGGGAAGGGTCCCAGCAGCAAGGACCATGCAGTGCCTGTAACAGGCACTCATCTGGGGGCGGGGTGGGCTTGGGAATGGGCAACAAGACGTAAAATGAGACTATGGCTCAGTGGCCTTTCTTCTAACACTGCTAGAAGGTGGAAGTTTGCTTTCTGTACGTGGGGGTGGGAGTGGGGATAGGAGGCTTTACTTCACTGGGAGTGGGGCGGGAGGGAGGTCCTCGACAGAGGGCAGCAGGTTGGCACCTGGACAGGGACTGGGTCAAGAAAGGGCTGCCCCAGGCCTATTGGGAAGGAGACGTTGAGGCTGGCCTCTGTTGAGACTTAACCCAAGGGGCCGGGGGTGGGAGTGGGAATTGGGTCTGGAGGAGTGAGGGCTCCCCCCTCCAGGCTGGACATGGAGCCCAAGCCCTGCCTCACTTTCCTCCTATAGGACCTTAGTTCCTCCTGGCTCACTGGGCCACATGACCCCTAAACCTCACTGCCCCCATCCCAGAGGACGGGCTAGATCGGCGGGACAGTGGATAGGGAGCCTGGGGAACTGAGGGAATGTGGGGTGGGGTCCGTGGTGAGCGAGGGGGAAAGTTGGTTTTTTATTCAGAACTGAAGAGAAAGGGCAGAAGTGTTTGTATGACCACATGGAAGTATCATTTAGAACAGGGGTCAGGAAACTATGGCTCCTGGGCCTAATCTGGCCTGCTGCCTATTTGAGTAAATAAAGTTTTATTGGGACAAACCATGCCCTTTCATCTATGCACTGTGATGGCTGCTTTCATGTTACATCACAGTTGAGTAGTTGCAACATGAAACCATATGGCCCACAAAGCCTAGGACAGTTACTCTCTGGCCTTGACAGAACATTTGCCTACCCCCAATTTAGAACGGCTTCTGCACTTTGGGCACCGGCCTGTGCTGGGCAGTGGGAGACTATCATCTCACCGTGAACAACCCGAGGTCGAAGGAAAACACACTGTTTAGACCAGACTCTGAAACCCAGACCACGGTTGATCTGTGGCTCTCCTGTGATTTAGACTCACAGGGCTGAGGACGGTGACGCCCGAGCCTGCGAGAAGAGCTACTTGTTCACCAGCACTCTGGAGAGATGCCTGGGGATCTTCCCAGATTTGGGCCTCTCGATGAATTTTAAGCAAGAGAGAGAGGGAGAGTGTGGACGTGGACACGTAGGTGAATATTAAAACAATGTAAGCACACAGGCTGTGGTTCTGGGCAGGAACACACAGTGGGCACAGTCCACCCTTCTCATTCCCACGGAAAGCAGCTCGAATGCGGGGGCAGCAGCAACGGGGCAGCCACGTGAGGAATCAGAAAAGTATACAGTAGGGGCGCCTGGGTGGCTCAGTTGGTTAAGCGACTGCCTTCGGCTCAGGTCATGATCCTGGAGTCCCGGGATCGAGTCCCGCATCGGGCTCCCTGCTCAGCGGGGAGTCTGCTTCTCCCTCTGACCCTCACCCCTCTCATGTGCTCTCTCTCTCAAATAAATAAATAAATAAAATCTTAAAAAAAAAAAAAAAAGAAAGAAAAGTACACAGTAGTAGGTGAATTAGGAAAGAAGACCAGAATTCAAAATACCACCAAGCCAGCAGCCCCGGCCTGGGCTTCAGGCAGCCTTGAGACCTGACAGTGGGTGACAGGTGGGGACCGAGAGAGGCCCAGGAGGGGCCCTCATGTCCGGCTCACGCAGCGGGAGAGGGCACTCCTACAGTCAGACGGTGGGGGAGATCTCCGTGAGTTTTTCTCATACCCTAGCTTCGGGCCACCATGGTGCAGCACCAGCGACACAGGGTGCCCGCAGGTGCTGGCAGCTCTGAGGGGACAAGGGGCCCCTCCCCTGCAGTCCCCAGAGAATGGAGCAAAGCCCCATTCATTTCTCCTCTCTCTGCCCTCCTGCCACATGGCCCCAGTCTCAGGAAGCCTGTGACAGAGCGGGAAACAAAGTCCCAGCTTTCTGGCCCGAGGACCAAAAAGAGGAGCACCTGGGAACTGGAGGTTACCATGGAAATGGCAGAGAGGGCAGCTCAGGCCAGCAACCAAATGAAACTGTTATGGACTCGTGGGCTCCCCCCAAGTTGTGCGTACAAGGGTGTGACCCAGACAACTTTCTAAAGACACTGAGAGAGGAAGCAGAGCACAGACTGCTGCCCAGGCCCCGCTGAGCGGCGCACACAGCACAGAGCTGCGGAGCACCGCACAGAACTTGCAAAGGCTTTGAAGACAGAAGCAAGATGGGAACCACAACACAGAGAAGGTGGCTGGAACTTGCAGCCTGAGCCCAAATGAATCAGTGGTCTGCAAAGACAACAATACCAACATCCACCATAGGATTTACACAAGGTTGGAGTCTCACAACAAGATGAAAAATGTCTGGGATACAAAATCATGCAACACAAGGACTGCCAGGAAAAATCTCAGCTCACATGGTAAAAGACCTCAGATGTGACCACTGACGTGACTCAGTTGTTGGAGTTACCAAAGACTCTGAAGCAGCTGTTGTTTTGTTCTGTTTTTTAAGCAGGCTCCACGCCCAGTGTGGAGCTCAATGCAGGGCTCGAACTCATGACCCTGAGATCAAGACTTGAGCTGAGATCAAGACTTGGATGCTCAACCGACTGAGCCACCAGAGTTGGTATTAAGACATAGTAATAACAACGGAGCTCAAACAAGTAAATGCATGGACAAATAGAAAGTCTCACAAACAGAAGACAGCAAGAAGAACCAAGTGGAATTTTGAACACTGAGAAACAGCAATCCAAATTAAAAGCTCCCTGGATGGGCCCAACAGGAGAATGGAGACGGGAAAGGAAGGCCTCAGTGAGCCTCAAGACGCTTCAGTGCACCTCATCCGATCCATGACAGAGGGGAAAGAAACAGAGGATGGGGCCTCAGCGACCATGGAGGGAACCACAGAGCTAGTGCTCACAGCCCTGGAGGCTCAGGACACGGGGGAGAGAACGGCACAGAAGGAAATAATGGCCAAAAACTGCCCAAGTTTGGTGAAAAATGTAAACTTACAAATTCAAGGAACTCAACAAACCCCCAAAAGAATAAATCCGAATGAATCACGTATGGTGATTAAACTGCTGGAAACTGAGAACAGGGAGAACAGTGTCAGAGGAAGCCAGGGGGGAAAGGGACGCGCTACTTGGGCAGGAGTCTGGGCAGCTGCCCTTCTGCCAGACATCACATGGACCGGAAGGAAGTGGGACACCGATGTGTAAGAAGAGCGAGCTGGGGATCTAGAATTCTGAATCCAGGGACAAATATGCTTCAAGAATGAAGGCAATAAAGACATTCTGTGAGAGTTCACTGGGGTCAGAGCTGCCCAGAGTTCCAGATAGAAGGGGCCATGCACAGCGTCGTGAACGAAGAGCGATCATCAGAAATGGAAATGCCTGGATAAACAGAACAGATGGTTCTCCTTGAGTTCTTTAAAATAGGTTTGATGACCAAGAGCAAAGCTGGTAAGGCTGCCTGCCAGGGTTTTCAGTGTCCACACACAGTAAGACACAGGGCGGACATACACTCAAGGAGGGGAGGGGACTCTACTGGACATCCTGCTCCAGATGGCACAGAAGTGACTCTGAACAGACTGAGAAAAGGTAAGTCTGTATACCGTTATTACTAGATCATAGCTTGAAAAAGCTATACAGAAATATCGTTAAAAACACAAGAGATAGGGCGCCTGGGTGGCTCAGTTGGTTAAGTGACTGCCTTCGGCTCAGGTCATGATCCTGGAGTCCCGGGATCGAGTCCCGCATCGGGCTCCCTGCTCGGCAGGGAGTCTGCTTCTCCCTCTGACCCTCCCCCCCTCTCATGCTCTCTCTCTCTCTCTCTCATTCTCTCCCTCAAATAAATAAATAAAATCTTTAAAAAAAACCCACAAGAGATAAATGAAAATGGAATACTTTTAAAATGTTCAAATCATTGATAAATAGGACTGCATTAAAATTAAAACTGTTTGCTCTGTGAAAGCCACTGATCTGAGGACACCAAGACGAGCTGTGGACTAGGAGAAGATATTTGGAAATCGCACAGCCAACTCTGTTTCCTCATCTGTAAAATCAGGGAGTCATGGGGTCCACCCAACGGAGTTCCTCTGAGGATCCAAGGAGTCCGTGCGTCTAAAGCCCTCCCAGGGTGCCCATGGTTCCCGTTGCCTGCTTTCTGCCCCTCCATCCCCCTCCGTGCCCCAGGAGGCTGACCTCCACAAATGGACTGCCTCACCTGGACACACTGCCCTCTGGCTTCATTGGGTCTGGCCAAACGGGGTGATGGCAGGAGATCAGAGGATGGCAGAGGAGAGTTTGGGGTACCCCCCAGTTCTCCCTCTGCCCCTCCAGGTCCAGGAGTGTCCAGCTCCCTGTGGGGCTGGTCTCAGGTGCTTCAGCAGTGCTTATGCGTTGCCTCAACTACCCCCCACTTCCACAACCACCCTTTCCTTAAAGGCTCTCCTGTCACCCCTTGGGACAGGCCAGCTTTGTCCTGGGATCCTGATGGATACCCCAGATTCCACCTGGTTATTTGGCTCCATCCAAGGTGAAATCCATGTCCACAGACTGAACTTCACTGAGATCTGGTTTGTCTGTTTTCTCCTTTTCTGCAGGTTCCGTGCTAGGACCTGAACCCACGCCCCTCACCCTCCCTTTATCTGGTGACAGAGCCCCTCTCCCTGGGAGCCCCTGAGCCGCCGCGCACAGGGGATCTTACCTGCCTGACGCAGTCACCCTCCTTCAGGCGTTCTTGAATCAGTTTGATGAGCTGTGTGCTGGACAGTTTCTAAAGGAAAGACGACATGCAGAATGAGGGTCCCAACTCGCATACTGAGCCAAAAAGGACACGTAACTGGCAGGCCAGGGGGCTCGGTTGAGCACTGAGGAGCTGGCTGTGTGGACACAAAGGTTTCCCAGGCCCTGACTGATGTCCAGGGGCCTCTGTAAAGCCAGGGCCCACCTTGCAGCCCCCACCCCTACCCTGAGCTTCATTCTACACCAACCACCCCTTTGACAGCTCCCCACCACACGTGCACACCGACCTCCACACTTGCTTATCCTGTGCCCCCGCCCAGATGCTCCCCTCACCCCTCCTGAGTGACTCCACGCTCCCTCAGAGCCTTGGCCCAAGCGCCACCGCCTGCAGGCAGCCCTCCTTGACCCTCCCCAGGCTTGGCTGGGGGTCGCCATAATCCTCAATGGCGAACTCTGTTATTGCTCTAACCACAAGGCCTTCCAGGGGTCTGCTCACATGTCCAACTCCCCAGGAAGTCTCAAAGTTCCTGGAGGGAAGGGACCGAGTCTTACTATCTTTGTACCCCAGACAGTGTGCAGGAGGGGGCCATGATGCCCATCTCTTCCCAACTCGGCTCTCAGAGACCTCACGGTGGTAGCTTGAAATCAGCCATGGTAGGAGTACTTACACCACGGAAATGGGCGAATGCTGCAAAGATGGGCTTTTTTTCCCCAGAGAGCTGGTTGTTAAATATTGGCCAGCGCACCTCTGCCCCAGCCTCAAGTCAGCGCCAAGGAAATAGGATGCCCTTGCCAGCTGATGAGTTAATGAAACTTCATGTTCCTGAACACATTCAATAAATAGTAATAATGACCTGTTGATTATACCCTTTGTGCTGGGCACTGTGCCCAGCTACATTATTCGATGTTTACAACTCTGGACAATCTGTACTATTTTTATCACCTTTTTACAGATAAAGACACTGAGTCTCAGAGAGGTGAAGCCCCTCCCCTGGGTTATAGGAGCAGGGAGGAGCAGAGGCAGAACCTGAACCCATGCAGGGCAGCCAGAGCCCCGCCTCTTCAGCACTCTGCTCTCCCTGGGCCCAGCAAAGGCAGGTGGGGTTGGGGGAGCGGTGCGCAGATAGGAAGTTAAGGATGGCCGACCTTCTGTCTCTCTTCTGAACTTTCTCTGGCCAGAATCAACATCCTAATTTTCAAGTCTTATTTTTCTAACAAAACCTTGAATGCCCCAGAGCTGATGCCTGGAAAACCCACTCCCTCATGTCCCCTTGACCTAAGATCACTAAAAGCTGGTGCTTCTCCATAAACACCCCAATGCTTGGCCAAAGCAGACTCCCAGGCCAGCCCCGGACAGCACATCCCCAGCTATGTCAGGGCTGAACCAGCCCCCAGGAGGGGAGGGGCTCCTGCGAGGTGCAGATGAGGGTCCTTGGGTGTGCACTGGATGCACACAGAGGTGTCGGGTCCAGGTGGCAAGAAATCTACCTTACGCTCTTTTTCCCAGGCTGGGAACCCCAGAGTGGGACCATGTCAGCCTGGTGGCGGGGGGCGGGGCAATTTCCCAAAGTATCCTTAGGGCTAGTGGTGGCCCTGGTGACATTTTAGTGACACTGGAGAAGAGTCTGGATCTTTCATCCTAGAGCCAGCATCTGTAAGGGTTTGGAGACCAGATCCTGCCTCGGGAATGCTGTCATGTCCGCCTGGAGGGCTGTCGGAGCACCTAGAGAGACAGAGCCGGGACACCAGAGCCTCTCCAACAGGCCGTGCCCTGTCCGGGCTGGCTGAGAAATGGTGCACGTGGCAGAATGTGTCCATGCCTCACATCTGTTATGTCCTGACAGCGAGGGTGTGGGGAACAGAGGGTGCTCAACCACTTCTAACTATGGATGTTTGCCATGTCTCAGTGAATGGGCTTAGGTCAGCTCCCCCACAGAGCAATTCAGAGACAGGGAACAGGGCACTGGCACAGGCAGAGAAGCTGGGGGTGGGGGAACAGTCCCCAAGGGGGCTCAGCTCCTGTGCGCTCGGATCCTCCTGATCTCTCGAGGTAGGGATGCTGAGGCTGCTGGTCCGGGGAGTACACCTGGAGAACTCCTGTCTTAGAAGCAAAACTCAAGCACCCAAGAGCCCTCCCCGACATGGGAGGGTGCCTTTCTGCCCCAGCCCTATCCTCCCAGCTCTCCTGGGAAACTTCCCCCAGCTGGTGAGGGAAGGGGTCAACAGGGAGCAGCTCTTTCCTGTCCCCTCATGTCCCCTCCCGACCCCAGGCAGAGCCAGCTTCCATCCTGAGGCCCATTTCCCTTTGAGATTAGTCTCCTGTCCCTGATAACACCCATTCAGGAGGCAGCATTCAGACAGGTCTTGGGACGGGCAGGGGTGGAGGTGGAGGAGGAGATGGGGGTAGGGGAGGTGCAAGCCAGTCAAAGAACACGGGTTGAAAGGAGACAGGTCCAGGTGGGGTACAGCACCCGCCGGGGGCCTGCCTGGCAGGGGACAGGCCCATGACTTTGAGCACAGCCCATCCCGGGTGCCCCCCGCTGCTCCCCGCCTTGGCGCTGTCTCACTGCCAGCTTTGATGTGTCACGTCAGCAGCGGGGCTTCCAGGGGCGCCTCTCAGAGTCCTGCCAAACTGTCTTTGTAGGAATCAGGCTCCCTCCTCCCAGAGCTCCGCCATGCTCTCCCACCCCAGCCCCCCAAGGCCTGGCTTTGTGGGGAGACTCAGGGACAAACTGGTAAAGCCCCGTGACACCCCACTGGTCACAGAGAAGGCCCAGATCAGATGCAGGGCCCTGGCCTCTCGTCTCCCTGCTTTCTTCTCATCAAGGGCAGAATCGGCTGCATCGGCTCTTGTGTGGACCTTTCTTCTCCGGCCAGCTCCCAACGCCCACTGATCTGCCGACCTCGGAGGTGCCGTCCACCACTGAGTGGCCCGCTGGTTTGCTTCTGTGCATAGGCAGCCAGGGATGGTGGCAGGTGGAACCCTGGCTCTGCCCCCTGGGGCACCTGCCTTCACTTCTTACACCTGGGCTTCCTCACTGGGATGACACAAGCTGGCGCGGTCCCATCACCAGGCCCCACTCTCAGGGCCCCTACTGTCCCTGTGTCACCTTGGGCGGCGCTTGCTCAAGAGGCAGAGGGCGTTTTAATCTACAGTATGACTTTCCACCTGGAGCAGAGTCGGGAGGGCAACAGTTGAGATCTGGTCTGCCCAGTCCGGCCTCTTCCTCCTAGACGCGCTGCTGGTGGGGGTGGGGAGCCCGAACTTGGACTTGAGCTCACTTAAGAACTGGTCAGAGAATCTTTAAAGACAACTCTCATTTCCAAGTTCCTGCCGTGTCCAGGATTGTCAGAGCAGGTCTGGATGGAAGGCACTCACACGGTGCTGAAAAGGCAGGGCCCGGGCAACAGGCGGCAGCAGGAGGGAGAGAATGGGAGAGGAGGCCTTGAAGGAAGGGCACGCCCTTGACCACGTGCCATGCGACAGGCCCACAGAGGGGGGGGGGCCCGGAAGAGACCCTGCAGTGGGAAAGGCCGATGAACTTTACAGGGAGAATGGTCCTCGGGCTTATGGGCCCCCCTCGTGGGCCGCAGGCAGAACCTCCACAACCCTGAACCTTCCGCAAGGCCCGTTCACGCCGCCGCCTGGAGTGGCGGGCAGGGGACACGAGACAGCGGGAGGGCTCCAGCGCCACGGAACAGGAGGACATGGAGCGGCACGGCTGGAGGGGGAACGGCCGGAGAGGATGGAGGCCACCATGGGACCAGGGCAACCCCAGAAATCCTCAGCGACACTGGAGAGCCCTCCCTCCCTGTGTGTAGATGGAGGCAGGATGCGACGGCACAAGTTCTTTCCCTTGGATGTTAAAGAAAATGGTGGCCCTGGCAGCTGGGCACTTGGGTGCACTGGGCTCCACCAGATTTTAACTTTGTCAACAGAACTGAAAGGAGTAAATGACACTGGAGCTGGAAAGAACCCAGCTCTGGCTCCTTCCTGCCTGACCGGCCTTCAGAACCTGGGTCACTTATTCATTCAACAAACACAGGCTGTGGTGCCCTCATACGACAGCTGCACGCCCAAGAAACCCTGATTTGGCGATAATTGTGCTGTAAGAGTAACAACCACAATGGGAAAGGGGAGTGGCGGTTGGGGGCCCGGGGCCACAGTGGAATTCCCTAGGGAGTGTCTGAAACTCCAGCCCCACTCCCAGGGATTCAGACTAATCGAGTCTGGCAGGGCCCAGGCGAGTCTCATGTGCCACAAAGACTGAGAACTTCTGGACCAGGTGGTTTCTCGAGTGTGTGTTCTCCCTGCAGGGATTCAATAATAAAGTTCTTTAGAAATTAAAACATTCCAGAGCAATCACACCCAGCTCCTGCTGCAGAGAAATATCCTTTCACCAGGGAACCTCTTCTTCCTACCACTTCCTATGTGGTTAGAAACCCATAGCACTAGGTTTTCCCAAACTCCAGCGGGTCCTGGCCTGGGGTTAGGCTTCCAGAAGCCCTGGGCCAGAATCGAAGGAGGCCCTCACTCTCAGGCTCGTACAAGTGCAGGGTCGGCACCTGACAGCAGTAGCCTCCTTTACTTCTGTGCTCTGGGCTCCTGCGGGCCTCCCTCCTGCTCCCCACGCTGCCCCCAGGGCTCCCCTACCCAGCGTTTGTGACAGCGAATGGGGCGGGCTTAGGGAGCGGATCAGAGTGGGCAGATGAGGGAAAAGACGCGACAAAACAGGATAAACTGAGAACGAAGGTGGCCTTGGTCAAGGTGGAGAGGAGACGAGAGACACCCTGTCGAGGTTACACCCAGAGTGCCCTGAGGCCGGGCAGAGTGGGCAAGGGGCTGGAGGACCACGAGAAAGGTGTCTGCTCAGGGAGACCTGATACCAAAGAAAGACTAGTGAGTTTTCTAAGTGTGAGCCCCTGAACCTTGCAGCCCGTCCGCTCTTCCAGCCGCGAGCGAGTGCCTGGGACTCAGTCACTGCTCAGAGGATGCTTCGGGGGGTGAGTGCATTAGCCAAGCTGCCAACGGCACGAGGCCTCCGAGCCCCTTAGCTTGGACACCCCCACCTCCCCCGGAGTTCCCAGGGGCCAGGAGAAGGAGTTCACCTTTGGGTCTCCCATGGATGGCACTGCAGGAAGAGTGCGTGGCACACAGGAGGGGACAAGGAAGTATTTGGGGAACCGTCTGGAAATGCCTAAAATGAGGTGGTCTTGGTTAACACCAGCAACGCAAGAGAATTCCGAGTAGGAGGGCAGAGCCGAGATGAGCAGGAGAAGATCAGGGATGTGAAGGTATTATCGCTACTTGCAAAAAGAGCTGTAAAAGGCTCCAGATCCGCAGGCGATTTAGAGACGACCCTTCACGAGAGGCCATGTCTGGCGACAGCCACCTGTGGCCAGGCCACACGCAGCCGCCCGACGTGCACCCCTGCCGGCTCTTCGGAACCTTTTACTCCTTGATCATACTCCTGATGGCCTTGCCTTTCATCTTCCCTCCCCCGTGCTTCCGAACCAGGGAACCCCAACCAGACACCCTTGAAAGCACTTCGATGTGGTCTGAAATATGCGGATAATTAGCGTAATGAAACCCAGGAGGAATTTCCTTAAAATCCTCCCCTCTGCTGAATTTGATAAACCTGATAAAAGCATCTTTACCCTAGAAATAAGCCTGCCTCCCCCGCCCCGAAAAGCTATCTGAAAATGAGATAACCACTTTCTTTCTAAAACCGTATTCCCACCCCGAATGCTGGTATCCCCCCAGCCATAAGCACACACCAGTTCCTTGCAAGACTGCAGGGCCGGGGAGCAAGCGGGGCATCACTTGTTCCCCCTGAGAGTCCCCACCAGGCAATGGGGGGCAGGGAGTGTTCTGGATTGAGCATATTTAGAGTCGGTGCACCGTGGCAGTGGCTGACCTTGCTGAATGAGGTCTTCCTTCCATCAGGTTGTGGTAACCGGCAAACCTGGGGTTGGGAGTCCCACGCCTCATCCCTGAGAACTGCCCCCGTCCTGCCAGGGCCCTCCCAGCCATGTCGGTGCCCCGGTGGCCTTGCCAAGCCCACCACCCTTCACCAGAGCTGCCCGGGCCCCGGGGACACCTGACCAGCTGGCCTGGGCAGAGCCCCTTCCCTGAGGCCTTGGCACTGCTTCTGTTGGGGGCTGGAAGCAGGGAACAGGGTGGAGGCCAAGAAGGACAGAAGAGAAACCTCAGGATGGAAATACAAGATGAAGGAGCCTCAAAGAGGCAGAGAGTGGCCCCTGGTGGTGCCCAATTCTGGCTGCAGAGCCAAGGAGGAAGGTGCTGCTTCCATCCATCCGGCCCTCAGGCACCACTGTGGCCCCCCTCCCCTGCCCACACACACTTCAACTGCTGGCCGGGCTCCGGGTTAGGCCTGAATCTGCCTGAGCCCTGGGCCGTTACTTAACCTCCACAGGCCGGGGAGGCCGGCATGCCCACACTGTGCATGGAGGTCACAGAAGTCATGGAGCTTACAAGGTGAGGAGGGAGGCCTGGAAAGCACTCAGCAAACACAGAGATTCCTACCCTTCTCAGCCGGCTTCCCTTACAAACAGGAGGAAGCCAAAGTCTCCATAAAGAATGCCCAAGAGGGCACGTCCCTGCTACTGTGGTCTGAATGCCTGTGTCCCCCAAATGCATATGCTGAATCTTAACCTTTGAGGTGATAGTATTGTGCTGGGGGTGATTGGGGAGGTGATTCAGTCATAAGAGCGGAAACCTAGTGAATGGGATTAATTAGTGCCCTTAAAAAAGAGACCCCAGAGAGCGCCCTTGCCCTCTCCACCACGTGAGGACACAGCAAGCAGGTGGCCTACCCCAGACACTGCCTCTGCTGGAGGCATGACCTCAGACTCCCAGACCCCATAACTGGGACAAATCAATCCTGTGCTGCCGAGCCACCCAGTCTGGGGTAGTGTGTGATTGCCACCCAAATGGACTAAGAAATCCGCCTATAGTCCAGAGGAGATTATGAAGAAACATTTCGAAGTTTCTGTGTGTATTAAAGAGAAACAGCATAATCAAGCTCTATATTTCCTATTTAAAAAAATTTTAAAATATGGGGTTAGTGAAATTTTAGGAACAGAACACCCAATGCCCTGGGATGCCACCCACAGCTATGTGTAAGCGAGACAGAGGGGACAGGGAGGGCGGCCCTAGCACCACAGAGTGCCACAGAGTACCACGGACGGCAGGAGGAAGCCCCAAGGTGCAGCATGCTGGTCTTTCCATGGCAGAGACAGCTGGAGGACTGCCCTTAAACCCCGTGCCCGTCTGGATGGGGGCTCCATCATCTGTGGATGGAGTCCCTGCCCCTGGGCACCCACGTGATGGGGCTGACCCTGGAAAGGAGTGAGCCCAGGTCACTCCATCAGCACAGAGCGGCTTCCTCGCTCTATGAATGATCCTTTCTGCCACAAAGCCCTCGCCTCCACCCCCACCAGGACGCACCCTACTTGAGAACTGTTTCCTCCCTTCCATCGCACCGTGCCTCTACCTCATCTTACCCTAGCATCTCCCTCACTTAATCCACAAGGAAATGGAAACTAGCAGGGGGCGTGGGGAGAGGGGGGAGCAGTGGAAGCTGTCACCCCGTCTCACCTTCCTGCCCGCCACCCCTCCCCCCCCAGCCCCCAGGGCCAGTCCCACCTTCATTTTCTGATAATGCTTCCCGGCAACCTCATCCAGCGAGGAAAATTCTCTGGCTATCAGGTTCTCCGCCGTGACGAGATTGCTGCTCAGATGTTTGCACAGCCACATTGCCTGAAGAGAGGAAAGAGGACAAGAGCGTTTTAGGGAAAGCTGTAATGGAGGGCACTCCATTCAAATGCCCAGGTCCTTCCACATTCGACTAGAAAAGGCTGGAAGCATAATGATTTCCGGGGGGAAGGAGGCCACCAAGGGGGACAAGCCCCTAGGGTCCCTCCCAGCCCGAGAATGCCACTTGAATGCCCTCTCTCCTTCCAGCAGCCAGTGACTACTAGAAAACCTACAGACAGGCCAGGTGTGTAGCCGCCCTGGGCATGCCTGTCCCAGCTCTGCGGGCCTCGGAAGGTTTACAACAGGAAATGAGGGATAGGACCTAAACATGGGGCCCAGGCATACTCGTTCATTTTTCCTTAGATCGGGACATGACCTGGTCTAGCCAAATTAATGTTTCATTCGTTAATGGCTATGTATACTCTACAGGGATGAATACCTTTTAGGGAATAAGAATGCAATAAAATGCTCTTAATGCCAAGATTATACTGATGACCATTTCAGCATCAGGATGAGTCAGAAGGCCCTTAAGTCCCCCAGGGCAAGTATGAACCTTAATTCTCTCTGTTGCTCGTGTTGGCAGATGTCAGTGATGACAGCCCTTTAGGGCTCTGTCTGGATTTTACTGTGTGTCATCTTCCTGCAAAATTAGAGTCTGTGTATCCCCAGGCAGCGGTCAGAGGCAGGGATAGCGAATTCACCAAAAGGCTTGTAGGTCAAACACCAGCCAAGCGCTGTGGGCCCTGACCTCACCAGGAGGCAAAGTCGACTGCCTCAGCCAAGCTGGGCCTTGATGAGAGTTGTCTGTGTTCACGACGCTTCAGGAACTCTACACAGCAAATTCGCCAGAGGCCAGGGCAGAGCTGGAACTGGGGGTAAGCGCAGTGGGCCCAGAGTGCCGAACATCTCAAAGACAAAGGCCCTTTGCCGAGGAGACCCCTCACCCTGAGTGACCTGACTTGGCCTTAATATGGCTTGGAAGCCTGTCTGTCTAGTGCAGAGGCTACCACCTCAGGAGCGGCTTCTACAGGCTCCCTGGGCCTTTCCCCAGGAGATTCTGATCAGGCAGGTCTGGAGGGAAGTCCAGAACCTGCATCTTCCAAAGCACCTGGTCATGCTTCTGGCTGCCAGCCTTGGGAGCCCCTGGTTTCTACAGTGAAACAGGAGACCGGAGTGAGAGCTGGCAGCCTGATCCTGAGAAGCACAATAGAAAAACTAGAGACTGACAAGCAGAAGGATAGAGGGATGGACAGATGGGTGGACAGAGAGACAGACAGAATGCTAGGATATAAATGATACCAGAGCAAAGCAGATGCAGGTCAGCTTGGGTAAGGCTCAGCCATCTTAATTCTTTTTCTGAATAAAGCGAAGTGTCAGCTCATCAAGGACGAGGTAACTGATGTTCACTAGCCAGGCTCTTAAAAGACAGAGTTCCATCTCAGATAACTGCAATTTTCACAAGTTTTGACACTTACAACTTCACAAGTTTTGAAACTGCAGCAGGAGGAGACGCATCAGCGTCAGGACTGGGGTTGTCTCCAAGGAAAGACAAGGAAGGGTGGGGTGGGATGAGGTATTTGCTGTACCTTTAAAGTCGAGAGAGAATCATCAAAGCAAATATGGCCAAATGATAAATTCTGTAAAATCTGGGAGTCGGGTACGTGAGTATCTATAGTGCAGTTTCTATGCCTTTCGGACTGAACTATTTCATAATTAAAACATTAAGAATGATTCTGAAGAGTCCGTGTCAAAAGTCTCTCGACTCTGCTCTGCTTCTAGAAATGTATGCTAAGGATGTGAACTAAGGGTGTGCGAGGATGGTGTCCGTGCAGCCCGAGAACACCCTGGAAGGTATATCCCAACTGCCAAAATAATGCTCCCCCCTAGATGGCCGAGGGATGATACTTTTGTGTTCTGAGCTTTCTAGGTTTTCTACTAGCGTGCATGCCACTTCTCGTAATAAGAAAATAAGTTAAGAAGCAGGAGAGGGGAAGAATGAAGCAAAGCTCAGTGGTGTTCAAAACCCACTGAGGGGCAGCCTCATTCCAGCTCTGCAGGTAAATGAGATATTACGGTATTACAACACTTAATATGATGCACTTACTATGGTTGTTTTCCCCGAGGCGGGTGGACCTAATATCACAATCTTCGGCACTGTGGAAGAGAAAGATTTGAATGTCACCGCCCGCTATGACAGAGCAACCCCCCGGGCCTGCGGTGCTCAGGGGGCATTCATCCCCTTCCTCTCCCAGATTTCATTTTCTGTTAGTGACACGGTCGTTTGTAACCCAGGGGCTCTGAGATGCTCTCACCATCGAATGTACTCTCTATGTTTAGAGAAGTAAGTGATCACTGAGATGGTTTATTTTTCTGTCTCCAAGGGGACATGGACACGGTAACTTATTTGCCAAACTAATAAATATCAGGAACAATTGGGATTTCAAACACCATAAAGCATTTTAAACAGGGACTTTGTCTTGGGGACACGCTCTCAAATAAAGCTGTATTTTATGTAAATAGATCTTTCAAGCTATATATATATATATGCTTTTTTTATTTAGCAAATTGTATTCCCCATCATTTTACAGAGGGAAATAATGGGGAAAAGCCTGGAATGTATAGGCCAGATTTATAAAACCCCAGATAGGAAAAGTCTTTGTTTTCAAATGTGGGCATTTCTATGCAAATGGCTTGCTTCCATGGGAGACTTCAGGCTCGAAGTCTCGGGAAGGTTGTTGGCCCCACAGAATTCCTAAAGCGGCTTCTGGACAACTGAGTAGGTGCTGGCCCACTGGAAAAGGCCAGACCAGCAGATTTGGAAAAGCGCTGGAAGGCTTGTGATCTTGGGTCAAAACAGGAATCAGAACGTGGTGTCTGGAAACATGAATCCATGCTGATTCCTCTGAGTGCCACCTTGACTGAGCCATGCCGCACCCCCACCCCTAAATGCGGGGAACCAGGAGCACGGAACGGACGTTGGGAAAGCAGAACTATCCCCTCACCGCTGTTGGCCTGACCCTTGAGCCAAGGGGACGATGAACAGGTGTATACTCCCACTTACTTCAGCCTCTGATATCTATATGCAGAGCCCGTTCCTGCCAGGCCACTGGAAGGGGACCTCGTCCAAGCAGGGGACAAAGGACACACATGATCTTTTAGTTTGGAACTGGACCCAGAGAAGGAGCTAGTGTCCATTTGGCCCATGACTTAATCATCAGCACACCAATGACTCAGCCAGGCTGAGTGGGTGTAAATATAGACCTTTGTCCAGATGCACAGCACCTTCTCGTTTTCAGGAAAAACATGGAGGGAAGGTTTCAGATGATTCACTGATTCACTCATGGAGCACCTCGTCCTTGCTCGGCACGGGGAGGGATGCTGCCAAGCAAAGCAAGGTGGAGCACGGGTGAGTGCGTTAGATGGAAACAGAAGGGGAGCGGCTAGCCTCCGTGCCCGTCCCCGACGGGGGCACTGCCCTCTCCTCGAGAACATGACAGCCTGGACACATATCATGGCTTTCCATTGCTTCTTTGATTTTTATGTGTCCCCAACTAATTGCTTTAGAGCACTGTTGTTTCCTACGTTTCTAAACACTTATAAACCTGGTCCATAGCCCCAGTGATGTGTGAACTTGCTTCTTGGAAGCCCCAAGTCTTTCCCGTTGGTGGTGATGTGAATCAGGGATGTAGGGGCAGGAGGGCTGTGGACAAGGCAGCACCAGGGGCGCCTCCTCCAGCCCGGGCTAATGCTGCCACGCTCCAGCTCAGCAAACCTCTGCATGCTCTTTCCTCTCCAAGGCAGGTTCAGCTGGGGTGCTTCGCGGACACAGCTTCCAATATTCTGCGGGCCAAAGCCACAGGAAGGGAGCAGCAGGGGGACTGGCCCGGCTCCCGTGCCCTTTGCCCAGCGGCCTCTCTGGGACTCTAGCCACAGGCCTCTGCTCAAGCTCCTCAAAACTCAGGCCAGACCCAATGGGACGCAGGGCCTGCGGAGCCCAAGGAGAAGGGGCTGCACCTCGACAAGAACATCTGGGCAATGAGTTGACTCCCAAGGCAGGCGTTCATCTTGACAAAGTTGCAGGGCTCAAAGGCTGCTGAGGAAACCCTCCCCTTCCCGGCTCCAATAAGTGGCACCCAAATCGTACACATCTCTGAAAATGCTTTAAAAGGGGAACATTCACGGCCTTTCTCCCCACCTAATTTCTTGCACACATTTATGTGATTAATTTTAGTTTCTTAAAATCTAACACCTTGAAACTCCAGCTCTGCTCATGAGTAATTATTTATAAACAGTGTCATAAAAGGCTGCTTGACTGCCAAGAGTAATCAACTTCTTCAAACCACTTCAAAGGAAATCAAAAAACCTTTCCATCCACAGATCCTTTTGAGGTTTAACTAGGAGCATGATTTAAAATTCACAAGAAAACCCTTAGGTATTGGAGCTCTAATACACAGCTTTCTTGGACAAACGTTTGATAAAAAACGCAACATACCATTATATACACCATCACCTGCTTTAATATTGCCCAGGGCTACTGTAAATGCTCACTTTGTACTAAATCTGCTTTTCTCGAGGCGAAGGGGCTGCCAGCCATGTGCCGGGGGCTCCCCTCATTCCCTCCTGTACATGTTCACTGGGATGAGTCTGGAGCCTTCTCTCCCTCTACACTAGCCACTGGCCATGTGAGCCACTGCCCACACCACATCATGCCCAGTAAGCAGAAGCACTGAGCGCCCAGTTTCCAGTAAACACAGGCCCCTGGAAGGAGGTGAGACAACCTTACTCACTGACCCAGGGCAGTGGAAATGCTCACTGGACTTCAGAGGGCCTCCCCTTGTCCACTGTCTTCTTCCAGAACACACAAGGGTGGGGTTAAACTGTTCTTGGCTTCCTCCACCCCAAACAAACTCATGAAAGCATGCTCTTTTGCCCAGCCTCCCCTCGTTCCCCCATGTTTTGCTTCACTTGTTGGCAGAAGCCTGGGCACGGGAGGTGGGGGGACCCGCAGATGTCCCTCTCTGCTCTTCACTTAGTGGTTGGGACTTGAGCAAAAAGGGCAAAGATGTTCCAACAACCATAAGAGCGGCCAGCCAAGGCCTGGGAGAGGCAGTGGAGGGCTCCCAAAAGTGTGGTTACTGGGATCCAATACGTCTACTCCCTGAGAGAGTATCGGGCCCAAAACCCCGACTCCAGCTCTTGAGGAGGCCAGGAGGCCAGCCCCAGCTACAGCCAGACGAGGCAGGTCTGAGTTCTTCACCCCTGTTGGGAGCAACAGGGCGGGGGTAGTGTGGAGAAGGAATCAAGGCTCCATGGCAGGTGGCCTTGGAAAGCAGACCATGAATGAACGGAGGGGCTGCTAAGGAGGATGGAAGGGGATGAAGGGAGAGTGGAGGCGGCAGGGGGGGCGGTAAGGCCAGCCCCCAGTGTTGTTGGCTGCCCTGAGTCTAAAACAGAAAGATGCTGGTAAAGTGGGCAATTTGACACTGAAAATCAAATCTGCACACAGAGGAGCAAAATGAAAGCATAATGAGAATTGGCCTCACATTTCAGCTCTTGAATTTCCAGCTGGGGGGCTGGCTGAGCTCTGGGGCTCAGAGATGGAGAACATGTGGCCTGGCACGCATACCCCAAAGCAGAATGTTTCAAACCAGCAGGATGAAGAGGCCCCGTAGCCGCCCTCCCTGTGCCCAGGCACCAGGACCAGCCAGCGCCCCGCCGGCCTCCATCCCAGTAACCCAAGCACGGCCGGTGTATGAACGAGGGTACCGAGGCCCAGACTGGGCCACGTTCGCTGCTTGGCAAGAGTGGGGAAGCGCAGTGGGCCGGAGGGCCCCTGACGTGGCCTGGCAGGAAGGGCCCCTTCACCAAACTCACCTTCATGTCACATTCACTCTTACTTTGCTCCTATTTAACTTTTACTTTACTTTCAACTTTAACTTTACTTTTGCTTTGTTTTTCCCGTACTTTTGCTTCTGCTTTCACTTTGTTTTGCTGTTACTGGGTGGTGGCAGTACGAGAAAGTGGTCCTTGGATAACAGGAACACTGATCCCCGGCCAGACTCGGGTGGCGGACGTGGGAAGGCAGACAGACACCTGTGCCTCCAGCAAACGGCAAACGGAGGCCCCGTGGGGGAGGCACGGCTGGTGAGCTGCAGTCTGCAGCAGGACCCCCAGGAAGGAAGGCACCCCCATGCCAGGTAATAAACAGCCAATCAGAGAATGGAGGTCTCTTAGAAGCGTCTCTGTGGGGCACAGTGAACCCCACCAGGAACACAAGGAGGCCAGATGGACAGCTTGAGAAGATGGTTCTCCTGGCCCTCCGTGCTCACAGCTCCATGTCCACCTGGGGCAAATGGACTCACAGCCAACATCAATTTTCGATTCTCCCTGACCAAAGGCTCAGAAAGGGGCACAACTGGGCCCTCTGCGAGCCACTCTGCTTGGGTTGGTGAAATGGCCTGGGACCCGAGCAGCCCCTCACTCTGATGCTCTGCAGCCAAGCCTGAGACGGGCCAGGATCTGGGGGTGGGGCACACCGAAAAGGCCCGCTGTGCCTGGTGCACCTGCAGGCCTGGGGTCTCCTCCCTCCCACCTTTCTTTGTGGCTGTTTTTTAAACTGCTTAGCGTCCTTTCTCATCTTAGGCGTGTGAACCCCACCGCGGGGCATCTCAAGCCTCTGCCCCTCTCAGCTGCGCCAAGTGCTAACTTCACTGGTGTGCTGGTATCTCCTTCAAAGCGGCCAGTGCCCCGATGAAAGAAACATCAAAGCTCCCAGACACCAGTTCTCCCTGACAGCTCACACAGGACGGGAATGATCCTCCACTTGGCAAATTGACCGTGGAACGGAGCACCCCTCCCTTCTCCCTGGTTCTGAGCTGTGGCTTTGGGTCCAGCTGACCTGCACTTGGGCCAAGGTTTGGGGGAACTCTGGCACTCACTAACGGGCACCAGTCATGAGACCATCAGGAAGACCCAAGTGCTGCCTGTCTAGGCAGACCAGAAACCAAATTTACACCTGACAAGTGGAGCCATCACAGAGCTTAAACCCAACAGGCGAGATCAGATGGGACCCGCGAGAGCATTAATAATTGATTCCACGGGCCGTTCGGAGGTTTTCGTTTTAATAACTTGGCAAGAGAAATTTTAAGCTGTGCCCCCCAAAGAAATTAAGGCATTTTTCAATCAGACACCACCCCAAGTTGTCAAAACCCCTCCCCACCCTGTCCAGCCCTCCCTTCAGACACAGGGAGGACAGAGCGGTTCACAGCTGTCAGGCAGGAGGAGGGGGAGGGGGAGGAGGCCCATTCGAATGCTCACCATTATCATTGTCTTGTTGCAAGTGACTGATCATGAACGGGATGGGGTCCTTGGGCTGGTGGATCAGGAGTTGCTCCAGCATGTTCTGTGGGCACAGGGCAGACACCCAGGTGGTTAACAGCTGCGTGGGCATCCAGAGCCCTGGGCTCGGGCTCAGGTGGCCCAGAACCCTGGTTGCTACCAATACCGGTTATGGGGCCTGATCTCTCCACCACACCCACCAAACACGCCTTCAACTTGGGATCCAGCCCCTGCTCCAGCTGCTGTCTGCCTGGGTCCCCATGAGCAGAGGCATGAGGGAAGGGTCGTGTGGGTATCACCGGGGAGGCACCTGGAGGGACTGCCCCTGGACTCAGAGCAGGCGGGCCCAGGGTCCTCTCCCCTCAGCCCCTTTGTGCTTCCCAGACCAGCCTTCTCTCAGTTCTCCTCATGCACCATGTTCATGTGCCCCTCAGAGCCTTAGCAAATGCTGTTCCCTCAGCTTATAACACTTGTCCCCCTGAGTCCTCCGGTCTCCATGGAAACATACCTTCCTGATCACACTCACTAGATAAATCCTGTCATATGCTCCTACAGCTCGCTGTTATTGCCTCACCCTTGTCCCGGTGCTGGGCACGCTCACAGTAGGTGCCCAATGCCAATAACTGCTGGGAGGCATGGCCATCACTGCTACCCGTGTCCCTCTGGGGTGGGGCAGAGTATTTACCAGCCAAGTA
Organism: Eumetopias jubatus; assembly: GCF_037043125.1. NCBI lineage: Eukaryota > Metazoa > Chordata > Mammalia > Carnivora > Otariidae > Eumetopias > Eumetopias jubatus. Next base: position 91,327,359 of record NW_028274821.1, read on the forward strand.
TCTAAATAGTCCTGGGCTAGTCTGACCATTTAATTCCGAGGAAAACCAGCTTCCATGGTTCCAGAACAAGAGGCACAGAAAGGAACTGGGTAGATAATAGGAGCTGTGCTGGTGCAGGAAGGAGCATCCTTCAGGGACAACCAGGGAGGGGTGTTTGCTCTTTGGGGGCAGAGGACGTGTGGATGGGTAGAGCGCTCGGAGCTGTGAGAAGTCCTAGCTCCGCTCTGCACCTCACCAGCAAGTCCCTTCCCTTATCTGAGCCTCAGCTTCCCCAGCTGGCGGAGGGCCCGACTGGCAGAGGCCTCTGGTCAGCTCTCACTGAGGAGACAACGTGAGATGATGCTAGCTGGTTTACAGATGAGTGTTTTTAATTTTGCTTTTAAGCAGTTTTATCTATTGTGTATTAGGAAACCTAGGATTTCAAAGATATTGCTCAGGAGGAGGTAAAACAGGTTGAATTTTTTTTTTTAAGTAGGTTGATTTAAAGAAATGACTAAGCAAAAGTGGAATTGTGGTGGTGGTTATATGAATCGATATATGTGATAACATCTCATAGAACCGTGCAGACAGAAAAAGAAAGAAGTGCAGGTAAAAACAGATGAAATCCAAATAAGGCCTCCATCTGGTTAATTGTCTTGTAGGACTGTGAATGTCAAGGAGTGACGTTAGATGGTCTTAGTAGGGGGAGCTGGGGAGGGGTACATCAGAACTCTGTACTATCTTGGTAATATCCTGTGGGTCTAAAATTATTTTAAAATAAAAAGTGTAAGTAATGAAAATGGTAAGATCCACGGAGGGAACACACACAAATGACTAAGGACTGGAAATACTGAACTAAAAGCTTCTGCAGACTGTTCCGTCCAAAAATCACTCTGAGATACAGCAGGCTCTCTAGAGCAGACCACAGCGCCCCCAGGAGCTGGCCCCATCCTGCCCACCAGCGGATGACTTACAACTCAGCTGGCCATTTGCTTTTTAGACTGGCCACCCAGTTTTAGAGAATTCTCTCTCCCTGCCTCTGCCAGTTAACACTTTCCAAAGGAAGCATGTGTTTGCTGGAGAGATGGTGACACTTCTGAGTCTGAGGTCTGCTCTCAGGTGTGCAGGTCAGAGGCTCAAATGAGCACAGGGGTCACCACAGTGGTGCCTCTGGTGATAGGGTGTACCTGGAGGAGCAAATGCTCTGGAAACTGGGCTCCAGCTTCCCTTTGGCCCTCACAACCTCTGAGCGACAGAGAGTTCTTTCAGTCCAGCTCCTGAAAGCCTTTCTCTCCAGGAGGTGCAGAAGGGCAACCAGTAGGGGCAGGGCTTTGCTAAAGCGCACACAGGGAGAGAGGGCCCAGTCAAGTCAGACACCCAGGATGAGAGGTTGGGAGCAGCCCCGAACTCCTGCCCTAATGAAGAAGGGCCATGTGGGAAATGCTGCCGCCCAAGCCACAGGGCTGCTGTCCCGGGTCGCAGCCATCTCAGGGGACGGTGATGTCACCTTGAACGCGGACACTCCCCAGCTCAGAAACGAACACTGCAGACAGGCTGGGGGCTGTCAGCGCGGGAAGGGCCCCCAAATGCCAGCTGCCGGAACTGAGAAAAGAAGGGGACTTGGTCCAGGCCATTGAGCTGGCCGGCCCAGAGCCATGACCAAATCCTGGCCAGGTGGCCTGACCCCTTTCCTCCCTCCTGGGTCCGCGGGGCAGCGACGCGGGGCGTCCTCCGACCGAGTCATCCCTCGGGGTCCCGGCGGTACAGGAGTCGGACAGCCCCCAGCTGCGGGGTCGCCGCCGCGCACCCTATCGCGACGGAGGCTCCCGGCCGGCGCCCGGTGTCGCGACAGGGCGGGGCCGCCTCGGTCACCTGCATCAGCTCGAAGACGTGGTACGTCTCCCCGTACTGGGGCATTTCCGGGGGTATGTGGTGCGGGGCGGTGGTCGCGTCCATGCCGCGGTGCAGCGCGCCCGCTCCCTGGAGACCGCCGTCGCTAGGGCCGGCGCGCCGCGCGTCATCAGCGCGCGCCCGCTCCCTGGAGACCGCCGTCGCTAGGGCCGCCGCGCAGCGTCATCAGCGCGCGCCCGCCGGCCCTCCAGGCTGGGGCTGGGCTTGGTCCCCGGCTCCTCGGCCCGCGGGACCAGCCGCCGGGGCCGGGGAGGGGCACGTGCTTCCGCGCGCGGGTCTCGCTCCGCAGTCTGCACGTCTCAGCGGGACCCCTCAGGCCGCTCCAGCAGTGGCCTTCTAGGACCAGAGGTGCCTCGGGAGGGCCCCCGGTGCTGGGACGCCAACCGGGGGGACGGGAGGCGGGTCCTGAGCTGGTTCCGCCATCGCACCCCGACCCGGGCGTTGGGAGCTCTGAGGGCCGGCTCAGTTCTGCTCTCTGGGCCTCAGTTTCCCCATCTTTAAAATGAATAGAAGTTGGGGAACGGTTTGAAAAAGTAGGGGAGTCCCTGGGGCGGGAGGGAAGGCCTAGGCTCACGGGGCGGGGCGGGGCAGCCACGTGACCCGATTGCTATGGCACCCACGGGAACAATCGGGCCCGCGGCCCCGCCCCTTCTCGTCGACCTCCCCACCCCACCCACCCGCCTCCCCAGCCCTGGGAAGGGCCTCCCCGCCCCTCCGGGGCCCCACACAGCCTCGGAGGCACTCCACAGAGCGCTCTGTAAGTGAAGGCCGCTCTAGGACCAGCAAGGTTAAAGCGGGCCGGGGGCGCGGGCGGGGGCGCGGGCGGGGGCGGGCCCACCCCTACCCAGACCCTGGGGTTTGGGGGGAAAGGAATGACTGGTGCCGGACCCGGGTCGGGTGGGACATGGTGGGGGGAAGGAGCGCTTCGAGTTGCGCCAGTGCCCAGTGGGACAGGGCAGCCTGGTATCAGACACAGCGCTGAACTAGGAGCTCTAGCTTTCTGTCTGTTGCCATTTTTAGGAGGAGCTAGCTACTCCTGGTTTTGAGCCCTCAGTGTTCTTAACAAAACTATGGGGTCTGTACACTATGGACAGGACGTCCGGCATTGTCAGGACAGATTGCCCCGAGTTCAGCTCCTGGCTCCGCCTGGCCTTGTGAGCCTGCTCTTTGCCTCACTTTCCTCCCCTGTGAAGTGGGGATTAGGGAAGGATTCCAGGAGCTCATACACCTGAAGTATTGGTAACTGGCATGTAGTAAGTGCACAATGCATAGGGGTTACTATTAGTTATATTATCTCGTTTAATCTTTGCACCAGCCCTGAGAAATAAGTACCTTCATTCCCATTTTACAGATGAGAAATTGGAGGATCAGAATGGTGAAAGGTGGTTGTGGCTGAATGACTTCTGGCAAAAGTCTTTTCCCTTTTCTGGGCCTCTTTCCTCATCAGGGGTTGATCGTGAAGCATTAAAATCAGAAGTCCCCTTGAAGATCTTCTAATCCAAACCCCCTGATTTTACAGATGGATAAACGGAGGCCCAGAAAGGGGAAAATTCTTGGCTAGGTTCACTTGTTAAGCAAAGGCAGAGCCAGGGCTGACGTCTGACTCCTAGCCAAAGCCGTCACCACCAGCCACTTGTCCAGAGACATGCCCTCCAATGTAAAAGGCTGCAGTTCTGCCTCTTCCCCTCAGAGCCGCTTCCTCAAAGCGTGCACACCTTGGTTGGCTTGTCAAAGACAACTGCAAAGACAGCTGGGGAAGAAAAGGAAGCTGCCTCCCCCTGAACAAAGAACACAACAACCAAACCCGCAATTTGCACTGGAGAGGTTCAGTTTGCTTCCTGGACATTTCTGAAATGACTTGCCTTTCTCCTCATTTATTTTAAGCCTTAGGCGATTTTTATACCATGATTTAATCTTCTTTAGCAGCCTGGAAAAATACAAATCAATTAAAGCCTAAAACCTATTGGGTAATCATTTTTTCCTTCCTCCTCCCCAGATCGAGAAGTGCCTGCACCCTGTGCCTTTCATCCACACTAATTTGGCTGCAGTGACTCTCGTTCAAGGGACACTTTGGATAGCTTATTACAGCTCTTCTTACAGCATTCCTGGCTCGCATGTCACAAGTCTCTAGGATCAAGAGCCAAGTCAGTTTTCCTCTCAGGGCCTCTTGGGGCCACTAGCCGAGGTAGGGCTATAACCTTAGAGAACTTGACAGCCCCAGGAAGCCCCAGGAGGGTGGCAGGGAGTCAGACACATAGGGCGGCCCCTTAGGGGATGGGGAACAGAGAACAGTCTCATGGGAGTGGAAATGAGGCCCAGGGGTCCAGCCAGTGCATGACCCCTAGGAGGGTTTGAGCAGCTTTTCGGGCCTTTGGTATCCCCTCCACCCCACCCACCCACTCCCAGCTCTGGTCAATCTGATGTCTGGCATGTCTGTCTCTATGGACCATCACAGAGGGAGAGGGAGCTATCCGAGAGCCCAGACTTTATAAAGTCAGGCAGAGCTGAGTGGGAGATCCTGGTTGGCTCACTTCTCCTAGCTGGGTAACCTCAGCTTTGTCATCTGTCATGGGATAATCGTGGTACCTTCATAGGTGAGGACTTAAGGCATGGCCGGGGTTTTCCTAGGGCCCCACAGAGAGTAACTGCTGTTAGGAGGGTTGGGGTGGGTGTTCAGGATCTCCTTGAAGGCTGGAGCATGGCTCTAGTTTGCCCTGCCCCGCACCCACCCACCCCCTGCAGAGGACCCTCTTGCAGACTGTGAAGCTCTTCATCCCGACACTCCCAACCCACTGCCCAGCTTCCTCTTCTCTTTAGCAGTGCCCTTATCTAAAACGTGGTTCATTCACTCATCCTTACTGTCTGCCTCCCACTCTGAAAGATAAGTCCCTCCAGGGAAGGGGATCTTGTCTATTTTGTTCAATGCCGTGTATAGCCCAGCACTCAGAATGGTGTCTGGCGTAGGGGAGGCATTGCCGAATGAATGAATGAATGAATGAATGAATGAATGAATGAACGCATGACGTGCTTCTTATTTTGGCCTTCAGTGGTTCTCCTAGCTTTGTCTGATGCTTAGGTCCCTCGGCCTTACTCTGTCCACTGCCTTCTGTGCTTGCTCACAATATTCCACATAACCCCCTCTCAGCCTCTAGCCAGGGTCCCCACCCCTCTGCCCCACCCTCCCCACCTCTCCTCTCTGGGAGGTCAAGTCCTCAGCAGCCTCTGCTGCTTTCCGGGTGCACACTGTGCCTGTCGTGGCCCACTCCCGTGATTGTGTGCACACCGTGTAATCACAGCTGCTTTCACTGCCCCGACAATCGGGCGCTGCCGCATTCCAGGGCCTGGGCGCCACACCTGCCACCTGCCGCGGTCCTCACCCCACGGCTGGGAGGCTGGCCCTGTCCTCTCCCAATAGCACGTTAGGACGCGGAGGCTCGCCCTGCGGCGGCACCGGGATTTAAAGCCGGGACTATAGGACTCCCGGGCTTGGGTTCTTAACCACCCAGCACAGCCCCGAGCGTTAATGGGGGAAGGCCAGACTGAAAGCACATGCCCCTGTTCCTCCCCCGAAGCCCCGCTGTGTGCTGGGCTCCGACTTTTCTAGGCCTTCAGCCCCCGCGTCACTTGTAAGCCCCAGGCCCAAACTAGGTGAGGCAAGTAAAGTGGTTGCCTTGGCGCAGAATGTGAAGGGCGCCAAAAACCCCTGCCATCAGGACGAATAACATTTAAAAACATCAAAACTAATGCAAAAAAAAAAAAAAAAAAACCATTGAGAGTAAACTATTAAAAATTTAAAGATGGGATCAGTATTACTTGTTCCTTTTGCCTCGGACTCCTGTACAGCAAGGCCCCGCACTGGATCCCATTCTGTGTTTACTTAAAATTTAGGCACTTTGTGGACTTTTTGCTGTTGACTTTTATTTCTTCAAATAGTGTGTTAAATATTTTTACCTGGCCCGATTGCTGGGCTTTGTGGTGCCCCCTTCAGTTTCACACCGAGTGCCTCACCTGCCTGGTAAGCCTGCACCATTGGAGGCACAACCCAAAACCCTGCCCCCCTTTACCGCGTCCGCCATTGCTGCCTGGCAGGGGGTAGGGGGACCTTGGCAGGGGTTCCAGGTGTCTGACAAACAGTGGGCCCCCACTGCATCCCCACAACCCAGGCTCCCCTTTGTGCTCGCCCACAGTGGGCAGGGGACTGAGTGGGGAGGACACGGGCGCCCAGCCCAGCCCTGGCCCAGGCCCACCCCCATAGAGCTGCAGCTGCTGTGAGCAAACAGGCCCCGTGGCTCCTGGGGGGCGGGCGGCGGCGCTGGGCGCTGCTGCTGCATGTCCTCCTCCACCCACTGAGGTTCATGGGGCGCCGTTATCAGGGCGCATCCTGTCGCGGCTCAGCTCCCAGCCCTCCCCAAGTTCTCTGCTGTGCTGCCCCCGTCGTGTCCTGGAGGCCACCTTCTCATCTGTTTTGGCATTTCCTTTCATCCCTCTTCTTGCCACGGAGATGCCCTCCCTGCTCCAGCCCTGCCATGGGCTCGGGATGCTGAGGGAGACACAGCAGAAATGGCCTTCCGTCTCCCTTGGGCTTGCTCTCCTCCACCTGGGGCCTGCCAGGAAGCCTGGAATGTCTTCTGCCCCACCCCAGCCCTTGCAGCAACTCGCTTGGACCCTAGCTTGGCTCAGCCGCCTCTGACCCCCGCTCACACAGGGCACATGAAGTGCTGGTGGTGTCTCGTGGTGGAGGCGTGGCGGCTGGGACAGCTTTGAGGACTCTGGTTAGATGTCAGGAAGCCTGGGACCTAGGGTGTCCACGACAAGCTTGTTGTGACACGCTGGACTTCAGCTGCCCACCCCACCCCCCCCGCCCCGGGAGTTAAGGGGAGTTGACCGACTGAGGTCTCCCAGTTCTGGAGTTCCGTAAATCTGGGACCTGGGTATCTTGCACAGGCTCAGCAAAACTGTGATGTCACAGAGAGCAGAACCCACAGCCTTCTCTGCTCACAGAAGATTCTAGATGCCTTGTGGACTACCTGAACCACACACCAGGGACAGTCTGTGAGGCACCAAAAGAGAGCACTCCCCATGGCGTTAATGTTTCCCATCAGGCCAGCCCCTGCCCTGAGAATGTGCCAGCCTGAGATCAGGGCTCCTGACCCAAGCACAGGGCAGGGAAACTGCATCTTCTCGCACTCGACAATCCAGTACAGGCTCTTCCCCTGCTTGGCCCACTGGAAACAATCCTTAGACTTTCCCACCAATTGCAAAGAGGCAGATGTTTTAAAATGATTTGGTCCAAACTGATAATCACAGATTTTATTTTCTATGACATATGCCGTGCTCCCCTCTGTTGCTGACGGCGCAGGAAGGCATGGAGGCTGTGTGTGTGTGTGTGTGTGTGTGTGTGTGTGTCCGTCCGTCCGTCCAAGGTCTGGAGAAACTGAGGACCAGAGCAATCCGTATCCACACTTGAGGCAAGGAAGTCACAGTTGATGGCAAAGAACGTGTCCTTGGAGGGTAAAGGGACCTGGGTCAGGCTCTACTGTCTTGGATGGCCTGGGGCATCTGGAGTGAGTGTGGTTCTCACCCAAGCGGGGCCTGGGCGTGCTGGTCTGGAGCTCCAGAGCTGGGCCTGCAGTCTGTGCCCAGCGCCTCAGCCCTGCACTCTCCCTCCCCATAGAGCCCCCTCCTCCTGTGAATGACCGCTGAGGAAGACAATGAATGAGGCGAAGGAGTCTCTTCGAAACATTGAGCAGAAGTACAGGCTCTTCCAGCAGCAACAGCTCACCTTCATCACCGCTCTGGAGCACTGCAGGGAGAACGCCCACGACAAGACCCGGCCCATCGCCAGCATCGGACAGGTGGCACCCCGTGGGCTGGCGGGCGGGCGGCCGGGCTCCCAGGGGCCTGCGGGGCCCAGAGATTCCTGTGTGACACCTTGCTTGAAAGATAAAACTGAGGCCCAGAGGGGGCAAGCACCTTGTGCCAGAGTCAGGACTTGGAGCTTAACTAGTGGAACGAGCCAGGCATCCCCTCCCCAGGTATGTGAGTAAATAACAAAGTGCTTACAAACATGGGCTGGAGACTGCCAGCCAGGGTTCAGGTCCCGGCTCAGCCCCACACGCCCTCTGTGACCTCCAGCTGGGAGTCACCTGTCTGTGCTCCAGTGGTCTACTCTGTAGAGTGAGCACCTCCAGGGAGTGTGCAGATTTAGGGAGATCATGAGGGAGACTCTCAGCCAGCGTCTGATGCCTGTGGTCCCAGCTGTTAGGTCCTACTGGGATCTGAGAAACAGCGAGGTGCCAAGCACATTGCTCCACCCCCCCACCCTCCCCACCCCCGTCTGCACACATTTTCACTTAACCCGGTGTCCTCCTGAGTTAGCTCTATCCCAGTTTGCTCTGCCAAAGACCGAACACGCCTTCCAGGAAGCAGCACACATAGGTGGGACCCTTCCAACTGCACACATGCCTCGGGCCCACGAGTCAGCTTGTGGAAGGCCAGTGGCTCACGGCATGGGGGCATGGGGCGGGTGCGGCCTCCAGAGCTCAGAACTGCTTAGGAGAAGTGCATGGGCCCACAGGGAATAGCAACCCTGCCGGAATCCTTCAAAAAAATCCTTTCTTCTAATATATGTAAAAGCCTCTCCTGGTTTTTTAACTTGAAAACTTTTTAAACCTACAGAAAATAGCCTCTTTCCCCTGAACTATCTGGAAGTCAATTAGCTACATCCTTTTTCTAGCCCGTTCCCCAAAGGCTCAGACTTCCAAGGCCACTGGACAGGTTTATCAGGAAGGAGCATCTGAGACCCGCACCCCCACCCCCCTCACCCGCACAAGGGAGTGGCCTTCTGGTCTTAGGTTCAGCAAAGGCTCTTGGTAAACAGCGGCCCCAGGGTTTGACTCTCTATGGGAAGCTTCGATTCTTGGCCTCACCCTGCCCTCCCTGAGCCTGGGTTATCCAGAGGTAACCAGCACACACACCCGGTAGCCCAGTGACTGCTGTGTTGTAGTTACACCGCGGGGCAGGCCCCTCCTCACCTTCCGCAGTGCCGTAGCAGATATGGAGGTGGCCGGAGCCCCCCCAGAGCTGCTGGACTTGGAACCACTCAGATCATTTGGGAGGACATCCCCTAGCTACAGAAAGGCAACCTGGTTTCGACTTAGAACTTTCTGGCTGCTAGAGGAGGGAGGTGATGTCCCCAGCCACCGGCCTGCCACGGGTGGGGCCTGCGTTGGGGAAATGGGCCAGTGAATCCTGCCTAAACCGGAGCCAGTTTCTCCTCAGCCCGAGGCCAGGCCTCCCGCCTTGCCTGACCTCAGATTCAGTGATGGGGGTGGGGCGGGGGGGTGAAGTTGGATAGAGAGGAAGAGCCCCTGCCCGGGAAGGACCTCCATTCCCCCCAAGCAGAGGGGTTGAACGTGGCTCAGCCGTCTCACCATTCTGAACACCTTTAATGACTTGAGAAAGGCGTCCCGACTCCCGCATCTGGAACACGTTCACAGGAGAGCTTTTGTTTTGTTTTGGCATTTAAGATCTTCATCCTAGAGTTGGTGTCAGTGTGTGGTGTGAGGTACAGACTACCTTCTATGGGTGATGCCTCTGCTGGCTCCCTTTGTCCCTCCTTCCTCTACCTTGGAAACACAGGACAAGGTAACTTGAGAGAATTCTAGTGCCTTCTCTTTGCTCCTCAGTGGGGCCTGAGTGGGACTGTGTCCCGAAAGGTCAGGGAGCGGCGCTCTTTGCTTTGGGTGTTGGCTGAGGTGCGTGGCGCCCCGTGGGGTTTAGATGAGCATGTTGAGAGCTGTGAGGTCCAGCCTGCACGGCGCTTGGCCCAGCGCCTGGGACGCTCCGTGACCGTGACTGTAGGTAGTGGCGTCTGCATGCAGACGCTTCAGTGTGACTGGCGTCTGCCCCGTGACTCCGCCTCCTGAGCGCCCAGCGTGCGGCCCCCACAGGTGCAGAGCTACACGGAGCATTACTGCAACAACTCCACAGACCGGCGCGTTCTGCTCATGTTCCTGGACATCTGCGCAGAGCTGAACAAGCTGTGTCAGCACTTCGAAGCCCTCCACTCCGGCACCCCGGCCACCAACAACCTGCTTGAGAAATGCAAGTCCATGGTTAGCCAAAGCAACGACCTGAGCAGCCTCAGAGCAAAGTAAGTCCCTTCTGGGCCTGTTCCGGAGGCCCCAGCGGCCCGAGCATGGAGGGCAGCGGGGCGGGGAGGGAGAGGGGGCGACCCGCAGGAAGAGGCAGGCGTCTGCGGACAGGGCAGGTGCATCCCCGCGGGTGGATCCTGTGGCGACTGTCCAGACCCCCTTACCTGGTGGGAAATCCCAGGCCCACTGACTTACTGGAAGGGCCAACCCCACAAACTGTTTTAGTGCAAACGATGGCTGCTGAGGCCGCAGGTAGGGTGGAGCTGGTACCGGACAAAGGGAAGGGGGCGTCGCAGGGCACGTGTTCCCAGAAGCCCACGGAGAAGCCCCAGTACCGCCAGTGCGGCTCCCTCATTCTGTGCCCTGGGAGCCCTCAGCACAGAGTGCCCTGTTCCGGAGCACGCCGTTTAGTTTTCGGGGTGAAGAGGCAGAGGGACTAACCAGCAGGTTTTGGAGCAGTTACGGCAGGTTTCCACGGCCCCTGATCCGGGGTTCTACAACCAAAGGCAAGTGGTTCAAGAGTCCTGCCCCTCACACCTGGATTAGCCAGGGCTCCTGGGCCGCAAGCCCGCCGAACCACGGTCCGGTAGAGAGTGCGGCTCGGCCCGTGCGGCCCTAAGCCTCCCCAGGGGATTCTGAGGGGCGGCCAGGATTAGAGCCTGCCCCAGGCCTGGATGGAGCCCTCTTGCTGCCCTGCAGGTACCCTCACGACGTGGTGAACCACCTCAGCTGTGACGAGGCCAGGAACCACTACGGAGGTGTCGTCAGCCTCATCCCCATCACCCTGGACTTGATGAAAGAATGGATCGCCCACTCAGAGAAGCTGCCCCGCAAAGCCCTGCAGCATGTGAGTGAGCCCCAGGCACGCCAGGAAGCCACCGGGGTGGCTGCTCGCCCTTCCTGGACCACAGGCACCCAGCCTCGGTTAAGAAAGCACAAATGTAGGCGACTTACAAAAGACAGCCCCAAACGTAGGGGGAATGACACAGGATGTTTCAAACCTCCCTGGAGACCGCCTGGTGGGCAACTGTAACTCATAGCTGGCAACCTGCTGTGTCCTGTAGCGTGCTTGGTCACTTAACTTGGTCTCCACTGGCTGATCCATTCTTTGGCATCCACAGTCCCCACCACGGATGAACCCCAGAGGGGCCTGCCCAATATACTGTTGAGAACCTCTCTTCCTCTCTCACTTTCACTTCTAAGCTCTCCTCACCTCTGAGTGTCAGGCTCTGTGCCAATGAAGAGGACCCCCACTTCCGGTGTTGGTGGGAGCAGGTGTCCCGGGGAGGCTGCTGAGAACTGGGGTCACCAGCCTGCCCAGGTGCTCTGGGAGCTGCCAGCCTGCACCCTGCCAGGCCCGGCCACGCTGCAGGTCCGGCTTTCTGGGCCGAGCCGCTGAGCCGGAGGCCTGCCAGCTCCTTTCCCACCACAGCGGCAACCGTAGGCAAGGCTCAGCTCCTGCAAGGTCCAGCTGCTCAGCCTGCCAGGATGCTGAGGGCCGGCACGGTGGACTTCCTCAGTGTGATTAGGTCTCTGAACCAAAACCCAAAGGGGAGCGAACCTGCCTTTGCTCTCCTTTACTTGGGAGAGGGGAGACCATGAGAGAAACCGGAAGAATTCTGATTTTATGGCTCCTGTGCAAGGACAGTTTCCTGATTTTCACAACACAGTCAAGGCCCCGACATTACAGAATGTGTCTCTGGCTCTTGAGCTTGCTGGAAGTTCTGACTGACTGTTGGCTTTTCCCTTCACAGGGGGCGACTTAGCTTCTGTGTTCTTGCTTCCTCGGGGGCGACCGTCAAGAATAAAAAGTGTTCTCCCCTCTCTGCCTGGCTTGGTTTCCTGGGAGTTACCCCTTCTTTATTTACCCTGAGACCTCAGAGGACACTGGCCAGTAGCCTCACAAGCAAAACCTTGAGCAAAGAGCAACCACTATAGACATTTGCCCTCGGGGGGTTCATGCCAAAGACCCACAGACCAGCTCGTAACTGGCCTTCCGTAGTTAGAAGCTGTTCAGACAGGAATCTGAATAGACATCTGAATTTTCCAGACGAAATCAAAAACTGCCACCTCTGAGTCTTTCTCTCAAAGAGCTGCTTCCACCATTAACATGGGCAAAGCACACCGATTTGCAGGGGCAGCTGGAAATGTCTGTTCCAAGGAAGAGATGGTGAGGCAAGGCTGGATCGAACAATTGTTTGAGGTAGTTTCCTGCCTTCCTCCAAAACCCTGACAACGTAACGGAAGGAAGGTGGTGGGTGCCGGCTGCCCTTCTCCCTGGCACGCTCACAGAACATGACCGGTAAGCTCTCGATGACCTCGGTGTCACCTGGGTGCCACCAAAAGGACTGTATTAAAGCCAACGGCCAGCCAACCCGTAGGGAGGCAAGCATACTCCCAGCACGAGGTGGGACAGCAGTGCAGTCCCTTTAGGCCGTCCGGCTTGGAGAGTCTGGGTGGGGATGACTCACGTCACCTGCTCCATGCCACCATGCCACTCTCGGGGGGGGAAGGCAGGAATCCGAGGCAGAGAAAGGGAGGATCTCTGGCTGTGGGCCACAGAATGGGCTAGAACAAAAAGGGTCCTAGAGAGACGAAAGCCAGATTCTACTTGTCAGCACCTCCTCCAGCCACCTGAGGTGACCAACCAGGCCAGGCCGGAGGCTTCCGCATCCGTGGACGGGTCCCTACTTCACCTGTGAGCCCCTCAGAGGCCAGCGTGAGTCACTTCATGTCAACACAGCAGAATAGTGCAAAACAATAGATTTTTATTTGTTCACAGTTAAACACAAGCAACTGCCTTGACATTTTAGAACATTCTAAGAAGGACAGCAAACCCTTTTGATTCCAATTCCCATTTACTAAGATTGTACCATTTTCTCTCGCAGTTCTTGTTTATGGCATCTGACGTGGATTGTTTGACATGCTTCTAAGATCAAGGCGGGAAGGTTTAAACCTTTTGACAAGAGGACTTTCTCAAATTTAACTAAAAGCAGTCAGTTAAAAAAAAATCTTTTTTTTCACTGATGGGATCCCTTTAAACTGCAAGTTAGCCACATGTGGTTGATCCATAATTGAGTTACAAAACTAGATTACGTCTTAACAAAATCTGTTCCTCCGTAATATACTTATTATGGTCCATAGAAGTCTTCTGAAAAGTGATCACTGATTCTTCCTAGTGCAAAATGCCCGGCTGCCTCTTTGATCAGCCAGAGTATCTGCTGCATCCAGCAGCGCCGTACCCTCCTGTCCAAACACTGTAGCGAGGTGGGGAAGGGAGGAGGGGGTGATGGGGGGTGGGTCTCAAACTCTCAGGGGTCTCCTCTAAAACATCTATTCCAACGGTTCAACTGGCCTACTCATCCCAGACGGACAATTCGGTGGTGAAGGGAAGGGAAGGGGGGCAGAGGGCTCCTCTGCAGTGGTGGGTGCAGGGGCTCACTACCCCGGGCAGGCTTCCCTGGTTGCCACAGCCCCTCTCCTCTCAGGTGAGCACGTACAGACCGGAGGACGGCATGGAAAAGACGGGAACCCACTCTCCCTGCACACGTCAGAGAGTCCTGATGGGGACACGAGCCACATGGTGACAAGGGTCACAGCAGCAGCCTTGGGGCCGGGCCCCGACCTACACTTACTTTCACCTATACAGAAAAGCGTCATTGAGGGCAACCAATTCCTCTGCCACACCGGGGAGGGGTAGGGAAGGGAAGGGAGGGCTCGAGTTACAGAAGTCTGGGCAGAAACACATACAGATGTGGTGGGGCTGGAGATCAGTTTCCAGCGTACACCTCCAGAGTGGAAAGGAGCAGAGGTAGCTGCGCTGATGGGGGTCATTCCATGAGCCCCTCTCTTCCCCGCAGGAGACGTGGGTGGGATCGGGCTCGGCCTAGGACCCCTCTGAGAGAGGCTGGGGTGGCCCTCTGCCTGGACCGTGGCTCCGGAGCAAGCCTCCGCACCGCCCACACTCTCCTTAACCTGCACAGCTTCCTCCCATCTCTTGGCGCTCCACGTGGCACTTCCTCTCACTCATTCTTCCATTCTTTCTGGCTTCAAGTGGCATGTTCTAGTATTTGGTACAAACTCCCACTGGCTAGTCACAGCACATGCTATATTCTCTACACAGAAACACCCAAGTTTTCATTCGGAACTGTGAGTCTGAACCCCTACAGCCCAGCTCACGGGGATGCCCTCATCGCGGCCGCTGTATCAGCCACCCCCTTCTGCACAACCATAAGACTTTGGCCTTTTGTGACAAAACCTCTAGAAACTACACGGGCTGTGGCAAATGGGGACAGCCCAGGGTCTAGAGTTTCGCGTCCTGTCGTCCTGATTTTGCCCCGTGATGTGTCAGCCTCTTGGGCCAGAGCTGCACAGTGGGCTCACCATCCGTGTCAGCGGCTCCCAGATTCCCTGCTCGGAAGAGCTGGCCCCTTTCCCCTCCACAAGGCAAACACAGCAGTTGACCTATCGCTTCTCTCTGCGCCCATGGAGCCTGGTTAAGAATCCCCAGCAGCTGAAACACTCTGCTGACCAAGCTAGGGAGGCCATGGCCGCCCACTGGCTGCCCACGGCTGGGCCTGGCACTCGGCTCATGGAAGCCTTTAAAAACCTCCTGACCCAAGAAACGACCTCTGTCTCCTGCCTTTGGATTTATTTTCTTACTCGTGACTAGGTACTTCTTCTTCCAATGCTACACTAACAATTTCTGTAGACTTTATGGCAGAACCCTTTGTCAAAAGCTTTTTAAAAATCCCTCAAAGTCCTGTCTGGGAGGCCCGTGTGCTTCCGTCCTGCAGTGGACTCGGGAACGTGCTTTCTCTATGGAGACCATGCTGCCACTCGGCCCGACCTGGCCCCACCACCCCCGTGATACTGTAGTGCTCCTTTTGAAAACAAATTTCATGCTGCCCAAGAAGCAGATTGCAACCCCAGGCCCTGTGCTGACCCTGGTTAGTGTTGAGTGGGGATCAGAGCAGGTCACGCACACTGGCCACACAGCTCTGAGGCAGGCAAGCCTGACCTGCCCAAGCTGCTGGACCTGATGCTGTAACTATTCTAATACATTTGCCAGCTCCCAGGCTCGAATTCTCTCTGTAGTGTCCCTCTACTATCTATCACCTTTCTGTCCTTAAAAAGACTCGCTGCTGCGCAATCGGTGACCTGTTGGCCCCTGGCAGGTTTATTGTTTTTAAAACCAAACTAAACCTTACTATTGACTTGAGTCCTTTGCAACATAAAAGCCTAAATGTTTAGGCTGGGTAACTTCAACAGGCATCCAGGCCTCAGTCCCCCAGCCTTGGCTGAATAAAAAGCCCGGCCCCCTAGAACGCAAAGGAAGCTGAGCGCAGCTCCCCTAGGCTGGCCATGGTTGTCGAGCTAAGCAGCCGGCTGGGCCGAGCGATGTGCCAAGGGCCCTGGGCCCAGAGACCTACTCACAGAGCCTCCAGCGCAGGCCACAGCCCACTTCACCACGCTGCCTCCCCCTTCTGCCCTGTATTTTTACAATCTTCTCAGTTCTTAAAAATGTTTTTTCTTTCTTTACATTGGCCTCTGCCTTTGCCAGTTAATCAGGAAAAAGGCTTTGATTTAAACGCCTGGTGTCTTTGTTCTGTGGCACAGGTGTCTCGGGCTGGGGAAGGGTGAGCGTTTTGACCTGGTTTCAGTAGGAATCCAGTTAACATTTTCTTCCTTTCTGAATTTGCTCGTGTTTTCCTTTCCTAAAACTGAACTAGGAAACAGGACATACTCGATTTTAAGCTCTCCTTTGGACAAAGCTGAATTCACCACATGTGGTTATTGCTAGTCCACACGGGTCATCCAGCAGCCATTGCCCGGCCGGGCAGGGCCGGGCACAGTCAAGCACACTGAAGATCCCGTCTGGACGAGGCTTCGCGCCAGTGTAGTGGTGGTGACAGTGTCTCTCGTGACCTCGCCCCCTCTGGTCAGGAGTGCTAGAATGTTTACTGCAACACTTAAAAGACAAGACCTTCACCCTCACATGCTGGAAGCTTCTGTAAGCAGTAAGATTTCGTACCATTACAGTCCGTCTTTTTCCCCCCTCACGGCTGAAACCCCTCGTATACTTTTAACTAAAAGAATAAAAAAGAGAAAAACCAAGTTCATCGGCTCTTTCCTACCGGTCTCTCCTTGCCTCAGCTGGGACACTAAGCAACAGCGCTTAGGCTTCTAGCATCTACCTCTGGAGCCTGTATTGAGTTTCAGATGCTGTGCTGGGGTCACCTCCCCTGAGCGTGTGCAGGCAGCCCAGGGTGCACATCAGACCGCCTTTGTCAACGCTCGCCAGGACTCTGCTCTGAACTGCTCGGCCACCACTAATGTGTGGGAAGGGAGCAGCATCAAGCTCCCTGGAGGGCCGGCCCCGGAAAGTTAGGTTGGTGTGAGAAAGCTGTTACCTTTTTGGTGGTCTAGAATCAGCAACGGCGAGGTGGCTCTACCAGCCTGAGAAGCAATGGTCATTTAAATGCTGAAGAAACTCTTTGGGCCTTCAGAGCCTTTCCGCAGCAGCATCACCAAGAAGCTGACATAGATGAGAGGCTCATGGAAACACGAAGGGAGAGAGGCAGACAGACCGAGGCGGGGGGGGTGAACCCCGAGGCTCAGCTGGCACAGCCCTGCCCAAGGGGCAGTTCCTCGTCCACAAGCGCTTCTCAGGCAACTGCTCAAGCCACCAACCTCCCCTCCTGCAGAGAGTGGGTTTTACCACCCCTACGCCAGCCTGGTCAGAGCAGTCCCAGCTTTCTAGCAAACACCAAATAAATAAGAGGTAGCGGGGAAGGCGGGACAGAGCATTCCCAAAGGAAAAGGATGGTCTCCATGGTGCCAGCTCCAGACTCCTCTAACAACAGACGTTTGTTCACACAGAACTTTCTAGGAAGCTTATCAGAACTGCCAAAAGAACGTAAGGGAGAATAAACAATTGTTTCTCTAGATCTGCTGCTTTAGAGGCTGCACTTCAGAACCAAAAAGCAGTGACAAAGTCTCATGTGAAAAGCTTCCACATGAAGTTGACCAGCTTCGCAAGCTACATCCCTGTGGAAAGGGACAAGACCAGACTTACCTGCAACACCACCAATTACCTGGGCTAACGGAGAGCCAACCCATTCTCCGAGTTTCAGGAAAGGAGAGAGTGGTGTGTTAGACTCAAAGATTAAATTTGGCCTCCTATTGCCCAGGTTCAAAGGGTGCGACCATTGTGGGGAAGGAAGAAAATAAAGCTACTGAGGAGTGCAAACCGGCCCTCGGATTAGTCCACACCGCTGGGTAAATGAAAGACAGGCTGGGGAGTGGGCTGAGGGGAAAGTTAAGAGGCATTTCAATGCCAGATCCAAAAACCGTTCTGCGTTCAGTCAACTGTCAAAAGGACCTCCATCCCATTTCCACCGCGTGAGCTAGCCACCCAGACCCTGGAGACAGGGAAGCCTGGGAACGTGCATTCACACCTCCTGTTCTACGCCAGCAACCTGCAAGTTAACACTGAGTGACCGTCATCCTTCGCTGTGTTCATGATGAGTCTCGTTGTAGTCCATGATGTGCAGCTGTCCAACACTGTCCAGGTTCGGGGGGGAGGGGTGCGGGCCGTCGAGGTTCGGGGGGGTCTTGGCTTCCGCACCCGGGTCTTTGCCCAGTTCTGTCTTTAGCGTCTCAGAAAGGCTACTGATGGTCACGCTGTCCTCATCACACTGACTCTCACTCTTATTACGAAATAACTCTCGGGCCTTCATGCCCAGGAAGCTTTTTGAACTGGGAAGGGAGCCGACAGTCGTGGGGATGCTGGTGGCAGACTCTCCCACAGTAGTTTCCCACCGACTGCTGAAGAGGCCGGCCCTCTGGATGGGGGGTTTCTCCGGGGTTGAAAGCTCGCTGCTGCTGCCACCACGGCCAGCTCCACCCCCTCTACTCGCACCGCCGGCCCGCGCGCTGCCGCCAGGTCGGGGGTGCTTGGTGTCGCCGTTGTGGCCAGATGCGTCTTCACTGTGCCCTGTTAGGGAATCCGAGCAGCCGTCCTTGCAACAGGCAAGCCTGTAAGAAATCCAGGGAGGAGAAGAGGGGCGACATTGGCAGTGCCTGCGTGTGTGGGAGGCGTGCAACGACACTGGCTCACGCAGACACTGAACTCTGTGCTTTTGAGTGGGGAACCTGAGTGGGAGGTCTCGGCAAGGGAAACCGAGTCTCAACGAGGGATGGGAGATGGAGATCGCACATGTGAGCCCTTCCTGTGACCACGATCCCGTGATCTGGGGCCAAGGACAGGGATGCAGAGAGACCCCCGGGCGGCCCTGCCCAAGCCAGTGGAGACGGCTTCTCACAGCCCGAGACACGGGCCCTGTTCTGCGGCTGGCGGCTCAGGGACAAGGCTGCAGCTCCCGCCTCTTTGTTCCTACCTTTCTTCTGCCGCTTCGGCTGCTTCTGCTTTCTCTTCTTCAAGTTTCTTCAGGAGGCTGTCCTTCTCCAATCTGCCATATAAATCTAAGATCTCCAACTCAAACACTTGGGTGATCCTTTTCTGAGCCTCATACCTGCTCTCTGCAGCCTGCAGCTGTCCTCTGAAACACAGACCACCCAGAATATAGGAAGCCCCACTGACAAAAAAAACCCACCACTGCAGAAATCCGTGCCCACCAGAGTTACCTCGCCTGGACTTTGACATCTTCTAAATATTTCTTCTGCTCCAAAAGAAGGTGGTCTTTCTTGGCCAGGTGAGATTCCAGTTCCAAAATCCGTTTCTGGGAGGTATCGAGCCTCTGATTCTGCTGGAGAAGGTGGCTTCTGTTTTTTTCTAGTTCTTTCCGACACGCAGCTTTCATCATTTCTACCTCCTACAAGAGGGGCCGGAGTTAGTCCCTAAGAAAACAAGTGTGCTACCTCCATTGTGCGAAAGCAAGGCACTAAGCACTGAAAAGGCACTTTGGGGCACTGCTGCTGGAAATCTGAATTTGTACAACTTTCTGCAAAGTAAGCTGGCAAGAAGCATTCATCTAGCAACCCCTCCTTGAAATCTGCCCCCGAGGAAATCATGTGAAACACGACTAGACATTTTGGCACAAAAATAATCATTGTATCATGTTTAGAAGAGCAAAAAACTGGAAGCATTGTTAAGTCTAATGCCTGGAGAACAGTTAAGTGAGAACATAAAATACATTTTATATCTACAAGTTTTTAGTAAACTTACAGTTTATGTATCAGTAAAAAGATAAAAAAGCAAACTTCATATAAAACCACGTGAACAGTAGGACCAACTATGTAAACACTGACATTCACAAACACCAAACGAAACTATACCAATATTCAGTTATTTCAACATAGTGGTGTCTTAGGTGATTTGTTTTCTTTTAGACTCTTCTCCCCTCACACCAAGGGAAAACTAGCAGGCGCAGCGCAGTGGGGCAGGCTTGCTCGGGCAACACTGCCCGTGTGGATCAGGCGCCCCGAAGCCCGCAGACCACGCCAGGCAGACGGCCTGCCTGCCCAAAGACTGAGCCAGCTGGATACCCAGAGCACGTGTGCACTCGTGCTCAGAAGAGACACGGAAATAACACTCTTCTAACAAGCGTGTGTTACATTTGTATTGTGCGTTTTCACTGTGGTAAGGTATACGTAACATAAAACAGCGTAGGTTTGTTGTTTTTTTTTAAAGATAACAAACCGGGCGCCTGGGTGGCTCAGTTCGTTAAGCAACTGCCTTCGGCTCAGGTCATGATCCTGGAGTCCTGGGATCGAGTCCCACATCGGGCTCCCCGCTCAGCAGGGAGTCTGCTTCTCCCTCTGACCCTCTTCCCTCTCGTGCTCTCTGTCTCTCATTCTCTCTCTCTCAAATAAATAAATAAAATCTTTAAAAAAAAAATAAAGATAACAAACCCTCCACTCCTGCACACTCTCTTTCAACTAAATAAAAAATCTTAAAAAAAAAAAAAAAGAATAGAAAACAAACCATAAAAAGCAAGGAGATGAGCTTCCATGGAGGTGTCCCTGCCTCGAAGACGACCAGGGAATGCTTTCCTGGTGTGGAACTCCACAGAGTTAGGCTCAGGACTGGGCACCGGATCATGTGGCCATTCTAGCTGTGCTCAAGGGCTCCAGACGTCAGCACAGGTGAGGTGAACGAACCGGGCCTTTGTCATCAATGACAGTAGCTCTTTATAGAGACTCAAACCAGCTACTGAACTAGGAACATCCATGTGCCTCCATGAACCCTCACAACTACTGCAGAAGGTGTTACACCCAACACCTACCCACCCCCCCTCGTGCTCAACCTGATTCTCAGATACCACCCTGCCTCCCCCATTTGACTGAACAAGAGGAAGCCTGACTCCAGGCCCAAGGGCAAATCCTGACAGTTTCAAGGCAATGACTGAGCTAGGGATGGGCATAAGACACAATCTTGGCCAACAGCAAGGGTGGGAAGTCTGGGGGAGGGTTCCTGGCAAAGTTTCCTCACTGAGAGACCCGCAGGAAGCGACCTCTCCTCTTCCAGGGGAAATCATGGTGTCTACCTGTGACTGCCATTCCTACGGCACACACCTTGCAACCATCGGCACAGCTAGCTGGGGGACAAGGTTGCCAGGAAAGGTCAGGTGGCGCAGAAGAGTGGAAAAAACTGGGTGTTTTGTTTTTGTTTTTTAAGTAATCTCTATGCCCCACATGGGTTCGAACTCACAACCCTGAGATCAAGAGTCACATGCTCCTTCCTGTCCGTACTCTTGATGTCAGGGTTGTGAGCTCAAGCCCCACGTGGGGAATAGAGATTACCTAAATAAATTTAAAAAAAAATTTAAAAAAAACTTTAAAATATTAAAAAAAAATTTTTTTTAAAGATTTATTTGAGAGAGAGAGAGAATGAGAGCCAGAGGGAGAAGCAGACTCCCCGCTGAGCAGGAAACCCAATGCAGGACTCTCTGATCCTGGAACTCCAGGATCATGACCTGAGCCGAAGGCAGTCCCTTAACCGACTAAGCCACCTGGGCGCCCAATATTAAAAAATTTCTAAATAAAGAGGGGCATGCTCTATGGACTGAGCCAGTAAGGCGCCCCAGAACTGGGCTCTTGGATGCTGTCCCTAAACCGCTGACTTGGCCAACCTGGAACTCACCTACTTTGGGACTTCTTGTCAAGTGAGATAGCAAAACTTATTGTTAAGCTGGGTTAGTGGATTTGTTGTTCCTGCTTACAACCATAGGCATCCTAACTGCTACAAGTCAGGGTCATCACGTCCATTCAGGGACCGTGAAACAGGGCCCAAAGAGGTCAGGTGGCTCCAAGAGGCCCCAGGAGTCTTAAGTGTTCCAGCTGAAGAGGCCGGCCCAGCTGCCTTCTCTCAGGAGATGTGAGGAATGCGTTTCAGTCAGCATTTTCAGAGGTTCTCCTGTCTCTTTGGCCTATTTTCTCCTCATTCTTTTCCACACCCATTAAACCTCCAAAATGAGTGCTAGCTGGTTTCTAGAAAGTTCCACATTTAACATCCTTCTAAAGGGAGTCTGAATCTGAGAGCTAAGAGGAGCTGAGAAATAAGGAGTAACTCTATTATGAAAATTACACGTCTCTACTTCTAAGACTACTTTCTACATTTGACCAAAAAAGCTTTACAAAGCACAAGCCCAAGAAATCCTAAAAAGAAAGCCTGTGTGTGATGGAGAAGTTAGTGACAGGCAGCATCTGAGCATTTACTATTAAAATTCCATTCCAACTCATTCCCAACTCATTCACTAACATTACCCGAGGGTATTTATAAAGTGACATAAAACTTCTGCCTCAACACCACTGGTGAGACACTAATTAGTGTAAGATCATCCCCATGCTGGCCTTGTTGCCAGGACTGAACCACCATCTGCTGAAATTAAATGCAACATTAAACGGAAGAAAAAATATGTATACTAGTGTATACCCACAGTCCCGAGAGTTATGTTCAACAGAACTGGCTCCCTATCCTTTCTTTCTCTGTCTCTCTCTTGCAGCCGGCCCCGGTAAGAGAAGACAAACCCTTTATCAGCTACTCTGTACCAATTACCGTGAGGTGCTTTCCCTTACCGCTGACCTCATCTCAAAGCGAGCCAACTACGGGAAACAAGCTTGCGTGACGGCTGAAGAGTGTGCTCATCCACCAGGCCACATCTCGGGAAACATTCCATGTGGCGTGACAGGCACGCTGCCTGTGTCCTACGGGCTCCCTGCCCCGGGGTGTCGCTCCCCGAGCCCCCACATACCTTTGTGGTGTCTGAGTGTTTGCTCTGCAGTTGTTCCAGATACAACTCGTTGACCTCTCCAAGGACCAAGAGCTGCCGGTTCAAGAACTCCATCTGCTGCTGGACCGACTCACTGTTTGAGAGCTAACCAAAACACAGGGCGGGCAAAGTGAGGGTCCCCGTAGCCCACATCTGGCAGATGGGCATACACGGGGGCCTGCTAGCAACTCCGGGTTCCACTGCTAGGGGACAATAAACTCCCACGGTTTCAAATCCCCGAACACAACGGCTGGTGGGGAGGAAGGCGTCCAAAGGCAACGACAACGGACAGAAATGCACTTCAAAATGGTGCTGTGCAAAAGGGAAGCCGCGGAGATTTGCTACAACAAAGTGGCCACCCCCAGAACGCCTGCAGAGGACGGGCGTGTGTGACCATCACTGCAGGGACACAAGGTCCAGGGTTCAAGCCCAGGAAAATGCACTTGTTCGTAACTGAGCCGTACAGAGTGCGGTGAATCCCAAAAAGGGAGGGATCCTAGCTCAGGAGCTTTGTGTGAACAAACTTCCCATGTTTATGTAAATGAGGATTTAAGAAAGAGTGCCCTGGGTGCACCCACAGACCCGGGTGCAGGCTGGGTAGTTCTCCACTGCGGAACCTGTCCTGTGCATTGTGGATTGGGTAGCAGCACCCAGGCCCCCGCCCACTTGATGTCAGTAGCACCAAAACTGCCCCCACACATTGCCCCTTGTCCCCTGGGGGGTGGAGCGGGGAGGCCACCTCGCTCCGGGTTGGGAACCGCAGCTGGAGGCACACAGGTAACGCACTCGCCCGTCTGATGGAAGGACGTCAGCAAGAGGTGCGAGAAGAGGCCCAGCCTGGCCCGTTTCTTACCTTCTGGGACACCTGACTGAGCAGCAGCTCGGTGTGGCACACCTTGCTGTTGGCCTTCTTCAATTCCAGACGCAGCTCTGCGATCATGTTCCTGCAGTCCTCCAGCTTCGTCTGCACAAGGAGACATGCCGGGATGTTACACAGCAGCCCCCGCCAGGGCGCCAGACCGTCGGCCCACGGACAAGTGGGGAAGCCCAGCTTCTCAGTTGCTCTACTATTCTTGGGCCACTGGGATTTAGTTTCTTAGTTTTAAAAATTAAGTTAAGGCTGATTTCTGAGTTCCTGATTTGTTTAGCAAAAGAACAAGAAGATCTTACATCGGCTGTCCCCAAACTGTGCACCGAAGAGCCCCGGGGCTACACAGCCAACTCACAGGGGTGCCACGGGGAGATGTTAAGTTTTTGAGGGAAACGCAGTGACACCTGTCGGTCGTCATGTGAACTGCGAACTGGAGACGGTTTATATAGTGAGTGGCGGACGTGCTTGTGTGTGTGTGTGTGTGTGTGTGTGTGTGTGTGTGTGTGTGTGTGTGTGTGTGTGTGTGTGTGAGATATGTCGTTCTACAAAGCAGGGTTCGGGTGTTTGCTGGGATACAAATCACCATGTGAATACCAGTGTCAGTGTCCAATGTGACTCCAGTGAATACCAGTGTCAGTGTCCAACACCATGTGAATACCAGTGTCAGTGTCCAATGTGACTCCAGTGAATACCAGTGTCAGTGTCCAATGTGACTCCAAGGTCTGAGCTTCTCTGTGGTGCCCAACTGGGACACACACAGCACTGGTAAGTTATTGTGGTCGTTTAAAAACAAAACCTAAAAAAAACCTTAAATTTAGGTGTATTGTTTGCAAGCAGCTGCTGAGTTGTCGGACGTATACTAAGTGTTTAGATCTGCTTAATAAGCACAACCATCAGGTGTTTCTTTTGGCTGCAGACTGCCAGGGAAGTGACCGAACACCATGGAAGCTACACACAACCCGAGAGCTGGGGAACCTCTGCCCTACATGCGTCTGTGTGCCGCCGCGTCAGAGAGAAAAGCCCTTCATATCCCGCCGGGCTGAGCTAGGCGCTTTCATGCCCTCTCCCGGCTGCCCGGGCCTGGCACCCCCGCGCATACCTGCAGCTCCTGGCTCTGGTTGTAGAACTCCTCCCGGTCGTGCTGCAGCTGCCGGATCTGGCTGTGGAGCTGGGTCACCATCGTGTCTCGCTGCTCCTGCAGCTGGCTGCACCGGGCCTGCTCCTTCTGCACGCTAACCTTCCAGATCTGGATGTCCTTCTCTTGTAACTTCAACTGGTCTTTCTAGCGGAGACCAAAGACGTGATCATTTTAGCTGCCTTCCAATGCGGGTGGGGAGGTGCCAGTGTCACCCAGGCCGACAGCCACACGGCGTGAAGCTGTAACCGCAGGCGCCGCATCCGTCAGCTCATGACTGTCCAGCCTGACTGGCGGGCAAGGGTTACCAATTTCACAGCAGCACATGGGTCGTAAGCTGCTAGAAGAACTTTCCTCAGGCGCCAATTACTCCCAACACCTTCCCAAGTCCTAACCACCAGCGCTGGCATAAGACCTCTAATAAACGGTATCCATCCAGGTCACTAAAAATGAGGAACGTTTACTGGCTGCCTACCCAGACGCTGAGCAAGTGGTTATGTGACTTCTTTAGGCACCATGGTTAGAAAGTGGGTGCTGTTACTATTCATGTTTTACAGAACGGGTAACAGAGGCTGCAAGAGGCTAAGTTACTTTCCTAAGGTGAGAAGTGGCAGAGCCAAGGTTCAGCCTCCAGGTCTGACTGGCTTCTCCACCGTGCTACAAGATTTTTGCCATAAAATAGCTTCAGGAGAGCTGGTTTCGTATTTAGAGAAACAAAATAATGCCTCTGACTCTGTGATCATCATGGGCAATTACAAACACACACAAAAATCACTTGTCCCATGGTTTCCAAGGGCGGCAAGGCCATTCGGAGACCCGGCCAGTGCCATCAGCCGCAGAGACCAAGTGACCACCCCGAGCTGCAGTGGAGAGCAGAGCTAGGACTGAAAAACTGGGCCCCGGCTCAGTGGCTGCTCTTTACCAACAATCATGCTGACACCAAACAACAAACACCGAAATGCACCCTCCTGCAGCCTCCGCGACACTCACCATAGCAGCGTTGTGTTCCTCCAGCGCCGCCGCCCTGATCACCTTGCGGAGGAGCCGCCTGTTCCGGAGAGCATGCTGCTGCCTCTTAAAACGCTCATAGAGTAACTGGTTGTGCAGTAAAAGCAACTGGTTACGGAGGGTGCGGATCTCATCTGAGGGAGGAGAGCCTGATTTTAAAGCAGAGGGAGGGTGGCAGAGATGCCTTTTACAGATGGTTCCATCAAGACCCTCCCACGGTTAGCTAGCCTAAGAAACACAATTCTCTCAGAAACAAGCCACCACTCCTTCTGCAAACAGTCACCTGGGTCTCAGCAACGGTCATGCATCAGGAGAGGGGGAAGAGGACCGACTATCTAGCTCTCCTTTAAAGGAGCACAAAAGGCTAGAATGTAGGAGGGCTCCTGAGAGCTTCACGGACTTTTCCCACAGACCCAAACCATATGCCCAGTTAGTCAAGGCTCCTCTCTTCCCTCCTATGCTGTGTCCTCCCCCAGGCACAGCCCCAGCCACCGACCTCGTGGCGTCTTTTCTAAGAAAGCCCAGCACGAGGTCAGTGCTTTCTGCGTTTTCAGCCTCGGGCACCTGCTATATGCCACTTTTCAAAAGTAGAAAATCCTGGCTTTGCAACATTTGAGATATTAGGGGCCAAGCAGACTCTGGCTAGAGCAGCAGCAAATGGGGAACCTGTTCCTACAGGGCACGCCTCCTTCGAGGACAGAAAAGGTGACAAGCACGCAGGATCCACACGGGCCGGTCTGGAGCACAAGTAACAACTTTACCTCCAAAGTGGGTCCAGTCAACAGACTTGCTGGGTAAAGACAACCTAGGAAGAAAGGTTTGGGGGAACAAAGTTACCAAGCTTGCCTGGACAACCTTCTCTGGACTGTGCATTGCCGCAAGGCCAGATCACTTCCTTGCGGTCAAAAGCAGCAACTGTGTAAGAAAGTTTCAATCCCCAGGTCCACGGGGAATTAGAGGAGGCAATGCGCATCGGACGGAGGGCCGGCACCCCCACCGAGCATGACCAAGTCTTCAGGGTGCGGATGCCCTCCCTCAGAGCTCGCGCCGGGGCCAATCTTTGCTCGGCTCACCAAGGCGACGGAGTGATCAACAGACTGCCAGCTATTTTCAACCCTCTGCACCGAAATACATGGGGGGTAGCCAAGCTTAAGGAAAAAGGAGGTAATGTACCTGAGCCCGTTATACCAAATCTCAAAGAGAGAAATCTCTGTCAAATTCCACCTGAGGTTATTACGTTGAAGAAAAATTAAAACCAAGGCCTTATTTAGCAAGAGCCGAGGATTCAAGCTCAGGAACTGGTGATGCCCTTGCCCCCCTCCTAGAGAACCAGTGAAAAGGGCAGGAGTAGAAGGGTTGGAACAGCAGCTCAGACAGGCCTCTCAGAGGCAATCCTGTGTGCAAGTGCAGGCATGGAGGGTGGGCAGGCCCCCCGGATTGCCCTGAAATGCTGCTGACTTTACTTTCCATCTGATGAGCCATGTTACCTAAACAGAAAAAACAAACCTGCAGGTGGAGAAGGACACACTGGGACAGAGACTCCTAGGTCCCCTGAGTACCAGAGCCTCACCCTCACGTTCTCGGGGCACGGGTGAGCACGCCTGAGTGCCCTGGCAGGACAGCGCCAGGGACTGGCGGCCCAGTGCAGACATGGCACAGCCCCACACGCGTGCAAAGGTAACGACTGGAAGGACAGAGGGAAGCCCCCCGCCCCCCTGAGTGGAGAACGAGTCCCCTGCACCTGCCAGACTTCACCCTGAGGGAATGTTGAGGGAAGAGACGTGGCGGCAGGGCCTTACTTGTTCAGCTCCTTGCTGTGCGCATCTGCGCCCTGCTGGATCAGTCTATCCAGGACTTCCGCGGGGGAGGTTGAGGGCGGATAGTCTTCTTCTGCATTTCCTTTTGCTTTCTTTAACAGTTCCTTGGTCTTCTTGCTGACAAAATGATGGGCGGTCTTTGGCAATGCCACCTCAAAAAGATGATCATAAGGGGGAGGCTGCCCACTTCCATACCCCACTCCCCTCTGAGGTGGAATTTTACAAGGGCTGGGAGTGAGGATGTTGGTCTCCAGCGAAGTCTGGTGCTCCCTGTTCCCAGCAGGGCTTTCGTCGGCGCCTCCACAGGGTGGGTCTATGGGAGTAAAGGCTTGCTTTGGTGTGTCAGGCCCAAGCTTGTCCAGGGAGGAGTTTAAAGGCTCGGGGTTCACATTGGCACCCTGAGCACCAGAGGTGGCCGAATGGTTCTTGCGAGGACAGCCCGGAAGACTGTCCCGGTAGAAGGGAGAGTCAAAGCCTCCTCGAGGAACCAGGGGCTCGGTGTCGGCCGTCGTGATCTCGGAGAGTTCTTTAGATATCGCCGCTGAGAGGAGGGAGGGAGACAAGAGACACCACTGTAAACAGGCCATCTGGGTAAGGCCGGGCCGTGCGGGGCTGTGTGCTGCCAAGGGCCACCCCTTTCCCTGCACAGGACCCAGAATAAAACTCCCACCTCCCTCCCCCAAGAGGAGAAAAACCAAGCGAGCCTGGGAGTGTTGACGCTAAATCCCGGCTTCAGGACACAGTGAGAGCTTTTCCATCTCGCAGCAATCTTGTACAAGCCCGGAATCCCACACACTACCTTCTTCTCTAGCTTTCTCAACGCTATCTTCTTCAGAGGCCAGGTCCCCTAAAAACCCTGGAAGGTCACTTAGAGTGACAGAACCTTTGCTGCCAGGTAGCTCTTCTAAAGAGAAACAAAGACAATTCAAGTCAAAGAACTACACAGGTAACCCCCACAACTGTGAAACCACTTGCCCCGCGGTGATGACATCCATAACGGTTCTTCCTGCCGAGTGAAGGGAGGAGGCTAGAAACGGCTCTCCCCTGGAGCAACCCCAGAAAGCGAGGCTACCACAAGGAGTCTAAGCAAAGGGACCAAAAACCATAATCCCACAAAAAATAAAATCCTCCATTCTTAACATCTCAGAGATCAGATAAACACCACAGTCTGACCAGCTCAAAACACAGGTAACAGGTACTTCACTGCAATCGCTTAAAAGCTTTTTTTGATGTTATTATTAGGTTGGTTTTTAGAATTAATTACTCCTCATTATATCTGGGCTTCATCGTTTTGTGGTGGTCCTGAATTTTCTTATTTGCACACATAACCCAAGTGGAGACAAGCAAGGTCTAGGGTTACCCAGAGACTTTACCTAATCCTCTGTCGTTTGGAAGATGGTGCTGTCTGTGTAGACAGGGCCTTGCTGAATCTGTTTTCTCTTCCTGAAAAGATAGTACCATTTACGTCACAAGGCAGAATATTGTGTACGCATTCTCTTGTGTAAGAGACATATCCTAAAAATCTAAAACTTTAACATTATAAAGGAGTTTAAAGTTCAGCTCAGTGGTTCTCAAACTGTTTGGTCTCAGGGTGCCTTCTTAGTCTTAAAAACCGAGAGTCCCCTGAGCTTTTATTTATGTGGTTCTAACTACTGATAGTTACATTAGAAATCAAAACAAACGTTTTAAAAATATTTACCAATTCACTTAAAAATAACAAACCCATTATCCATAAATATAAGTGATATATATTCTTATGAAAAATAACTACAGTTCCCAAGACAATAAAAACAAATTTAGTGAGAAGAGTGGAATTGTTCTACATTTGTGCCAGCTCTTCCGTGTCTGGCCTAATGGAAGAACGCTGGATGCTCAGCTCTGCCTCTGCACTCAGTCAGTTGCAATATGTTATTTTGGCTAAAGTATATGAAGGAACTTCTGAGCCCCAGTGTCAAGTAGTTTAAAAAAGACTTAATCTTTGACGACTTGACAAGGAGTCATTTCTTAGAGGTTATAGTGTGGAATCTGAAACCAGGACATTTCACCTTTCATGCTGCGTTCAAGACCGCTGGTGTACTCTGTGCTCTGAATGCACCTTTCACCTACGGCGGCTCTGGAACATCGCACACTGGACATTTAGAAGATCCTGGCCAGCCACGTTGGGCAGGGCTTCCCAGTGTGGAAATACTCACCACATGACATCAAAAACTCGATTATTCAACAAGCTCCCCAGGACTTTTCAACCTCTTCATAAAAGTCTCGGGGACACTATCAAGCTCACAGTGACGGAGATTGGGTTTTTCATATTCTAATTTCACCTGAAACCTGAATTTTACCATCAGCAGCAAACACCGTCCGTTGTTTGTTTTGAAGTGACAGCTGGTCATGTAAGCAGTAGCCTGCCCCATACCCGGGTCTAAATAAGCATCGTTTGTCAGTCAGTTGTTCCTTCACGAAAAATGCAGCTGGTCTAGCAATCAACTCAAGTCATGGCACAAAGGTTTGTGATGGATCCCCTACTTTAGCTCAAAGAATATTAAGCATGTATGTTCTCAAGGGTCGCAATAGAATAAAATGAATCATTTTTACTGTTTTCCACGGAACACTCTTAAGGTACCGGTGTTTTGGGCTTTTTATCTTTCATCCTTTTAAACTGAAGACACACGTCAAGGAAGAAGGCGATGCGCCCCGGGCAATTTGGCGCCGGCCCTGATTTGCGCTGGGGGCCAGCCCTTCTCCGCCACACTGCTCTGCACCATAAGAGCAAACGCCAACGTGGTCAGGAGGGCAAAGAGGTTAGTATTACTATGAAAGCGGTCAAGCTCCTGGGTCCCCAGAAAGGCTTCTGGAGCCCCAGGGGTAAGCAGATAACACTGTGAGAGCTGCTGGCTAGTCTATTATCAGTTGCCCTGCTCCAAACCCATCACATCTCAGGTCCAAATTCCATCTGACATAACAAGCTTCCTTCCCCAAGTGAGGCCACACACGGGTCACTATGCTGGGGCAGAGGGAGCGCAGACATGCCTGCACATACCTTCTTGGGGGGTGTGGCTGTGGCGTGCCGGAGGGCAATGTGCACGTAGTCGTCCGAGTGGCAGAGTGGGGCGGGAGGAGGAGACGTTGCTGGGGTTCCCATAGGAGTTCCTTTTCCACCTGCTCACAGGCAAGGACAACATATACACCATCACCAAGCAAGCCTATTAAAAAACTCTGAATTTTTTCAGCCTGCCTGGGACAATGAAGAAAGCTGCTAGAGTGAACTTTCTAGGGAGCTTGAGCCATCTTTTTTGGAGGGGGGGGTTTAGAACTTCCTAGGTTCTAAAAACCCCAGGGTTTTGCATGAAGTGTTGAAAACAGGTTGACTACTGTAAGCAGCCCCAAACTCACTGTTGGATCTAAGAGACAGTTCCTTGTCATACACATCAGGCCCAGACCAACCAACTGAATCCCACCTCAGACATACATACCAGTTGTACCAAAGACTTTACTGTAAGGGTGTGACAGATCAGGTGGGACATTTCCAGGAGAAGTTGGAGGAGTGGTCATACCACAAACCATAGATGGGCTCCAAAGAGTAGCCTGGGAAGTTAATAAGGCATGTCAGCAATAAGAAATTAACACCAAATCATCCCCAAGGCTTATATTCATGAGCGAATGGAAAAAGGTATATTAAAACTTTATAATGAGGCAAGATGCATTTTGTAAATCTAGACTCCAAGAGAAACCCAAGTGGCAATAGTAACTAACCTTCCTAATACCATGTACCCTTAAAAACCACTCCTAAATTGAGCAGTGTAAGATTTTCCCAACCGTATGCTAAATCCCAACCCAAACAGCTTCACCAGCAAGCAGGAAAGCGAGCAGGCACACTCTTTAACACCATACTTGTGGCGGCTCAGTCAACAGCCGTGTCGATGGGGGACTCAGAGTCTGAGGTGGCTGCCCGGGCATGTTTAACAACATCAGCCAAGAGCTGGAATAAGGGGTCGAGGTAGCACTCCCTAAAATGAAAGGGAAAGAGCACGTGAGATTAGTGTGTGATTTTAGATTATTCTGGAAAAAAAAAAAATTATGGCCCTCTAAACCGTTCGATAATGTTCATATTATCAAATTATCGATGTCAGGGAACTCTTGACATCCCAGGGACAAAGTAACATTTGAATGGCTCTTTAAATGCTCTTTGGAAATAGTTCAGTAAGGTTGTTTTTTTGTTTTGTTTTTAAGATTTTATTTATTTATTTTGGGGGGGAGGGGCAGAGTGGGAAGGAGAGGAAGAGAGAAAGAATCTCAAGCAGACTCCCACTGAGTGTGGAACCCAACTCACGGCTCAATCCCAGGACCCTGAGATCACAACCTGAGCCTAAATCAAGTCAAACACTCAACTGACTAAGCCACTCAGGCTCCCCAAGTTCAGTAAGATTTAATGTCAAGTTAAGCTTCAGAATAACTTGAAACAGCCCGGCCTGGATGACACCTCTAATGGGTACTACCTACAGATAAGCCCGCCTTTTCCAGAAACCAATTCTAAATTGTCCAGACTCAAACTGTATCAGTGAGTACTACAGCCTGGAGGCCCCACTGCAAGCACCTAAAACATAGAAAGACTCGGATGGGGTGCTGCCGGGAAGTTGAATCCTCAAGTCCATATTCCTTTTTCTGTGTTAAAAACCCACCCCCAAGTCCGCTGGCATACTGTCGGGTAGGCTCTGAATTAAACTTGAAAGAGGGGTTAATCAGGAGAAACTGGAGGCAAATTCTAATTTCCAATATTTGGCAAATAGTTCCTAGGAGCGACAGTGAGTCTTATCCCAGGAAAAGAAAATAAAGTTGACATAAATGAGCCATGCTTTCCAGAGACGAAGCTGGGAAGCAGGTAAGTGCTGAGGTCACTCTTACCACAGCTATTCTGCGTGTCAACATAAGGGCTGGCGGCCACATCGGCCGCACGATGAGGAAAGCGCGCGGACACCTGCGGGGACACGGAGTCGCCGTCTTCGTACGAGGCTTCTGCGGGGTCCAGAGAGATTTTGGCACACTCTATTACAACATCATGTGTTTCTAATCTCTTCCACCTGGAAGAGGCAACGATAATTAAGAAAGGCAAGTTGGAATCCATTTACTCAAACAACCAAACCCTTAAGAATGCTAACGCAAAGCCAGGCATGGAACTAGGATTAGCGAAGGACAAGGCAGAACCCTGCCAGCCCAAGTATTAAACAGTACTGGTATATTAAGAATCAGCCATTCATTTTACAAACCTCTACCTTCCCTGTCTAAAATGGTCATATCAGGTTATCAGAAACTAACCTGAACTGAAAATGTCATCAACAAATGACTGGGCATAGCCTCAAAAGGGCACAAACTACACCAAGCAGTCACCAGGGGGACTTCTCCCTCAGAACAAAGGTTATCAAAGAACAGGGAGACCTGGAAAATGTCGGGTAGCTGAGGTGGATTTATAGTCTATCAGAGCCTAGGGGCTTCTAATCCATCTCTAGACAGGAAATATGGCGCAGAAAGACTCAAACCTAGAGAAAGCCCACAAGGACATTTTTTAAATCAGCCAAAGATTCCTGTCATATGATCCACAGTTCCACTTCTAAGATTTAGCCTGTGGAAATCGACATACGTCAAGACAGACAACAATGCTCAGCACAGCTTGTCACAGAAAAAAAGAAATAACCCAAAGTCACACCAAAGGGATATATTCTATAGAAGAAAAATTGTTACACCATCATGAAAAAGCATGCTCTCAGCAGGTCACTGGTTGCCAAGTGTCAGGAAGGAGACTGACCACAAAGGACAGAGAGGAACCTTGTGGGCAGTGATACATTCTTTATCATGAGTGTGACTTTTGTCAAAACTCAACAACACTGATGAATCTTATTGTATGTCAACTATATCTTCCTAAGCTGATTTTAAAAAATCATGTTTTCAAAGATTCAGTGATGTAAGATGGTCAGGGTATGAGCTTCAATGAATAAAGGATTCGAAACTACTCAGAGATATGCCCACAGAGAGAGATGACGACACTGAGTGTTCAAATTAAAAGAACTGAAGTTATGGGTGATGTTCTTTTCCTTTCTAGTATTTGCCAAATGTTCTACAAAAGCCCTAGTAATTAATACAGCATGCACCTGCTCAAGTATAAACTTTTGAGACAACATAATTTCGCTATCCAGGTTTCTAAGTAAGTAGGAATCTAGCAAGACTCTCATCTTCATGTTCCAAATTTCACAGAAAAACAGCCCAGGACTAAGGGCATGCCATGGGTTTACCCCAACAAAACATCTACTCCTCCACAACTGTTCTAGAAAACTCATCATTCAATCTGAGATATTGAAAATATGATATCAAATACAGAACAAGAGAGTCCTCGAGCATGGGCAGCATTCCTAAGGGAAAAGCCTTTTGACATCAGCACCGCACCTCTGGTCTGCATGGGTGCTCACTGCCTGGGGTACCTGTGTGTGTTAAGGGCGGTAGCCTCCCCAAGTATTCTCGACACAACCAGCAAGGGATGAAGTGAGAGCAAGGGTCAGGATGCTTATGTACCCACAGGAGCAACGCTTTTAGAGAATAAAGTGAAACTCACAATACAGTAGCAATACATTAAATGTCTGATTTATATGCACTTTTTTACGCTATTTCCTTGATTCTTAAAAGGACTTTTCCCATTTAATGTCTCTGAAACTGGGAAGTCATATCTAATCAGGTGTGTGTGTTAGTTTTTGTGGCATTTTTTTCTTTCTCAGACGGACATAAAATAGAAGTACTCCATGGCATCTTGCATTTAATGAAATACGGTAGTTTAAAAAGTCAATTGAAAGGTCCCTCCCATGCCATTCCCCTCAACCACTTTGGCAGCTGCTTCCGATCTGTTGGCTGAACTGGTACCCTGCCTGCATATTTTTAAAGAATACGCCCTACGCTCTGAATTTCCAGATACACAGATTGTACCCATCATCTACTGACTTCTATTACAGTCAGTGAGGATGCAGGCCACTTCCGTATATCCTTCTCCCTCCTCCCTGATGCTCTCAACAGACGTGTATCATAGATTCATTTTCTTCAAAATCAGTTTTCAATGATTATTAGGACTATGCAAATACTATGCATGACTGAGCCAGAGTGTACTACAAGATTTCCTTTTCTGTTAGATTTAGTTTGTCCTGGAGTTTGGATTTTTGTTTCTTTTCCTCAGTCCTCTGTGTTTCTATTATAATTCTTCCTAAACTTACCCTAACAGCTCTGAAACAATGCCTGATATAATTTTTACATAACGATATGCAAATAAGCTACTGGAATTATTCCTCCCCCACCCCCCACTAGCTCCCTTCTGGAGCCTTCTCTCTTCCACTTCTGTCGAGACTGGTTTGTTCTGAGGGCTGCTGTGCAGTGTTACCTTAAGACTTCCCGTGACCATGATCCTAAGTCAAGTCCCCTTGTTTCCTGGACTCTGTCTCACCAGATTCCACTCTCATTTTGATGGAACACATGCCTCAGTAGTTAGATGAGCAGGGGTCCATGAGAGGTAAATGTGAGTCCTTGCATATTTAAAACTGTCACACTTGACAGGCAGTTTGGCTGGGTCTAGAATTCTATGTTGAAGACCTTTTTGTCTCAATCAGTTTCAGAAGCTAATACCATTCTGACCTGGTTCTTATTAAGCATTTTGGTCTTCTCTCTCTGAAAGGTTTATCCCTGGTGTTTTGAGATTCACCACACTGAGACTTGGTAGCATTCTCTCTCACTGACAGAAGCTCGGCGCCAGGTGAGACCCTTCAATCTGGAAACACGTGTCCTTCAATCCTCCCATTGTTATATTTCTTTGTATTTTTCACACTTATACTGGAAATTTTCTTCTATTATGTCTTTTACAATTTCTTCCCCCAAGAAAGTCTTCTCCTCTCTTTCTAAAGCTCTTTTTTCTTGGATGTTGGACTTCCTGTATTTTAAGTTTCTTATCACTCTGCCCAGAATACTCATCTCTATCCTTTGATTCTGCTTTCTGAGATAGTCTTAACTTTATCTTCCAGTTCTTTTGTTAAAGTCTTGACTTCAGCTCTCATTTTTCATTTTCAAGGCTTTTGTCTCTGAATGTTCCCCCCCATGGCACTGTGACCTCTACATGTGCTCAAATGCCCCATTTCAGTGGCTACTACAGATACTTTCCTCCTCTCTCTGTATTATCAGTTTCTTTCTAACTCCATTTTCTCTTTATGTTGGTCTTTTTTTTTTTTTAAGATTTTTATTTATTTATTTGACAGAGAGAGAGACACAGTGAGAGAGGGGACACAAGCAGGGGGAGTGAGAGAGGGAGAAGCAGGCTTCCCGCTGAGCAGGGAGCCCAACGTGGGACTCAATCCCAGGACCCTGGGATCACAGCCTGAGCCGAAGGTAGATGCTTAATGACTGAGCCACCCAGGCGCCCCCCGCTTTTTTTTAAAGCTTTTATTTATTTGAGGGAGAGAGAGCAAGCACACAAGTTGGGGTGGGGGGGAAGACAGAGGGAGAAGCAGACTCTCCGCTGACAGGGAGCCCAACGTGGGGCTCGATCCCAGGACCCTGGGATCATGACCTGAGCCGAAGGCAGGCGCTTAACTGAGCCACCCAGGCGCCCCTATGTTGGTCTCTTGTCTTTTGTGTTAGAGCTTTCTTCAAAAGCCAGATGACCCCTGCCTACCCATGGGAAGCGAGGCTCTCTAAGCTGGCCTGGGAGACTTCCAAGTTAGTCTGACAGACTGAACATAGGCATCCAATTGTATAACCTCCCAAATCCACCAAATCTACAGTATGGACTCGTTTGTTTTTAAATATAAACCTATGAAAAGGAGAAGAATGGGGGAAGACAGATCGGCACTGCAGGCTCCTGAAACTAGAAAGCAGACAGGCCAGAGGCAACCTATGTAGCAAATCCAAGAACGCAGAATCCTAAGCTCCCATTGTTTCAAAGCTAAAAGTCACCCTGACTTATACAGCAGAATCCTTAAAAAGCTAAAGAATTTTCGCACCTCAAGTGCTTCTGGAACTGTAGATGAGCAACAGGTAGATGAGGATGGCTAGCCTGGGGAAGACAGGGGGAAAACTATTTGAGGGTCAGAGTCCCAGGGTCTCCTCCCCGACTCTATGCTCCCAGGCAGCAGAAATCTGGGCTATTCTCTGGAAAGAGTAAAACAGATTTTCGGGACCGAGCTACTCCAGAAATAGTTGAGGATATGAGTACCATTCAAGCAAGGGATTTAAGTGAGCATGTACATTCTGAATGCCAAGACCACTAACCTCTCTCACCACTAGCCTCTTCCCTCCAGCAGCAGCCAGACCCTCCCCAGACTAGCGATTAGAAGATCCTTCTCTACAAAACCTGACACGATAGGAGGAACACGATACTGACATCAGGATCTCCAACAGACGTTCAGACCCGTGGGCACGCACGTGCATGCGCACACACACACACACACACGGCAAGCTCAGAGGCGACAAGTCCCACCCCTGTGAAGAAAGCTTTTTGGTCTCCCTACCCAGACACAAGCAGATATCAGATCTTTGCAGAAAGCCTAGAAGACTTCAAAAGAACAGCAGTCCATGGATTACATGGGGAACAAACGGCTCTCAGCATTCTTGAGGATGTGAGAGGTTGCACCCATGAAACCCCAAACAAGCTACTACAAGAAGGAGCATTCAGAGACCTATAAAATACTCTTAGATGCTAAGAACATGGCTCTAGGAGGGAAACTTACAACAGGATTAAAAGCTAAAGATGAGGAGACCTTCAGAAAGAACAAAAGAGTAGAGAGAAAAAACAGAAGAGCAAAGAAAAGCAGAGGACACTCTAGGAGGTCCCCATCTACATACCAGCAATTCCAGAAAGACAGACAGACACAATGGAAGGAAGGAAATCAAACACGAGATAACTAAAGAAAATTTCCTAGAGCCTGAAGATAAGAGTTTCCAGATTAAAGAAGAACAGATTCTGACTAGGCAATGTCGGAATAAGAGGAGAATGAAGAGAGGGCTCTACGGCTCCCGTAGAGAAAAACAGGGCAAGTACAGACATGCGAAATGAGAAGAGCTTTGGATTTCAACAGCAACATTGGCAGCAAGATGCCTTGGCACAACGTCTTCAGGCTGCAGAATGAGGGGGACCGGAAGTCTGTACCCAGCCACATAACTGCTTCCTTTCTCTGAGAGCTACTAGAGGGTACACTCCACACAAACAAAAGCAAACCCAGAAAAGAGACAGGAGACACAGGGAATGGGCAGTCCTGCACAGGAGAGATGCAGAAGACCACCGTGCACAAGGCACAGATCCGACAGGCAGGCCAAGAGACAGGCACATGGCAGGCTGTCACACTCGTCCCCACTGCCACCGCACTATCTTTTTTATTTTTTTTTAAAGATTTTTATTCATTCATTTATTCGAGAGAGAGAGAAACAGCACGAGAGGGGAGAGGGTCAGAGGGAGAAGCAGGCTCCCCGCTAAGCCGGGAGCCTGATGTGGGTCTCAATCCCAGGACTCCGGGATCATGACCCAAGCCAAAGGCAGTCGCTTAACCAACTGAGCCTCCCAGCCTCCCCACCGCACTATCTTCTTAACGGAGGGATGCAGTGTGCAGGTGATCCCAGCCCGGACAGGTTGTCTGTACTTAGTCTGTCCTGAGTAAGCACTGATGAAGGCCCTACTCTCCCTTCTCCGCCTGGATCAGCTCCACAGATGGAAGCTGCTCTGACCTGCTCCTGGAAGTGGGCCACCATGAGCTGAGAAGCAGCAAACGAGCAGTCTTTGTCCTCTGCCACATTTCAGCAGCACATCCAGAAGCCAGCCTCACTACAGGCCCTGTGAGATGCTCTGACTAGGGTGAGCATTCTATGTCTCAGGTCTTACTCGTGAATGACCTTGCCCACTGACACCCCCCCACCCCTGGGGCTCCTGTAAACCCTCAATGAAGGGAAGCCGGATGAAGACGCAAACACTGGGCTCTTCCCCTCGCCTCCTGAGAACCTTCGTCTAATAGTGATAGGACTGCCCCTTCCTTAGCCTGGCTTGGCTTCCCAGTTAGCTTTCCAAAGCATAACGTTACACGTGGTAAAACTCTACAAAAAAGAAAGAACAATTAACGTAAAAGCAAGAACAGGAGATTCTCTGAAGTGGGACAGGGAACAGGGGGAAAGATGTGTAGCAATGTTCCAGCTGAGAAGCTGGACGGCGGCTGTGTGCCCAGGTACTCATATGATGTTATTACACTTTACAGGCACAATTCGTATACCTCTCCAAATACCATCTCTCTCACACAAAGTTGTTTTGAGCCAACTGAGGCTCTGTATGACACAGCGAGAGCTTGTCAGGTGAGATCAGGCATGAACCAGCTTTTTCAGTGGGAGATCCCTAAATGTCAGTTATCTGTGGACAGGTATCCCCAAAAAGGGTTCAATCCTCAGCTGGGGGGGGCATCGGCCTAGCTGCCAGCCAGGGAAGGCAGAGGAGGGAGCTGAGCTTCTCCCAGCTCTGTGCAGAGAACTTCATCCCTTCTTAGCTCCACCTGCCCCACGACTGGCATCCTCAAATAGGAAGCCTGGCAGGTGCACTTCCTCCACAGAATAAACCTAGAGACTGCTCAGGGTCCCCTGCAGGCCGGCCGGCCGTTGCCTGGCTACCTGCAGGGGGAGGCTCCCCACTCGACACCCGCAATTCCCACAACCCAGTTGTTTTCAACTACATGCTGCTCAGCCTGCCTCGTGCAATCACTGGTACCCCCGATCACCAGTACCCCCAAGCTGGACGCCTTCCTGGGGCTCTGCGGGGCCGGCGTCTGCACGGCAACCGCCTCCGCTCCCCTGGAGGAATGGTTAATTCTCTGTGAGGAGTATGTTTCAGACTTGAACCAAGTTCTAGCTGTACAAGTCCTTCAAAACAGAGTGATTCTATAAGTAGAAGAACCTGTATTCCCAAATAATACCTCAGTAGGGACATCGCCTACAGCACATTAATCTGTCAAGAGATGCTATAAAATTCTGAGTCGCTAGCTTCATTTCTATACCTTCGAGGGTCCAGTTCGTGGTCCTTGGATCCAGTCACTAATTCCGGGTGAATTCGCACGTGCTCCATCATTGGCTAGAAGAGTTTGGGTTGACAAATTACAAAAGGCTTAATTTCTATGGTACCTCCCCACAATGGAATATTACTTGACAATAAAAAGGAATGGAGTCCTGACATCTGCTACACAGCATGGATGACCCCTGAAACATTCCACCAAGTGAAAGAAATCAGTCCCAAAAGACCACGTACTATATGATCCCATGTCTGTGAAATGCTCATCAGGAGAGGCAAGTCTACAAAGGCAGAAAGGAGATCAGTGGTTGCCTAGGCCTGGGGCTATGGGGAGAGCTGAACTGCTTTTCAAAATCTGTCTCCCACTGAATACGTGGGTCCCAACCACAGCCTGTGCGCACAGTATGTAGGCTCTCAAATGAGCAGTCTTCACTTACCCTGACCACTTCTTCAAAAGTGTCCAAGTTCTCCTTCATACTGTAGTGAGAGCGTAGAAAGGAGACAAAGTTGCAAGGGTACATTCCGTAGAGGCGATGAAAGAGAGCATAAACACTGGCATGGAGATGGACAAGATAGATTTCTGTCACGTGGCCTAAAACAGGAAATCATGGACAGGAGACTCAGCCAGACACAAGAGGATTTGTGCAAAGAAAACATGAGCACGTGGCTGCCAGCATGACCCGTGGTCGAATGCTCCCACCTCACTCCACAGATAGCAAGAGTGTTTTCCTAAAATGCAAATCTTAACACACCAAACACTCCTATTTAAAATCCATCAGTGGCTCCCTACGGCCTTGGAATAAACTCCAATCTACTTAGAATGACCCATAAAGGCCCCTACGGATCCAATCCTACGCTCCTGTCTTCACTCGACACTCTCACAATACTGACCTAACTTTCTCATGATAATCACTCTCCCTATTTAAGTAAAGTCTACGCCACACATGGGGCTCCAACTCAACCCTGATGTCGAGAGTTGCATGCTCTACCAACTGAGCCAGCCAGGTGCCCCCCAAAAATTTGTAATGATACTTCTCCACTGTCCTGTTTAGCATGAATTTGAGTTTCTTGAACACTCTTACTGCACCGTCTTACTAACCTCTGTACCCTTAGTGCCTTGCACAGTGCTTGGTGCAGAACATTCAAATATTTACAGAACAAATGTGAGAGATCCTTTTGAAATCCGTGTGTAGTCTTAGTTATGCAGATTTGTAACTAAAGAGTAAAAATACTATTGTCTAGAAACTAGCTTAAGAAGCTGAGAGTGGGAGAAACTGAACACTTTGTTCATCGAGCCTCACCCAGACCCCATGGAAAACCCCAAGTCCATCGGATCTGTACAGCTCCTCCATAATAATGGACAGACCACTCCTTTCCTCCCCAGAAGAACCTACTAAATAACCAGCATCACATGGATCTTGCACTTGTTATTAATCCCGTACAGGAAGCTACAGTACCTGGTGTGACACGGCTTACACACTTCATCTTTTCAACATGAACAGCTCATGCTGGCCTTACCAAAAGATTCCAAATATCACGTGCTTATAGCTTTGAAATCATTTTCATAGAGCTGGACTCCCTGCCAGTATGGGGAAAAATCCCACCACATTTAAAATGAGGACACTAATTAGGACCCGCTGCATTTTCCCTCCTCCTCCATACAAAAGACAGGTTCTCAGAACCAGAGGTTTGTGTTCTGTCACAACAGACCAGCAAAGTAAGACAAAAAGGTGCCCCAAGCCTAGTCCTGTATTGCTACCACATGGATTGAAGGTATTTTGATAGATTGAAATTTACTGACAATTAGGAAGTTTTACATCCTACCAGTTTCTCTGAAAACTAATCCTCTTAAACCAACAGAATGAGGAAGGCATCTAATAGTCATGCCTACAGTGAGTACACCCAAGGCACTCCGCAACCGGCTGGTGAAACCCACCCATTCCAGCTACAAAAGTCTACACGTCTTTCCTTTACAGCTCATGACCTATCAATCACTAATGAAAGCATTCACCTGGTAGGGAATGACAGGTATGTTTTTTTTTTTGTTTTTTTTTTTTAAAGATTTTATTTATTTATTTG
Source organism: Eumetopias jubatus (assembly GCF_037043125.1). Lineage (NCBI taxonomy): Eukaryota > Metazoa > Chordata > Mammalia > Carnivora > Otariidae > Eumetopias > Eumetopias jubatus. The sequence continues at coordinate 91,368,600 of NW_028274821.1, forward strand.
AGAGAGAGAATGAGAGATAGAAAGCACGAGAAGGAAGAGGGTCAGAGGGAGAAGCAGACTCCCTGCTGAGCAGGGAGCCCGATGTGGGACTCGATCCCGGGACTCCAGGATCATGACCTGAGCCGAAGGCAGTCGCTTAACCAACTGAGCCACCCAGGCGCCCGGGAATGACAGGTATGTTAAGGACATCTTTACCTGGTTTCTTCAGGCACCACGATGAAAGACGGCCAAAAATATCAAAGAAATCAAGAAGGTGCTGCTTCCCCGACTGTGGAATCATTGGTAACATGGTTATCAACACTAAGACACCTGTTGTGAGGACGACGACATCGGTATCCACCTGTGGAAGGAAAGGTTGAGCAGGAAGAACACCTGTCAGGCACAGCCTTAGAATTAGCACTAGCAGCACACCAAGAGGCTGCTCTAAATGCTAAGGGCATCACAAATTAGAGGTCCCCTCATAGACTCAGGTTCCTCACCCTCAGGTTTGAGGGAAACAACACTGATCAGACTTGACCATAATGAATCTGCAAAGACCACTTCTGCTGCCCCCAGACAAACCTATCTGGGAGAGAAACTTCAACCTGACCTGGGGACGCTCTGCCTATGGCACTTGGCACAGAAGCGTGACGAGATGCCTTTAACAGAACAAAGGAACATGACAGTTTCTGTTCATTCAACCAAATCCTCAAAATATTTACTTTTTGTTAATCAATTTAAAAAACACTACACAAGTAATGTCAAGCAATTCAGTATTTTTTAAAAGATTACAACAGAAGTGTAATTTAAGAAGAAATTAGCATAGTGCTAACAAATCTCCCTAAGAGTTCACCTTGGTAGCAGCATTTATAGATCAGCAAATAAAAGAAGATATGGTGACCTCTGACCATGTCTATAGTTTAAATATCAAGTCATATAACTTCAGGCTAATTGAAGATACTTAACACCCAATGGATAATGAATCAACTCTGGATAGCTACAGAAGCTCACCTGGCCCACAATTAGATCGTGAATGTTTGCCAAGTGACTGGAATTCAGATTTAAGAACGAAGATATTAATCAAAAGACTACCACGCAGGCTAAGACATTCATTATTACTGTTAAAAAAAAGAAAATCTTCGAGTCTGGAAATAAAGCCTTAAATAGATTTAGTTTTTACGTTAAGCACTAAGCCTTTTGTCAAGGCCGACATCTAGTAAGAAGAACGTAAAATATTGACAGGAGAATCAAGAACACATAACCAGTTCCAGTAAAAATGACTAACCCTAATTTTGCTTATGGTACTATTCTAACCAATGGCTCCATGAGCAATTGCCAAAGCTTACCCTTTTGGAAAAGTAAAGTGTTTTACAATCTGAACTGAATTGTGTGGCTTCAAAATTGAGTTATATTATCTCCAATCCATTCACTTAAAAAAAAGTAAGTTGTACCAATTGTTCCTGTTTTTTTCTCAACATTAAATGCATGTTTTTATGATACCCTACCAATGTGACTCCCACCTCTAGGGGTAATGAAACAGTTACCCTTGCTGGCAGAGACAAAAATCAATTTGCAGGGTGCTGTATCAGATGATCCAGAGGTACTGCCATCCTGGGACAAATGCTACTGGGTATTTTCGCGTCTCTGTGAGGTACAGGCAGTTAATATTAACCACATTTTCTTATTTTATAGATAGGAAAGAAGTCCAGGAATTAAAACAGATTAAGCAAATAGCCTGGAGTATTTCAGCAAGCCATTGTGAAAACTAAACCACAAAGTTCTACTTAGGTTTTGACTCACTGTGGAGAAAAATACACTAAATTTAGAGTGCAAAAGGCAGAATGCGATTCAGGAGGCCTTGTATCAACAAAACCTTAATTATGGCTGCAATAAGAACGTGGTCCTGAATGGTTAAAAAGAGCTGTTAGCCATCTTTCTCCTAGCTAAAAGAGAATCTGGGCTTCCCTGAAAGAGAAACCAGATGTTTTAACGGAGGTAAGACTGGACAATGATGGAGTCCAAGAGGTGGGAATAATGTCACGTTGAACCTTATTTGCTTGGACAAAAGCCACCTGCCAGTCACCGGGATGCACTGAGAATTTACTAAGTACCAACTCTGGACGACATGACATTCGAGGAAAGCCAAACACTAAAAGTTTCTAAATTCTCAGAGTTCAAATCTAGCTTGCTTGCTTTAAAGTTACCCAGAACTTCAGAAATAATATTCACAAAGCCATTTCATTCAAACCCTTGCAAACATCGTACCTTGAGACATTTGAGTAAAGAAGGCAAAAGAGGTGCTTGAGAGAGTTTGTGCTTCCAAGGTGGCTGCAGCCTGATGACGTGCCCCAGCAGCGACAGTGCGGGCAGCCGAGAGGCGGCTCTGCCCATACAGTCATTCATTTTGTCCAAGAGGTGCTAAACACGTAAAAGAACAGGGGAAATAGGTCTCAGTAAGGCTGGGGGGAGGAGGGAGGGGGGAGGAAATCAAGGGAAACAAGGGAAATTCTCATGAGAACGTAGCAGGTGACACAAACAGAGGTAGCGAGGATGTATGCCAGTTCCTCGAGTCTCCACGGACGTGAAGCAAGGACCAACCAGGTAAAGAGATCAAACGAAAGATCAAAACCACATTGGCACACAAAACACTGCTGCATTTAGCCTGAGAGAGGGCAGCCAGCTGGCAAGTCCTGAAAAAGGATCCCATGATACACAGGTGCAGGCCAGGAGGGTGAGGGGCAGACTCACTCATGGACTGTCTCATTAAGTACAAATAAGCCACTTTTTCCAAAAACTGCTGGTCCTAAGCCTGTGGCAGGTTGTTGAAGCTGTGAGGGTAGCAGCTGCTTATTGCTACCATAGCCCAGTCTACATGGTTTGGCCCCAAATATAAATCGGGTAATCTAGAAGTTAAAATTCAGCCCAGAAAACAACAGAACAAGATATACTGGAAAAGGCACACAACGGCAAGGCCTTCAAATCTTACTGAAGCCACTAGCATTTAGAAACTCAACACTTAACCAAAGTATGCAACTACAATGTTTTGTGAGCTATTTACCACCAACAAAAATAAAACACTAAGGAGCGCTCCAAGCGCCTGGTGCTGGGCAACAGGACTCATCAGTTAGCCCCACAGCTGTCTGGACCTATAGATTTTCCCACAATTGATTAAGTCCAAAATCCTATTCAAAGCATGGATTTAAAGATGGGCACCTTACGTGTCAAACTGTCACTGTACAATGACAGCACTGGAATTATAAGATTTCTTGGAACAACAAAAGCTTAAAAATAAACTCTAGAATACATTTTATTTTGTAAACTTTGCAGGACACATGGGTTCCATAAATTCTTTTTCCATGTGGCTGCAATCTGGGAACAGGATCATCTGCAGCACGGAGAAGATGAAGGAGCATGCTCTGGACATACGGCACGGGGTAGGGGTGCACACAGAGGCCGCCACACCGGCCGGGGCCAGACCAAATGGCCCAGCACTACGTTCCAGCAGTTACCTTGTCATGTGGCTCTTGCAAGGTAGTCAGGATGTGCAATACCGGCTGAGAATTGGTTTCCAGGTAATAGTCCACCAAGGTGTTTACGAGCATCGGACCACGGTCTGAACAAAGGAAAGGGAAATAACTATTTCCTTTAATATTCTAAACTTACCTCAAATGGCTGCCGGTCATGAAATCCAGAAAGTGGCTCCCCAAAGTTATGTGAAGCATTCTATTTCTACCCTTCAATCTATTTAGGTTTAACAATAGGATAATACCAAATTAACCTGCCTAAATATCAGTAAAAGCATAGAAATGCTATCTCCTTTTTTTATTGCCTTCTTTGGTTATAAAATTGTAACCATGTCCACTGATAACAACTCAGATGATGTGAAAGAACATAAAATGAAAGTCCTCCTCACTACCAGCCTCTCAACCCACTCTTCAGAGACAAGCATCCTTGAGTTTGGTACACGTCCTTTCAAACCTTTTCCTACTTGGATAACCACACATGTGCGCATGCGAACACAAAGCCCCGACACGCACTTACACGCAGCCTGTGTGTGTGTTTTCTTCCACTTAACAAAGTGTTGCAGACACCCTCCCATGTCCACCTCTGACCTACTTCAGTCTCCTCACTGACCTGGAGCCCCACTGCTCGGCTCTACATGACTCAGTGAACCAGTCACCTACTGAAGGATACTTGGGTTTTCCCAGTTTTCACTAGGCTTCATTCAACGCTATAATGAAACACAGACTCTTGTCAGTGGGACACATGGTACATGCTTTTTAATGGGTGATGGATACTCCAAAAAGGCTGAATACTAATTTATTCTCCTGCCAACAGTGCCCAATTCTGTAATCAATATTTGATTTTTGTCAACCTAGTAAGCAAAGAAAGGTACTGTTGAAATTCCTGTTTCTCTGATTAAGGAGAGGTCACGCATTTTTATACCAGAAATCACATATGTGATTTCTGCATGGCATTTGCTTGAAAATACTTGGGTGGTGGGGGGGAGCAAGGGAGGAGAGATGAAACAAAAAGGCAGCAACTTTGAAGCTGGGTCATGGGTTCATTATGTAATTCTTACTTAATAAGTTTGTGTGTCTATTTGAATATTTCCACAATCAAAAGCTTAAAGCACACACAGAGAGTGAATCTGGCAATTGATGCTCTTTTCTCAGTGGTTTTGGAGACTCTCCTTAGAAGATGAAAACCAACATCAGCAGACTACAGTCACCCCCAGGTCAGTCTCTTCTGATGCGCAGATGAGTGAGAATGGGCACGACCCTGCTTACCAGAGCTGAGGTTCTCTTTAAAGACAGCTGTCACATCATCACGCACACTCAGCATGGGGGAGTCCAGCATGGACAGGAGCTCCCCGATATTCGCTTGCTGGGCCATTATCTTACACGACTGTGCTGCGCCAGGTCCAGGACGTGCACTAGCGACTCTGCAGGCTCTCCATTGGTGCCACTACCAGACTGAGAAAAAGGAAGACACACAGTGTGACAAAATGGCCCCATTTCTTCCCATAAAAAATTACCTGCAAGAGAAGCCAGCACATATGTTCAATGCAGTGAAAAGCCTGTCCAGAATTCTGATGATGAAAGAAGCTAGGGTGTGAGAATAATTCTACATTTGACAAATTTGTGAAGAAGAGGTCTATGGAATGCAAGCACCGGAGAGAGACGGGAAACACTGCTACCAGTGAGAACCATCGTGGCAACTTAATGCCAGGACCAAAGCAAAGTTTTTTATTTTTATTTCTACTTCTGACTCTGCCTTTGGTTCTGGCTAATATTATGTTTACGTTTCAAATCATCCATCTAAAAAGTAGATGAGGAGCGCCTGGGTGGCTCAGTCATTTAAGCGTCTGTCTTCGGCTCAGGTCATGATTCCGGGGTCCTGGGATCGAGCCCCAGTTCGGGCTCCCTGCTCAGCGGGGAGTCTGCTTCTCCAGCCACTCCCCCCTGCTGTGTCTCGCTCTCTGTCAAATAAATAAATAAAATCTTTCAAAAAATAAATAAATAAAAAGTAGACAAACTATTTTCAGAAGAACTAAAAACATGCTATTTTCCTCTTGACACTCCCATCAATGTCTAGAAGCTGGTCTAGCTTGTTAGGTCACAGGACCATCCGTTCAATACTTCAATACCTCATTTGAACCAGGGACCACGTCTTGATATTTCATATAAACTCCTCCCCCCAGACATCTGTCACACTCAAATGCCATTGGTCACAGGCAAGAGGCATGAAGTGGGGGCACAAGGGCAAATCTGCCCCCTTCAAAGACTCCATTCCTCCTGATGATGGAGCCACTGCCTTATCTGTATATACAAAAAAACAGCTCATTCTCCAGGTATCACTATCCACATTTACAATCGGTTTTCTTTCCACTCGGGTGTCTAAAGGTATATTTTAAAAAACAAGCAAAACCAATGATCATTTAAGAGACAGGAACTGCACATCTTTTACAAACATCAGTGAATACAGTCTTTAGACCAGTATCATGCGGTTGGTTCTTCTGTCCCCATTTTGCGGGGAGAGAAACAGAAATGAAGCCATTTGCCTGGGGTCACAAAGCTAGCAAAAGGCAGAACCAGAGAACTGAAATTTAAACCCAGATCTGCTCGACTGCATAGCCCTGAGCCCTTCAACGTGACATCAAGCGACATGGTTTTGATCCTCACAGCAATTCTGTGAGGTAAGCAGATACCCTCAATTACAAATGAGAATATGGAGGCTCAGAAAGGACAAGTAACTTTGCCAAGGTCACATGGTAAAGCAGAACTCAGACGGCTCAACTCCCAGGCCCATGGCTGCATCTGTCCTTGGTCGCCATGTTGCTTCCTCCAGCGCTGCTCTGAGTGGCTGGGGTAGCAGCCCTCCTGCTTCAGTGTGGACCCAGACCACCTGGGGTGCCTCTTAGAAACGCAATTTCCTGGTCCGTTCCACCACTGACTTGGGGCTTAGGAACTTGCATTTTAATAAGCACCTAAGGAAGGAAAAATTATGCTAAAGAAAAAGTCCACTAAAGAGTTAAGCTCCTCCTGCAAGAATGCCAAATTTAAACTCCAATGGCCCCAGAAACTGGAGAGTATTAACTATTATATATGCTCTTGTTTAATTACAACCCAGCAACAGCCACTGATTTGGCTCTCGGTGAATCAGAAGTTCATGAGCCAAAAAAAAAAAAAAAAAAATCAATTAAAATGTCTGCATGCATTTTTGATAGCTAATCATGATGTAGGAAGTTGCTGGCTCACACCTATGAATATAAATCTTATAGGTAAATCACAAAGGGAGTCCATATCAAAGGGCTTACAACTGGTAAGATTTTCTTGTAAAAGAGTTCAGAGCTGAAAATAGACACAAATTTCACCTTGTGAGTTGGATTAAATTAAATTTACAAGTGAAGAAAATACCAACCTGTCAGGATTTATTGTCCACGGAGAGAATTAAATTAGAGACCATATGCATACACTCGGCACAAATAAATACTCCCTGAGCAGTGCCCATATATTATCAAAAAGAAAACAGGTAAAAATCGTGGGGCCACCACTTTCAAGATGTATCTGGCTAGCCCTCACATTCCTTTCTACTTCAGATAAATCACAAATGATTCTCAGGTTTAAAAGCATTTTTGTCCCTAAGTTTGGTTTTGTTCCAGTAAAACTGCTACCCACCTAGTCTCAATCTAGTGAGACTCTGAATTTATATTTTGTATATTCAGAAGACAGTAACATCAGAGATGGTTCCCCAAATCTAGGCAGCCCAGAACACATGACAGGAGTCCAATTCCAAACAAAGATGGCGCCCATCCAGTCAAGTTGGCCATAGTCAGGGCTGACCAGCTTAGGCTACCTCGCTTGCTTTTCAGTTTTTAAATGTCACTTTAGGTGTCAAAGTCTGGTTTCTGGAGCCTGCTCCTTCCAGATACTTTATAGAAACCAAAAATACGGTTTCATTCTACAACACATTAGTACATTTCTGGCAAAAGCTTTTCTAAAATTTTTCTCTAAATTTTCTAAAATTCTACTTTTCAACCATATTTTTTTAATCCTCCCAAAAAAATATAAATCTTGGGTTTCACGTGAGGTTCCTCATGTAAGTGCTCCAAGTTCAAGGATTCTGACATTCAAAAAGGCCCTCCCAAGAATTTAATCATGAGCTTTTAGAAATCATTCCCATGATTGGAATATCTCTTCTTTTAAAACTCATTCAAATATTTCTCAGGGGGCTACATGCAGGGTGCTGAGTGACTTAGCACACACAGTGGAGAAGGGATATGGGAGGAGAAAGTGGGCAGGGCTCAGTGGGTGCACCGAGTGGGGAGGGGGCCAGCTCAACCTGCACGTGGTCGGGGCAGGTGAGGCACACCCATGTTAGACACACTTTCTAGCCTGGGGAAGACCGGCTAGGAAAAGTCACATGAAGGTGAGCACCACAGTCACAGGCAGCATCAACTTACAGCTCAGCTGTGGAAGCCTCTCTTCCGTTCTGGAAATCACCAAGTACGGAACACAGGAGTCAGGGCGCCTGAGTGGCTCAGACAGTTAAACGTCTGCCTTTGGCTCAGGTCATGATCTCCAGGTCCTGCGATCCAGCCCCACGTCCAGCTCCCAGCTGAGCAGGGGCTCTGCTTCTCCCTCTCCCTCTGCCTCTGCCTCTCCCCCTGCTTATTCTCTGTCTCTCTCTCTCTCAAGTAAATAAATTAATCTTTAAAAAAACAAAACAAAAAAAAACAACACAGGAGTCGGGAGAAGCCCAAAGTCCATACCTAGGTTAGTCCAGCTCTGTACCCTATATGCCAAAGCAGCATTCCACTCAGGTGAGTGGCATCTTCAGTGGCCGCGTCCCACAGTACAGTGCTACAGCTATTCCACAGGGAACCACTCCCACCCCAAACTCTGTCACTCTGCCAGTCTTCTGGATCTCAGGAAAACACGACCATCAGGCTAAAGCAAACACTGAGGCGATGTCCTCGACTTCCCCACAGCTCTTACCCCCCCTCCGTCAGCAAACCCCCCGGTTTTGCTATATCCCCTTTGTTTTGGGCCCAGTCCAAGCCCCATCACCTCCCATCCTGTTCCCCTGTGATGCATTTGCCACCAAAACACCACAGACTCTGAAATATGGAAATCCGAATCCATCCCTCTCCTGTTTAGAATCATGCAATGGCTTCCCACGGAGGAAATAAGAGCCGAACCCCATGAGTGGCCTAAAGGCTCCACGTGCTTTGGCCAGGTGTGAATCCCCCAGCCTCCGTCCGCTTCCTTTCACGCCACTCTGCCTCATCATTTCTCAGATCTAGTCCCCGTCTCCCAAAAGCCAGGTAAACTGGTTCCTGCTCAAGGCCTCTGCCCTTGCTGCTGCCTCTCTCCCTGGAATGCTCTCTCCCAGATCCTGGCATGGCTGACTGTCAGTGAGGTCTCTGCTCAAAATGTCACCATCTCTAAGAGGTCTCTCCTGACCACCCAATGGAAAGCAATAGGGGGATTGTTAGTTACCACCTTTGAAAAAACCAAGTTGAAACTTTAAAACTGGTCATCAGATTCAATCGAACAGAATACTTAGTATGATCTCAACATGCATGGAAAACAGGGATTCACCCAAGTTTGACTTTAGTCTCCATATTTGGCCAACATCTGGCTTTGGTCTTTAGAATGTTTGAAACTTAAAACTGTCAGCTGCCTACTTCAGCAGCATTTCTAGCACCCCTCAGTGTGTGTGATCAACTATGTGTCATTACCATGATACATAACCTACATGATGTCTGTAATGTGGACAAGGCATGTGTTTAGAATTTGTTAAAAATCTGAACATTCACTTTTGAATAAAGGTAAGACACTCTAGCTGTAACATCCAAGTTTTATGTTTTATAAGTTGAAACTCTTGTCAGTTTAAATACAAATGTATACTAATTAGAAAAATAAAAGCTCTTTAGTTGATCAATGTGACTTTTATGTTCAAAAACAATCAAGAACTTTCAAATAGCTAAATAAGTTAATTAACAATATGAATATTAAAAGTAGATTAGATAGATAACTTTACAAATAAGAGTAATTACTCTTTGAGCCAAATGTTTATAAAAATTTTAATAACAGATGGCTAAATAGAAAAAAATTAAATTATATTTTAATTCTAAATTTTATAGAATTGTCTTGTAACATTTATTACAAACAAAAATAACCTTTTAAAACTGCATTTAAGGGGTGCCTGGATGGCTCAGTTGGTTAAGCGACTGCCTTCAGCTCAGGTCATGATCCCAGGATCCTGGGATCAGGTCCCACATCAGGCTTCCTGCTCAGCGGAGAGCCTGCTTCTCCCTCTCCCTCTGCCTCTCTCCCCTGCTTATGCTCTTCTGCTCTCTCTCTGTCAAATAAATAAAATCTTAAAAAAAAAAACTGCGTTTAACTCACAGTCTTAATTAGTAGTCTTTCAAGAAAAAGTCATATTTGGGAATACTTCACATCTCGTGAAGAATAAAAAATAAAATGTCAACCTGTCACCTCAATTTTATGACATGAAAAAGTCCAAAATCACAGTCAACCAACATCCATGATAAATCATCTTCGAGTCAAATATAAAGAATATAAAGAGTATAAAGAAAACAATGTTAGTGAAAAACTGAAGTCCCCTAACACATTTTACAGTCACTAATCAAATTTCAAAACAGACCTTACAAAAATACTTTAGAAAGACAATGTCTTGTAGTTTTGTGTCTATGAAGGTTAAAAATGTAAACAAAAAGCTTGTCAAAATGATGGCTACAGGTCGCCAGCAATTATTAGTAGCTAAAGACAAAGGATCTGTGAGGCTTGCCCAACCTATGAATCCCAGATACAGGTTCCTTCTAGAAAACAATCTCCCAGAAACTTCCCTAAAATTACATTTCGCTTTATCCATAAAGGTTAGTGATGGGACTGCCTAAGGCAGCCGGAGACGAGCATCTATTCAGCATTACACATGTGACACGGTGACCACAGGAGCAATCTGGCTGCTAGTCCTAACAAAGTCATTTTTCTACATTAAAACTCCAAACTTTACAAACCTAGCTACTGAAATGTCATACAACTGCAATACTGAAAAATGTGGAATAAAATTTGAAATTCACAATGTGTGTTATTCAGCTTGGGCCTCAATGATACGAACACGACCACTTGACACTGGATTCAAATTCACATTCTGCGGACTTCTAAAGAAGGGACAGTGTGAAGTACACACAAAAATGTTGAAAATGAAAAGTCACACTCAGCTCCCCCTACTTGTGAGAGAATGCTGCTTCTGCCTTCCTGTTAAATAATTTACAGGCTGTACCAAGTTTCTGTGACCAGACATCCATCTTGAAGGTAAAAATCCCTACTTTATTTCACAATTCCTATGAGGTAAGGTGAGGCAGGCGGTGACAGAGTATAGTAACTGGCAACCAGTAAGCCATTACATGAACCCCATGAGCTAAACACACACAGAGAGCAAACCAAACAGCTTCCCTATGTTCCCCACACCTTCCCACAGACACACGATGCTGCTGCGTTGGGCACTCTTACAGTAAACTCAAAATTACAGCTCAGTGATAAGTCACATCACTAAGACCAAGTTCATATCCACAAAAGTGCCAAAGCCTCAATATTTATGAAGGATATATTCTGGGACCTTGAGAATCCTCCAATTCCTAGAAATTGTCACAGCATATAGTTCACCCCAAAACACTAATTAAGACAATGAATAAATAAAGCCAAGTTAAGATATAAATGTTAATTCCCTAGCTCAGGGGTTCTCAGCCCAGGATGTACATTAGAATTACCTTTATAAAATCCTGAAGCCCAGGCCCCACTCCAAAACAGGTTAAGGGGTGGGGCCAAGAGAGCACATTTGGTTTTTTTTACAGATCCAAGTGGATTTCCATAACCAGGGTTAAGAGCCTCTGCACTAGTCAAATGCCTCGCTCCAACACAAAGTCTTCGATTTCATTTAGTGGCAAAAACCAAACCTCGCTGCTGAACACAACTGATCTGAGTCACAGATCCAACAGGTGCAGCTATACAACCTTAGGAAATTCAGCTAATATCTCAGAGCCCCATTCCTCATCTGTAAAATGGGGCTACATCAAAAGTGTGGCTGTGAAAAAGAAAATGAGTAACACGTATAAAGAAAGCACTTAACAGTGTCTGGCACTGAATAAGCAATTAATAAATCATGGGTAATTTGACAAAATTACTTCATGTCACAGAAGGACCAGTTCCTAGTAAGTAGCTAAAACGAGAACTGTTAAATCCTGACTGCAAACAAACACATACACACCTACACAACTGTACAGGTGAACGATTCCCTTCTGTCTTCCCCCCAACCCCCCAACTGGACTGAGTTTATACCTTACCTGTTCTGGGGACAATCGGTACTTCGGTTTCCAGTGCTGTCAACCTGGTGTCTTTCATGGTCACTGAAGGGAAAAAACACATATAATGTATACAATAATCTTACAATGAAGTGAAATCCCAGATGCACCCAGAGGGAGTTTAGGGTTCACCTGGTTCGACCTCCTTCCTGCCCCAGCCCTGACAGGTGGCCAGCTAGTTTCCACAGGAATGAACACTTACAACAGTGGGTGCACGTGCCTCTCCCTGTCTACATTTCTGAACAGCTGGTTGCTGGAAAATTCTTTATATTGTGCTGAACTTGTAATCTCTGCCTTTTGTTAGCTGTCTGTTTACTGAAGCTATAAACAAATGGGCAGGATGGGCTCTCGAGTCCTAGAGTCCTGAGGTACAATCCCAGCTCTACCACATATTAGCTGGGCCACTTGTGGCAGTTTCTCTCAGGTGCCTAACGTCTGACCTTATTAGTTCATCTGGAAAGTGAGAAGAATAGCGGCCTCTACCTCAGAAGGCTGTGTGGGGTTACATGAGACGATGCATCCTGGAGCCCTGGCGCAGCCCGGGGCACAGTCATCACTCAAGAAGCCCTGGGACACAAGCCCCGACAGCAGGAACGGTGCCGGGTGCAAAGCACTTAGTGGGCCTACAACTGGTCGCCAACCCCCCATATTTCCCCTCCCTCCCTACAGCCCTGCCCCTCTCACCTCCCCACTCCTAAACTAAGCATTCACCCCTAAAATCTCAGCTTAAACATTTGCCCCATCACGCCTGGGTGGCTCAGCTGGTTGAGCAACCGACTCTTGGTTTCAGCTCAGGTAGTGATCTCAGGGTCATGAGATTGAGCCCCACGTCAGGCTCCATGCTCAGCAAGGAGTCTGCTTGAGATTCTCTCTCCCTCTTCTCCTCTTCCCACTTATGCATGGGCAGGCACTAGCACTCTCTCACTCTCTCTCAAATAAATCAATCTTAAAAAAAAAAATTGGGGGCGCCTGGGTGGCTCAAATGGTTGAGCGTCTGCCTTCAGCTCAGGTCATGATCCCGGGGTCCTGGGATCAAGCCCCGCATCGGGCTCCTGGCTCAGTGGGGAGCCTACTTCTCCCTCTCCCTCTGCCTCTCTCCCTGCTCATGCTTTCTCTCCTCTCTCTCTGTATCTCTGTGTCTCAAATGAATAGATAAAATCCTTTAAAAAAAAAAATTGCCCCATCAGAGAAGCTTTCACTTCTCTCCACTCCCGTGCCCGAGACTAGGTCAGGTCCCCTGTTATATTTGCTTAGCAGCCTCTATTTCTTTGTGTCACTTACCACAACCCAATTAAATAAGCGTAATTAGTTACTGAACACGTCTCCCTCACTAGAACAGAAGCTACACACAAGGAGAGATAGTAGCTCAGTCAGTACCAGAGCTCTAGCAACTATCACAGTGTCTGGTACTTGCTGACAATATGGAAGCCGTTACAATAGTTCTTAAATAAACATATGAAACTGAATCTTGCCTTCAAAACAGTGTGACCTTAATGTGACCCTTCCACAGGACAAGCATAAAATATTTGTGGACAGCTATCATTTCTCTACCTTCTTCCCCTCTTTACCAGACTTTCTGTCTAAATGATCTCATATTAAATATGAGTCTCTACAAATACACTCCAATTCGCCTTTAAAATGTGGGCCATTCAAACTATATTTAGGTATCGTCTGGTCATTAGATGTAAGTTCCGCAAGGACAGGGACCATCTGTTTGGTCCCCCAGTGGACACCCCGGGCCTAGTGCAGCACCTGGCACTCAAGAGGCAAATATACTCTGTGCAAACCAGCAAAGGTTTCACCAACTTCTCTGGTCGTCGTTCCAGGGTGGGATGTAGAGTATGGAAGCTGAGCCTCACACACTGCGTCTGTCTAGTGAGTTAGCACGCGAAAGCTTGCCAACAAGCCCTTCACTATACTATGATGCTCAAAGTCGAACTCATGGATGGAGCAACTCTCTAACAATTAAAATCTTGTGCCCCAGATGACCGGGTAATTATATCTCCTTGTGGAGCACATTCTAGGCATTAAACACCAATGGTCCTCAGTGGCATATTCCAAGTGTGTCCACTGCTAGGAGGTGGGCTGGCCTCTCAGAAAGGCCAGCCAAATCATTCAGACGGGGAGTGCCTGCCTGGTCACAGTCAATCAAGAAAAGAACTGGAATTAAAACACAGAGGCCTCTAATATTCACAACCTTAACATCAGCTGTCAGTCCAGTGAGACATATAGACGTCCTGTTATGATTAATCCTAGTTGGATCTTTTACCTGAAAAGGAATATCCAAGGCAAGGGTAAAGTTGGGATATATATAAGATGAGCTCTCATAGCCGCCCAGCCAAGATCACTATCCTAGACAAAGGGACTGGCCCAGGAAATCGGAATTTTTTTTGTCCAATGCTCAACATTAAGACTTCTTAAATTCTTTATCGCTAGGCCAAAAAAATGGTTAATGGTAATAAGTTGTCATCAATCTAATGCTGGCTTGTCAAAGGTTACTTGCCATTATTTATATTTGTAACTGTTTATTTACTTATTTATTTATATTTAAACCCTGTCCGATGGAGTACTACCAGCTAAAATCATTCAGGTCAGTCAAGTGAGATGTGACCTGTGAACTTCTGAAAGGAAGTGAGGAATGAAGAAGACCCCCCTCAAAGATGTGTACCCCAAAGGGGGTGTGGATGGAAGCACCTGTCAGAGCATAACAGGGTCAATCCACATTCTTAACTTCAAGAGCCAAATTAAAGAATAAACATGCCCCCTGGATCTAGATTTTTCCTCTTTCATATCTGACCCAAAAGCTGTGTTCTCACCTAAAAGCAACACTGTGATAGCACTTCCTACAAGAAGTCTTTTTGGGAAAAAATAAATAAATAAATAAACAAACAAACAAATAAATAAATAAAGGGTAGGTTTGAGGAAGAAGAAGAGGGCTCTGTGCTGTTAGTATTTTGAGATTAAAGAGAAAGAGCACAGGTCAGTTTGTTTTCATAGTTCACCTTAATTTCATTCTTAAGGTGTTTGCAGATAGGTAGATGGCTTATATACCTAGGATTACACATGAACTCCAGCTTAACAGCCACGGACAGCTGTCATTGGCAGGACCCATACACATGTTTTCACATTTCTCTGTCCCAGGCGAGATGCATTACAAGCCGTGAGAGTGCTCAAAGCTTCCTAGCCCTTTATGAAATGCTAGTGGCAGGCACCGAAAATGCCTTTAGAAAGTATTTTATCTGAAAATATCAGCTGAACATTCAGACTTTTGGAAGGCCAGTACTGTGTGTGGCCTTCTACCCTAGGACTCCTCGGAAATGCAAACCACATCGCCTGAGGTGATTTCATGCACACCTGTATATGACGTATACATGCAGGCAGATACCCTTTGCCGTAACCTGCTGTCTCTACTCAGGTTTTTCATCTAAAAATTCAAAGACAATTCAGATACGGGTTCAGTCACAGATGGACAATTTCAGTATCAAGTGAAGTACAAGTAGAAGAGAACCATTACACCATTATGTTAACAACAAAGATAATAGTAATAATCATACACTAAGACACTATTGTGTTCAGCTCTGGCTCAGTAACGGTCTCAGGTGATTTCTTAGGACAATATTCTATCAAGTGAACAAAGCTACCGTTAGCACAAAAGCATCCAAAAAGGATAAGATACTAGCTCCGATTCCCTCTTCCCACGGATATACAGAAGGAGAAGGGGGTAGGAAACACTACTTTATATGTCAGAGTGAAGCAGCTGATGGCAAAACCTGCCAAAATGTGTAGTCGTGGGTGACTTCCACGGTCTCGCAGCCGCAGGCCCTCTCAAGGTCACATGAACTGGGGCAGGGGAGCTCCAGATTCGCCATTCAGAATTTTTGCCATTAGGGACCTTGAAGGACAACTTGCTGA
The DNA here is from genome assembly GCF_037043125.1 of Eumetopias jubatus. Lineage (NCBI taxonomy): Eukaryota > Metazoa > Chordata > Mammalia > Carnivora > Otariidae > Eumetopias > Eumetopias jubatus. Next base: position 91,384,384 of record NW_028274821.1, read on the forward strand.
AGCTTATACCCTATTTCAAAGGTGAATCTTGCCGAACTTGCCTGTAGAGACAGAGCTGGATTTCAGTAAGATGTATCTCTTCTACAAATAATGTTTCTTTTAGCCTGAACAAAATTATTTACTGAGAAAATACAGGTCAGACAGATACCATGTATGTTTCAAAGAGTCACTCTACAGAGCTTCCCCTAAAAGAAACCTGAGCAAACTGTTAAGATTTCTTCAAGTTTCAAGTTCATAGAACTAAAATAGAAATACCCTAGGGAATAAAGGCATAGGGTTTGATTGATAGTCTAGGACAGTGGTTCTCAAATGTGGTCCTCACACCAGCAACAGCAGCATCACCTGGGGATTTGTTAGAAATGCAGACCCTTGGGCCTGGAACCACCTCTGAATCAGAACCTCTGGGGGTGGGGTCTTCTGAGTCATTCTGATGCCCACTAAAGGTTGAGAACCACTGGTCCAGGAAGAAGAAGGATGATGCCAAGAAACATTAAAAACATATATTTAATACATAATTTTATAAATACTTTGGGGTTCAAAGGGAAAAAAATACATAGTGCATAAACCTTGGGAAAAAACCCAGTGGAATTCTGCCAGGTGCTAAAGGTACCAGCACAGACCCAATGCCAGGCCTGACAAGCATTTAGCAAGTTCCATACCTGAGATCTCCACTTCTGATTTTTTAAAAATGTGGCATTTAAGGTTGAATTCCCAGGGAAGTGTAAAGAATCTTTCAATATAAAATTTTAACAAAATGACTTATAACACAAATAGCACACAGGTCCATCTTTAAAAGGCTTGGGCCTTTCCTATCTACCCGTTTAAAAAAAAATTGTTTTTAATAAAGTCCAAATCCATTTTTAAGAGGAGCAATCTATCTAGAATAATCAGTTGGGCGGCAAGCTAGGTCCATAAAGCTCCTGAATGAATCTGTATGAACTGTTTCGTAGTGATGGGACAGGAAGGGATACTTGATCCAAAACTTTCCACAGATCTTCAGAGGGGAACTGAGGCCCCCCCAAAAGTTAAGAACCACTGACCTATGAATTAGTTACAATTAGCAGTTCATGTTGTTTATCAAAGTGAAAGATGAAAAGTTTGGGCTCTGAAGTCAACCAACAGGGTTCAAATCCCAGCTCAGAAGCTGAGTAAGTGACCTTAGGCCTGTTTCCTCATCTCCCTATCCTGTCTCTTAAGGCTGTGGGAAGAGTTCACAGGGATCATGCATGTCAAACACTTAGCACAGTGCTAGGCACATAAGTACCAAAAATAAACTTGATTATAACAGTATTGCTACTAAACAAAATGTATTATTGCTGGGTCCATAAGGCTTAGCAGTGTCTCCATGTAACAACTTGTATGTGAAACATTGATAAAACCATTCCATAATTTAGGGGCGCCTGGGTGGCTCAGTCAGTTAAGCGACTGCCTTCGGCTCAGGTCATGGTCCCAGGGTCCTGGGATCGAGCCCCGCATCGGGCTCCCTGCTCAGCGGGGAGCCTGCTTCTCCCTCTCCCTCTGCCTGCCTCTCTGCCTACTTGTGCTCTCTCTGTATCTCTCTGCCAAATAAATAAATAAAACCTTTAAAAAAAAAAAAACCATTCCATAATTTAAAATGGATACACTCCATGTTTGCTACTGTGCTCTGTGAACCATTCAAAGTAACACAGGTCTTACCAAATGCATGCAGACATTAAGGTCACTACATCTGTTCTTCCTTATCACTCCCTACTGGGCTTTCCATCACCAACAGAAAGACAAAATTGTCCCTCGTTACTCAAATACTTCATGGTCTCTTTACTTTAGAAAGTGACCTGTGAGTTCTAGGCCAGTAACTACCATGCCTTGTTTTGTATCAAAGCTAGGTTTTTAAGGCATTTTACCGGTTAGATGACAATCTGAATTCATTCATCTGTTACCTTTTGCTACTTCCCTGGACAGAACAAAAGTTAGCACTGCACAAGGGACAAGAAGAAACTAGCAAGGTCTTAACATCATATACCTTTTTTATATAAAAAAAGGTATTCACCCTTTTGGGGGGGAACTCTTTTTTTATTTATTCACCCCCTCCAAAAAAAACACAGACATTAGATATTAAGTGACTAATTTCTTGGGACGCCTGGGTGGCTCAGTCTGTTAAGTGGCTGCCTTCAGCCCAAGTCATGATCCCAGGGTCCTGGGATCGAGTCACACATCGGGCTCCTTGCTCAGCAGGGAGGCTGCTTCTCCCTCTCTCTCCCTCTGCTTGTGCTCTGTCAAATAAATAAAATCTTAAAAAAAAATTTTTTAAAAAATGACTAATTTCTTGTAACTATAGGCTTAAAAAGTAAATCAGAAAAGAATAATCTCAAATTGCTGATGGTAGACCTCTTTCAGACCAATTTAAATGGCAAAATTTAGTACTGTCATGCAAACTAAATTATACTAAGCAGTGAGGGAAAAAACTCAAGTGTGAATGTATGCTAATTATACACACATATTTTTTAAAGCAAAAAGCTACAGGTTTGAATGTTATTGAGTACATTTTGCTTTCATGCTTAATTTCAGCTACTTACATGACAAACAAAACTAATATAAATAAAACTAATCTCCCAAAGAGAGACTTAAAATATAATGAACTTAGAGGGAATTACCTTTTAAAAAATCATGTGATATAAAGGAAAGGATAAACAAGTCTTCACTCAACAGGTCAGGCTAAGAGTCACCAATTTGCTTAGTTATTATAAAGCCATTAACACTTAGATTCAATCAATTTAGTCAGAATGTTTAGCTGAAGCCCCAGGAGGACTTGAAATCCCAGAAATTTATCAGAAATCCTCTAATTCACAATCCAACTCTCTTATTTCACAGATGACGAAACTGAAGCTCAGAGAACTTCAATGGCTTGTTAAAAGTCAAAAACTATTTGATTTTTAGGAAAGCTTAAAATGGTTGATGTGTTGCTGTCTTTGGCTCATTTGCATCCAAGAGTATACAATTAATTCCAGGAAAAGCTAATTTTACTCCACTATGGCTCTGGAACCCGGAAAAGAGCATCCCTGTACCCTAACAAATGGTGAAAAAAGAGCTGCAAGATCAAGTCAGAGCCCAAAACTCACCCACCACTACCCACACCAGAGTTGAGAGACTATTTTAGGAAATGCCTCTGCTATAAATTATACATTAAAGGAAAAATAGCCAAATTGATACTTGAAGCCACTGGTCTTCAACTTCTGGTGTACAGCAGAATCACCTATGACTTCTTCCAAAATATATATCCAGGGTATCCCTGAATACCAAATATGTAGGTCCACCTACTGTGAGGCTAGACATCTGTGCATGGAGGTTCTGATGAACACTACTGCTTGAGATCTCTTGTTCCCGGCAATTTCATTATTCTGTAAACACCACATAAACAGTTATATATTTGATTTGTCCTAGTAAGACTCTTCAGTTTCAGCTCACAACTGAAACCAAGCATGCACAAAAGGCATCAGATTGCACCACAACAGTAGCAGTATGGGACGTCTTTGCTCTTAGCCCAGCAAGAGAGAGTACAACTGAGTCACAGGATTTGAGACATTCCAACTTAACAGAGATAAGTGAGAAGGCTGGGAGCCGCCTAAGAATCTAACTAGGAATTTAGAAACATACCAAGTCTTTATGACACCAGGAAATGCATGAAGTGAAGAAAGCTTACATCATCTACCCTTCCAGGCACGTGATGTAAGAGTGTTTTGGATAAGATATTAACTTTAGTAAGAGGATATTTTCATTTTACATCTTCTATAAATACCCCTTAAGTTTACACCAGGTGTTTAGAGGAAGATTCTGCAGCTCCCCAGGGCAATAGCAAAGAATGTTTCAGTGTTTCTGAGGAGCCTCATTTGCTTGATGCATGACTGTTACAGGTACATTTCCCTGCATAACCCTAAATCAGCTTTCACATTTGCATATTCCAGGTTTACTCAGGAATGTTCAACTTAAGAATCACAGGTGGTTGCTCAGTAAATCAAGGGCTCCCAGAAGATTCAGTTTTATAATGCTTCTTGAAATTTACAGCTCCACTTTGCCAGCATGTTTGAATTCAGATGACTCCAAGTTGATCCCAAAATTATAAATCAAAGTATCTCAGAAGAGTATTATTCTATTTTAGTACTTTTACAGCTTACTCGATGTAAAGTGAAGTGCTATTTCTATGCTTTCTATAAAAAAAAAACAGCAAGGATTTTAGTAAGCCTTCTTTCTGCAGTAAACGCATCAGTTTTATAAAAGCATCAAATACTTGCCAGCCTAATTTAGACTAACATATTTACAAGCACAACACTGCCATCCCAAACAAGGCTAAAGTGCATATGCACCTACAGCTATGCGTCTATACAAGCAAATGTACCCCTCTTCAAAATTAAACACACACACACACACACACACACACACACACAGGCACTTGTGCACAAACTCTGGCCAACTGATTAATCACTTAATTAGAATGACAGGCTGGCTTTGGTCAAATAACAGATCAATGAAAGTATAAAAAGATGAATGTGAGTATAAATAATGGCAGGAGCACAGTCTTGGAACCCATAGCATAGTCCTAGACCCCAATTCCAGCCCTGGCTCAGATAATCCTAGAGGTGTGACCTTGCAAGTAACCCTAATCTCTCTGGGCCTCAGTTTCTTCACCAGGGAAATGGAAGTATTAACAGAGGCTGCCTCTTCCCTTTGTCGCAAGGACTAAAGGAGATGATGACTGCAAAGCACTTCCATAACGAGTACTCCATAAACGTGAGCTGTTGTTATTAGGGGGACCGCGCCCCCTCCCAAGCTCCCCAACCCCCAAATCCAAAACACACGAAGCAAAACTCTTTAACAGAAAACACAAAGAGCTTTAATTCTAAAAGGTCTCTCCGACTGCGGGCTCTTCATCCCCCAGTTCCTCAAATGAATGAATGAGCGTCTAGGAGTGGCTCTGCTGTTTCTAAGGTTCACCTCTGCTGACTTTAAGGTAACTGTCTTTCACCATCAATTAAACACCCACAAGGAAACCCGGAGTGAGGCACCCTAGTCCTGCCAATTTCAGTGGAGACACCGAGTCCAGGCGAGTCCTCGATGCCCACAGGCAGCCTCCATTCATTCTCCTCCCCACCGCTGACCCCTCTCCTGAAGCCCCAGAGCCAGCCGCCCTCCCCCCACAGGCCCTTCCCCTCCGGCCGAGGCTGTCTCTCCTGCCCTCCGCACCCCGAGAGAAACTGTCACCCCACCAAGTGAGGGGCTGGCGAAGGGGCCCACCTCACCCCTGCCCTCAGCACCGCGCCCCGGGGGGTGCAGCCGTCCCCTAGGCCGCCGAGGAGGAACGAAGTGCTGGTCCGGCCCGCCTCTCCTCCCCAGGGACTCGCCAGCTCTGCGGGGCCCCGCCAGAGATAGCGCGTAATAAGAGGGAGGGGTAAGCTCTCCGAACACCCCTTCCCGGGGTTCCCTCTCCAGCAAGTGAGCCCCTTGCCCCAGTCCCTCGGGGCCTCGCAGACCAGGGCCATGGTGCCAGGGCTGCCCCGAGAAGCCCCCATGAAAGGGAGGGGGAGACACCCCCATACTCACCCACCGTCTCCTCCCCCTCAGCTGTTTACCTCACAGTTCCTCCAGCCTACAGGGCGCCGCCATCTTGGACGTACAGCACCTCCCCCCGTCGTGAAAGGTCCACGGTCGCTGCAGCCTCCGCCACGAAAAAGAGTGCCCAGTTGGGTCTCGCCTCCTTCTCGACCCCAGTGACAGATGACGGCGGCCGGCAGCCCGGTTGGACGGAAGAGGCCCTCCTGCTCATTACTGATGATGCGAGCCGTTCGGGAAAGGACTCAGGAGAGTTTGGAAGGTAGGGGGGCGGGGACGGGCGGAAGGATCCCGAAAGGGGGCCGCTGAGAGATCTTGTGACTCCGAAGGAGGAGAAAAGAAGGGCCGGCGTGGCGGGAGGAGCCACGCGAGGGAGCGAGGGGCGGGGCGGAGGTCACGTGCCCGGCCCGGCGGGCGGGGCCGTGCAAGAGGCGTAAACAAGGTGGCCAAGCTGGGTGTGGTTGGGGTGCCTCCTGCTTTCCCTCCTGCCGTTCCTGCACTTGCAGTCCTGGCTGCCCCCCCCAGGGTCTCTCTCTGCCCCGCTACAGAGCTGCCATCGTGTTTCCCAAAGAGCCACTGGGGCCCGCGTGGGTGAAGGGTCCGCCTTGGAGCTTTGGAGGAGTGGCAGCTCATCCAGGCAAGGAGGGAAAAGCTGCACCAGGGCAGCCTTCTTTCCTTTGCAGAATATTTGCAAAATCCCACCTTGCTAACACTGGGAACGTGGTCACGACAGCTCTGGGAAACCACCCTGATCAGAGCAGACATTTTTAAAATAAGCAGCCTTAATTCCGTTCCTCCTACTTCTTAGGTATGTGAACCTAACTAGTCTTGAAGTCCTCTGAGCCTCAGTTTCTTCCTCTGTGAAAAGGGCATAATAGCCTTCCCGAAGTGAGGATTCAAGTCCCACGCATAGTAAGTGCTCAACAGGTGATGTTCTTCATCAGAGGCGGGTGCCATAAGCACTATGGTACAAAGAGAGTGAGAGCCGAGGGTGAGATGAGTCTAGGGGTGGATTTTGAAAGGTTTTTTGAAGGAGTGGGCATCTGCTTAGGTTTTCAAGGAAAGGTACGTTTTCTGAAATAGAAATGGAGAGGTGGATGAAAGGAAAAGGGCATTTCAGGCCAAAAGCACCAAGGAAGCAAGAGCCTGGAGGCAGTAAATGCTGAATGACTTAGGGGAATAACAAGTTTTGTCATGGAAACCAATTGGGTCACAATGCAAGTCAGCCCATGATTTAAGGGGCCAGGTGTGTGAGTGGCCAGCATAGTGGGTGCTGTCAGAATTCCGAGGGGCCCAGAGTGGTCCCAAGTAGGGCTGCTGCTAGCTTATACGGTGCCTTTGTGAGAATTAGAGACACCCCTTCTGGGCCCATAGCCGCTATGAGCAGAGCCCAGGGTGTATTTCAGCCCCTACCCTCACGCCCCGAACCCTCCTGAGGGCCCCTGAGCAGTGCACAACCTTTATAATCATGCTGGCTTATGAGGGAGGTGGGCATTGAGCTGGGGATTCAACCAGTCTAACGTGGTGAAGGAGGCATTGGGGGGAAGCCCAGAGATCTTGATTCAAATGGATCAAAGTTTGAATGCAGGTTTCTGCCATTGCACCAACTGAGTTAGCGTTCGTTTCCTCATCCACAACATAGGGAATAATAATGCGTACCTAGTGGGGATTTGAAGTTGAATCAGTGAGACATTAAGACATAACTGGGGTAAAACCTACTTCGATAAATGTCACTTTTGTTACTGTGTTAATTGTGCTCATGGCCGGCATCCATCACTCCCGGGAGCTGGTCCACCACATGCTAAATTCTGTGTAGCCACCCAAATATAGTCAGTTAGGGTGGAGATGAAAAGTTTGGGGGAGAATGGGAAGGATCTGGTTTCTCCCAGTCCTGCCAGTCCACAAACCATTTCACAGGAACGGACTACTGCCTTTGCATTCATACCAGCGTAGGGACCCAAGTGCAGTCGGAGATTTCTGAGGCCAGTGACTGGAGTGCTCAGGTTAAGGGGTGGAGTCAGGGGCCAGGCACTGCTCCAGAGCTCTGACCCAGGAACCTCCCTCCCTACCCCCAATATTCCTTGGCTCTCTGACCTCATCCTGCTGGAATGTTTTCCTCCGTGGAAGGGAGCAATGATCCATGGAGCTCATCAGCTGCTGGCCCTCAAGGGGGCCATAACCACATTGTTACTGTTTATGCAGTGACTGGAAGAAGAATGGTAATTGTTCTCTCGATATGGACCACCAGGGGCTTGAGAGAAGAGGCCAGAAAGCACAGGCAGAGGCCACCATCCCTTGCCACTCTCAGTTTGGGCTGCCTGGGTATTTTCTCCTTTTCTGGGATTAAGTTTTGTCATTTGCCGTAAAGTTGTTAATGAGACCACTACCTTCCAGGTGCCATCCTGGAGCCTCCTTGTGGCAGGAGCTCCCCAGCTGGGCTTTCTCCAACAGTCATGGTCCGCCTCCCTGAACGTGACAAGAAACAAATGAGCTGCGCCCATGTTGGCAGGTGGTGCTGACTTGGTGTAGATGATAGACATCCACGGCATTTGTCTATGCAGAGTCTCCCCCTTGCCTTCCTGGAGCAACCACAGTACCACCCTCAAGCCACAGGCACCTGGGCCCAGCCTAGCCAATCCCAGATCCCCATCATCTAGCCAAAGTGATTGGCCGTTGGACATGTGACTTGAGCTGGACCAATCAGGGTGCTTCCCTGGGTCTATATATGGATGCTGAAAGAGAGGTTGCCTTTCCCTTGGGGTCATGAAACTGGGATGAAGAAACTCTGATCTTCTACTTCCCCATCTCCTACATCAACTCTGAGAGAAATCCAGCCAAAAGATGGAAAAAGACTTACACAGAGACAGAGACAGAGACAGAAAAAGAAATCTAATTTGCTATCTCCTGAGTTTTCAGAGTCCCTGAGGCTAGATTCGCCCTGGCCTCCCAAGTTCCATGAGGCAGCCACTATTTTTGCCGATGCTAGTTTGGTTACAGGATTCTCCCAGATGCAATGAGATCTGAAGGCCTTTGGAAGGACTCCACTAGTTCAAAATACTTCTCCTTCATCCGTTTGCGTGGTCCTCTTGCTTCGGCTTTCAGCTTTCTGTATGGCAGCCTCATGCCAGTGACCTGCCTCCAGGTCTCCTGCAGGGCCAAGCCCCTGTTTCTGGCGGGAGGCTCCACAGCCCTGGAGTCCGGTCTCATCAGCAGCCCCTCGCTGTCTAGCACTGTGTCCAAAAGACGAGGATGATACATGTCTACACTACATACGTATATGACTATATACATATATAAGCATGTACTTTTAATTTATGTGAATAGTTTATGTCTCAGATGGCAATCTCTTTCTTACTTTTTTCCCCACTCACCATTGTTTTGGAGCTCCATGAACGTTGCTTTGTATTCATCTAGCCAGTAGCTTCTAACTGCTGACAATTGTTCAATGATGCAGCTCTAGCCTGATCTACTCTCCACTCTCCGAGGGAATGACACCCACAGTCCCATCAGAAACAACACTGTGAGAAACATCACTGTCCTTGTTCCCTTATGGATACAAATGAGAATTTCTTTGGGATGCATATCTAGGAGTAAAACTGGTGGGCTTACTTTTTTTTTTTTTTTTTGGTTGTTTTTAGAGAAATTGTTTTAGCTTTATTAGGGTATAATTGATATACAAAAAAAATTGCACACATGTAATTGTCCATATCTGGATGCCTGTGGACATATGCATACACCCATGATACCATTGCCACAACCAAGGTACTAAACATACCCATCACCTCCAAAAATTTTGCACAGACTTACCACCAAGTTATTCCCCAGAAGGGCTGCCCCAGTCTGCTCCCCACTAGAAATCCACAGAAGTCCCCACATCCCTGCCAACACTTGGCATTGACTAGCTCTTTCATTTTTTCGGCACAGTAGGGCTATAGTGACACGTTCTTGTTTTAATTTACCTCTATCAGTGAGATAGAGCGTTTCTTCATATTCTTGTTAAGCTTGTGGGTTTCTTCCTTATCTTTCTACCATTTTCACGGTAGAGTTGGTAGAGTTACTATCTTTCCCTTGTTGATTTGTGGGAGCACCTCTGTTCTAGCAATGTGTCCCTTGTCGGCTACAGATATTCCCAACATCTCCCCCAGTCTGTTATCATACTAATAATTGTATCGTACTTCATTGGAAAGGAGACATTAATCCTGATGTTATCAAATTCATCTCCTTTTTTTTCTTTTGGAGACTTACACTTTGGGTTTTTGAGGTTTTGTTTAAGAATGCCCTTTCCAAGGGGCACCTGGGTGGCTCAGTAGTTAAGTGTCCGCCTTCGGCTCAGGTCATGGTCCCAGGGTCCTGGGATCGAGCCGCACATCGGGCTCCCTGCTCCGCAGGAAGCCTGCTTCTCCCTCAGATCCTGGGTCTACAACCCAGCCATGTGGCCTGGATGAGTCACTGAGCAAGTTCAGTTTCTCCACCCGGAGAATGGAGATGACGCCCATACCTTAACCACCTGATTCAGAGGGTTGCTGGGACAGTCCAGCATGAGACACAGAGCACCTGCCACAGTGTGGGCGTCAATAAACATTGTTTTTGCTCTTACCTGCCGTATGAGTGTCCTCAGCTGCCCTAACAAATTACCACCAGTGGGGTGGCTGAGAACAGTAGAAATGTATTCTCTCACCGTCCTGGAAGCCAGAAGGCTGAAGTCAAGGTGTAGGCAGGTTTGGTTCATTCTGGAGGCTTTGATGGAAAGTGCGTTCCATGCCTCTCTCCTGCCTCGGGATGGTGCGGCCGACTTTGACGTTCTGTGGTTTGTAACTGTGTCACTCACTTCTCTGCTTCTGTCTCCATGTGACCTTCTCCTTGGGTGTCTTCAAATGGCCCTCTTCTTCTTCTTCTTCTTCTTCTTCTTCTTCTTCTTCTTCTTCTTTTTAAAGATTTTATTTATTTATTTGACAGAGGGAGACACAGCGAGAGAGGGAACACAAGCAGGGGGAGTGGGAAAGGGAGCAGCAGCCTCCCTGCTTGGGAGGGGCTGGATCCCAGGATCCAGGGATCATGACCTGAGCCGAAGGCAGAGGCTTAACGACTGAGCCCCCCAGGCGCCCCCACATGGCCCTCTTCTTGTTGTATGTCACTTCTCTTCTTACAAAGATACCCATCATTGGATTTAAGGCCCACTTTAATCCAGCCGGTATGGTTTCATCCATACTGCACTACACCTGTAAAGACCCTCTTTCCAAATAAGGTCACATTCTGAGGTTCCAGGTAGACGTGAATTTTGGGGGAGGACACTATTCAATCCCCTGTGCCTGCTTTCAAGGAGCATAGAATCCAGCAGATGGGATGGGAGAGGGATTGACCATACTGTGACTCAGAATCAGGTCCAGCCCAGGATCAACCTGCAAAATGCTACAGACAAAGAGGTTGTACTCAGAGTAATGAGGGCAACTTACATGGTGGGAGTGGGTTATGAGCTTTGCTTCTCGTTCAATCAGGAATTTGCCAAATGGTGATGGGGCAGAGGGGCAGTACAGGAGGAAGACCCAGCTTGAGCAAAGGCATTCCAGCAAGACCACCTATGGCTGTTTGCTTGATAAATGGTCAGATGTAAGCTATGTGTGAAATAGAAGATAAGAAAGTCAGCATTGGAGGGCCTTGAGCTAAATAAGAAGCCTGAATTCTATCTGGAGGCAATGAAGGGCCCCTGAAAGTTTGAGAGTTGTCTGTTGAATATTGTCAAAGGTTTCATCTTGACTTTAATGCCTGCTAATTTAACTGAAATGGTGGGTTGGCTGTCTCCTTGGGCAAATCCCCATCACACCTCTCTTCTCTCCTTGCAATGCAGCGTGCAGGGCCACATTCCAGAGTGTTCCATGTTAGCCTCATGATCACCATGAGACCCTGCCCCCTCCCGTGCCCCGCAAAGCACATGTATCCACAATTAGAGGTTCTATGTTAGTTGTGCCTCCTCTGAAGAATATGCAGTGATCATTTGGGAAATGATAAATTTAGATCCCTAACTCACACCCTATGCAAGAATAAACTCCTAAGGGACCCAGAGCTCTAAGTGTCAAGAGTGAAACCATACAAGTGCTGGAAGAAAACAGCATGAGGGGTGCCTGGATGGCTCAGCCAGTTGGGTGTCTGCCTCCTGCTCAGGTCGTGATCCTGGGATCCTGGGATCGAGCCCCGTGTTGGGCTCCCTGCTCAGCGGGAAGCCTGCTTCTCCCTCTCCCACTGCCCCTTCCCTGGCTCATGCTCTCGTGCTCACTCTCTCTCAGATGAATAAATAAAAAAATCTTAAAAAAAAAGAAAGAAAGAAAAGAAAAGAAAAGAAAAAAAAAACCCAGCATGAGTGAATTTTTTGTATTCGGGGGTGAAAAAAAAAAAAGACCTTTCTAAAAATGGCCAAAAAGTCAGAAGCAGCAAAAGAAAAGGCTGACAAATTAGACAGCCTCCCCAGAGGAAACAAAACAAAACATCTTTTGCATGGCAGGAAGAAAATAAGCAGTCAGAAAATAAATGAGGAAGAGAAAATATTTGCAACGTATAGCACAAGCTTCCTAATATGTACAGAGAACTCTTAAGAATCTTTAAAAAAAAAAACACCATTATTTCATACCAAAAAAGGGCAAAACACATGAACAGAAAGTTCACAGAAAAAGAAACATGACTGAGTTCAGACTTCTAGCCTCTAGAACCAGCAGGAATAAGTTTCTGTTGTTTGAAGCCACCTAGTTGGGGTCATTTGGTACAAAAGCCCTCAGAAACTGATATACTGACCATAAAAAGGAATTCCTGTAATTTAATAATACGTTGAATAAATAAAAACCACTGATTCTATAGCGATACTCAAAAGTAAGGGTAAAAAAGAAGAGAGAAGAGCAAAAAGATCCAATTATGCCAACACTTTATGAGGAAAATCAGCAACGAACGGGAAAAGTTAATCATTTCTGTTCTCATTGTTGGAAGAACTGTGGTTCATTCACACTTTATGAAGGAAAGCTCTTCTTCACGGAAAAAAATGCCAGATAACAAACATAGGAGGAATGGTAGGATTCGAAGAATCACCATTTGCAACCTCCAGTGAAGGGACTCCATCCTAAAACATCCCACCAAAGTCTACTCAAGCCCTGGCCCCAACTTCCAGTCGTCATGGGGTGAAGGTCATGAGGAATCAAACAAAACCACAATGCAGGACCCTCCATTAGACTGGTCTGGGCTCTTATAGGGGAAAAAGAAAACCCCAAAAACAACAACAAAAATCAATGTCAAAAGAAAGGGATAGTGGGTGTTGTTGTGTCATAAAGGAGACTAAAGAAACAAGCAAACATAGCGCTCGAAACTGGGCAGGATCCTGATTCTGAAAGAGCAACTCTAAAAGAAAATTGGGGGAAACTGCAAAAATGTGAACATGGGCAGCATATTCGATGGGATTGGGGAATTACTGATAATTCAATAACTGTAGTTACATGATGTTGCAAGAAATAATCTGTTTTTCAGGGATACACACTCAAGTATTTGTGGGTAAAGCATCATGATGTCTGTAATACACCTTCAGAATATTTTATCAGAACAAAATGTATTTAGACAAACATACATATGCATCTAGAGAGATAAACCACACTCGGCAAATATAACTACTGTTGAAGAACAGTGGTGGATATATAGGTGTCCATTAGATACTTATCATTTGCTTTCCTGTTTGAAATTTTTCATCATAAAAACTTGAAAAAATATTTGAAGATCAAAAAGTAATTGGAAAAGGCAGTGAAGGAAAATCTGTGATTCTCATCCCAAGATGATGAAGTCCTCTGGACTCCGGATCTGTCCGTACCTCCCTGCACCTCCACTTTCCCCATCTGTGGAAACGAGGGGCTAAGCAGGCTGGCTTGTCCGTAAATTGTGGCAAAAGGCACATAACACAACATTTACCATCTTAACCCCTTTCAAGTGCCCAGTTCAGCGGTGGGAAGCATATTCACATTGTTGGGCTGCCATCAGCGCCATCTCTCTCCAGAACTCCTTCATCTTGCAAAACTGAAACTCTGTCCCCAGTAAACATGAACTCCTCGTTTCCTCTTCCCCAGCCCCCGGCACCCGCCATCCTACTTCCCATCTCTATGATCTTGACTTCTGTAGGTCCCTCAGATGCATGGAATCCTACAGGATGATGTGTCCTGTGTCTGGCTGGTTTCGCTCAGCTTCACGACCCCCAGGCTCAACCATGTTGTCACGTATGCCAGGATCTCCTTCCTCTGAAGGCTGAATAATATTCCACCATATGGATAGACCATGATTATTTTTTTATTTTTTTAAAGATTTATTTATTTACTTGCCATTTGCAATGATGTGGAGGGAACTAAGGGCATTATGCTAAGCAAAATAAGTCAATCAGAGAAAGACAATTATGATTTCACTCATACGCAGAATTTAAGAAACAAGACAGAGGTGCATAGGGGAAGGGAGGGAAAAATAAAACAAGACAAAATCAGAGAGGGAGACAAACCATAAGAGACTGTTAACCATGGGAAACAAAGTGAAGGTTGCTGGAGGCGAGTTGGGGTAAGTGGGTGATGGGCATGAAGGAAGGCATGGGTTGTAATGAGCACTGGGTGTTATATAAGACTGATGAATCACTGAACTCTACTTCTGAAACTAATAATACACTATATGTTAATTGAATTTAAATAAAAATAAGTAAATTTTTTAAAAAGAAAAGAGATTTATTTATTTTAGAGAGGTGGGGAGGGGCAGAGGGAGAGGGAGAGAACCTCAAGCAGACCCCCTACTGAGCAGGGAGCCCAACTTGGGGCTCGATCCCAGGACCCTGAGATCATGACCTGAGCCAAAGTTGGACACTTAACCGACTGAGCCACCAAGGTGCCCCATAGACTATGTTTATTGGTGTACCTGTCGTCAATACACATGTGTGTATCTTTCCCCGCTTGGCTGTGAATACTCTGGCTGTGAACATGAGTACAAATAGCTCGTTGAGTTCCTCCTTTGGATGCTTTCAGGTGTATGCCCAGAAGTGAAACGGCTGGATCTGGGATGGTTTGTAAAGAATCCTTTCCTGCTTTCCAAAGGAGGACATGTGTGTGTCCTTTTTAATCTACAAACCACTCATTTTGCAGAAATGCATGGACATCCCACCTTTCAAGGACATACTGTCTGAGTCACAAGGGCACTGGGTCACCCCCCTCTGCCCAGCATCTAGATCGCCTTCTTAGGTGGAGGCCACCTTTCTGAAGGCTCATGGGGTGATAAGAAGCAACAGGAGGAAAAAAAGCCTGGTCCTTCAGTGGGCTCCGATAAAACGGTAGCTTGGAAATCGGTGAAGGTGGCCAGTATATGCAAATTATATGTAAATTGAGTGCAAATCCCAGGAGCTGAAAGCCTCTTTCTTGTGGATTCTGTGCTGTGTCGCCTGCAGGATGCTCCTAGTGCGGATGAGCAATGGAGAGTGGGCTCTTTCCCAGATGGGTGTGAATTTCTAGTCCTCTGCAAAGGTGTGTGCCTGCTCCCAAATATCTTTCCTCTGACTCCCTGCTTCCATGTTCCCTGCTTCCTGGGTCTGGAGGCTGCAGCAAGTCCCCCCGGGCCAGGTAGGCTGCTCAGGGGAGACAGGGCCTCTCCCTGCTTGGCAGCCTCGACAGGCTCCTCTACCGAAGCAGCAAGGCCATCACTTGCAGGGGATGTTCCTCGCTGGGTCTTCACTAGGGAGGTGAGGACCCCCTGGGAGCTCGTCACCCTCCTAAGGCTGGCTAGCGGACACACACATATATTCACACACACACACACACACACGCACAGCTTGCACAGACTTGCATTCATGCATCCCACCCTTAATGATCCTGTGATGTGCCAGGCATGGCATTGGGGAAACACTAGGGAGTAAAAGTGGGGGGTCCATCCCAGTGGATCGGTGGACTTGGCTATGGTGCCAGCTGCACCTTGGGGTTGGTTCTCAGTTTCCCATCATCCGGTCAGTAATTCCAAGTGGCAAAATGCTCCCACAGACTCAAGGGCCAAGGCTTGTAAAGCCCCTGCACCCTGTCTGGCCCAGGTAGATGCTCACAAAGCTTTCGTCCCGTCCTCCTGTCTGCAGCCTCTGAGTGAGCTTCCTGCGAGCATCCGGGGGACATGAACTCAGAAGTCATCGGGAGTTGGCGGAGCAGTAACCAAATGTCAGGTGTTTCACTAATAATCAACCTGCCATGTAAATGAGCACAGCCCACCTGATAGCAATCAGGCTGACACTGCCCTGTTTTTCTTTCTTTTTTTTCTTCTTTTATGTCCCCAGCAGCTAAGGCTGCTCTTGACTGTGTCTCATTAAAGAGAGAAATCGAAGACTCCTCTCACGAGCTATTATGCGTTTCTGCTGAGAAATGATAACTCACAGCTATAGAGTGTATTAGCATTTATAAATGTTTTTGCATGTATTTGCTCATTTGCTACCTACAACAACCCCGAGAAAGCATTATCCTTAGCCCCATTTCACAGAAGTAATGTCTGAGGCTCCAGGGGGGAGGTGAGTGCCTGTTCGAGGTCCTGCAGCTGGTGGGTGTCAAGACGAGGCTGCAGTCCCAGGTCTGGATGCCAGTACGATGCTTCCATTTCACCCCAGTGACTGGAGAATTAGACATCCTCTCTGGAGTTATGTTTTACAAGACACAGGTAACACACCTAAGGTTGGAAATGATAAAACAATGGTCCCCGTTATCAAGGGCTTTCAAGAAGATTGGGAGGCCAGGGTCCCAGTCCTGGCTCTGCTTCTTAGGGTTCTTCAGGCCTCAGTTTCCCCTTCTGAAACCTCAGATGGCTGACTGGGGGGATCCGTGGTCCCCCTGCCTCTCCAGTCCTCAGCATGGGGTTTCACATTTGCTCGAGGGGAATTGTTGGAAACTTTCTGAGGACGGTTCCCAGTGAGAAGTCACTGTTGGGATGGATAGAGCAGGTGGGCTTCTCTGTGGTCTGTTATTCCCTAAACCTAGGAACGGGGTCCCCACATGCCCTGTTCGGCATCCCTGCCAGAGTTGCTGGGAGGCACAGGGCAGGAATGCAGGCCCTCAGGCTGCTCGCCCACACCCCCTGCCTGAGCAGAGCACCCCTCCTTCCTTGCTTGTCTGAGGCGAACCCACCGCCCTGTGAAGTGGGTGTACCCCAGAACCCGGCCTCATGGTCTTCCAAAGGGTGTGTCCCGTCCCCATCATGAGATTCATGGAGGCAGAACGGGGGAGCTCACAGATTGGGGGAGGCATAGCCTGACTGTGTGGTACTCAACAGCAAAGGGTCAGTAAAGATTTGTTTGAATTGAAAAACACTATAGGCACACTTGCATTTGTGGAGAGTGGGAGAGGGAGCCTGGGGGGCGGAGTCAGAGGGAGGGGGAGAAAGAGAAACTAAAAGAATACACATCAGGGGGAGATCAATACTCTTTTACTTTTTTCTTTCTACTCTGATCATATATCACTCTTGTTATTTAAGCAGTAATTAGATAGGTAGGTGGGTGGGTGGATGGATGGATGGACGGACGGACTGACGGGTCAGAGGTTTTCGCCGGAAGAAAAGGGGGCAAGAGCGCCACCGTGCGGCGATCTGGTGAATTGCTTCCGCCGGAAGAGCAGGGGCGCCTGAGTCGTGGGGTTGTTGGCCAGCAGGGCACTGCCCTGCGCCAGGGGCACGCTGCGTTTGCAAGCGGGACTCCCGCCACCTCAACTGCCTGCAGCTCCTGGGAAGGAGCTTGGGCTGGGAAAGAGCTCCACAATCTCCCCCCCAAAACGACGGAGTCGCAGCGTGGCAGAGAATGGGAGCTCTTCTGGCAGAGGAAGATGGCCCAGGGGCGCAGCGGCCAGCTGGGCACCCCCAACTCCAGGGTGAGGACCACCCAGTCCATCCTCAAGTTCCGGGATGGGTGGACTCAGCTCATGTTTGTTGCATTCTTCATTCTGTGGCCATTCTAAGCCAAGGCCAGAAAGGTGCCCAGGGTCACACAGCCAATGCTAGCTGGTGCTGGGACCGCAGCCTGGACCCTGCTGCCGCCCGCCCAGCACAGCACCCCCTCTTCTCCCTCGCCGCTTGCTGAGCCCGCCTGCACTTGCCTGAGGTATCATCACGGGGGGTAGGGGCTCTGCACACTGCCAGGCTCTAGCAGCTGCTCTCGCTTATTCGGCCACATCACCGAGGTCAGTGTGTGCCATGAGAGGACGCGTAGCATTCCCACCCAAAGGTAGTTGCTGATCCCATCGAGAAGCAGCTGAGTGCCCGCTGACAAAGACTCCAAGGGCTGCATGGGTGGCCCCAGGGATTGCGGGCATCTGGGAAGGCTTCCTGAAGGAGGTGCAAGCAGAACTGGGCTGCAAAGGAGGAGACTGAAGAGAAGAACGTTCTGGACATGGGGAACAGGAAGGGCAAAGGCAGGGGCTGGGATTTGGTTTCCAGCGGGAAAGAACGCGGCATATTCAGGCGGCAATAAGAAGACACTTGGAAAGTGGAAGCCGTGGCCCAAACACCTCTGTGGCCTTACTCTACGTAGTGACAACTGCTCTTTCCTCCCCAAACTCAACCCTGCCTCTTCGAGGTTTGGGCAGTCCTGGCCAATGAGACACCCATATCCCTCCCACCGGCCACAGTGATTGGTGCAGGGGTGATGCCTTGTGACTGGGCTGGGCCAATCAGAGACATTCTGGGGCTTCCTGTTCAAACTACAGAGGAAGGGGCTTGCTTTCCACCCGTGTTTCTAAGATGATAAGACTACGGCTGACGGTGTTGGCGATCGCAGCCCCAGAGAAGAAAGGAAAGCTGAGAGATGGAGAGAGAATGATGCATGCACGGATTCATTCATTCACTCTGTAAAAACATCACGAGTGTCTACCATACACTGTTGTCAGCCTTGGAGACTCGGCTGGGAGCCAGGCAAACGCCACCCCTGCTCTTCTGCTGCTTACATTCCCTGTGGGCAGTCAGGCCAAACAAGAGATCAATAAAAAGGTAATAAATCAACAGGACATTTTCAGATAATTATGATTGGCAAGAAGAGCAAAGGGTAGGATGATGGGGCTGAAAGTGGCTGGGGTGGGAGGGTCCTGCTTTAGTTAATGGCCAAGGAAGTCTGTCTGCCGAGGTGCCATTGCAGCTGAGACCTGAATGAGTCAGCCATGGGGAGATCTGGAAGTTAGGCCATCCAGGCAGAGGGGACAACAAATGCAAATGTCCTGAGGCAGGAACAAATGAGATTCAGAGAACGTCATCTGAGCATCTGGATCCAGCCATGCCTGAAGCCGGAATTGTTTTGTTGTTGTTATTAAACTGGTATAAGTTGGGTTTCTGCACGTTACATCAGAGAAAATGCTGTCATTTGAAAGAGATCTGACACTGTGAAAAACACTGAATGCCGAGCTCCGAAGCTGAATTTTGTGTCCTGTTAGGTAAAGGGAAATGATTGAAGGTTTTAAAATCAGGGAGGAATCTTCCTGATTGCGCTCCTTCTTTCCTCTCTAGGTTCATCTCTCCCTCCCCTTCTTCTGCCCTTTACCATCCACCCGTACTGAACTTGGCTGTTGTCAATTCCCCGAAGGTCCTGCCTCCAGCTCTTTGCACACGCTGTTCTTTTTAGACATTCTTCCCTACTTTCCTCCTTCCAACCAAGTCAGCCTGGCATCAGCCTAGGTGTCACTTCCATTAGCTTCATTAACTCTCATTACTTTCCAAGTCTGCATTCATTTCATTGTGCTCCTTTGCAGGGGCACCTGGGTGGCTCAGTCGTTAAGCGTCTGCCTTCGGCTCAGGTCATGATCCCGGGGTCCTGGGATCGAGCCCTGCATCGGGCTCCCTGCTCTTCGGGAAGCCTGCTTCTCCCTCTCCCATTCCCCCTGCTTGTGTTCCTTCTCTCGCTGTCTCTCTCTCTGTGTCAAATAAATAAATAAATAAATCTTAAAAAAAAAAACAACCTGTGCTCCTTTGCATACCATGATTACATCACAGCACTTATCAGCCCAGTTTGTAAATTTCAGGGTACTCTGTCCCACCTGCTAGACCAGGAAGGCGCTCACGATGGCTCCCATCTGGTTCTTGTTGGAAACCCCAGCATCTGGTACCTAGCAGGCACTCAATAAACATGTATTAGCTGAGTTATAGACTGAAGGCTTTTATCTCCCAAAATTCATGTTGAAGTGTGACGGTATTTGGAGGTGAGGCCTTTGCTAGGTAATTAGGTTAGATGAGGTCTTGAGGATGGGGCCCCCATGATGGAATTAGTGTCCTTATAAGAAAAGGAACAGAAGCCAGAGCTTAAGCTCTCTCTCACTCACTCACTCTCTCTCTTTTTCTCTCCCTCCATCCCTCACTCCGTCCCTCCCTCCCTCTCCATCTGCCTCTCTCCCAAGTGAGGACTCAGCAAGGAGGTGGCCTGCTGCAAATCAAGAAGCTTGTCCTCACCAGAAACAGAATCTGCCAGCACCTTGATCTTGGACTTCCTGGTCTCGGCAAGAAATAAATGTTGTTTAAGTCACCTGGTCTGTGGTATTTGGTTATGGCAGCCCGAGATGACTAAGACAGGGAGGAAGGCAGGAGGCAGAGGGAAGAAGGAGGAACCTGGAGCAGGACAGGTTCCAGTAGTAACTTGAATAAATGAATGAATGAACTGGCACAAGGATGCCCGCAGTCATTTAGTACTTGGGAGGGGCTAAACGAAGACACTTCTTCTCCAGGGCTGCGTACTAAAGAGAGTAGTGATGGGGCGCCTGGGTGGCTCAGTCGTTAAGCATCTGCCTTCAGCTCAGGTCATGATCCCAGGGTCCCGGGATCGAGCCCCGCATCGGGCTCCCTGCTCCGAGGGAAGCCTGCTTCTCCCTCTCCCACTCCCCCTGCTTGTGTTCCCTCTCCTGCTGTGTCTCTGTCAAATAAATAAATAAAATCTTTAAAAAAATAAAAATAAATAAAGGGAGTAGTGTTGGAGGGGACCCCGAGACTGGGAGGTTTCAGGCCACAAAGGCCTGCCTGATGCTGCATGGTGGTTCCAGGCTGCAAGGTGTGTCCAGGTGACTGGACTGCCCTCCCAGAGAGGGGTCCAGGTGGCTCCAGAGAAGGCCTGCTTTCACTTCCAGGCTGGGGTCCTGGCCTAGCAAGGGAGTCTCTGCATCGGTTACTAAAGGAGAAAGATAAAGACCCCAAGTGGGATCAGAACCCCAGAGTAGCACGTACCCAATTCGGCAGCTTTACCCCAAACCACGATATGCCCCAAATGAAGAAAGTCGTTGGTAAGGTAAGCCATTAAAAGCTGCAAAACCATTAAATATGTTCATAAGACCCGCAAGAGAATTTGGGAGGCACTTAAATAAAACAAGAGCCAGTGGAAGAAGAAAGACCTGATAAGCAAAACATGGATGTGCCTACATAATGGAGGGAGAATGGGAAGAAATGGGATTTTTTTTCCCAAATGTCCTTGGATTCTAAGTTTTCTGCATAATGACAAACAGTTCCAGTTGACTGTTGGCAATGTGGAACATCCAAAGAATAGTCCAGATGTTCCCACACTCTCTCTCCACCAAGGAGAGTCCAAGGGCTGAGGGTGATGGTTGGGACCCCGCCCCCGCAGCATTGCGCAGGCCCATCTGACCTCCAGGCTGGGGGCGTAGCCGCAGAGGAGCCTCGTCCAAAACCCCCTTTCTCCTCATGTCGGGGGCCCCGGACCTGCAGTTTAAGTTGGGGCTTCATGTCGCCAAACTTGTTTTCTTTATGAGGGAAACATAATCTCTCCAGCGCTGGGCTGGAAGAGCATGCAAATCAGGCTAACAGTACTCTGTTCTGTGAGTTCTCCTCTTATGCAAATCCTCCTGAAATAAATCAGGCTTGCGGGGCAAAGGAGGGAAAAGGTGGGGGATCGGGGGATGGGGCTCCGTGCCAAGCGGGATGTGATGTCCGAGCCTGGCTGTGCCTGTGACCGACCGTGGGCCTCCCCCGTCTCCTCCGCGGCCGCTAGATGGCGGCACATGCAGGGTCTGGGACAGACCCGGAATGCACCTGCCGCGGGGCTGAGCGGGCTGAGCGGCTCACTGACGCTGGGAAGCACCTGGGCTTCTCCTTCACCTCTTCTGGGGTCAAGGCTGGGGAAGCGTGAATTCGGCTTTTCTGCAAGGACAAGAGGGACCTCTCTAAGAGCGGTCTGCCGTGGCTTTGGAGCAGAGTGCTCCTGGCTCGGGTTGGAGGGGGAGAGACAGAGACAGAGGAAGGAAGGAAAGACGAAAGAGTTTATGCAAAATCAAGTATATAAGTGTTTTAAATTTAAGTTTAAAAACGGAATGATTTAGCCATCCTTTCCTCTTCCAGGAGGCGTTAGTTAGAATGTCCCGGGGCAGAGCGCGGCTCCCCGGGTGGAGGGCTGGCAAGAGCCCGAAGTCGGAGCCGGGGAAGCTTTGATAAGCAAATGCAGCCCCGCGCTCGGGCGCTCTCTATTGGCTGTTCCTTCACCGCCAGATTTTGACACAAATAATCAGATTGAAAATCAAGGAGGGGAACAGAAGAGGGGGAAAAAAAAAACCAGAGAGAGTGAGAGAGAGAGAGAGAGAGAGAGAGAGAGAGAGAGAAAGAAGAAGTATCTATTTGAGCAGAGAGTCCGAGGTTGACAGAGTGGAGCCGATCCCCAGAGGCTGGGAGGTTCCCACCAAGACCAAGACTGCATCCAGGACCAGACGGCAGAGCTAGGGACAGGTGAGTGCTGTCATTCCGGCCTCTTCTTTTTCAATTTGCATATCTGACTTAGATTGTTTCCAGGCAGGTCACCCAGGCCCTTTGGCAGTTACAGGAAGAATTAGGTGGACTGGGGTATCTCTTCCACAGGATGCAGCTTTCAGCCCTTGAACCCAGCAGACAGGCGGTGGTGGGGGGCAGAGCCCTATAGGAGTTCCGCCCTCTGCCAACTGTGCATAAACGGCCTTTCCAAAACCCGGTTGGGTCTGACGGTGATCACCTGTGTGTGCGAGGTCATACCCGCAACCCCAGCTCTCCCAGGGACCTGGGCAGAATGTGGGGCAACACTCATTCAGGCACCTGGCTTAGTGTGGCCCTGTCCCCTCTTCACCCTGAGCTTCCCTTGTCTATAAAATTAGAGTGAAATTGAGAGGACTCCGAGGGAAGTTCTACCCCCAGCATCCCACACTCCCCGGTGCCCTTCACCCAAGTTCCTGGGGCACTTTGAGAGTGAGTGCCCTCCCATCCAGAGCCCCGTGAGGGGAGAAGGGAAAGTGCCTTGTCCACCACCCCCAGCCCCCGGCCTCCAGGAACAAGAGGGCTGCAGAAGGGCAGGTGGTTTCTCAGTCTTTTCTACCTAATTTGGGAAAAAAAGACCAAGTTTAGAGTCTGGGCATCTGGTGCCGGCTCTAAAGTAAGGCTTGTTAAGAGGGGAGTCTATAGAATAGCTGTGGATATTTGCTTGTATACATTTTTCTGTGGGGAAGGTCTGCAGCTTTCATGAGTTTCCTGGAGGGGGCAAATTAATTTGCAGGCTCTGAACGTGGATCTGACAGCAGCTAGCTAAGATGCACCTGCCCATGGAGGCTCACACCTCCTGAATAGTTATCAGTAGGCAATGAATGGGTAGAAGGTTTCAGTCTTAGTGAGGTGGCGAGTCTCTTGTCCTCAGAGGTGGTGCACAAGGGACTCTTTTATTTTATTTATTTATTTTTTAAGATTTTATTTACTTGACAGAAAGCAAGACACAGCGAGAGAGTGAACACAAGCAGGGGGAGTGGGAGAGGGAGAAGCGAAGCAGCCTTCCCGCTGAGCAGGGAGCCCGATGTGGGGCTCCACCCCAGGACCCTGGGATCATGACCTGAGCCGAAGGCAGATGCTTAAGGACCGAGCCACCCAGGCGCCCCACAAGGGACTCTTTTAATAAGGAGATGTGTCAGGTGTCTTCCAAATCAGGATGGGGGGGTCAGAATGCTGGTTTCCCTGCAGAAGGTGCCTGGGGAGCATCAGAAAGCCATATCTGCCTTGGGTTTGTTGGATGGAGTTACTCAAAACGAGTGCAGAACATTTTCTCGAGGCTTTCAGGAGGGCAGGTGAGGTTGGGGTCCTTTTGGAGAGCACAAGGACTCTCGAAGATTCTGGGACCTGTCGCCCCTGGGAAAATAGCCTGACCACATATGATTTCGTCCCTTTTCAGAAACAACAAAAAAACCTTACCTCCTCCTTAAATTAGAGGGAGGTTTTTGTTGTTGTTGTTGTTCATTTGCTTTCAGGAATTCAAACCAACGGGAGCTGCTCCAATTCAGAAATGTCCAGGAAATGTTTTGTTCACTCATTTTTGTTTTTATTGTGGTAAAATACACATGACTGGAAAGTGACCATTTTAATCATTTTTAAGTTTACAGTTCTGTACCATTAAACGCATTCATAATGTTGGGCAACCGTCACCACCGTCCACCTCCAGAACTTTCTTCATCTTCTCAAACTGAAACTCTGTCCCCATTAAACATGAACTCCCCTCCCTTTCCCGTCCTCCGGCCCTTGGCTCTCACCACTGTCCTTTCTGTCTCTATGAATCCGACTTCTCTAGGGACCTCATATAAGTGGGGAGTCCTACAGCATTCATCTTTTTGTGACTGGCTTATTTCCCTTACATGGGGTCCTCAAGATTCATCCATGTTGTAGCGTGTGTCAGCACATCCTTCCTTTTTCAGGCTGAATAATGTTCCATTGTATGGATATGCCACGTTTTGTTTCTCCATCATCTGCTGATGGACACTCGGGTTGCGTACATCTTTTGGTTATCGTGAATCATGCTGCTGTGAATTTGGGTGTACAAATACGTCTGAGTCCTTGCTTTCAATTCTTTTGGGTATAAGCTCAGAAGTTGATTCACTCACGTGTGACACTGCAGTCTCTGAACTTAGGAAGAGCATTTGAGAATTGCTTGCAGGTTTCAAATAAAAATAACGACCCCTTTCTGCCGGGGTCCCTAACATGAAACGGCCCATTTCCCTTAACTGCTACATGGAAAGGGTTTTTTTTCGTTGTTGTTGTTTGTATGTTGTTTGAGTCACGTCTTTAAACATAAAGGAAGTCCAAAGGGTCCTCTGTCACTGACTCTGAGAAACAACAGTCTTACCCAACCCTCCCAAAAAGGGAACCCGAGTGATGAGGTTCTTAGTCAAGACAGGTCAGTCCTTCGGTGAAGGTCAACAAACTGTGCATGGGATTTTAGAGCAAAAGGGAAGTTTAGAAATCTCTTAGTCCAACGGTCCCTTTTGAGAGATAGGAAAACCAAGCCCCAGGTTGGAGGCCGACGTGGTCAAGCTCAAGGTCACAAAATCAGACTCAGCCCCACGGGAGGTCCGTGGCGCCCCGTTATGTGGAAGTCACCAGGCTGTGGCTTCGAGTCCACCTGGACGTAGAGGTGCGGGGCCGAGATTCTGACTCGGGGTCAGAGCACCCTCTATCGGGATGGAGGGTTTGGAAGAGATGTTAACAGAAAGTCTCTTTCCGGAGGTCGATACCATCAAGGCCTCTGTTTCATGAAGAAATCTTAGGGTTCTTTCACAATCTCTGCTCTGAGCTCTTTCTCAGAACGGTCCGTGTGAATCAAAACGGTGTGGTTGTTAATTAACTACAGTATAGGTGATTGGTTCCTGTTTTTTTTGTTTTTTTTTTTAACTCTGCTAACAGGGGCCAAAAGGAAGTTCTCCTGGTGTGTTTGGCCCCCACGGGGAGCTTGAAGGCTTAAAGCCATGGGGTTGGCTGTGCCATTCTACCGGGCTTCGTGGACAGAACATTCTAGAGAGGGAGAGGGAGGGAAACTGGGGGCTCTGAAGGGGATCCCTAGAGTGGGCCCTGAGAGTCGCTTTCCTCCAGCCAGGGACCCCGGAAGCTGGGACTATGTTGTCCTGACTCCTAACCAGTTGACCTCTATGGTGTCCTCAGGCTCTGAGCCCAAGGGAACAACAGAGCTTCCTGAAGGAGGTCTTTCTCTCCGACCTCTCCCCGCAAAACTCTCCAGGAACCCATGTGGAACTTCTGGGTTCTAGAAAAGACAGAATTCAAAGGAATTTGATTTTGCCATCATCTTGCCCCACCAACCAGCCTTCCCTCCCTGCTCCAGGCAGGTTGTCTTCATGGGTAGCTGGAAAGACCACAGGTGCTGATGGGCAGAGCCCTGGGCCAGGAGTCAGGTCCCAGCAAGACAGGAACACAAGGCCTGGATGAGCCACTTTCCTCCCTCAGCCTCAGTTTACCCTGTGAGCCCAGAAGACAATGCCCCCATGGGTGTCAGTTTTCATGGCGTAACGCACACCAGGGAGCTCTAGACACCTTCCTTAGCCTGTCTGCGCACTTGCCTCCGCCCCGAGTGCCCACCGCGTGTCTGACAGTTGAGAGTATAGAGGCCGGGGCGGGGCGGGGCGGGGGGCGGCGGGCAGCCTGGGATCATGAGCCAGTCTCCAAGCCTCGTTCCTCCTCTGTGAAATGGGGCAGTAGCCCCTCAGCTCCCAGGTCCAAACTCACGGAGCTAAGGCTACGCAGATTCTGGCTGCAAGAAGTATCTCCTGGCATTCCAGCAGTTTCATGCCGACCTTTGGTTCTCGTTGGCTTACTACTAAAATACTATGTAAAAAATAATAGATCATCTTTTGATAGAGAGACCGTGGCCCTTGGAGGCTCCCCCAGAACAAAAGGCAAAAGCACGCAGCCCCCGCCTCTCCTGTAGGGGGTGTGTGTGGGGGGGTCTCCTCTGGCTCTGCCCAGGGTCTGGCCTCCCCAGGGGATTCCTGGACCCAAGAGTTAGAAGGGGGAAGGGGGAGTGGTGAGAGGAGCCCTGGGGGAGGGGAGGAGGCAGAGGAAGACTGCCCCTGGCAGATAAGGCCACGGCAGGCTTCCCGACAAGCCTGGGGGAGACAGCAGGCCAGGCAAGCCTTGGGAGGGCAAAATCTGACGGCTGGACTGGACCCCAGAGCCTTCAAGTCCCACCTCTTCATTTCAGATCCCAGAGGGGAAGGGCCTGGAGCATGTCCCTGCTCCTGGTCCCGGGCTCATCCCTGTCCTCGGAGCGCACCTGCTCTGGGCAGGGTACTGGAGATGCGGCCAGACAGGACAGGGCGTGGGCTGTGCCAGCCTTCCTGAAGCTTCTCCTCCCGCGGGCTGTGAGGCCACCACCTGCTCAGTGCTCCTGCAGCCCCAGCGCTACGCCGAGCACTTTGCACACTTGTTTGTAGTAGAGGTCCTTTCTGCCCAACAATGGCAGGAAGGTGGCTTGTGATGCCCGTTTAGCAGATCTGGACACTGAGGCCTATGGTGAGGAGGGCAGGCCCTAGGACTGCCCAGGGTGGAGTGGCCTCACCAGACTCCTGATGCCCTGGGGGCTCTGGTGAGGGGCAGGCAGGCCTGGGCACAGCTGGGGGCCTCTGCCTGGCTTGGGGTCACCCTGGGGGAAGGGGTGACTCCCTGGGCCTGCTCCAAAGGCAGGGCTCCAAGCTGCCCTCTCTAATCTCCCTCCGCACAGCCGCTCCTCGCCTTGGCCTTATCACCCAGCCCTGGCTCTTGTTGGAGCAGCTGTAATCCCTTTCCCGCGCTTGGCCCTATCATCCCTGCAGCCCTGCATGGCGGCTGGCCTATGGAAGGGGGCTCCGGCTCTGAGGCCTGGGAATGGGACCCACAGAGGAGCCACCAGCAATGCCACTGACGAAGTATTTCCTGAACTCCTGCCTGGGCCTGGCCTGGGGTGGTGGAGAGGAGAGAGGACCACTCAGATGTTCTCTGTCTCCCAGGAGCCCTCGGGGGAGCCTCACGGGCTGAGCACAAGGAGCCTCGAGGGGCAGGAGATGCTCTTCTCACGCCAAGCCAGGGGTGTCAAGGTGTTCAGGCTGGTCTGGCTCTACCACGCCACCGACCCCCGCCCAGCACCAAGGCCATGTCCTTTTCCTGACTTGGTCTTCCGTGTCTTCCCCCACCCCCTGACTGGTGGGTTCGGTACCATGCAGCTGAGCTGGGCTGCCCACTGCTTAGTTCTTACAGTTGGTGGACATTGGCCTCTTCCTCCATGTGCACAAAATGCCCTCCGTCTTCCCAGTGGGGTGGCATGGGGGAGTCCTCTCGGGCCTTGAGCCCCACACGCAACTCCAACCCCCCCACACCCCCACTCAGAGAGAGAGAGAAGGCTCCTCCCTCTCTGGGCACCAGACTCTGGGCTGAGGCCATGGACGAGGGGCAGCCCTGCTCTGGGTGCCTCAGTGCCGCAGTAATGTGGCTTTCAATCGAGGTGCCCCCTTTGTTGCAACCCGCCTCCCCTGCCCCCCCCCCCAGCCTCCCCCCCGTAAGCACTAAGCACATAAGATGCACTCGCCGGCACTACCTGCCTGGGTGCTGCACCTTACAGAAAAGGGAGTAGGCCCAGAGAGGTTAAGCGTCTGCCCCAAAGTGCACAGCGGGTGAGCTGGAGTTCTAACCCGTGAGCATCTGACTCCAAAACCTGAGCTCAGACCACCCCTTCCGTGGCCTCTGGATGCAGATCCCCCAGGGGCGCAAATGCAGCTTTCTGGATGCCGGGGCCACCGTGCCATATTTGAAGCCACCCCTGTCCTTCCTTCTCTGCTCCCAGTGTGATTCAGGGCATGTGGGCAGGAGCAGACTGACCCTGGGGATTTTGTAGAAGGTGGGTGTATTAGTTTCCTAGCAAGGGAGTAGTGGAGGGAGGTTAGGATTTGTAGCCACTGCAGCCAACTACCAGAAACCAGGTGGCTTAAAACAACACAAAATTTATTCGTTCAAGGTTCTGGAGTCTAGAGATCCCAAATCAAAGTGTCTGCAAGGCCAGTTCCTTCTGGAGGCTCTGAGGGAGTTTGTCGCGTGCCTCTCTCCTGGCTTCTGGTGGAGAGAGCGATGCTCGGTGCTCCTCGGCTTGTGGGCGCGTCCCTCCCATCTCTGCTCCCGCCTCCAGATGGTGTTCTCCCTGTGTGTCTGTGTCTGTGTGCCCAAAGGTCCCTCTTCTTATAAGAACCCTGGACATACTGGGCTTAGGGTCCACCCTCACTCAGTATGACCTCATCTTAGGTTGGTAAAATCTGCAAAGACCCTATTTCCTCAGAAGATCCCATTCACAGGTAGACATGAACTTCTGGGGGACACCATTCGACTCAGGACAGTGGGTTCTGATATCAGGAGGAGGCTCTAAAATACAGAGACTGCTGTCTTCTTGCCCCTTCCTAACTGTTCTCCCCCTCTCCCCTTGCAGGTGTGGGGTGCACATTTACCATGCCACGCTCCTTCCTGGTGAAGAGCAAGAAGGCTCATACCTACCACCAGCCCCGCATCCAGGAAGATGACCCGATCTGGCCTCCTGCCCTCAGCCCCAGTGAGTCAGAGAGCCCCCTGCGGCACCCACCCAGGGCTCCCTGCCCCCTGTGTTGGGGATGCGGCAGCATCCCTTCTGCGAGCAGAAGCTCAGTAAATGTTGGTTGAACGAACGAATGAATGCGCCCGTCTCTTCTGACCCGTTGGGATGGTGGGAGCATCCGGATCGGAGCTGGTCCCTAGCAGCCGACATGTGGGTCCTAACCAGACTCAGGAAAGATCTAGGGCTGAGGCTGGGTGCTCAGAAAACTAACACCGGTCCAGGAGTTCTCCTCGGGGGCGTTGCTTTCGGCCTCCATCCTGGGCAGGGCCCGTGCGTGTGAGCGGCTGGGGATGGCAGCAAGTGCGTCTCTGGGTCCCCATCCTCCTAGGAGCTGTAGCTGGTGTCTCTGATGGTCTTGTCTCCCCACAGGGGCCAGAGACCAGGTCCTGAGCAATGATCCCGTCCTCAACACCCTGTTCCCAAACCAGTGCCTGACCTGGACTGACCTCAAACGGGAGCCAGAGCTGGAGCTGGATCAGAGCCTGAGCAGGACGGCCTTGGTGCCAGGTACCCAGGCCGGGGCCACTGGCCATTCCCCGTCAGCCAGTGCAAGTGGAATGGAGGGAGGATGGGCTCATGGAAGCAGGGATCCTTGGAGTTATGGAGTCAGGCAAGATCGACAAGGCCATCCGGATACAATCTGGGCTCTCCAGCTTCTGCCTGGACCCCTCTAGGACGGGGAGCTCACTCCCAGATGAGAGCTTCTGTGTGGCAGGTCAGAAGAAGTGGTGGGCAGGCCAATGCAGTGGGTGAGGTGGGCACTCTGCAGGTGCCGGGGACCTGAAAAGCTGAGAAGCCACGGTGAAGACCCAGACCCTCTCCCACAGTAATACTTTGGGCTATGCACCACAATCCTCAGCATGAGGTCATCAGGTGGAGAGTGGTGGGGAGCAGTGCCCTAGTTATCAATGAATCACCACCATACGCGTGTCGCACTCTCCACAGAGGGCCCTGCTGTAATGCCCCGATCCCAGGACAGGGAGTCCGACTCACCCCCGTTCTACAAGCCCAGCTTCTCCTGGGATGCCCTGGCCTCGTCCTACGGCCACAGCTACCGGCAGGCCCCCTCCACCATGCAGTCTGCCTTCCTCGAGCGCTCCGTCAGCCTGTACGGCAGCCCTCTTGTGCCCAGCACTGAGCCGCCCCTGGACTTCAGCCTCCGCTGCTCCCCGGGCATGGACACGTACCACTGCATCAAGTGCAACAAGGTGGGCAACTTGGGTATGGGTATGGGTGGGCTCACGGGCCCTGCTGTGCGTCCCCTCTCCAGTTCCCTGGCAGCTGGGTGCTCCCTGTGCTGTGAATCTTGAGTCCTTTGGTGGGGTCGAGGGTTCAGCATGCTCGTCCTCACCATGAGGACGAGGACCATGAGCCCTGGCTGTGTGCTAGCCCTGTGCGAAGCACTTGACATGCTTGAGCCCTGGGAAGCGGACAAAAAGCTCAGTGAGGTTGAGTCACTGGCCCAAGAGCGCACAGCAAGTAGACATCAGTACCAGCATTCAAACGTGGCTCTGGCAAACTCCTGGCTCTTAACCCCTAGGCTATTCAGCCTCTAGCTAGGGCCAGGAGGGGCCTTTGACATGCTCCCACAGCCCCCACTTTCTAGACAGGAAGCCAAGCCACAGAGAGGGAAAGGGACCTTCCCAGGACACACAGCACTCCGGTGCTTCTCCTGCTTTATGGCTGTCTGTGCCTGGGCATGGAGGGGGTGGGGCTGGCTTTGGGACCCAGGCCCATCTCCTTCTCCACAGCCCCCAGTGGCCTCACGCTCTGCCCCCTGCCCCCAGGTGTTCTCTACCCCACACGGGCTCGAAGTGCATGTCCGCCGCTCCCACAGCGGGACCCGGCCCTTTGCCTGTGACGTCTGTGGCAAAACCTTCGGCCACGCCGTGAGCCTGGAGCAGCACACACACGTCCACTCCCAGGTGGGCAGCTGGCCAAGACCAGGACCCCCCCCTTCCCATTCCTGCTCTGTGCCTCCCGCAGGAAGCCTAGAGCTATGGCTGGGTCTCTCACCCTGCCTCTGAAGGTGACACAGATCAAGGGTCCTTTACCCCCTCATCTGGGTCCCCCAAATCCTCTTTTTAAAATACATATATGTTATATATATTTAATATATGGTTTAATTTGTTCTTGATAATGAATAATTATGCTTTAGTGCTAGCCTCCGTTATAGTTTTCCCAACACACTCCCTGATGGACCAGATCAGCTTCACGTGCTGTTGGGAGAGGCTCCTGGCCCGGTGGGATTTCGGGGGCAGAGAGATGTCTCTGAGGCTCAGAAATGATCCTGCCGTCTGTGTGTTCAGAAGAGGTGTCCTCAGCTTCGAGGCCCCCGACTTTTAGAATCTTGGGGTCAGGCTTAAACGTTCATCTTGTCCCACTTAAGCCCTTCTTGAACCTTCCATTCCAGGGAAAGTACCAGAAATGACCCGAGTTGCTAACACAGGAGTCAATATAAGCTCAGGCTGGAGAGGGAGGATACAGTCATGAGCGCTTCCAACTGTGAACGCACACCACGTGCTAGTAGTTGCCGGCTCGGCTCTCTACACTTTGAGCTCATTACTGCTGTTCTCATGTACAGATGAGGAAACCGGGTCTCTAGAGGTTAAACGACTTGTCTAAGGTCACGCGGCTTCTAAGGGGCAGAAGCCAGAGTCGTGCCCCAATAATACAGACTCTTAACCAAAGCACTGCGAAGCCCATGACCATGCCCCAGATCAGTCGATCTATCAGTCAGTCAACAAACGTGTGTTGAGGCTTATTTTGCATGGGATACTGTTAAGATTACAGGGGAAAACCCACAGGAGGCCTCTCCGGCCCCATGTCTCAGCCCCCCTTGGGATGCAGAAATGGGGGTCTCTTGGTCCTGCTCCTCCAGGACCCGTTCTCGAGGTCCCCCCAACGAGTGTCCTGTTCCTCAGGGGATCCCGGCAGGGCCCGGTCCTGCGCCCAGCGTGGCAGTCCCGGGTCTCGAGGCCCCGCCCGCGCCTGACCCCCCTGGGCCTCGTTTCGTCCGGCAGGAGCGCAGCTTCGAGTGCCGGATGTGCGGCAAAGCCTTCAAGCGCTCGTCCACCCTGTCCACGCACCTGCTCATCCACTCGGACACGAGGCCCTACCCCTGCCAGTTCTGCGGCAAGCGTTTCCACCAGAAGTCGGACATGAAGAAGCACACGTACATCCACACAGGTGAGGCGCCCGCCCCTCGTCTGGCGCCGGGGTTCCCCGGCCACGCCCGCACGGGCCCAAGCAGAGCCGCTCCCCGCCCCCCTCCCTCCCATTGGTAAAAGGTCTCTGCTTCGGCCGGGCGAGGCGGGGGGGGGGGGGGGTTAAGTTACAAAGCGAGAGGCGCGCACCTCCACACAGAGGGCTGGACGCTCTGCTACTTAAGTACACGTTTAATGCGTAGAAAAAACGCCGGGAAGGGAACGGCCAAAGTGTGATCTCTGGGTCCAAGTGAGACTTGCAGGTGGATTCTCCATTCATTCATTCCTCCAGTCGTTCACTGCTTGGCTGTTAACTGAGGGCCCGGACCCAGTCCCCGTCCGACCAGGGTGCAACCCCGAGGGCGTTGTTTTCCCCTCTTCCTTTTGTAGTTCTTTTCTAAAGCGCATGTGGGCTGGCCGCGAGATAACACATAGCAGAGTTTGGCGAACAAATGCAGGGCAGCGGGGCGGCGGGCCTGGCGCCGACAGCCCTGACTCGCTCCTTGCTGCCCCGCAGGTGAGAAACCCCACAAGTGCCAGGTGTGCGGGAAGGCCTTCAGCCAGAGCTCCAACCTCATCACGCACAGCCGGAAGCACACCGGCTTCAAGCCCTTCAGCTGCGAGCTGTGCACCAAGGGTTTCCAGCGCAAGGTCGACCTGCGGCGGCACCGCGAGAGCCAGCACAATCTCAAGTGAGGCTGCACCTGCCCTGGGCTCCCGGCCAGCCCGCCGTGAGGTCCCGTGACCCAGAGGGAGGCCAGCCTCCTGCGCCCAGATCCCCGGTCTCCTGGAGTCAGGGCTGGGCAGGAATCTTTCAGCTTGTTTTGAGACTCAACAGAATTGCTGTGTGACCTCGAGCAAGTTGCTTTCCGTCTCTGGACCAAGATTTTCCTGCTGCAAAATATGAGAACTGGGCTGGGTCTTTTCTGAGCTAAGTTGTTTTAGAGGTCTAAGAGCTTGGGCACCTTCCCTCTCATGGAGCCCAGAAAGCCAGCATGGCCCTCCCCACTCCCCCCAAGGGATGCCAAGAATAGCCCATTACTGGAATCCACAGAGAAATCCTCCCCTTCTGCCTGTTGCCCACCGTGCTGGGATCTGGTTTTTAGTGGGTCTCCTTCTGGCTGCCATGGATGTCCGGAGCTGCTTCTTGTCCCAGTAGGAGGCCTAATACCCCTCTGCTTTGGCCAGATGTGCTGGCTGCCCCCCACTTCTGACTGGCACTCAGCCGGCCACGGGGCTTCCGGGCTGGAGAAACAAGCAGTCACTGCTAACAAGAGCCCGTTCCTCTCAACTGCTGTAAATAAAAATAAAGACACAGATTTATTTACGTTTAACCAGTGTTCATTGAGTGTGTCCTGGGTGCAAGTTAGGCTTTGGGAAGGGATGGTAGGGAGCTTCGAAAGGCAGAGAAAGCCAGGGCGCCAGGCTGGCTCAGTCGGTAGAGCACGCGACTCTTGATCTCAGGGTCGTAACTTCGAGCCCCATGTTGGGTGTAGAAATTACTAAAAAAAAATTTAAAACTTAAAAAAAATAGAGAGAAAGCTCTGGACTGGCTGACAGATGGGTTGGGAGATGTGGCCTCACACCAAACTGGTAAGTGCAGGAACAGAAGCAAGAGAGCCCGTAGCGGCAAGGTGATGGGGAAGGCGAGGCTCCTGCAGTTGGGGGCTGTATCAGTCTCCGCCGGCTGCTAACCAATTACCGTACGGTTAGTGGCTTAAAACAATACAGTTTATCCTCGTATAGTTCTGGAGGTCAGAAACCCAAAATGAGTCTCACGGAGCCAAACTCAAGGTGTTAGCAGGGCTGCATCCGTTCAGGGTAGAGGCCGTGGCCGCCCTCAGCTTGTGGCCGCTTCATCCATCTCAAAAGCAGGTGGCTCTGACCTCTGCTTCCATCACGCGCCTCATTCTTCTGCCTGACCTTCTCGCCTTCCTCTTGGAAGGACCCTGGGATCACATGGGGCTCATCTGGATGATCCAGGGTAATTTCCCATCTCAGATTTCTTGATGTAATCACCATGGTGTGCTGAATAACGGCCCCCAAGGATGACATCCGAGTCCTAATCCCTAGAGCCTTATATGGCCAAAGGGACTTTGCAGATAGGACTCACTTAAGCTTGGTGCCACCGTTTACTAGCTGTAGGACATGACAGAGCTTCCTCGTCTGTGGAAGGATTCCCTGAGACCATGCGTGCAGAGCAGTGAGCAGGGCTTAGCACCCGCTAAGTGCTGCCAGGCCGTGAGTAGCCCTTTTTGAAGTCCTGCCCATCCTATGAGGTCTGCTCAAATGCTGCCTCATCCATGAAGCCTCCCTTGGTCATTCCAACCGGAAGCTCTCCCACCTCTGAAGGCTGAGCTTCTTGAGCTCCCCACTTACACCTCAGGACCCACTGAACCTGCTATGGCAGTTATATGTGGGTAACTTTCTCCTCTGCCAGAAGGTAGTCTCCAGTGCCCTCAGCATCAAGCCCACACCTGGCCCACCCAGTGGACACTTCTGAACGAGTCTCTTCCAGGTACCAAGCAGGGCCCGGGGTTTCCGCACATTGACTCGAACCAGCACAACCCTCTGCAAAGGAGGTGTCATTATCCCATTTTACAGAGGGGTTAGTGGAGGCTCAGAAAGGTTGGCCAACTTGCCCAAGATCACACAGTGGGCAAGTGCAGAGCTGGGATTCGAATCTGATTCCAAGGCAAGAGGGTCTTCAAGTCTCTGTTTACTTCCTCCCAGTGACACCGGCAGGTGCTCCCCCCACACTGCTCCTTTGCTGTGAACCTGTGGGTTCTGAGGCCTTCTGGGGCATGGCAACCCCCCAACTCCCAGGCTCTGGGTCTGGCCAGCCAGGACTCCTATTACGCTTCATTCCAGTGGCTCTTTCTGTTTACTTCAGCCAGAGTGCCCTGTCAGGCTTGTGGAAGCAGGGGTAGGGGGTTGAGATTTGCATAGAGGGAGGGTGGTCTGGCCTCCTCTGCAGGCTCCCCATTTGTGGGGGTTCCCAGCAGAGCCATGGAGACCACCTGCTCCCTCCTCTCCTCATGTCCATGGACACAGTGGAGGCCAGAGATGGGGAGCCATACACTGGGGCCAGGCCTGGAATGGGTGTTCCATTGCTCCATGTCAGGGGTAAGGGAGGGTGCTGGGCACACACACACACACACACACACACACACACACACACACACACACACACGATGGGGAACTGCTTTGCATGCTCTTTGTTTGCTAAACAAAACCACACCAATATTAGGATTTTGGCCACTTCTGCAGCAGGGCGGGGTGGGGAAGAGAAGCTGAGCTAGACAATGTACCTTTCTTCATCTGCTCAGGCTCCAGCGATCAGCGCCTCCACTGATAGCCCACATGCTGTGTGGGTTGGGGGGGGCACTGCAGCCTCGGAGCCCTGGAGGCCAGAACCCCATTTGCACATTGCTGAGACAGGAGGCCAGGGTGTGGGCAGGCAAATCCTGCTCCCCGGGGAAGACTCAGCCCCGTATGGTTCCTGTGGCCCCAGAAGACAGTCATTGGGGGATTGCAAGCTGCTCTGCATGTGCCCTGAGCCTGGAGTAATGCCACTTGCCCTTTCCCAGCCCCGAACCCTCCCAGGGCTGCAGGAAGCCCAGGGCTGTCACAGGAAGGACGGGCGTCACAGGCAGGGCTGCATTCCCTGGAGAAGGCTCGTAGCTAAGCCAGCACTTTGCAGGCCATGAGCATCCTGTCCAAGTTCTGTCTCCTTCAGCACCGGCATCGGGGCGGGCTCAGCAGGTGCAGTGGGGCACCCTCCCCCCCACCGTCTGCGATTGCAGAGAGGCTCCGCGCGGTCCCATCCTCCACTTGCCATTCCCCTGCTGCTGCCTACCTGCTCTGAAGTTCCTGCTGAGTCGCCAGAAAACACTGTCGAGCCCAGTGAAGACCTCCCATGGCTTCCCTTTGCCGCATAAGGGGACAGAAGTCCAGAGAGGGGAGGCCATGGCCCAAGTCACACTGCCTGTTAGCAACAGTGTCCCTCAGAAGCCAGGCTCCTGGCCTTCCCCCCAGGGCTGTGGGATCGATGGCACAACTCTAGGGGACTCTGTTTACATAGAATCCAGGGCCCGTGGTGGCCTCCGAAGACTGCTGCACTGGCCCGGCTGCTGAGGGGTGGCTGTCCCTGGGGACACGGGAGACTTCAGGATGTTCTCAGCAACTCCACCTAGAGTAGCAGTTTACTCAACAGTAAATAACAAAGTTAACAATATTAAAATAACACTTTACTATTACAACAAACCAGCCACGCTAGGGAACGGAATGCAACATCTGAATTAATGTTCAGATAAAATGTCCTGTTAGTGGTGGCAGCTTCAGGCCACATCCACCCCGGGACGTGGCCACATCCCACACAGCAGTCAGGCCCTGCCAGCCCTGGGACCAGGGCCCCTGAGGGACAAAGTGGGAGATGCCCAGCGGAACCCTCCATGGAAATAACTGATAAGGATGGAAATGTGTTTCCCAGGGTCAGCCCAGGCTTCTGTGTGTGGCTGAGTTGGCCCCAGCCCGTCCCCGCCTGTCCCCACCCGGAATGAAGTGCAGTGGCCCGGAAGGAACGGAGGGACTGAGTTGAGGAGGCAGGGCCTGGCGCCGGGGCAGGGGAGGAAATGGTGTTATCTAGAATAGGACTTATTCTGAACGTTCCCTAGAAACCAAATGTACCTCCCTCTATCGCCTCGAGAATGAACCCCCAGCCCTTCACCATGACCTAGCCTTCACTGCCCTAGATGGGCTCCCACTCGGTGTGGGGACACACTACCCCAGAGGGAAGGAGCAAGATGAATAAAGGGGTGGGGGTGGGGGTGGGCAGGGAATCAAGGAGACGTGACCAGAGAATGATGAAGATCTGGGCTGGCCAGAGGTGTATGAAGCCAACTGGCCACCCACAGTGGGGCAGAGCCTGGTGCCAGCCCCAGACCGCATAAGGGACCCAAGACCCACGAGAATCTTCTAAAGGCACCCGAGCCCTTGACTGATCTGGAGACCAGGCGAGGAGCCCAAGAGACATATCAGCTGAGCTTTTAGAAAGAGGATCCGGAGGGTGGGTGGTGTGGCCCGGGGAGCGCTGCAGTGGGGAGCCTGAGCTCCTCCCCAGCTCCCTGCCCAGGCTGGTCAGGGAGTGGAGGGCTCCCCAAGAAGGAGGGGAAGACACACGGAAGAACGGCAAGGTCATTCTGAGCCGCTTTCCTGGAATTCTAAACAAGCAGCAAAGTCTTCCTCTCAAAAGGCCTTTAGAGAATTCTGGATGCCTCACACGTGCATCTTTGCCCATAGTGTTCCCTCTGCCAGGAGCACCCTCTTCCCTCCCGGGAGCCCTCTCTCCACCTTAAACCCAGCTCAAGTGCATGAAAGTTGTCAGCCACGTGTGCTCAGCCCATGACCCTCCACTTCACTCCCAGCAGTTTCTGTTAAAGAAATAGTCACGGATGGGCACACAGATCAGCTACAAGAGCATCTTCTGGAGCCCGCTGGCAATGGGGGGAAAAAAAAATCAGAACCACCTAAACTCCCGCGAGAGGAGATGGGAGCAAGGGTGCATCCAGACAACGGACTTCACACAGCCATCGAAAGGGGCCTGTGTGCCCTGCAAGGACTGACCTGAGGGACCTGGGGTCTGCCCAGAGCCCGATGCCTGTTTCAGCAGAGCAGGCTGGTTCCCTAACAGCGCAGCACACCTTCGTAGATCCTTAAAGGAACAAATCTGAAGAGAATCCACCAAACCAATGACCACAGCTGCCTCTGCGGGCTGGGAAGGGCAGCTGGGCTGCTCCCTCCATGGCCGTCTCTAAAGGAGACTTGGATTTGTGTGTGTGTGTGTGTGTGTGTTTATATTTTTTAACTGAAAAAATTGAAGAGAAAATAGATTTTGCAGAATAAATGTGTCAACATAGGAAGCTGTTCATGATATCTTAAGTGAAAGAGTGGTTTAAAAATCAGTATACACCACCTGATTCCATGTTGTTCCTTGCACACACGGAAGGAAGTTTGCAAGGATAAGGGGCAGCGTATCGACACCGGCTGTTGCCGAATAAAGGAGTTGTGCATATTTCTTCCCCCTGTTTTTCAGTGTGTATGTTTTATTTTTCTGTAGTGGGCACGCATGATAACATTATCACCGGCATTAAAAAAAGGCTCCTTCTGCTCAAACATCATTTCCCTGCTTTGAGGTTTGCCTTTCCGCCCCGCCCCCCAGCCGCGGGCCCAGGGCTCCCTTAGATGTCTGTGCAGCACCACGGGGCGGTTCCTTTCTCCTGACGAGTGCCAGAGGGCTTGCTCCTGCCCACCCCCCAAGCCTGTGAGCCACCTCCCAGTGGGCACTGGGTCCAATTCTTTGTGTCTTAACACTCAGCTTGGGGCCCAGCACCTAGCAGGGGTCCAGTTAAGGCTAGGATGGTCAGTCAACCCCCTCAGGGCCCCTGGATCCTCTGTGACAGGTGGGGTGGGACCCTGTCTGGGGAGCAATGGGGGCAGACCCCAGATATGCAGCTCTTCCTCCTGGCCTTGGCGGAGGGCTGTCCCCTCCCACCCACCTCCCTGGTGTCCAGCTTCGAGTGGGCCCCAGCCGAGATCCAGGCAGGACCCGGGGTTCCCATGCAGGGGGAGCAGCTGCAGAAAGGCAGGAGGAGGGAAATCTGAGGCAGGGGCATGTACTGAGCGGCCGTGCTCAGGTTTAACCTGATAACTTTATCAAACAGTGCCGGCTGCCAACCGTCGGCATGGAGCAGGCCAGTGGGCTTGGGCAGGAGGACACTCCCGGCCGATAGCGCCTTCCAAGTGTTATCAAGGGCCTGACGGCCCAGGGAGCAGGAGAAGGAGAGCGGGACCGAGAGAGAGAGACTTTGCAACCACTTCACCCCAACGACAAAGAGCCAGGGAGGAAGAGGCCCCTGGGGTTCCTTGGGGGGCTCTCGACTTCCCAGCCACGCCAGCAAATGCAGCCAGGAATTAAGCCCCATGTGGGCGCAGACTGGACACCCCACTTCTCCCTGGTCACAGAGTGGTGCTGATGCTGCCTAGCTCTTCTGCGAGGCCTAAAGAAAAAGTGCCCTTTTCTGGAAGGTTCTTCACCCCCGAACATATGAGGGAGCAGGAGGGCATTTTCCACCATTTCTTTCCCGGTTCCCACCTGCGGCCTCGGGGTGAGAGTCAGGCTTGGGCCAGCCCTCCGAACACCCACCCTGGCACTGGTCACCCTCCTGGAGTCAAATACCTCATCATCCGTGCCTCGCGAAAGGAAACTGAGTCTCAGCGAGTGTAGACGAGGGGCAGGAGAGTTGAGAGGCTGAGCAACCACCCTTAGGTCGGGAGGGGCGGCAAGACAAGCTCCGGCCCTGTAAGGAGAAGCCACTCCCGACGGGTGCTGCTCCCAGGCCACAGCTCAGGGCACAGATGGCCTGACTTCGGCTGCGAAACCACCCACTGGGGGTCAAGCAGACCCCAAGGTCTGCGGGGCTGTACTGGCGGGTGAGGGGGGCATCACAGTAGATTTTTAAAATTCCCTTTTCTAGAAAGACTTCTTCTCGGTTTTCCATGATGTGGGGGTTTTTTGGCAGGAGGTGGTGGAGGAGTGGGGGAGAAAGATGATTTGTTTAAAGAGGGAGAGGAGAGAGGGCAAGAGCTCCTGGTGGCCAGGAGTAGCCTGCAGGGGCCCCAGCTCTGCCCAGCCTGGGGCACCAGCGGAGGACCAGGCCTGCCCATATTTGCAGAGTGGATGGCCATGCTCCCTAGGTCCCCTATAACAGCCCAGACCCATTACCTTCCAAGAGGCACACAGACAGGTGCCTGCCACCTGCCAGGCGCCATCTAGGCCAGTGGGGGATCCGACACCACGCCTGCCCTCCTGGAGCTCAGTGGGGACACCGAGGAGAGACGGCACAGGGAGTAGGGGAGACATGGAGATCTCTGGTTCCATGGGTGGCCAGGGCGGGCCTCACTGAGAGGGGCTAGCTGTTCCCTCCAGTAAGAGAGAGGTAGGGATGGAGAGAGCCCCAGACAGGGTGTCAGGAGGCTGGGACATCACTATGGCCCCCCCTTCAGGAGGCTGCCCTCTGGGCCTTGTTTCTTTCGTCTATAAAATGACACCTGTGGTCTTTGGGAGTCTCTAGACCCAGAGTCCCAGATTTCCTTTCTTCAACCCCCACACCTGCAGCAGCTCCCCGCTGCTTTAGAAGGAATAAGGGGATCGAGGGGTGGGGGTGGCAGCTGGTGGCTTGCCCGTCCGCGGGCCCATGGGGCGCATGGCTGCCGGCGAGGGTCTGCACAGGGGGCGCCTGACACATTTTTTCGGCTTAGACCTCTGCTCAGCACTCCTGACAATAAACTAATATCTAATACTGCGTGAGCCATGGGGAGCACTTCACACAAATGGACTCTGTGAGGGAGGCACCATCACCCCCGTGTTCCTGGGAAGGGCACGGGGGCAGGGGGTGAAGTGACTTGCAGGTCCCCAGGCAGTCACTGGGGCCAGCCCCTGTGCACAAGTCAGTGTAGCTCCTGTCCTGGCCGATGGCCCCGGCCTCGGAGCACAGGCCCGGGGCTGGCTCCCGGGGCCCAGGAGTACTCCCCACTGTCGTGGGGCGGACCGACCTGGGACCCTCTCGTGGGCTGTCCCTGCAGACGGCTGGAGCCACAGACACCAGAATGAAGCTCAGAGCTATTTCTGCAAATGGTGACTTGGGACTTCCTCCCAGATCTCTTAAAAATAAAGGGGTTATCGTGGCCCTCAGGCTCCTTCCTCCACACGAGGAACCCTGACATGATTTCTGGGGAAGGCCTGAGCCCCCAGGCCTCCCTCAGCCCGGCGAGGACTTATCTCTGAGCTCAGATGGGCAGCAGGAAGGGAGTGAAGCGACCACCGCGGGCAGCTCTTCCTGCCCCAGAAGCCCCTTTTGGGAGCAGCAGGGGATGTGGCCACTGACTCAGGGGCGTCAATCACCCCTCTGCCCCGGCCTGCGGTTGCCCACCAGACTCTGGGGGAATCAGAAATCAGGGAGCAGAGAGCATTCTGGGGAAGCTCCAGCACACCCAGCCTGGCCCCTGCTCCAGAGGCTCCCACTACCTACATCCAGTAGGACCCCTGTCTTGGTCTATGGCCCATCTCCAATGCTGGTGGGACATCTGTCTCCTCTAGACACCCGAAGGTCAGACCACCCTGCCCGAAGAGTGAGGGGCACGGAGGAGGGTGAGGGAAGGCCCGGGCTGGGACTACCTCTCCCTGTACCTGGCTCAGTTCTGCAGCAGAGAGGGGGCCAGGGGCCTGCCCACACCCTCTGGCGATCGCCAGTCTCAGACTTTTAGTCCCGATAGAGGGCAACTCTTGGGGTTCTGAGGAGAGAACCCCAATCTCCATTCCACAAGCATTTGCTGGTGTCCACTCTGGGCCCTGGAGGGGTGAGAGCTAGGAGAAGGGGCACCTAGGGGACTGTAGGAGGCTGAGGGGCTACCAAGCCCAGCCCCCAGGGCCAGAGACGTCTTCTTGGAGGAAGCAGACATCTGAAACACAAAAAGAGTTTGATCCATCAAAGGTGGGGGAGGGCTGCCCCAAGCCAAGGAACCAGTGAGGCAAAGGCCCTGGGGAGATGAAGACCTCGGATCAGCCCCTAGTTCCACTCCCCCCTGCTGGGGATCTGGGGGCTAGCCAGTGCCCCTCTCGGGCCGCAAGAGCCCCGTGTGTAAACCTCAGGTGCCTCAGAAGGTCCCGGGAGCCATCCTGTGGGGGCTTAGGGCCCAGCCACTTTTGCCCTGCCTCACTGTTGGCTCTCATGGTCCACTGCTGGGTCTCAGGGTCCCCCAGCCAGTCCCCCGTGGCTCACAGCGCGCCCACCTGTGGCCCAGTCCTCCTCTGGCCTCCTTTGGGA
Source organism: Eumetopias jubatus (assembly GCF_037043125.1). NCBI lineage: Eukaryota > Metazoa > Chordata > Mammalia > Carnivora > Otariidae > Eumetopias > Eumetopias jubatus. The sequence goes on from NW_028274821.1 coordinate 91,426,443, forward strand.
GGGAGATTGGGGCTTTCAGAGCTGAACGTCCCCAAGGCAGCTCTTCAGGAGCCAACAGTCTTAGCTGGAAACCGTCACAGCTCGGGGTTTCCTCCAGGCCGGCCCCCCAGCGCCCCCCAGCGCCCCCCAGCCCGGCCTCAGACTTATCACTGCCCTCCAGCTGCCTCGCCCCCAGCCTCCTCCAACCACCTCCCCGGGATGATTCAGCAAATCTTCCCTCCCTGGGGTGGGGGGTAAACAAGGGTGAAAAAATCACAATGTCAGATTACAAAGCCCCAACCGTAGGGCAGGCCCCTGGCAGGGAGATAAGGGTCCCCACTCCCCACCCTCAAAGCCCCCCTCTGGCAGATAAACTTTCTAAAGCAGGGAGGGGGGGGCCTGCTGCAGGTGTGGGGCGTAGAGGTCTGGCCCCGAGGAAGTCTGGCTGAGAGAGACAGGCCGTTGGGTGGCCCTGCCTGGGCTGAGGACCTGGGGCCCCGGCCACGCTGCAAACGGCTGGACAGAGAGGAAGCACCAGTAGCCGAGGGTGGTGCTGCTGGCCCGCCCCCCCCCCCCGCCTGAAAAGCAGAAAGAGAAGGGGGGGCCTTTCACAGAAAGTTCACCTGGAGGGTACCCACCAATGCCCATCACCCCCAGTGCCCCCGGCCAGAGTGGCCTGCAAACCATGCTGCAGGCCGGGCCCTGCTGTGTGGAGGAGGTGAAGGCACCAGGCCTCGTGGGAGCCCGGAGAGGCTGGGATGCCACTGACGGGCCCCTGAGCCTCCCCCAGGGAGGACAGGGATAGGCCAAAGGTGACGCGGCCACATCAGCTCTGGAGACATCTTCAGAGGCAATCCTGACTCTCCAGGCTGGAGATGGGCCAGACCTGGGCTGCCCTAGGGCCCCGACTCCATCTCCTGAGACCTCTGGACATGGGGAGGAGGCTGGGCTTGTGAGGCCGCCCGGCTGCCTCCGCCAGTGTAGACGGCCAGCCGCCCGGCCGGACGATGGGCTTGCAGTTCGGCCTTACGCTGGGCTCTGTCTCCCGAGGCAAGTCCTTTCTCTGCCCTGGGCCCATTGCTTGTCTGTAAAATGAGAACGGTAATAAAACTCGCTGGTACAGCTGCCCGGGAGACTCAGTGGGCGCAAGTCCAGCACAGGTGGCCCCAGACAGCCTCCGGTCTCTGTGTCCGAGGCTGGGGGTGGGGGGGGCGGTCAGCATCTGGTTGGAACGGGAGTGACTTGGGGACAAGGGCTCAAGCAGTGCGTGGCACACAGGGCCAAGGGTCCAGATGGCTCTCCTGCTTTATCTGGGGAAGCTCGCAGAGGTCATTCATCAGGGGACGGTGAGGCTGGCTAGCGGGGAGTCGGTGACACAGAGAGGGCTCTGGTTCCCAGGGCCCTCTGCCTGTTTAAATCCCCAAGCAGATTGGAACTCCTCAAATGCTCCCTGTGGACATCCCTTTCCTCCGCTGGGGCCTCGAGATGCACCAGGAAGAGAGCTGGTCCAGACGAGGTCTACGCTCCCTTCACTCTAGAGTTTTGCCAAAAACCAACTGCTCGTTGGCTGTGTGCTTGGCCCCAGGGGCTGAGCCAGGAACGAGGCTTCCCAGCGGCGTGATGCCTGGCAGCCAAAAGTTGGAAGCAGCCCGAGCATCCATGGAGGGAGGATGGACACATGAATTGTGGTCTATCCGTACACCCAGTAGTACTCAACCTCAAAAAGGGGCTGGCGGGGAGGGAGTGGGCAGTTGGTTTTATGGGACCAGAGTTTCGGTTTTGCCAGCCGGGAGAGATCTGGGTGTGGATGGTGCTGATTGCTGCCCCCCGCCCCCCACAACAATGTGTGTACTTTTAATGCCACTGAATTGTACACATATAAATGGTTAAAATGGCAAATTTTACGTTCTGTATATTTCAGCGCCATAAACAAAAAACTGGAGGTTACAGTGTGGCCTTGGCGTTTGCTGAACACAGGCTTGAGAACTGGAGCCCAGCCTGAAACGGCTCGCAGTCCAGGTGGAGAGGCCCCTCCGCGGAGGCCAGCAACGCCAGGGCGCCCTGCTCTGGAAGAGCCACGGAGGCGGAGGGGGCGCTTCTCCCAGGGGTTAGCAACTGGGCACCCAGCAGGCAGCAGCTCTGGAGCCCCCATGTCCTTCTTCCCTTTCTCCCAGATGGGTTCGCCTGCCTCTGGGCTCCAGGAACACTGCTCCTTTTGCCCGGAAGGCAGTTCCCTCAATTCCTCACCTGACTCACTCCTTTGTTTTAGCCTCAGCCCCCACGCATCCTGTAAGGAGGCCTTGCCCAGTTACAGACTCACAGCTCCCGGCAACTGTCCCATCTGCTGCTGATCTTAACTGTCAGCAAATAGCTCTATGTACCGCCGTCTGAATATATTTCATGCAGGTCTCCACTGCTTCCCAGCACTCAGCAAATAGACACTTTCAGTGGGCAGATGGGTGGGTGGGTGGATGGGTGGATGAGTGGATGGTGGTTGGTTAGATGGATGGATGGGTGGGTGGATGGTGGTTGGTTAGATGGATGGGTGGTTGGATGGATGGTTGGATGGGTGGTGGTTGGTTAGATGGATGGGTGGATGGTGGTTGGTTAGATGGATGGATGGATGGTGGTTGGTTAGATGGATGGGTAGATGGATGGGTGGATGGATGGATGGGTGGGTGGGTGGATGGTGGTTGGTTAGATGGATGGATGGATGGGTGGATGGTGGTTGGTTAGATGGTTGGGTGGTTGGATGGATGGTGGTTGGTTAGATGGATGGGTGGATGGTGGTTGGTTAGATGGTTGGGTGGTTGGATGGATGGTGGTTGGTTAGATGGATGGGTGGATGGTGGTTGGTTAGATGGATGGGTGGATGGGTGGATGGTGGTTGGTTAGATGGATGGATGGATGGATGGATGGTGGTTGGTTAGATGGATGGGTAGATGGATGGGTGGATGGATGGTGGTTGGTTAGATGGATGGGTGGATGGGTGGATGGTGGTTGGTTAGATGGATGGGTGGATGGGTGGATGGTGGTTGGTTAGATGGATGGGTGGATGGTGGATGGATGGATGGGTGGGTGGATGGGTGGATGGTGGTTGGTTAGATGGATGGGTGGATGGGTGGATGGTGGTTGGTTAGATGGATGGGTGGATGGTGGATGGATGGATGGGTGGGTGGATGGGTGGATGGTGGTTGGTTAGATGGATGGGTGGATGGTGGATGGATGGATGGGTGGGTGGATGGGTGGATGGTGGTTGGTTAGATGGATGGGTGGATGGGTGGATGGTGGTTGGTTAGATGGATGGGTGGATGGTGGATGGATGGATGGGTGGGTGGATGGGTGGATGGTGGTTGGTTAGATGGATGGGTGGATGGTGGATGGATGGATGGGTGGGTGGATGGGTGGATGGTGGTTGGTTAGATGGATGGATGGATGGATGGATGGTGGTTGGTTAGATGGATGGGTAGATGGATGGGTGGATGGATGGATGGATGGATGGATGGGTGGATGGTGGTTGGTTAGATGGATGGGTGGTTGGGTGGATGGTGGTTGGTTAGATGGATGGGTGGATGGGTGGATGGTGGTTGGTTAGATGGATGGGTGGATGGATGGATGGGTGGATGGTGGATGGATGGATGGGTGGATGGGTGGATGGTGGTTGGTTAGATGGATGGGTGGATGGGTGGATGGTGGTTGGTTAGATGGATGGGTGGATGGTGGTTGGTTAGATGGATGGGTGGATGGGTGGATGGTGGTTGGTTAGATGGATGGGTGGATGGTGGATGGATGGATGGGTGGGTGGATGGGTGGATGGTGGTTGGTTAGATGGATGGGTGGATGGTGGATGGATGGATGGGTGGGTGGATGGGTGGATGGTGGTTGGTTAGATGGATGGGTGGATGGGTGGATGGTGGTTGGTTAGATGGATGGGTGGATGGTGGATGGATGGATGGGTGGGTGGATGGGTGGATGGTGGTTGGTTAGATGGATGGGTGGATGGTGGATGGATGGATGGGTGGGTGGATGGGTGGATGGTGGTTGGTTAGATGGATGGATGGATGGATGGATGGTGGTTGGTTAGATGGATGGGTGGTTGGGTGGATGGTGGTTGGTTAGATGGATGGGTGGATGGGTGGATGGTGGTTGGTTAGATGGATGGGTGGATGGATGGATGGGTGGATGGTGGATGGATGGATGGGTGGATGGGTGGATGGTGGTTGGTTAGATGGATGGGTGGATGGGTGGATGGTGGTTGGTTAGATGGATGGGTGGATGGGTGGATGGTGGATGGATGGATGGATGGGTGGATGGGTGGATGGTGGTTGGTTAGATGGATGGGTGGTTGGGTGGATGGGCAAACAAATCAATAGGCCTGGCCCTCCCCATCCCAAAGGGGCTGATGCACAGTGAGGGTTCAGAGCTTGTGACAGGTGGAGCTGGGGGTGAGGGCTGCTTTCTAATCTTTTGCCCCTCGACCTGAGCCTGTGTAGGTCATAGACCTACGCCCCCTTCCCCCACATCAGTGAGAGGATACCAGGGACCCCAGCCCAGAGCTGCACCTGGAAGGCAGCACCCCCGCCCTCGGGGAAGAGAGGAGGGCCCTCCCAGCCCCCCTCCTGATCTGATCAGCTTGAAAGACCCACCCCAAACGGCACCCTTGTCCACGCTGAGCACTTCCCATGTAAATAGTGGGGGCCATGTACCGCTCCCGGCAGTGAAACTGAGGCACAGGCTTGTCCACGGTAGAACTTTAAAGAACCTCTGCCCAAAGGCTTTCGAATCTGAAGGCAAGCCCTCCCATGGGATCAAGGGGTGTCCTGGCTTCGGCCGCTCTCTCCTGGGACCTGCAGACCCCCAGGCCTAGCCAGTCAACAGCTTCTCCCTCTTCACTCCCCGCCCCCCAACTCCCTGCTCCTGCTCCCTCATTTCTCGCCCTGTCGTCTCCGCCCCCACCTTCCTTCCTTCTTCCGGGCTCTGGCCCAAGCTGCTGGCATACTTGACTGCACGGGTCCTTCCTCCCTGCTTCTGAGGGTCCCCAAGCCCCCAGACCAGCCAGGCTCGGGCTGGTCCCCCTTTGCTTGCTGAGGTGCTTCTTCCTTCGTCCTGGCCCGATGAGGTGTCTGTCTGCCTGGGAAACCAGCCAAGGAGACCCGGTCCCCCACAGTCGGGCCGGGGAATGGGAAGCAGCCAGTGTGCCGCACGCAGGGGCCTCAGAGAGCGAGGAGGACGCCCCTTCTTAGAAATCACTCCGACCTGAAGGAGAGGGTAGGGCAAAGGCGAGGAGGCCCAGGGAGGGGGGGCAGGAATTTGGGGATGGGGGCAAAAGCTGTCTGGTTGGAAGGAGGTGGGAAAGTCAGGGGTAGATGGACCCGAAGACTCTCACCACAGCAGGTGTGAGGCAGTCAGGGGAGGGACTGGATTTGGGATTGAGGGGAAGCAGCGCCCCCTGGCTTCTGCAAGGGGAAGGTGGGGAGGCCGCCCCAAGGGGGGTCAGGCAGCCCCTCAAGATGAAACAGCTCCTAGGTCTAGGGAACCCTGGCAGGCTGGTCCTGGGGAGGGCCCCGCGACCCGGACACAGCCGGGCCTCACCCAGGGAGAGATCATAAATGGTGCAGGTCCCAAGAGGGAAACATTTTGTGACGTGCAACAAAATCACAGGTGCACATGCCCTTTGACCCAGCAATCTCTTCCAGACATCCAGCCCGTGTGTGAAAGGACGCACAACAGTGATTCATGGCTATGCTGTGTTTGCAAAAGGTTGGAAACAACCTAAGTATCCCTCAAAGAGGGCTGGTGAAAGAAATCAAGGGCCAACCATACGGTGGGACAGTGGGTATCTGTTCAGAAAAATGAGGAAGCGCCATGTGAATTGATGTGGGGTAATCTCCATGATATATTGTCGAGTGAAAAAGGAAGGTATGGAACGGAGTGTATAGTGACCTGCCATTTGCGGGCAAGTAATTTATAGTTGGCTTTAATAGATTGAGGAGTCCTCTTTTCTCTCCAGGGAAGCCAGTAAAAGCATGTGTAACCATTTATTAGAGGGGAAAACAGAGTAATAACCCATTTGTGGGTTAGCTGTTCACTTTTTAAAGGGGGTGGAGAAAAAAAATACATATATATCATTTTGCTTATAACTATGCAGATTATCTCCAGGGAGACAAACAAGAAACTAATAACATTAGTCATCTCGAGAGAAAAGAGGACCTTAGTGTCTGGGGAAAGGAGTTGGAGGGGCTTTTCTCTCATAGGTTTTGATGTCCTTTGGATTTTGAACCCCGAGTATCGTCACCCATCCCCCTGGAGGAAAAATGTCAGAGGCCAGTTAGGGGCTGTTTGCAGGCAGGGATAATGCTGACCGCTCATGTGAGCTGCGTGGGGCTATCGAGCGGGAGGGAGGAGAACATGGATCCCTGATTTAGGGGATGGAGAGGGCCACGTGGCAGTGGATGGATTGGGGGACCAGGGAGCGTGGGGAATCCAGGATGACACCCAAATTTCTGGTGTTTCTATTCCTGAGAAAGGACCCCTAAAGGAGGAAGGTTGGGGGGAAGAGGTGTGGGGAGAGACAGAGGAATCCAGTTTGGGTATCATTTGTCTTTTTTCCCCTTGACTGTCCAGGACCCCCCGCAAACCTCCTTTGTGGAGAAATTTCCCCTCGTGGGTGGTCTTGGGGAGGGCAGTTGCCAGCACCCCACTCACGTGTCCGCATGAGCCCTGGGCTCTCCATGAGACCCAGCCCACTTGACGGGGTGACTCACCAAAGGGCACCAGGGAATTCCTTGGGTGATTGAAATATTCTCTATCATGATCGAGGTGGTGATTACACTCATATATTTGTAGATATACTGAATGATACACTTAAACAGGGTCTATGTCACTGCATATAAATTATACCTCAATAAAGTTGATTTGAAAGATTTATTTTTCATATATACTACTCACATATTATATATATTTTATATGTAACATATTAAAAGCATGCACATATATATGCAAGATTACAATGGCACAAAATGCGAGAGGAGTCTAAATATGTCTCTGCATTGTTGTGGAAATGGTTAAGAGTACTAACGTATTTGACTTTAATAGAACAAGGATTCATACTATAATCTCTAGGGTAACCAGTAAAAGTATGTTCAGCTATTTATTAGAGGGAAAATAGAATAATAAAATATAATTAGTATAAAAGAGGAAGTGAAAGGGGAGGGGAAGACAGAACAGGCGGGGCAGATAGGAATATAAAAGATTTCCACCCAAATAGATCAGCATTGCATTAAATATAAAACAATTAAATACTCCAGTTCAAAGACAAGACAGAGGGTATGAGGCAGGAGGAAGAGCAGACTCCATCTGGCTTGCAAAAGGCAGACAAAAATTGAAGCGCGCAGAAACACTGGAAGTGAAACAATAGAAAAGCGTAAGCGTATACATCAGGAAAACGTGAACCAAAAAAACCTCTCGTAGTGACAATTTAGACTTTTCTAGAGATGAAGAGGTACATTTCATGACCATTAAAGACCCATTTGCCAGGCGCGTGTAACATTTCTAAATTTACACGTGCACAAAAACACGGACCTCAGTCGGAAACAAAGCAAAATTACGAACCTGCGAGGAGACTAGGCAAAGTCATGATTACAGTGGGGAATTTTAACACATCTCTTATAGACTGCGCAGATGAACACACACACACGCGTGCGCACACGCATGTACATCCGGGAAGGATATAGGACGTGGTACCTGCCACATTCTTTTCAGATGTACCCAGAACACTTCACAAGGCTAACTGTATGCTGGGCCATAAAGCAAGTCCCAGTATATTCTAATTTTTATTTTATTTTTTAAAAATTAATTAATTAATGTATTTATTTAAGAGAGAGCATAAGCAGGGGAGGGGAGAGAAGCAGAGGAGGAGGGAGAGGGAGAGAGAATCCCGAGCAGACTCTGCACCGAGCATGGAGCCAGACACGGGGCTCCATCCCACAGCCATGAGATCATGAGCTGAGCCCAGACCAGGAGTCTGATGCTCAACCGACTGAGCCACCCAGGCGCCCCAACAAGTCCCAATGCGTTTTAAAGGAAGGGTTGAAATCATATAGATTGTGTTCTCTGACTATTGTGAAATTAAGCTAGAAGTCAAGAACAGGAAGGATAATTTTAAAATTCCCTAATTTTTGGATATCGAGCAAGAGACTTCTAAATAACTCCTGGATCGAGGAAAACAATCACAATGGCTGTTTTGGAAGCATTTTCGAGTGAGGGGACCAGAACAGGGACAGGGGGAGATGGAACAGAGGGGACACCCTGACGGGCAATACAGGCTTTGAAAAGACCCTAAGAGAAGTTCTGCTTTTTTCTTTTTAAGATTTTATTTATTTGTCAGAGAGAGAGAGAGAGAGAGAGAGAGAACACAAGCAGGGGGAGCGGCAGGCAGAAGGAGAAGCAGGCTGCCCCCTGAACGGGGAGCCCGATGCGGGACTCCATCCCAGGATCTTAAGCCAAAGGCAGATGCTTAACTGACAGAGCTACCCAGGCATCGCGAGAAGTTTCACTTTGAGTTAGGATTTAGAAAGTTGTGAAAGACCACATGCTCCCACGTTAACAGTGAAACATCTCTGGGCAGTTCTGAGATTTGGGGGGGGGGGGCTGGAAGTGTACACGATGGTAAGGTCCTACTTTACACCAAAGAAAACATTAAGAATACAAAATTAGGTGTAAAAGCAAATCACTATTTAGAAGGAGGGGAATAAAGCATAACAAATAATAAATAATTCTATATGACATCCAAGTATCCAGGAAAAAATTCATACTAATTAACGGCTGGACATCTCTCTAGAACACCTTTTCCCACATATTTTGGCTACCATACTCTTCGTTTGCCTCCTCATACAACAATAATCTTGATTCAATTTTTTTTTCAAGATAGCACCTTCTTTTTTTTTTTCTCTTTGTAGTTAAGTAGGCTCCACGCTGGATGTGGGGCTCAAACTCACGACCCCAAGAATAGAGGTGCACGGCTTTTCTGACTGGGCCAGCCAGGCGCCCCTACAATTATTTGTAACATCATTTTCTACAGAGAGGATGGAAAGTCTTCAGCATGGCTGATCAAAGTTCAGCTTCTGTTGTTGCTAGTTAGAACACCTTTTCTCAGCTTTACAACTTAGTACTGAGAATGCCATAGCAAAACAGAGATCAGAAATGCTGGAGAGCATAAAGCATGCTACTTTGCACCCAGACGTGCTGGCTCTCCATAGTACCTCTACAGAGTTGAGCCCTACACAGAATTCCGGTAAATTCTGTTTTGTGCAATTCCCATTAAAACTAAACAGAAATGTATGTTACATTTATACTTGTTTAGTCTGCATTATCACAGTTTGATAGAGAACTCCCATTCTGAGGGTTGATGAGAACCAACTTCTCTGCTTGCATTTAAAAATTGTGAAATCCACAGAACATAAAATTTACCATCTTAACCATTTTTAAGTGTGCGGCTCAGTAATGTTAGGCACACTCACACTGTCATGCAACCATCACCACCAGCTGGCCCCAGAATTTGTTCATCCTGCAAACTGAAACTCGAGACCCATTAAACACTAACTCTCCACTCCCTCTTCTCCCCCAGCTCCTGGCAACCAACACTCAATTTTCTGGTTCTCTGAATTCAACTGCTCTAGGTACTTCAGGTAAGTGGAATGATAGAGTATTTGTGTTTTTGTCACTGGCTTATTTCACATAGCATAACATCCTCAAGCTTCATTTATGGTGTAGCACTTGTCAACACTTCCTTCCTTTTTAAGACTGAGTAATATTCCATGGTATAGACAGACCACATTCTGTTCGTCCATCATCTGTTGATGGACACTTGGATTGCTTCTGCCTTTTGGCCACGGTGAATAATGCTGCTATGAGCATGGGTGTACAGCTATGTCTTTGAGACCCTGCCTTTAATTCCTTTGGGTATACACTTGGAAGGGGAATTGCTGGATCATGTGGTCATTCTAGGTTTAATTTTTTGTGGAGCTGCCATACTTTCTTCCAAAGTGGCTGTACATTTTACTTTCCTCTGCTGGTGTCTGCTAATTGAAGGAATTTTCCAGACTAGCTTCTGGCTCTGACAGTTATACTACCTTTGGCCCTGGATCTTCATATCGCGACACCAGTAGGTGTCACAGAAGGCGGGAGAGTGTGTATTCCTGGAAGCCATTCCCACAGAGGATGGCCAGCAATAGTCACAGATGTGACTGCAGACCACACACGGATTCCATGCAATCCAAACGGAATGTACTCCCACCTGGACTTCCTTTTGTCAAATCCCTTAAATGCCTGTGACCACTTCGATGCCTCCCAACACAAGAGCAAGTGTGATGGAGGGCAGGCTAGGTAGAAAGAGACAGAAGTCTTTTTTTTTTTTAATTCAAGATTTTATTTATGTATTTGAGAGAGAGAGAATGAGATAGAGAGAGCATGAGAGGGGGGAGGGTCCGAGGGAGAAGCAGACTCCCTGCTGAGCAGGGAGCCCGATGCGGGACTCGATCCCGGGACTCCAGGATCATGACCTGAGCCGAAGGCAGTTGCTTAACCAACTGAGCCACCCAGGCGTCCCAAGAGACAGAAGTCTTAACCAGTTGCAGTTGAAATATCTTACTTTTAAAAAATTTTATAAAAACATATGCCTGTGTGAACACAAGCGTAAGGCACCTCCCAGAGCCTCGGAAAAAAAGGTACCTGCTATTGAGGGGCCCTGGTGTTTAAATTTTATTAGCTTCATTGTAAATTTACCTTTGCCTGGCAAGTATTTGAAAATATTTAACTTGGCAACATAAACGCTATTTATGAAGAACCTTTGAAGTTCTCTCCTGTGCGCATTTAGTTTAATTTTGCTTTGGAATACCAAATTGACTAGGAAGGCCAATGTACTTGGCAACAGTTTGTCCCACTTGTAGCTAAAAGGAAACTGAAGCCCCTGGAGGAGCCCCATTGCCCGGCGCCCCACCGCTTGCCAGTGGGGGGACAGTGCGGGAGGATTCCCGGACCCGGGCGTGCGTATATGTGTGTTGGGAAAGAGGCGTGGCCTCCCTGCGGTCGGAGGAGATTAGAAGCAGGCTGCTGACCCCCGCCCAGCACAGGACTCTTGGGAGGGTCTGTTCCCTGGGCCCCCTCCCCATCTCTCCTCCTTCAGCGGCTGCTTCGCCTTCTTCCAGGTGTCACGGGCACCGATGACCACCAGGCGGCGGTGTTGCCTGCGAGGACGCTCTGTCGCCATCTGGTGGCCAAAAATGAACACTGCTCCTCTCCAATTCCAAGGGTGCAGGGACAATCTAGTCCCGGCTGGGGAATAGTAAACACCAACTGTGCGCTTCCCAGACTGACCCTGGGGCCCAGAATGGAATATTCAGATTCCGCGGCCCAAAGAAAACGTTTTCCAGGGGCGCCTGGGTGGCTCAGTTGGTTAAGCATCTGCCTTCTGTTCCGGTTACTATCCCAGGGTCCTGGGATCAAGCCCCAGATCTTGCTCCCTGCTCAGCGGGGAGTCTGCTTCTCCCTCTCCCTCTGCTGCTCCCCCTGCTCATGCTCTCTCTCTCTCTCTCTCTCTGTCAGATGAATAAGTAAAATCTTAAAAAAGAAAAGACAAGACAACATTTCCCAAAGCCTTCCTTGCCCTCCCCTAACAGAATCAATAACCTCCCATCGCAGGTCCCCCCATAGAAGAGGATCCCCAGCCAGGATTCAGGACTGACTTCTTGCGTACCAAACTCACAGCGGTCTGATGTAAATACACCGATTTATTAATCTACAATACATATCTGTTCTTTAGAGTCTCCTTCCCGGAAAATTAAACAAACCACCAGAAGATTGCTTGGTGAGCATGGAATGAGAACAAAAGGACACAAGAAATCTGAAGTTAATTTCATCTCAAGGCATGAAAAATTCCGAAGCATCATCCCGGCCTCACTGCATAGCATCTTCTTTGGTGACAGAAGATGCCCCAGTTCCTGCCAGAGAGGCAGGTCAGGGACGGCCAAGTCCTCACATGCTGGAGAGTCTGTGGTTCCTTCCACTCGTGCATCAGCTGCTGCTGGTGGATTCCTGTCAGAGGGGACCTTTCGTTCAGTTTTGGGGCTCCTGGCTGGGCCTTCCAATTATAATGACCTACGTTCACACTCAGCTTACAGATTTTCCTTTTAAAAATCCATTTAGGGGGCGCCTGGGTGGCTCAGTCGTTAAGCATCTGCCTTCGGCTCGGGTCATGGTCCCAGGGTCCTGGGATCCCCCCCCCTCCCTGCTCCGCGGGAAGCCTGCTGCTCCCTCTCCCACTCCCCCTGCTTGTGTTCCTGCTCTCGCCGTCTCTCTGGAAAATAAATAAATGAAAAAAAAAAAACCATAAAAATAAAAATCCATGTAATGGCCAATGCAGCCGATGACTCAGCCCTCTTACATCCCCCTGGAACGACGAAGTCTTCTTGTGATTCCGAAGTCATTTCAGAAGCTTGGGGTACCCACGTCCAAGGGGTCCCTTGCTCTGATTTTTAGCTCCTGTTATTCTCAAATGCAGCCCCTTCCCACTCTCACGGCCACGTCCCCGGCCCCCGCGAAGCCTCGCAGGGGGTCTGCATCTGAGCCTGCTTCCCCCCACAGCCCTCGCCCCCGACCCAGGCGCTACGCTAACAGGGTTTCACCCGCACAAGTCAGGTCGTGCGCTCCAGGTACAAAACCCTTCAGGGACTCAACATCGCACTCAGAGAGCCCACCCGCGAGGCACACCCAACTTTTGGGCTCCATCTGGCCCATGTCGACCTCCGACCCCTCGCGTCCCCCACTTTGCTCCCTACAGTTCTGTCCCCACACAGCACGCGCTTGATAACTAAGGAACGAGGGACGGACGCCCACTTTCCTCCCCGAGCTCCGCGGCCGAGGGCGCTCCGGGGTTTTCTGTGCGTGGAGGTGGGGCGAGCATTCCAAGCGGTTTCCTCACGCTCGCATTTCCACATCCGACTCCGCGCGGCCTCCGCGCGCCGCGGGAGAAGTCTTCCCCGAGCGGCCGGCAGGACCAGGGTCAGAGACCCGCGGAAACCCCTCGGCCGACTCCGGCCGGAAATCTACTCAGCCCCGGGATCGTCCCTCACCGGAAGGCGGGACGGAAGTGTGCCTCGAGCCTGCCCCCAAGCCGTCATTGGAAGGAGCCCTAGAAAGGGGCGGGGACCCGGCCCAGCTCTGCTTCCTCATTGGCTGAAATCTATGCGCTAGCGAGAAGGGGAGGAAGCAGGCTTCCCCCTGACGCTTCGTTGGCCCTCGGGTTTTCATTGGCTGAAATCGAGAGCTGGGCGGTGTCTCACAGTCGTCCGGGTCCCTCGCGGGTTGCTAGGAGCGACAAGCCCTTGCTCCGCCCCTCGGGCTACCCTCTTCTTTTTAAACCCCGAATTGAGGACCAGGCGGTCCTTCACCTCGAAGCGTGGGGGTCTGACCTCGGGCCTTTGCTTTCAGAGGCCTCGAGTCTCGCTGAGCCCAGGGAGGTAGAGAGACTCGAGCGGCGAGGCAACCCGGAACGATTCTTTCGCGGAACCATTGCGGCGGGGCCGCTAGGAGCGCCCGCAGGGACGGACCGCGGCGGGCCGGGCCAGACTGGCAGGGATGGCGGCGGCGGCGGCGACGGCAGCGGCTGACGCGGGGCCGGGGATCGCGGTCCCCGTGGACCTGCGGCGCGAGCGGCGTATGGTGTGCGTGGAGTACCCAGGCGTGGTGCGCGACGTGTCCAAGATGCTGCGGACTCTGGGCGGCGAGGAGGGCGTTTCCCGGGTGAGGAGCGGGATGGGGGAAGTGGCCGGGACCGCGGGAGAGACCGAGTCTCGGGACCGCCGCCGGAGGGGCGGGACCACCCGGGGAGGTGTGGTTTCCTTGGCAACGGAACTCGGGGCGGGCTCTGGGGCGGCCAGTGGGCGGGGACTTGCCGCCTGCGCGCCTGGGAGGACTGCTTTTCCCTGGGAGCAGCGGAAAAAGGTTGTGGTGGAGACCCAGGGAGGGGCGGCGTGTCCTTTCCATCCCTTCCTCCGGGGATCCGGGGAGCCACAGCCCCCGCGACGTGCTGGGCTGCCACTTCCTCATTCACAGAGAGGGGACCGGGTGTTGTGTTGTTGGGGTTAAAGGTGGTAATGGGGGCACCTCGGTGGCTCAGTCGGTTAAGCATCTGCCTTTGGCTCAGGTCATGATCCCAGCGTCCGGCTCCCTGCTCCGCGGGGAGTGTGCTTCTCTCTCTCCCTCCTTCTGCCGCTCCCCCTGCTTGTGCTCTCTCTCTGTCAAATAAATAAATAAAATATTTAAAAAAAATAAATAAAGGTGGTAATGGCCAACAACTTCTTCGGTACCAGGTGCTTTACTTACATTCTATCCTCATTAGAGCCCTGCCAGGTAGCAAAGGGCATTGTCCACATTTTACTAGGAAACCGAGGCAGTTTGTTCAAGGTCTCCCGGAAAATGAGGGAGCTGGGATGACTTCTTCTTCTTTTTTTTTAAAGATTTTATTTATTTATTTCAGAGAGAGAGAGAATGAGAGATAGAAAGCACGAGAGGGAAGAGGGTCAGAGGGAGAAGCAGACTCCCTGCTGAGCAGGGAGCCCGATGCGGACTCGATCCCGGGACTCCAGGATCATGACCTGAGCCAAAGGCAGTCGCTTAACCAACTGAGCCACCCAGGCGCCCCTGGGATGACTTCTTACCTGGTGCAAGGCTCAGGGGAAGTGATTTACATGCACCAGATCTTGAAATGTCTCTTCCATGGGGAGTCCTCTGACTACCCTAATCAAAGTGGCCTCTAGTAGTTTGTATCTGCCTTCTCGATCTATGAATTCCCTTTTTTTAAAGATTTTATTTATTTGAGAGAGAGCGTGCATGGGGGGAGGGCGGGGGGTGGGTAGAAGCAGGCTCCCGGCTGAGCAGTGGCTTGATCCCAGGACCTCCAGGATCATGACCCGAGCCAAAGGCAGATGCTTAACCAACTGAGCCACCCGGGAGCCCCGACCTGTTAATTCCAATCTGAAGTTATGTTTTAACACATTTTATTGTCTGTCTTGGCCGCTTGCTCTCAGCTTGTAAACTCCATGAGAGCAGGACCTTGTCTCTCGTTTACTCCTGCAGTCCTAACATCTTTAATAGTGCCTTTTTCCAAAATATTTGTCATATGCATGACTAGATCCTCACAACAACCTAGGGAGTTAGGTACCATTTTTCCCCTTTTTTATCTTTAAATTTTTTATTGTTATGTTAATCACCATACATTACGTCATTAGTTTTGGATGTAGTGTTCCATGATTCATTGTTTGTGCGTAACACCCAGTGCTCCACGCAGAACGTGCCCTCTTTAGTACCCATCACCAGGCTGACCCATCCCCCCAACCCCCTCCCCTCTAGAACCCTCAGTTTGTTTTTCAGAGTCCATCGTCTCTCATGGTTCGTTTCCCCCTCCGATTCCCCCCCCTTCATTCTTCCCCTCCTGCTATCTTCTTTTTTTTTTTTTTTCTTAACATATATTGCATTATTTGTTTCAGAGGTACAGGCCTGTGATTCAACAGTCTTGCACAATTCACAGCACTCGCCATAGCACATACCCTCCCCACTGTCTATCACCCAGCCACCCCCTCCCTCCCACCCCCATTTTTCCCTTTTTTCAGATGAAGACTCAGGTAGGAAAAGTTGGGTCAAACAAACTCTCACGTGCTACAGTGGGGATTTGAACTCATGCATGTCTCCCCCCTGAAGTCTGAACTCTTACCTGCTGCTTCCTCATGCTTAATGAATATTGAAAACCTGTCATTAAGCACAGGATGCTATAGAGGCCCAGTTAGTCTTGTTTTGTTCTTTTATCCTGACTCTACCTCGGCATTGACAGGACCCTTGCTCTCACTA
Organism: Eumetopias jubatus; assembly: GCF_037043125.1. Classification (NCBI taxonomy): domain Eukaryota; kingdom Metazoa; phylum Chordata; class Mammalia; order Carnivora; family Otariidae; genus Eumetopias; species Eumetopias jubatus. The sequence goes on from NW_028274821.1 coordinate 91,442,322, forward strand.
ACCCCAGGGATATTTGTATCCGACTACAGTGTGAGCCTTTTGGAAGAGACTGGCCATTGATTCATACCATTCCTGCTGCTTGTGCACCTTCTCTGCCAGGCCCGCAGCTGGGGTTATTCCCAGCTTCACGATCTCATAGATCTGTGTCTCGTGAGAAGGGATTCCTGAAGGTTGGGACTCCTTTTAACCTTCTTTCATTCGATGTTTCCTGAGCATCTCCTAAGGGCCAGGCTGTGTCCTTAGTGTTGGGGAGCCAGCAAGCTAGAAGGCAGATGCTCTTGGCCCCGTGAGCACTGTTGGGCTTTCATGTGCACACAGCTGACTCTTACTGTGTCCCTCCTACTCTGTGCGGGGCAAGCACTTGTGGGTGCGTGACTTGTGTAGAGTGTTCACCACGAGTTAGACAGCAGACAGCGTGTTGCATATTCAACAGTTCAATCATTCATTTAATCATTGTTAGAATCCCGTGAGTAGGTACTGTTCGTATCTCCATTTTAAGGAGAAGGAGCAAAGGCTTGAAAAGGATAAGTGACAGCTAGTCAGAGCCAAAGTGCTTGTTACTAATTGATTTCAGTTCCTTCAGACTTGGAAACATTTGCACGGGAGACTGAATAGCAAGACCCTTGGGGCAGGTGGCGCCTCGGGTAGGAAGGTGGAGACAAGCCACCCTGCCCGCCGGCCTCGGTCCCTGCGCGGAGGACTCGGGCGTCAGCAGCCTGGGTCCCTGCGTGGAGGACTTGGGCATCAGAACACCGCCATGAAACGTTGCCACAGGAGGCGCATGAGTCCCCGCACTGGACGGGCACTTGGGTGGGGGTGCTCTACTTAGCTGGCGGTTATCGTCTCTAGCTTTCCAGCCTCTTAGAAGGAGGAGACTATCCTCATTTTCTCTACTAGATAAAAACTAAGATACCGGGGTTCGAAAAATGGGTCTTTTGAGAATTAAAAGCTCAGAATGAACCATGAGCCCCCTGACCTCCCCTTGTCAGCTGAGTCACCATCAGGCTTTTGTGGAGCAAGAGACAGTTCTCTGCCAGCCACTTAGCTACCCACTGGTCACTGTCTTCCTTGGCCTCGCCACAGATCTACGCAGACCCCACCAAGAGGCTGGAGCTGTACTTCCGGCCCAAGGACCCTTACTGCCACCCAGTGTGCGCCAACCGCTTCAGTACCAGCAGCCTGCTGCTCCGGATCAGGAGGAAGACCAGGCGGCAGAGGGAGGTGCCGGGGCCTGAGCCCCACCCCGAGGTCACATTTGACATAGAGATACTTGGCACCATCTCCACCATTTACAAATTTCAAGGTAACTGCAACTTACTGCGTTGGGTTATTTTAGGACCTGTGTCTGCATTCCTGCAGGTGCTCTGTGGGTCATCCACGCAGTGAAGGGGGACAATCTGTGCCCAGGAATGAGGGGCAGGGGGTGAGCAGAGTGGGACAGTCCAGGCCCCATCCAAGAGGCACCTGTTTCTCCCTCTATGCAACAGTTCTCAGTGGACGGGGGGCTCATTGCTGCTCCATCTTCTGCATTCTTACGAAAAGCTGACGTTCTGTGAATAGTCCCCTAATTTTTAAGGCCATCATGTGGGGCCAAATAAAACCGGTTAGCAGGTCTCCAATTCTTGACCCTCAGTGTTTTGGAACCTTCTCTGAGTCTTGACTGGTGCTAGTCTTGCCTTACCTCTGAAGCCTTCCCAGATCACCTCAGCCTCTTGGGACCTCATGTTCCTTTGAACTCTTAGCCAACTGGGTGTCTCCCGTGGGCTCCTCAATCAGTTTGCTGCCCATAGGGAACCCCAGTGGGTGGTGGTAAGGGGTGTGGTGGGGCGGGTAAGTAAGAAAGAGCCAGTTTGTTTGGGCAGGTGCTCAGCTTCCCTCAGCCTCGGGCTCTTCTCCATCCAGTGTGGGACCCTGGGTTCCTCAGCCCCTCGTGAAGGGTTGGGGTCTGGGGGATGCCATTAAAGGGCCAGTTCACGCACACAGGAGGCACTTGGTAGATTACTAGTGAGCCTTAGGAATGCAGTGTCAGCTGCAGTTCTAAGAGAATCTGCAGAGAGCACGGACGGAGAAGAGGGGCTAGAAAGTGGAATGGGATGAAACCAGGGCCAGGGACCCCTGAGCTGGGCATTTTGAACGTCAGTCGTTCTGGTGGCATGCGGTGCTCTCCAAAGAGGGCAGTCCCTCCTGGGGCGAGATCTTCCCGTGATGCGTTTTCCATCTGTCTGCTTGAGCCAGCACCCCGCCGCTCACCTTCCGTCCCAGCCAGCAGCACCGGTACTGGGGGCTTGTCTGATGTACAGCATCCCAGAGTCTTTAGCTAGGTGCCAGGTGAGTCATGTGCACTCCGTGTTTCAAGAAGCGCTGACCTAGACTGGACCCTCACGCACCACATCGCCCCCTCCTCCCCCAGCCCCTCTGGGAGACTCCCAAGTGCGCGGAGTCGCGTGCACAGAAGTATTTCCGAAGGTGCTGTTTCAGCTCCCACCCCCATGGCCCGCTGCACGGCTCCCTTGGCACCTCCGAGAACATGTGGGTGTCGATGCGCAGCAGCCGCCAGTTCCTGGGAGGGTGTAATGGGCTGTCTGCCATCTGGCCGCCTCTTTCCAGGAATGTCCGACTTCCAGTACTTGGCCGTGCACACGGAGGCTGGCGGCAGGCACATGTCCATGTATGACAAAGTGCTCATGCTCAAGCCTGAGAAGGAGAGTTTCTTCCACCAAGAGCTGCCGCTCTACATCCCCCCACCCATCTTCTCTCGGCTGGACACCCCAGTGGACTATTTCTATCGACCAGAGACGCAGCACCGGTAAGCCCTTCCACCCCCCAGCCACTGTAGCATCAGGGTTCAGAGCCAGGGCCCTGTGGTCAGAGGGCCTGGGTCCCAGGCTCAACTCTGCCACTCCTGAGTCAGGCAGTTAGTTCTGCTGGCTTTGCAGGCCCGTGGCTCCTGTGCTCCCAGAGGCAGCGTACCCGGTGACGTAGACCTTGCTCAAAGCTCCCACTCTACGGAGGGGGAGTCGGGATGTCACCTTAAGACTCGGAAGACTCATGCCCAAAAGTATGTACCTTGAAATACTTAGAACGGTGAGTGCCTGGCAGAGCTTGAGAGAGTAAACAAGTCCGTGAATTGGGATGTGGCTAATGAACTTATGGCCTTTCTAGGCCAGGGAACACCATGCAGCGTGTGAGAGCAGGCTCGTGGATTGATGTGGCACTTGCCCTGGGTACCCTCCTCTATGAAAAAAGCAGGTGTAGGAGCACATTCTGTGATATAAAAGTAAATCGTGGCGTGACAATAGGACCCTAGAAAAATCTGGAAGATGGGGCCCAGAGCAGTTGTCTGTAGAGGGTGGGAGGATGGGAGTGCTCCCTTTCCTCACTAAATGTGTTCATCAACACGTGCTGACCGCGGGTCATGGCCCCGGGGCACTCCTTGGGGCCCTGCGTCAGCCAAGAACGGATGAGGTCCGCGCTGGGCTAGGTGGGGAGCTGGAGGGAGCATGAGTGAACCAGGCGTGAGCAGTGGACCCGCGGCCAGATGCATGTCTTAGAGGAGATAAAAGGGGTGTGGGTCGTAAGGGGCAGTGAGTGAGGTGAGGGCTCAGGGCCCTCAGAGGGGCTGACATTTGAAACAGACCTGAGCGATGACAGAGCCGGGCATGTGAAAATCCGGGGAGAACATTCTAGATCAGGGGACTGGCGCCTGCAAGGGAGTGGTTGAAGAGGGAGCCTGGGAGAGCGATAGGTCTCACAGACCACGGTGAGGGGCTTAGATTTGATCCTAAGGAGAAGGTGTATTGTTCTCTTCCCTTAAAAAAATACGGAGAGTTCCAAACACAGCCCAAAGTAGAGCGAGCGCTCCAGCGGAGGCCCAGCTGAGGCACCAGCTTCTGCGATTGGCACCTCTACCCCGCTTGCCGACCTGCCCGACCTCAGCTTCCCAGCGCATCCTCGAGAAAGCATCCCCCGTGCCCCTCCATGGGGAAGGACTTGTGTTCTCACACGAACCTGCTGCGCTCTTGCCAGGACGAGCAAGAGAACTGGCTTCCCCTGCGCCTTCTGGTGCCAGTCCTCCCTCAGTTTCCCCAGCCAGAAGCAGGACGCCCTGCAGCTTCCATTCACAGTGCTCAGGCCTGTTGAATCTGTGGCCCCCTCCCCAGCCCTTTCTGACCACAGGAGTGAGTGGTGGTTCCCGGGGCAGAGTATGACAGAGCTGTGTAAGTGGATAGGGTTGGGCCGCACCTCTCCCGGCCAAAGCCCTCCACGTGGGGTGATGGGTTTTTCTGTGTGTGTGATACTCCGCACAGGAGTTTCAGGTGGGGGAGAGATGATTTGCATATTTCTAAAATGCTTTGATTATTTCCCCTCAGAGTCAGAAACACACAAAAATATGTAAGGGAAACTAGACTCCTCCGCACTGCTGAGCCCTGGCACGGGCTGGAGCGGCTGAGTCACCGCTCTCCCGTGGGACCTGTAGGCAGCTGCTCCCCGGCCTCTGGGAGAGGGACAAGGGAGGAAGGCTGGCTGCCCTTGGACCACAGGCCCTTTTTTCCTCCGCATGTGGTTTATCAGTGTTCCAGCAAATGGAAAGAACCTGCCTTTTTTCCCAGGGCTACTATCGATTTTTCTGCTCTGCTGGCCTTCCTGGGTACACCAGGGCTGCTGGGCCTGGGGGGGTGGTGGGCCACAGCCTTGCTGGCCCCTCCATGGGTCCAGGGAAGTTGAGCCTCCTGCAAGACTGTGGGCAGAGGAGAGGCTGGGAGGCTGGCCTGACAGGGGTCCCTCCTCCTTGAGGAAGTTAGTGGGGGAGTCGGTGAGGCGGCCAAGGAGCCCTTTCCCTGTGGTGACAGGCCCTGGCAGGCAGCCCACCCCAGCTGCCTGGGCTGGAGTGAGCCACCAGGGCCTTCCCTCTTGGGGCTCTTCAGGGTCTTGGGGATGTCTTTGAAGAACAGACACACCTGTTCGGGGTGGTTTCTAATGGGGTCACTTTACAGAAAAGGCACAAACTTTGGTCTCGTCTTGTAATTTTGTTTTCCAACGTGTCCTTTATAAATAGGCAGATGGTTTCTACTCTTGTAAAAAATTAAGGTAGAATGAAAACACATTTAAAAGGTAATAATCACCTGGGTGCACTTGAGTGGCTCATTTGGTTAAGCGTCTGACTCTTGATTTTGGCTCAGGTCGCGATCTCAGGGTCGTGAGATCGAGCCCTGCTTTGGGTTCAAGGTGGGTGTGGAGCCTGCTTCGGGTTCTTTCTCTCCCACTCCTTCTGCCCCTTCCCACCTCAAAGAAAAAAGAATGAAATAAATAAAAGGTAAGAATCACCTGAATGAAAATGTGTGATGTCCAGGACATACTTTAAAATGTATTTCAAGGGGCGCCTGGGTGGCTCAGTTGGTTGAGCATCTATCTGACTCTTGGTTTCTGCTCAGGTCGTGATCTCAGGGTTGTAAGATCAAGCCCCATGTCAGGCTCTTCACTAGCACGGAGTCTGCTTAAGACTCTCTCCCTCTCCCTCTGCCCTCCCCGACCAAAATAAATCTTTTTAAAAAATCTTTTTTAAAAAAGTGAAAAAACGTATTTCAAAATAATTTCGTGCGTTTGCAGTGGGGTACAGATGAAATTGGCCATGTGGTGATAATCGTTGACGCTCACGATGGGTTGTGGGGCTTCTTGAGACTGTCCTCCCTGCTTTAGTATAAGCTTGACATTTCTTGACATTTCTGACATCCAACCTTTTTTTTAAAAGATTTTTTTTATTTACTTATGAGAGAGAGCACAAGCTGCGGGAGGGGCAGAGGGAGAAGCAGACTCCCCACTGAGAGGAGAGCCCGATGCGGGGCTTGATCCCAGGACCCTGAGATCATGACCTGAGCCAAAGGCAGACACTCAACCAACTGAGCCCCCCAGGACCCCTGACATCCCACCTTAACGAGGTAACCACCTGAGCATCTTGGCCTGGCGCCAGCAGAGAGAGGCCTGAGCGCAGCTGGCACTAGAACCCTCATTTCTGACGCCCGTGCTGTAGGACAGTGCTGTTCGGTAATGTCCGTCTTCTCTTCACGCAGCTGTTGTCCAGATGCTTCTGGGCCAAACATGCTCTGTCAGAGGGTGGCAGGACGGGGTTCACAGGGCCCAGAGTCCCAGCCCTGTCCATATAAGCTCTGACTCTAGGTAGGTTTCTAGCTGCTGTCAGTTACTTCGTAGGAAACTGGTTCCTTCCTCCTAAGGTGGTTTTGAGGGTTAAGGCAGTGAATCGTCAGAGTCAGTAAGTGTGGGTGTTGCCGGACAACTGACCGAGCGTGTCCTGTGTGGCCGCGCCTCACCTCCCCCTGCCCGCCCCTGCCTGACGGTTTTCTGTTTCTCATGGGCTGTCCGGTGCCCTGGGTGACTCGGTGCGGTTGTGAGACCAACAGCCGCACCGCTTTTGGCTTCCTCCGGCTTGCGAGCTACGGGCCCCAGCGCCCCTCTGAGCTGTAGGCAGCAGTCACTGCCCCTGCCCCTGCCCCGCCATCGGCTGGAGAGCACAGGTGCTAAGATTCTCCCCCAACCCGTCTCCCGGATTCCGGGGAAAGGCACCCACTCGTGGGCTCCCTGCCTGGTCCAGCAGGCCTGTGCCTGGGGTCCTCCTGGAGGTGCTCCAGCCCACCCCAGCTCTCTCTGCCCCAGGGAAGGCTACAACAACCCCCCCGTCTCAGGCGAGAACCTGATCGGCCTGAGCAGGGCCCGGCGCCCCCACAACGCCATCTTTGTCAACTTTGAGGATGATGAGGTGCCCACGCAGCCGCTGGAGGCTGCAGTCCAGACGTGGAGGAGGATCTCCACCAACCCCATGGACCGGAGGGTGGAGGAGGAGCTGAGGAAGGTGAGCCCGAGCCCGGGGCCCTCCTCTGCACTGACCACCTCCCGTTTACCCAGCGGGGCCCTTCCCTCGCTCTGCAGATGGCTGTACTGACTTTTTAAAACCGGCTCATCGGCACATGGGAACGTTTCAGCTCCAGATGTCCCGTCTCAAAGCCACGCCGGTATAAGCCCTACATTCCCAAGGTTGAAGATACTTCTTAGAATTTTCTTGAGAGGTCCCTTAGGGGTGGGAAGCGATCAGTGCATTGTCTGCTCGTGACCTCACAGTGGAGCTCTGGGGTTCAGGAAGCTTTCATTTATCCATCACTGGTGGCAAGAAACCAGATGGAGGACCTACCGTATGCCCCCTGATGCTTTATCCCGTTAGTGCTGGAGGGGACAGAGCAGCCTTCCGCCTGCCCCCCGGACGGCGGGTCCTGAGAGGAGCCAGCGGGGGCCTCTGTTGCTCATGCCTGCACAGGCATGGACGGCAGGTTCTCAGGGAGGCCACGTTGCTACTCACGGAGGCTCGCCTCCGCCCTTGCTGAAGCCGACTGTTCCCTTGGCGGCGGGGGGGGGGGGTGGTTATTTCTTAAAGAGACTGTGTGGACACCTGACCGATTTTCCAGCAGTCACTGGTCACTGGAGGGGAGCCATGGGGGACCACTATCTGAGGGCCCTGCTAGTCCTCCAGACACAGCCCAGTCCCTGGCCTGGCCCCCCGGCCCCTGCCCACGCTCTAGCCACACTGGCCTCCTGCAGTCCTCCCTTGGGCCAGGCTGTCCCCTTTGGCCTCCACGACATCCCAACTGAGACTTCACCCTCTAGGTTGGGGCTCGGGGTCCCAGAACTCTGGCATGTCCCCCTCTTGGCCCTGCTCTGGCTCCTTTGGTCGTCTGTCTCCCCGACTGTTTTGTGAGCTGCATGAGGAGAGAGACCGTGTCCTTTGTGGTCATTTCAGGATGCCCAGGCCCTGCAGCCACACCTGACCCAGGCTGGGTGTGCAGTCCCCGCTTCAGAAGGCAGGGACCAGTGAGTGGGTGCAGCAGTTCCTAGAGGCTGCTCCTTGCCCTGCTCTCCACCAGCTCCTCTCCCGAAGGGTCTGCTGGGGACCAGACCATGCTGGAGAATTTGAGCCAGGCAGGCGGGAAGCTGCTGGTGCTCATTTCAGTCTCTGCCTTGCCTCCCCAGCTGTTTGAAATCCGTCCCATCTGGTCACGAAACGCTGTCAAGGCCAACATCAGTGTCCACCCTGACAAACTCAAGGTTTTGCTGCCCTTCGTGGCCTATTACATGGTGAGTGCCCAGCCTCTTGCCTTGGTTCCCACCAGGGTCGCCCTGATTGCTAATCTGACCTGTCAGAGCTACAGCAAGAGCAGGTGGCCCTGTCCCGGTACCCCCCCCGCCCCCCGAGGCGGCTTATTACAGCCCTAGGAAGGCCCTCCACAGCCTCCTAGTAATGCTGACCGTACTGGAATGATTTTAGGATTAAAGAATAATTATGTAACTTTTAAATAAAGGGATTGTACTTTTTTTTTTTAGAAGATTTTATTTATTTATTTGACAGAGAGAGACACAGCGAGAGAGGGAACACAAGCAGGGGGAGTGGGAGAGGGAGGAGCAGGCTTCCCGCAGAGCCGGGAGCCCGACGCGGGGCTCGATCCCAGGACCCTGGGATCATCACCTGAGCCGAAGGCAGACGCTGAACGACTGAGCCACCCAGGGCGCCCCAGGGATTATACATTTTTAAACGATCTCACATTAAGAACGTTCTAAGGGCCAGGCGCTGGGTTAAGTGCTGTGCACCTATTACATCCTTTTTCCCCTCCCTGGGGCGTGGCAGCAGGATTCTCTTCTTATCTCTGAGGCAGAGCCGGGGCTCAGAGAGGTGACTTGATGTGCCAAGGTCCTCTAGCCAGCATGTGACAGAACCACTTGGGACCCCAGCCTGTTAGGCTGCAGAACCCAGGCCCCCCAACCCCAGGGCCACCAGCCTTGGCTCATTCTACCTGGGCTGAGTGGGGGTGGGGGTAGGAGGGGCAGATCCACCTTGGACTCAGTCCAGAAGGGCCTGGGGATGAGGTGTCATTACTGCGGTTCCCAAAGGCGCTGGAGGAAGGCATCCTACCTGCCAAGGGTCCCTGCATAGAGCCCTGGGGAGGCAAGCCTGAGATGTGCCCATGACGGTGATGACGGGTGGGGCACAAGGTGGGGCACAAGGAAGGCTCATCCCTCCTGTGCTCCAGCCCCAGACTTCTGAGAGCCACTGGCTGTCTTTTAGGATTGGCTTTCTAGACATAAGGACCTCAGAAGTACCACCCGTTGGGATGGCGGAAACGCTCCCTGGGCACTTCCTGTGTGCCAGGAGGCGTGGTAAAGGCTCCTGGGGCATCACCTCTTATAATTCTCACAGAAGCGATGGGAAAGGGGGCTCCTCTCACCTCCAGCGGGAAGACCAAGGCTCAGAAAGGCCAAGTGACCTGCCCAAGAACCGCACAGGGCAGAGCCGGGGTGGGGTTCCAGAGCTGTGTCCCCAACTCTCGGGGTGTTCAGCTGCCTCGCCCCGGGCCTGCATCCCTGAGGGAGCCAGGGACTGGCCTTGGCCCCACTTCACACTCCTGCCTTTTGTCTCCAGATAACAGGTCCCTGGAGAAGCCTGTGGATCCGATATGGGTACGATCCCCGAAAAAACCCAGACGCCAAGATTTATCAAGTCCTTGATTTCCGAATCCGTTGTGGAATGAAATACGGTAAAAATTACTAAAACGATGTCTTTCTTTCTCTCTCTTAATTGCTTTCTGCTGCTAGCATTCTCTTTTGGAATAAGAATGAATCCATGTGGTGAAGACGAAAAAGCCTTTGCTCCTTGGTGAGGTGTTTGCAGAATAGCGTAGAAATGAGGGTCCCAGCTTGAGTCCTGGCTCCACCGCTGGCCCTCAAACTGCTGAACCCGTTCTTCACCCACTCAGTTACTCCACTTACTTCCTGCTCCTGCGGTGGGGGCCGGGCGCCCCGTACGCGTCCAGCCCCTGGGCCAGTCCCACTGCCCGCAGTCCTGTGTGGCTGGCCCTGGAATGGGGCCTGCTGGCAACTGGTGCGGGGGCCCTGGCATCCCTTTCTCAGGAGCCGGCCCCGGGGAACCCTGGTGCGCCATTAGTGCAAAGCCAGTTTTGTTTGCAAGAAGGGGCTCTTTGCCTCCTTGCACCCGACATGCCCTTCCTCGCCTACAGGTTATGCCCCGAGTGACATGCCTGTCAAGGCCAAGCGCAGCACCTACAACTACAGCCTTCCCATCACCGTCAAAAAGATGCGTAAGTGCCTCTGCTCGCCCTGTGGGATCGGGGCTGATTTGCCCTCACAGAGACGCGAGGAAGGTGGGCATCTGGACTGCGGGGTGCGGTGGGGCTCCCCAAGGGGTCGCTCCAGGGCGCTGCTGGCCAGCACACCAGGGAGGGGTGGGGAGAAACGTCCCCCTGTATTCCAAAGTACTACTGCTGTCCCCTCACAGCCAGCCAGCTTGTCACCATGCATGACCTGAAGCAGGGCCTGGGCCCATCGGGGATGGCCAGCACGCGGAAATCGACCTCCAACAAGTACAAGCTCAAGGTGGGTGCCCCCTGAGCCCCAAAGGAGAGCGGTCGCCCACCCGGCTGAGGGTGCAGGGGACAGGGGAGAGGAGGCACCTCCCATGTGCAGGCTGGGCACACACTTGCTCCCAGAGTCCCTGGTCTGGGCCAGCAGGATGGGCTTTGACAGGCAGCTCTGCCCACCAGTGCCTTCCGGGACGACCTTGGGAAGCACAGTGAGAGCTTGGTGTGGGCAGTGGGCACTGAGGACCATCTGGGCATGTCTCCAAGAGGGATAGGTGACACAGCAGCTGTGCATGGCTGCCTTTAGTGAGCCCGTGGCCGGTGCCCGGATGGGCCGACTGGGGTGCGCGAGAGTGTGCAGAGCCACGGCAGACCGCGGGCCCCCCGCTGGGGGCGGGGCGGGGTGCTGGCAGCCAAGAGCCCAGCACCCCTCACAGGCTCGCGGGGTCCTCGGCACACCCGAAGGTGGGAATCTCTGGGCCTTCCACCCACTTGGGCTGTCTGGTCCTCCCCTACCCCCCCGGCTCGGCTGCCTCACGCAGTGGGGCGCGGAGGGGCACGGACACAGGCGCCGTCGTTGTCCCCTTAGGAGGGCAGCCGCGTCTTCGCCTCAGTGGCCGTGGCCCCTCCTCCAGCACCCTCACTCGGGCCACCGTCCCTACCTCTAGAAAACAGACACTCGGTAAGCCCTGCTTCTCAGCAGGTGGCATGTGGAGCCACAACAGGACCGGTTGGTCGGAGGTGGTGAGGAACGAGGGCAGACTGCAGAAGGCTCGCAAAGCTGGCGTGCCAGCCCATGCCGTAACATGTGGCTCGTGGTCCTAGAGCCGGCGGCGCCGGGGCCTCTGCACACCTGCTGCTGGCCCCTGGCCTGTCTGCACCGCCCGAATCCGGGGGGCGGTGGGGAGCCGGGCCCGCCAGGTGCACACTGGCTGGGGAGAGCTCCGAGCTCCAACCCGCTGTCCTCCCGTCCTCTGCCCAGGACTCGGTCTACGTCTTCCGGGAGGGGGCCTTGCCACCCTATCGACAGATGTTCTACCAGTTATGTGACTTGAACGTGGAAGAGTACGTATGAGGGACCCTGAGGCGCCAGGGGGTGGGGGATGGTGGGGCTCTGGACCAAGGCCTTCCCTGCTGCTCTTCTGCTGGCTCTCGGCCTCGGTGGGAAGCCCTGGCTTGGGCGGCGGGGGCTGGGGGCACCTCTGTCTGCCTCGTGGCCCGCAGGAGCGGTTTCTGGGGTCTGCCTGGGCCACACCCCCTGATCCGCCGCGCTGGGTGGGGCGGAGACCCGTGGCCCCCTCCTCTGTCGCCCACATGGAGGCTCGGGACACGGTTCCTGAGTCTCCTGGCCGACACTGGAGTCCTAACGACCTCCCAGCCTCCCAGCCAGTTGTTCTTAGTAATGTTTAAAAAGGGGGTGGGGGGCGCTGGGATGGGGAGAGACGGGAACTCGTTAGATGCAGCTTGAGTCAGGTGAGAGCCCGGGGTTTTCGTAGGAAAGTTCGCATGGCCACTCCCCACCGTCTGTGCAGCTTGGAGGCAGGGGCCACACCAGTCAGGACCCCAGCCGCGAGGGTCTGGCTTCCATGGGTGTTCTTCAGTGCTGCGCTCGGCCCTCTGCACGGCTGCCCCAGTGTTACTGTTCCCAGCACTGCCCCGCCTCTGCCAGACCCTCAGGCACCTGTCGGCAAAAGCCTACCCTGAAATGCTGTGTCCCTACCCCCAGGTTGCAGAGGATCATTCACCGCAATGATGGGGCTGAGAACTGCTGCACGGAGCGAGATGGCTGGTGCCTCCCCAAGACCAGTGATGATCTGAGGGACACAATGTCCCTCATGATCCGGCAGACCATCCGCTCCAAGAGGCCTGGTGAGAGCGCTCGGGGTGAAGGGGGGCCCTGCTCTGGGACAGAGCAAGTATCCCTAAAGGCCCTGCTCCCCAAGGAATTACACCCAAGTGGAATCATCCCCCCGGGAGCCAGATCCCCCAGGCTGCCTGCCTCTCCCTGGGTGGAGACAGGCCCAGAGGGCAAGGGGTGGAGCAGGGCTGGCGCAGGGCTGGCGCAGGGCTGGAGCAGGGCTGGAGCAGGGCTGGCTCAGGGCTGGAGCAGGGCTGGTGCAGGGCTGGAGCAGGGCTCGTGCAGGGCTGGCGCAGGGCTGGAGCAGGGCTGGTGCCGCCATTGGAGCCACCGCTTTGTGCCCTGACACCCCCCTACCTCTTCCAGCCATTTGTGGGCACATCCAGCCTGTCTTCTTACACCGGGAGAGCTGGGGCAGCAGGTGTGGGGGCCTGTCACCCCCCCCACGGGCTGCCCGTTTCCCAGGACCAGGCAGCCCTGGTCACTGGCCGGTGGTAGGGGAATGTGAGGAAAAGGGAGCACTTGCTGGTCTGCGGGTCTGATGAGGCGGGGGTGGGGTGGGGTGTGTGAGCGAGAGAGCCCCTCTCACTGCTCCCTCCTGGACCCCGCCAGACTCCACGGAGCTGACGGGAGTAGGGGCTCTCAGCCTCGTTTGGGACCCGGCCCCATCTGAGAATCTGCTTGAGGCTCTGGACCCTGTCCCCAGAAAAAAGCACTCACATAGCACGTCCTGCACGCTGTCGGGGCCCCTTGGACCCGTGAAGCCACCCAGCCTCCTGTGCGGAAGTGGTTTGCAAAGCTGTTGGCTTCCGTATTGCCCTGCTGTGCTTGTTACGCTGTAGGGTGCCAGGCCCCTCGGCCCTCTGTACTTCCCCAGGCGGCTTCCCTGGGGCCTGAGCCCAGACACGCGTCGTGAATAGGCCCCCAGCAGCCCGATCGCTGGTCCGGACGCTGGGCTGTCCGGCGCCTCTCTCGGGCTGAGGCCGGCAGTAGCTGGTCCGGGGGCCACCCAGGAGGCCTGAGCTGGGACACACACGGCCTTGTCTCCTGGCCCCAGCTCTCTTCTCCAGCCCGGCCAAGGCCGACAGGGGGCAAGAGCCCTTGACGTATGAGTCGGGGGCCGAGGAGGAGGAGGAGGAAGAGGAGGAGGAGGACTTCAAGCCGTCTGATGGCAGCGACAACGAGATGGAGACGGAGATTCTGGACTACGTGTGACACGGCCCTGCCCCCAAGCCTGGGCGTCCTTGATCGTGCAGGACTGGCGATGGAACCGGGACAAGCCGTGTCTCCCCATCGCTGCCCACGGTAACCAGAGCGGCCCGAGGAGCCACCCCCCCCGCCCCCCCCTCCCCCACCGCCACCGCCACCGCCACCGAGGAAAGCTGGGCTCCCAGCACCGGGTGCAGCTGACCCTGGTCCTGCCCGTCCGCCCGTGACGCCTGCTGCGCAGGACTGCCCTCTGGCCCTGGGTGCTTGGGGACATCCCCAGAGGGTGTGACCCGGTTTTTCGTAGCCGTGAGCCAGCCCAGTGTCCAGCAGGATGAGCCGGGGCCCAGCACCTCTCTCTGGCCGAGGACAGCAGGAGCTGGAGGTGGGGAGGATGTGGCCGGGGGCGGGGTGGTCTCACCTTGGAGCTGATGACTGGTGGCAGTGATGACTGGTGACCAGCGAGGAAGCTGGCCCGTGGTCACAGACGGGCAAAGACTGTCTTTGGGTTTGGATCCCATCCATTTGGGACCCAGCTGGAGTTGTTCTTACCAAATACACTTTTCCAAGGAGAAAGTGGTGTCTCACTGCGGGCGTCGGAGCCAGAGGAGAGTTTCCTCTTACAGGTTGGGTGAGAGCAGCTGGGAGTACCCCAGACGCCAGGTCCCAGAGTGTCCTGCAGCCTCGAGCTCATCCCTTACTGCTCCAGGTGTGTTCTTGAGAAGTTCAAGGGGACGCAGACCCTGGTGCCTCCCAGCTCCCTGGTGTGAAACTCCCACCCATGCCAGGGGGACAGCTGTGCCACCGTCCTACAGAGTAGCCTGAGCCAGAGGTGAGCCCGGTCACCCCCTTCTTCAGCCAGCGGACTGGGCCACCTAGTGTGACAGGTCCCCAAGTCACATTAATTCTAAAGTCCGATGCCTCAGGCAAGCCCCAGTCTGCTGCCCAGGCTCCTGGGGAGCCCCCTCAGAGGACAGATCAGGAGCCCCGGTGGCTCACAGTTGGCCTAAAGTGGCTAGTCCTGGCCACCTGCCTTGTAGAGGGGAAGCTGCCAGGCTGACCGCCCACGATGGCCCCGCTCCCTGCTGCTGGGGACCAGGAGGGGTCCCCTCCCCCATACTCAGAATAACTTTCTGTAGAGCGGGTTCTCAGAATTGGAAGAGCTGGACAGAAGGCATGGGTTAACAACTCCCCGTCCTTGTCCGGGGTGGGGCTCAGGCTCTTTCCCCCCTCGTCCTCACTGCCCAGCTGAAGGCACACGAGCCCCTTCCTGGTTTCCTAACTCCTCCCTCCCACCCGCAGCTGCCCACCCCTCCCCACCTTTCTCCAGCTTCTCTCCACTCTGCGTCCCAGAAGATTTGGATCTGGCAGGCAGGCTTGGTGGCGGCAGCAGGCGCGATGGTAGTGGGGCTGTGGCCTGCGTCCGAGGCGCCGCTCCTGGGCAGCAGAGAGCCTGCCGGGGCCCAGGCTGCGGGGCTGTTGGCCTCACAGGGCTCCGCTGTCCCCTGGCTCCTGAGTGCGTCCCCCTCACTAGAGGTGGTTGTGCGGTGGGGTCTGAGCAGCCGCCGTGAGCCGTGAGCCGTGAGCCGTGATCCCAGGGGCAGCCGAACTCAAAGGCACCATCTCAGGCCTTGTCCTTGGTGGCCTGCCTTTTCTAATAAGTAACCCTCGGTGACCAGAGTCCTGCACAGCCACAGGAAACAGTAGTGGCCGCTTTTGTGTCACCCCTACTTCTGTGCTCAGTTTTCTCCCTCCCGCTCTCTCTGACGCTCTTGGACTCTGTCCCTTCCACTCTCTGTTGGTCGGTCTCCGTCTCTGCTTGGCTTTGCCGCAGGGTCTTTGCGTGGCCTATTTCTGTGGCCAGAAAGCCTGGCTTTTCCTTTTCCTTTTCCTTTTCCTTTTCCTTAAGGAAGCCCTCGGGGCTGGGCTGGAGCCCCACTTCCCCCATTCCCTTGTGTACCCGAGCCTCCTGCCTTCCCATCCCAGGACTTGTACTGCACGTGAGGCCTCCCCCACCCCCCAAGGGCGGGGTCATCTGTGCTGCTCTGGGTCCCCACACCTGGCTCAGACTGCACACGCAGCGGGCCCTCGGTAATAAGGGTCAACCCCACTGGCTGACCAGTGGCACACAGCCCAGAAGTCACACGCCCGGTCCCCTACAAGCTCCCTCTGTTGAGCTGGGGATGGGTGGCAGGCGGGCCACGGAGACCAAGCATGCCCATTTCTCTGAGGGCAGAGCCGAGTCCTTGTAAATCAGTGAGCCAGAATGCAGGGCACTGTCCACCTGGGCAAGCCAACGGCCTGGCGACCTTCGGTCCTGTGCCATCTGCCTCCGCTCCCAGGTAGGTGGGAACCTGCACAGGTGCGCTGTGGCACCACGGCATCGGGGGCACCCAGCCCTGGGAAAGTAGCCTGTCCCTGCGCCGTGTTTGTGCACGTGCGCGTGCCCTACTGTGTGACCTGGGCCCAGCCTGAGGCTAGCTGGAAACAGCAGCTGTCTCCTGGCCCCAGGTACACTGCCTGGAGTGTGGCCAGCCCGGGAGAAGGGGCAGAGGTGGGAGGAGGGCAAAGGGGCCCTCTGTGGACAGCTGCTACTTTGGACTCCCGGCCAGCTGCGGCCGCATAAATAGCCGCGGGCCGGAGGGGAGGGCCATGCACGGGCAGGCGCACGCCATGGGGCACCTGGGGCTGGTCGTCTTGGGCCTCACCTGCTGCTGGGCGGTAGTGAGCACGGCAAAGGTAAGCGAGGGCCCAGCAGAGGGGCCCCTCTCTCCTCTCCCTCCGCGAGACCTGGAAACGGGACAGGGCACAGCGGAGGGAAGACAGGGTCACTGGCCAGAAGAGCCAGCCTGAGAAAGAGACCCCAGCAATCAAAATGGCATTTCCTGGGCACTTCATGTTTTGTGTATATTCTCATTCATACGACAGCCTGCCAGATAAAATACAGGATGCCAAATTAAATCTGAATTTCATACAAACCACGAGAAGTTTTTGGTGTGGGTATCTTCTATGCAATATTTGGGATATACTAAAAAAAAAAAAGTCAATTTATGGGAAATGCAAATGGAACTGGGAGTCCTCAGTCTTTATTTGCTGAGTCTGGGAACCCAACACCCCTCTGGCTCTTTCCTCTCTAGAGATGTCAATGTCCCCTTTTCACAGAAGGGGAGACGGGCCCAGAGCAGATGAGCAGTTTGCCCAAGCTCACACAGCCACCAGTGGCTGAACAGAAACCCAAAACTCCGGAGTCTGGCTCCCAGCGTAACCTCCATGTCCCAAGCGGCAGGTCCCCACCTGCTTGCTGGCCAGTCAGGAGGCCGCCCGAGGCGGGTACGCCATTGCCATGGGGTGAAGAACAAGGCAGGGAAGGGGCTGCAGGATTGAAACCCCACAGACACGCGGCCCTGTGGTGTCCACCCTCCTCCTGCCACCTCCGTCCCAGCTGCCCTGGGGCCTGCCCCTTGGCCCCAGAGGTTCAGGTGCTGGCCTTGGGCCCCTGCTGCCCCCAGGAGGAGGTCACTCTCCGGGGGAGGGGGGCTTCTCTAAGGGCAGAAATGACCAGGATTGCTCCCCGCTGTTCCAGCAGCCAGTGCCACCCTCCCCACCCTCACCCAGGGCCCTCAGGGCAGTCTCAGTTCTGAGAGGTGACTTCCTAGTCCCCAGGTACTGACCTGGCCTGCTGCCCCATCCCAGCAGCCGGGAAGCCTGTCAGAAAAGATGCCTGGAGGCCTGAAACAAGGCTGCACCTCCTGAGCCAAGAGCTGGGGCGGGGGTAGGGGTGGGGGAGCAGAGCTGCACCTGCCCCCGGCCCCACCCCTGAGGGCCCTGGCAGGAGTTGCTCTGGCCTCTTCCCCGGTTGCCTGTTAGCCTAGACCTTACGGGGCCCTGGGACGGCAGCTGGGCCTGGGGGTGCAGAGCTGCCCTGCCCTTGGCTCCCTGGGACGTAGCACAGGTGAGAGCCAGGAAGCAGACACCTGCCATGGGACCCGATGGATGGGGGGGGGGGGGAGAGCCCTAGGAGGGGATGGGAGCCTGGCTCTGAGGTTAGATAGCTGTTTCTCACAGGGTGACTTCAAGCAGGAGAGCCTCAGTTCCCTTCTGGGACAATGGGTAGATGAGCACCAGCCCCCAGGACCCTCATGCAGACTGGATGCATTGGCTGCGAGGGCCCAGCTCAGGGCTAGGGCTGGATACACAGCAGTGGTTCTGACGGCCCGGGGGGCGGGGGTCTTCCTCAGCACTGAGCACAAGGGCTGGGAGTCACCAGGCCACCGACTCCAGGCCATCCGGACCCTGGGGGAAAGGGGGACACAAGGGGAGCAAACGGGCCATCTTAGAGATGGGGAAACAGCCTCATGGTCACGGCTAGGTGGCCATAGCCGAGATCCAAACATCTACCCCACCTCTCCTGGCCTACTTGGAAGGCTCCCTGGAGTGGGAACATACTGGTTGACCCAGCTTCCTCCAAGATTCAGGGAGCAGGACACCCTCGGGGTCCGGGACCAAGGCGGTAAGCTGCTCCTCTAGCAACGTGGGCAAGCGGCAGGACTCAGGTGCACATTGGCCCCTCCTTGAAGCTGTCTCTGGGGAACCTCGGGGCACCCTGGGGCCTGCTCAGATTGCCTCCCAGCCCCATTCGGGAGACCCGCCTGGGCCTTCCTGAGCCTCGGCCTCCACCCCCAGCTGGGCGCGGTGTACACAGAAGGAGGCTTCGTGGAGGGCATCAACAAGAAGCTCAGCCTCTTTGGCAACTATGTCGACATCTTCAAAGGCATCCCCTTCGCCGCCCCCCCGAAGGCCCTGGAGAACCCTCAGCGGCACCCCGGCTGGCAAGGTGGGAGCGGACAGGGGCTGGTGAGGCCCCACGCCTGGGGGTGCCGTGGGGCGGCTGCCATCCTCACCGGCCCCGCTGGCCGCCCGCAGGAACCCTGAAGGCCAAGGACTTCAAGAAGCGGTGTCTGCAGGCCACCATCACGCAGGACAACACCTACGGGGAGGAGGACTGCCTCTACCTCAACATCTGGGTCCCCCAGGGCAAGAAGGAAGGTGGGTTCACCCTCCCCGCACCCTGCAGCATGCCCCCAAGCAGCCAGAGACTCAGGCCCTACCCTTGTGTCTGGGGGGCTCCAGAGCCAAACCTCCCTGAAATCAGCACAGGGTGCGGAGGGGAGCCGGGTTGGGGGGGCTGCATCTGGAGTCACTGGGTCTGCTCTGCTCTGCCTTAGTCTCCCGGAACCTGCCCGTCATGATCTGGATCTACAGAGGCGCCTTCCTCATGGGGGCGGGCCACGGGGCCAACTTTCTCAGCAACTACCTGTACGACGGGGAGGAGATTGCCACACGGGGCAATGTCATTGTGGTCACCTTCAACTACCGTGTCGGCCCCTTGGGCTTCCTCAGCACTGGGGACGCCAACCTGCCAGGTCTGCCAACCTGCCAGGTCCACTCTGAGCGAGTGCACCCAGCCCCGTGAGCTCTGGGCCCGGCGGGGGTTGAGCCTTAGCTCCCATCGTGCTTGAACAGCTCCTGCCAGTCCCCTTGGAAAGGCCCAGAATCCTATTTGCAGAGCCAGGGAGCTGGAGATGCGCTGTGAGATGCAGGAGCCCCTTGGCAGCTGTAGTGAAAGAACAGAGGCCCACAGACTGACAGACAGAGCGGGACCCAGAGGCCCAGCGGAGCAGGTGCAGGGAACCAGTGAAAGAGAAGATAAGAAATTGAGGCGGCAACAAGGAGCCACGGACAGACAAGGGGGGCTGTGGCAGGGAGGGAGAGAACAGAGCAGGCTGGTCCTCCTGCTCCTTGCCCCTGCCCCCAGCCTGAGCCCCACACCTGCCCCAGCACCCCACCCGGCCAGCCTCTGGGGGACCCACCCTTCAACATCCCCGCGCTCAGCCAGGGTCTCCGTGCAGTTGAGGGCATTCTCATCCCACCCACGTGCATTGTTCACCCGGTGTGGCCCAGGCCCTGGCACCCCAGCCCCCACCAAGGGTCCCTGATGAAGGCCCATCCTCCACCCCGCCCCCAGGTAACTATGGCCTTCGGGATCAGCACATGGCCATCGCTTGGGTGAAGAGGAACATTGCAGCCTTTGGGGGGGACCCCAACAACATCAGTATCTTTGGGGAGTCAGCTGGAGGCGCCAGCGTTTCTCTGCAGGTCTGGCGGCCCCGGAGGGTGGACCTGCCCCGAAGTGTGTGGGAGCTAGTCAATGGGAGCAGGGAGGAGAGGGGCTGGAACTGATGTGTGGGGTGTCCTTGGCCAAGCCCAGGGTGGGCAGGCACAGCGAGGCCTTGGTGACAGGACCTCTGTGTATTGCAGACCCTCTCTCCCTACAACAAGGGCCTTATCCGGCGAGCCATTAGCCAGAGTGGCGTGGCAGTGTGCTCCTGGGCCATCCAGAAGAACCCCCTCTTCTGGGCCAAAAGGGTAAGGAGGGGCTGTGGTGGGTGGGTGGGGGGGCTCCCTCTTTTCCACTCTGTCCTGGACTCCATCACCTTCTACCCAGAGCACTGGCCTCACCCACCTGCCTACCCACCCCCACTCCCTCCAGATCGCTGAGAAGGTGGGCTGCCCCTTGGACGATACCGCCAGGATGGCCAAGTGTCTGAAGATTACCGACCCCCGTGCCCTGACGCTGGCCTATAAGATGCCCCTGGCAGGCATGGAGTGTGAGTGGAGGCTGCTGGGGGAGCCTGGGCGTGCTCCCAGTCAGGGGAGGGCCGGCCATGCTCCTGGAGAAGAGAGGAATTGCTGGGTCTGAGGCTGGCCCTGTCCCCAGATTGCTGGTGTCCCTAGGCAGCTTGCTGCCACCAGCACCCTGGTAGGCTGGTAAGGATGAGGGCCGTTCTTTCTTCTTATCCCCCGTGGGTCATGACCCCTTTGAGAAGCTGATGAACATGTGGGCTCCAGTGCCGGACAAGGCACACATCCGTGGTCATTTGTGCACAATTTTAGGGAGATTCATGGACCCAAGACCGAGAGACTTTGTCCTAGACGGTCATTTGTTCCTCTTGCCACTCATGCAGTGAACACGCACCCACTGAGCGCCCGTGGCAGCACCCAGCCCTCCCGGCTCTGCTCCTGTGTACCCGGGCATGCCGGGGACCTCATCAGCGCCGTAGGCTGGGGTCCGCTCTTGCTTACCTTTTTGATGCTAAGTAAGAGGCCCCATCATTTGCATCTTTACCTGATGCGAATTAAACCGTAAGCAAAGCGGAAGCCAAGCAAACACGTGGTCCCAAATGCAAACCAGTCGTTTCCTCCGGCGTGCACCGGAAGGAAGACCCGCCGGGCTGGGCCTCACGAAGGCCACTGCCTCCACCTGCCCCGAGCCAGCTCTGCGGTCCTTTCGGGGCCAGTTCAGGGGTCTGCAGGGCAATGTGGACCTCGCAGTTTCTGGCGAACACGCTGGAGCCCAGCCCCGAGAGGGGGTGCCTCCTCCATCGGTCATCTCAATTACTTCCTCGTCTTCCTCCCAGAGGCGGGAGGGAGGGCAGCCCTGGGCTCCAGACCAGTGGTTCTCGGCCTGGGAACTTTTGCTCCCGGGCACATGTGCCCACGTCGGGAGACAGTTTTGATTGTCATAACTGCAGAGGGGGTGCCACAGGTGTCCCGCGGGCTGAGGGATGTGGATGGACACGCCGCAGGGTGCTGGACATAGAATTACCCCGCCCTCAATGGGGGCGGTGCTGAGGCCTGAGAAGCTGGGTCTAGATCAGAGGAGGCAGGAAGTCACGCTGGAGTTGAGTCCCGCCCCCAGAGGCGGAGGGGAGGGGCAGTGGGTACCGGAAGTGTCAGAGCCGGCTGCCCTCCCACCCAGATCCCGCACTGCACTATCTGGGCTTTCTCCCTGTCGTCGACGGAGACTTCATCCCCGATGACCCCGTCAAGCTGTACGCCAACGCGGCCGACATTGACTACATAGCAGGCATCAACAACATGGATGGCCACATCTTTGCCAGCGTCGACATGCCAGCCATCAACAAGAACAAAGCGGAGGTCACCGAGTAAGCAGTGGGTGCGGGACCCAGGGGGCAGTGCCCAGGGGCAGCTGAGGGAGGTCAGCACTGTGTTGGGGGCCGTCCCTCGCCCTTTGCTGGGTGGGGGTGCAGATACCCTCCCACTGGCACTGGGTGGAGGGTCCAGTGCTGGCGTGGTCCCTGCAGAGAGGACTTCTACAAGCTGGTCAGCGGGCTCACCATCACCAAGGGACTCAGGGGTGCCAACGCCACCTTTGACATCTATACCAAGCCCTGGGCCCACGACGCGTCCCAAGAGACCAGAAAGAAGACCGTGGTGGACTTGGAGACCGACATCCTCTTCCTGGTGCCCACCCAGTTTGCCGTGGCCCAGCATAGAGCCAATGCCAAGTGAGGACCTGGGCAGGGAGGCTCCCTGGGGAGGCCCACCCACCTGGGATGGTGCACCTGCGCCCTGAGACCTCTCGGGAGGGTGGCTCGGGTCCCCACCTGGGCCTGCACCACCTGCTTTGCCCAGGCCTGACAAGACCTGAGAGGGCCCCTCCTCACCTCCCAGCCTCAGGGGGCTTTGCAAAACCCTCCCACAATCCTCTGCCTGGCCTGGCACTGAGTGCCCTCCCTCACCCCACAGTCCTTCCCACTGAAAAGTTCTTGAGTTGACCTTCCACCCCTCAAGCTGTGTAGAAGGAAAGAACCCTGGATGATAATGGTCTCTGTTGTGGGTTTCAACTTGACCAACTTTCAGAATAACTTAAGCCTGGGACCACATTAAAACTCACTATATGATAATAGCCAATGAAATAAAAAAAAAAGTTAGGAATGCTTGAAAAGTAGGAAGACAATATTATACCTAGAATCTAGAATGAAAGCTTTGTAGCAACTAAGCAATAAATGTAGCTCTGAGCTTCCTGTCAGTCAGGGCAAAAAGGGAAACATCTGAGGGCATATACCCTGTCCAATTAAATTAAGATACAAATTCACTTGCAGAGCAAAAAAGATCTTTCTTGATACTGAATTGCAGGAGGAAGCTGCCTCAGTGTGTTTTGTGGTGGTGAATTACAAACACAACTGAAATTGTAGAAGCTTCGAATCCGTGGCTTTCGCCCATGGCTTTCCCTTTCCCAGGTGTCAGGATCCCAGCTTCTTCATGAGTCTCGTGGGAATTCCCCAGACCCTTCCCTGCTCCCTCCACAGCTCCCTCTGGAGCACATCCCTGTGCTGGGTGGCCCCCAGGTGAGCACCTTTCCAACTTGGGTGGTCTCCCCTCCCTCCTCAGGAGTGCCAAAACCTACAGCTACATGTTCTCCCACCCCTCTCGGATGCCCACCTACCCCAAATGGGTGGGGGCTGACCACGCGGATGACATCCAGTACGTCTTTGGGAAGCCCTTCGCTATTCCCCTGGGCTACCGGACCCAAGACAGGACGGTCTCCAAGGCCATGATTGCCTACTGGACCAACTTTGCCAGAACTGGGTAAGACAGCAGTGAGGCTGAGCCCAGAGCCCCCTGCCACCTGGCCCTGCAGGCCTGGGTTCCAGTCCCTGCTCCCTCACTTACAATTGACTTCCTGGATCCTCGGTATCTCTGTCTGTCTGGGAGGACGGGGCTACTGCCCAGGCCCCGAGATCAGCACCTCTTGGGGTTCCATGTGCCCAGCCAGGGCCCAGGCACCATATAGTGAGGTACCCTGATGGTAAGGGTCAGTGCAGAGGGTGGAGGACTGTCCAGGCAAGCCAGGGCCGAGATGGGCTAGGGACACAGGTCTCCAGCCTCCTGTGAGCCCCCAGCCCCCACCCAGCCCTTTTCCTCCCTGCAGGGACCCCAACATGGGACATTCAGCTGTGCCCACACACTGGGATCCCTACACGGTGGAAAGTGGTAACTACCTGGAGATCACCAAGAAGATGGATCGCAGCTCCATGAAGCAGCACCTGAGGACTAATTACATGCAGTTCTGGACCTTGACCTACCAGGCACTGCCCACAGTGACCGGAAATGGGGCCTCCCCCGCTCCCCCCTCCGGGGATTCCGATGCCACCCCCACTGCCCCCTCCGTGGATTCTGATGCCACCCCCGCGCCCCCCTCGGGGGACTCTGAGGGGGCTCAGATGCCCATAGTCATCGGCTTCTAATGTCCTCGGCTCCAGGAAGCCATAGGGTGAGACCTGGGGGACCCACCTCCCCTCCAGAGCTCTTCCTGAATAAAGCCTCATCTCTCTCTATCTGGCGTCTTCCTTTGCTCCCGAGGCCCCAGCTGGAGGAAGCAGCGCTCTCAGCTCTGTTCAGCCCCAGGCGCTGGGCCGACTGCCTTTCCCCATGGTGTCCATCAGTCCTCAAGCTCCAGGAAGTCTGGAAAAGCCCCTCATTCTAGAGAGGAGGAAACAGGTTTGAAGAAGTGAAGTGTCTGAGCAGGACTGGGCTTCAGGTGCCGGTCCCTCGGCCCTGGACCGCTGGTTCCCAGGGGGCAGGGCGGGCGGTGGCCACAGGTGGGAGAGCAGCTGGCCTCTGCGGGCTGTGGCCTCCCCTGGACCGGTGGAGCCCAGCCACACCAAGTCCTCTGGGATGTGCGCAGTGACCTCTGTGTTCTATCTGGGGTCTGGGCACCTGGCCTGGGGGGAGAAATGGACTCAGCTTCCAACTGGATGCACATTGAAGAGAGAACAGAGCATCACCCTGGAAGGTGAGAAGCACAAGGTGCAAGAGGGCTGGGCATTGGGTGGCTCTGGCAGAATTGAGGCGCTGGAGGCGGAGGTCGGAGTCAGGGCCATTCCCACTGGGCATCGGGCATCATGCCGAGGGCTTAAGCAGCCTGATGTCACCATGGCCACAGCAGGTGGGCACTGAGAGGGGGTCACATGCCCCAGGTCATGAAACTCCAAAGCTAGTGCTCGAAACGATGCTGGTAGGGGGCGTCTTCCCCACCCCTCACTCATTCTTTCATCTCAGTGGGGTGGTGCTGAGGGCTCAAAGGAGAGAAGATTCTGGAGTTCTGAGCGGCTCTGCCTGATGGGGGTGGGGCTGGGGACAGCAGCACCCAGGAGGCAGCCAGCATGCTTTCCCTCTCTGGCCACAGATGGAAGACTGAGGTCTGGGGAACTGAGTCCAATGGCCCCATGCACTAGAGCTACACGGGGCAAACCCGTCCCCCCAAAAAGCAGGGTGCGCTCAGGCCGGCCTGTGACCACGGTGGCTACCCTGGGCTTCCTGGCTTGGTCAAGGGCTCTCAGGTGTGAAGAGAGGGTTCCTTGTCACAGACTGCGGGGAGGGACCCTCGTGGCAGTGTGGGCCTCTCCTGGTGACCGTCCCTGCCCTTGGCCAGTGGAAGCACAAGGATGCAACAGTGTGTCCCTCCTCTGCCACGTTAGTATGCACACGACTTCTCTAAGTGTTTCTGTCTGCTCTCAGGAGGCACGGCAGGAGAAACTTCTCGGACCCCAGTGCCTTCGACCGGCCCTGGGATTGGGCACTTCTAGCCCTTGTTGGGGGTAAACACAGTCATGCCTACCTGTCATTCAGAAAATCGCATCCCTGGAGGGCCTGGCCACGTCAGAATGGCTGGGGCATCGGGATCCAGGTGTGTGCCCAGCCCCCGGGCTGCTCGGAGAAGCTCTCTCTGGCAGAGGCCAGCCTTGCTGTATGTCTGGGGGACACCTGCCGCTGTCGGGTCATCCCACAATTCATCGGGCTTTTGCCTTTACAGCCTGTAGCCAGAGGCTGAAGTTGAAAATACAGCTGAGCCCTGAACAACATGGGGGTTAGGGGTGCCGACCCCCCACACAGTCAAAAATCCCTAACTTTTGACCCCCCCAAAACTTAACATCCAACAGCCTTACTGTTGACCAGAAGCCTTATCGATAGCATACACGATTAACACATATTTTGTGTATGTATTATAAATTATCTTCTTACAATAAGTAAGCAAGAGAAAAGAAAATGTTCAGAAATTCCTAAGGGAGAGAAAATACATTTACAGTCCTGGACTGTAGGGAGAAACACCCGTGTGAAGGGGGCCCGCACAGTCCAAACCGGCGTTGTTGGCTCAAGGGTCAACTCGGCTGACTGGTAACTGTCCAGGGTCCTGGAGGCTCCCTGCGGGACCAGGAGTTAACCCTTTATGTTAACCTTTAATGGTGAAGCCCAAGGAGGACACGTGGGGAAGCCGAGGACATCACCTGTTTACCATTTCCTTGGTGGGGCTGTGCCCCTGGGTGGGCGGTCTTGGGATTCCTCCCCACTCCTTCCCAGGCCTCATCTTTCAACCCACCCTGCAGGAAAGGTTCGAACCGCCCACCTCCTCCATGACGTAACCAAATCACAGACCTGGACAAGAACACAGCCATCCCAGGGGGCTGCAAGCTCTAAGGGCTCTGGCCTAGCTTTTAGGACAAGTCGGTACCAACAGGACTGAGGCCATAAGCTGGTGACTGCCCGATGCAGTGGACTTCAGAACCACATGGTCCAGGAATTCATCTTGGCCAGTGAAGGGGGAGTGGGGTGGTCTTTCACCAGCACCCGTATCCTCACAAACCAGCACTCAGCAGGGATTCGTCTGACCCCAGCCAGGATGAGTGCCCCCCATGTGTCTGGCCGAGAGAGGTGGGCAGGGTGGGGGCTTCTGGTGTGCTTCTGGGCAAAATCAATTATATGTGGAGTTGCAGGGAGGCTGGAAATCCTAGTTCATAGGTAGCAGAAATGCTTATGCAATAAGGCTCAGCTGGAGCCTTAAGGCTGCTTTACAGATCTTTCCCCTGAATTCAAAGCAAGCAGGAGAAGGTTTAAGGACAACGGTGAGGTTGCCGGGAGGATTCCAGTCCAGGTAAAGGGCGGACCATGGGCCCCTGGAGAGAACAGAGGATGCCAAGTACTGCCCGGCCATAGTCCAGTGGCTAATAACCTCCCCCTGGCCTTTGCCCACCCACGTTGCATGTTTTGATCTGTTTACAATCCCCACCGCCACCACCAAATGCTGATGGAATTCAAATTTAACCCTGAAACCTGTAAGTTCCTAATGGGTGGTCAACGGAAACCCCAATAAAACAAGCAGAAAATGTTCCCCCTTCTTCCAAAGCTGTAGAAAGGCAGCCACCATACTGGGTCAGGAAATGCAAATGTTATTGTTTAAAAACCAGCATAAAATATATACAACATAAAATATGCCAATTTAGCCACTTCTAAGAGTACGATTCAGTGACATTAGTGCCGTTCACACTGTTGTGCAAACATCACCATATTGAGTTCCAAAACTTTTTCATCACCCCCAACAGAAACTTTGTACCCATTAATCAATAACACCCCAGTCTCCCTTCTCCCGTCCCCCACCTGGTTGTCTCTTCTACTTTCTGTCCCCGATCAGTTTCCCTGTTCTAGATATTTCTAGATATACCTGCAGTGGGATCACAGTGTTTTCAAGGTCCGTCCATGTTGTGGCATGTATCAAAACTCCATCCCTTTCAACGGCTGGATCGTATTCCGGTGTGTGTCTCTGTCACACAGTTATTCATAGCACTTCCTTACAATCCTTTTTGTCTCTGTGAGGTTGGTAGTAATGTTCCCACTTTCATTGCAGATTTTAGTACCTCTTTTTTTCCCCTTGGTCAGTGTCGCTAAAAGGTTTGTCAGCTTTGGTTGTTCTTTTTCTAGCTCCTTCAAGTGTATCGTTAGGTTACTGATTTGCAATCTCTCTTCTTGTGTAATGTCGGCATTGGCAGCTAGAAATTCTGCAGTTAGCACTGCTTCTGCTGGGTCCTATAACACGGTACGTTGTGTTTTTGTTTCCACTTGTCTCAAGGCATTTTCTGACATCCCTTGTAATTTCTTCTTTGACCCATGGGTTGCTTGATTTCCACATACTTCTGAGTATTCCCGTGCTCCTTCCGCTGTTCCTTCTGCTTCTACTCCACCTGATTGGAAAAGATACTACGTATGATTTCATCCTTTAAAATTTATTAGGACTTGTTTTGTGGCCTCACAGATGGTGTGTCCTGGAGGATGTTCCATGTGCACTTGAGAAGCATGTGTGCCCTGCTGCTGTTGGGAAGGGCTCTGTCTGTCTGCTAGGTCTCACAGAGTGTGGTTCAAATCCTCTGTCCATAGCCATCTTCCTGTCACCTGAATTCTTCTAGCCATTATTGAAAGTGAGGTAGTCAAGTCTGCAACTCACTTCAAAGATGTCAATTTTTGCTTTAGGGATGGAGGTTTACAATTGTTATTTTTTCCTGATGAATGGAAATTTTTATCGGTGTATACCGACCTTGTCTCTTGTTACCTTTTTGACTTAAAATCAATTTTGTCAGATAATAATATAGCCACCCAGCTGTGTACTGTTTTTGTGGAATATCTTTCCCCATCCTTTTACTTTTAAACTTTTTGTAGATTTTTTTCAAAGTGAGTCTCTTTGAATACAGCATATTTGTGGAGTGTTTTTTTTTTTTAAATCCATTTTGCCAAACTCTGCCTTTTATGTGGAGAGTTTAACCCATTTATATTTAATTACTAATGACTTCCTTCTTCTTCTTTTTTTAAGATTTTATTTATTTATTTGAGAGAGAGAATGAGATAGAGAGAGAGAGCATGAAGGGGGGAGGATCAGAAGGAGAAGCAGACTCCCTGCTGAGCAGGGAGCCTGATGGGGGACTCGATCCTGGGACTCCAGAATCATGACCTGAGCCGAAGGCAGTCGCTTAACCAACTGAGCCACCCAGGCACCTGACTTTCTTCTTCTATTAGCTATTTGTTTTCTGTATGTCCTATATGCTTTTTGTTCAATTCCTCCATTACTGCTTTTTATGGATTTAGCTGATTATTTTTATATAAAGTGCACCCTTTTTGATTCCCTTCTTCCCTTTTGTATCTATTTCTAAACAAAGATTTTCTTATTGGTTACCTTTGGGATTGCAATTAACATCTTAAACTGAGAGCAACCTAGTTTGAAATACCAGCTTCACCCAAGGAGGACACTTGGGGAAGCTGAGGACATCACCTGTTTACCATCCTGGTGACACGCCTATTTCCTTGAAATACCAGCTTCATTCAGTAGTGTACACTCAGCTCTTATAAATTCCCAATCCCACTTTGTGTGGTTACTGTCACAGATTATATCTTTATGTATTCTGTTCCATTAACACAGACTTACACTTTTATTTATTTATTTATTTATTTTTAAAGATTTTATTTATTTATTTGAGAGAGAGAATGAGAGATAGAGAGCACGAGAGGGAAGAGGGTCAGAGGGAGAAGCAGACTCCCTGCCGAGCAGGGAGCCCGATGTGGGACTCGATCCGGGACTCCAGGATCATGACCTGAGCCGAAGGCAGTCGCTTAACCAACTGAGCCACCCAGGTGCCCTACACTGTTTTATAAATTTGCTTTATACATTATACAGAAAAAAAGAAGGCGTTACAAACCTAAAGTGAAACAATACAGGCTTTTATAATGATCTGTTACTTACCTCTACTAATGCTCTTTATTTTTCATATGGTTTTGAGTTACTGTCTAGTGTTTTTTCGTTCAGCCTGAAGGGTTAGCTTGTAGGATTTCTTTTAGGCAGGTCTACTGATAACAAAATCCTTTAACTTCCTTTATCTGAGAATGTCCTCATTTCCCTTCACCCTGAAAGGGTAGTTTGCTGGATATAGATTTCCTTTTCCTTTCAGTACTTTAAATATAGATAGGTCATCCACTGCCTTCTGGCTGCCATGATTTCTTTTGATCTTATTAGGACCCCTTGTACATGACCGCTTCTTTCTTGCTGCTTTCAAGATTTTCTCTTAAGTCTTTCAACAATTTGATTACATATATCATATATCTCGGTGTGGATCTCTTTGAGTTTATCTTGCTTGGAGTCCACTGAGCTTCTTGATGTGTAGATTCATGTCTTTCATCAAATCTGGGAACTCTTTAGCCATCGTTATTTCAAATAATCTCTCTGCTCCTCCCTTCTTCTGGGACTCTCGGTATGTAGATGCTGTTAATATTTGATGATGTCACCAACTCCTGGAGGGGACTGTTCATTTTTCTATTCTTTTTTCCTTTCTGCTCTTCAGGGAGAATGTCAATGGCTTTACCTTCAGGTTCACCGATTCTCTCTTCTGCCTGTGCAAATCTGCCATTGAACCCCTCTGGTGAGTTTTTTTCATTTCAATTGTATTTTCAGCACCAGAGTTTCTATGTGGTTCCTAATTTCTCTTTATTACATTTCCTATTTGTTCTTACACTGTTCTCTTGTGTTCCTTTAGGGATTTTTTTCTGTCTGTGCTTTCCTTTAGCTCACTGAGCATATTTAAGACAGTCAACTTAATGTCTTTGACTAGTAACTTCAACGCCTGGACTTTCTCAGGGAGTTTGCCAAATTCTTTTTTCCTACGTACCAGCACTGTTTTCCTATTTCTCTGTATGATTTGTAAATTGTTGGGAACTGGATGTTGAGGATGACAATGTGGTAACTCTGGAAAGCAGATTCTCCCCCTCCTCTAGGCTTACTTCTGTCATTCAAGACCTGCAGTCTTGTTTCTACAGTGACTTTTCCAAACTATATTGTTCTGCATATTCCTTGTTGTTCAGGGACAGAAGCTTCTGTCCTGCTGCCTTGGTTAGTGTGAGGCCCGGCAGAGATCCCCTTAACTGCTGAAGTCCCACAGCTCTGTTTGACATCAAGCACTCCCCTGGCTGTTGTGTTGGATGAGGTTCCAGAGTCCCCAGATGGTTCATTCTGATCATTTTCTCCCCCTAGCCTAATGGCCTCCATGGAGAGACTGACCCTGGAGCTTCTTATTCCATAATTTCCCCTCACCAATGTTTTTATTTTTAAAACATTTCATTTATGAGAGAGAGCACGGGCAGTGGAGAGGGGCAGAGGGAGAGGGAGCAGACTCCCTGCTGACCAGGACCCTGAGATCATGACCTGAGCCGAAGGCAGATGCTTAACTGACTGAGCCACCCAGGTACCCCACAAATGTTATTTTTAAAGACCCAAGTTTCAGGGCTTGCTGCTATGCCCTGTGAAATCACCTCCAACCTCA
The DNA here is from genome assembly GCF_037043125.1 of Eumetopias jubatus. Lineage (NCBI taxonomy): Eukaryota > Metazoa > Chordata > Mammalia > Carnivora > Otariidae > Eumetopias > Eumetopias jubatus. The sequence continues at coordinate 91,472,816 of NW_028274821.1, forward strand.
AATCCCAGGAGTGCTGATGGGCTGAGCCAGCTCAGTGCGCAGTTAAATGACACTGAGGCAAGCATCTGCTCTGTGAAAGATAGGCTTGCATGTTTCCTTAAGTGAGCCAGAGAAGGGTGGCTGGCTCTTCTCGCTTCTCCTGCGTACAAATAAACCGGTAACAATGCAAGATTTCCTATTTGAACCCGGAAAGTGAGAATCTGCATCTCATTTAAATTAGCACAGGAAGTGAAAGAACCAAACCACAACTCCCAAGCTATAGTAGAAACTGGATTTTAATATAATATTCAAGTCTAGCATTTGCTATTTACAACAAATAAATATTGCCCCTCCCCAACTGGTAAACTTTTTTTGTTTTGTTTTTGCCTTTTATACAAATATTCAACACCCCTCCCCTTTCCCCCAATTCTCCTTTCCCACTAACCCCCGTCTCGTGTGGTCTTGTGAAGCCCAGGGCGCAGTGGTGAATGGTACTTGCAGTATCATGAGAGTCAGTGGCAACGGGGCTCCGCTGAGACCGTCCTCACTCACCGGGTGAAGAGTGTGATCTGTGAAAAGGGTCCCCCTCCTCCTCTCCTGGGGGGGGGGGGGTTGGGTGGGGGAGGGGTGAGACTCCCTCGCTCTGTTGGCCCCGATGGTGGAATCTTTGGTGCAGCCTGGGAAAGGCTAGCATGGTGGAAAGAGAGCCCAGGACCCGAGAAGGGCACAGGCCGATGCCCGTGGGCATGAGGAGAGAAGTGCAGTGGTCAGACCCAGTGGATGAGTGGGTGCCCTGGGGTGCCCATGGGCACAGGTGGCAGTGACCCACACCTGAGCAGACATGAGGGAAGTGCACAGAGGGCAGTGCCCGGCGGCATGCAGGGCTCCATGCCCATTGGCAGCGCTCCTTGGCAGAAGTCAGCTAGTCCTCTGGTTCCAGAGAGTGGAAGGCACCTAAGGCGGCGAGTGGCCCACGGGAGGCCAGGTCAGCCTAGCAAACAGTAGGCGTCAATCCCAGCAGTAGGAGAGGTTCAGGGTGAAACTGGAGTCTGGGGGTGGCCTGAGCTGGCAGGTCAGGCAGATGGTGCCCGCCTGGCCTGGGCCATCGGAGTCTCTAAGTGCTTGGTTACCCAGCCAGCCAGCCCCTGACAGAGTGGTTCTGTGGCCGGCCAGTGCTAGGGACTAATCAGAAGATGCCCTTAGCAATCTTGAGTCCCTTCTGCTTCATGCGAGGAAGAGTTGAGCTGGCGCCATGCCTGACCTTTGCCCCTTTTGTGAAGGTCCGTTTCTTTAGGACAAAGTCATAGTTGGCAGTTGAGTTCATGGCATAGAACACGTTGGCGTTGTCAGGGATCTTCAGCTCTGGTGGGAGAGGGGCCGAGAGAGGGTCAGCGATGCTTACGTGGGCCTCATGGAACACCCACCCCTTGAGGGCCCCCCTAGGGCAGGCCTGAGCCGAAGACCTGACACCCCCAATCCAACCTCAGGAATACCGACGACCCCTCTGAATGACACCTGCCGAGGAGACCGCTGGGCACTCAGGAAATCCAATGACCCTTGTTTAAAAAGAGACTCTGACAACACAGATCCCCACCTCGGTCTGGAGTTGGCAAAGGACCATCCATCCCTCTCCTGCTGCCTTCACTGACCATGATCTCAAGCCAGAAGAAGCCTTCTAGAATCCAGAACACCTCCCCTAAGTCCTGCCCTACTCAGGACTAAGGTTGGGGGCCTAGCAAAGGGCAGGCCTTGCCCCAGGGCTTCTGTGCCAGGCTCCAGGGGGAATCCACGCCCCCCTGGGTGGCTCCTCAACCCCCATCTGCTGTGGACAGGAGCCTACTACAATCTAGACCCACTGAGCTCCCTGCCCCGGCCTTACCTTCCCTGCCCTGCCCTGGGCCTTGGTCCTCCTGTCCGGTAAGATGGGGGTCGCACCTGCCCTGTCCCCCCCCCCCCCCACCGCCACCAAAATGGTGCAAGAAGGTGAGAGAGAGCTCAGGAAACAACTTCTGGGGATGCTGGCGGTCCCTATGAATTGTCTGGGTTAACGCCTGGCAGCTCATGGGAAGGAACAGAGCCCCACGTCTCTAGACGTACGTACGGATTAGCGCTTAGTTCCTTACCTCCCTTGTGGGGATGAGGCATCGGCAGGGGACGAGGTAAAGGCTGTGCCCGAGCTTTCTGACCCTGCCTTCCGGCTCCTAGGGAACGCCGGCTCGGGGTTCTGTCACTTTCCCAGCTGCCACGCACTGAGCTGGGCCCCTCATAGCCTGTGCTTAGTGTCTGCTATGGTCTGAATGTTTGTGTCCCCCCCAAATTCGTGTGCGAATCCGCATGCCCAAAGTGACGGGGCCTTGGGCCGTGATAAGGCCGTGGGAGTGGAGCCTCGGAAACGGGACTGCCGCATTATAAGAGAGGCCCCTCGCCCCTTCCGCCACGTGAGGGCTCAAGGAGAAGGCAGCCGTCTGCCACCCGGAGGAGGGCCCTCACTGGAACCTGACCGAGCCGGCACCCTCATCGTGCACCTGCAGCCTCCAGAACTGTGAGCAATAAATCTCAGCCATCTATCAGCCCCCAGCCCGCGACGGTGTGTGACGGCAGCCCCAGCGGATGAAGACGTCACATGTGTGTGGATTTTAACATATTTGAGGCTCAGGTCCACGGCAGGCACGGTTCTTTCTGAGGCACACATTTCTCATCTCAGCCAGGGCGCCCCTGTGAACGGCCCCTCAGCTGGGCCATCTGGCTGCCTGGCCCCAGAAGAAAAACCTTTTCCCTTCACTCCTCGGTGCTGCTAGCTTTGACCTAGGTCTCCCACAGCCTGTTCGCACGGCCAAGGGCACGCACATGCCAGGGGCCAGTGAGGAGGCCGCCCCAGGGCTGGGCGGCATCTGCACAAGGCCGCCCACCCCCACCGCCGCAGCCCTGCAGCCCTGTGTTTTGGGAACACAGGCCCTGGGCCTGGGGCTGGGGTGTGGTGCTGCTTCCCCAGAGCCCGCCCACCTGGTCCCCGACTTACTTCGATCGTCTGAAATAACCTGCACTAGCTCATAGTCATCTGGCTCGTCCTCATCCAGGTTGTGTTTGTCCATGGCCTTGCGGATTACAGCTGGAGCCTTATCTTGGCTGGTTACCTAGATTGGGGAAGGGGCAGACCGTCAGGGTGAGGGGCCTGGAGAAGCCCCCCCTCCCCTCCCCAGGAGCGCAGCCCCAGGGACCCTTGGAGTTGCTTCACACTGCATACAAAGGCTCGGCTTCTGGCTGGGTGCTGGGTCTGTGGGGGGCCTCTCCACCTCGTCCTGCCCTGGGAGGCCTCCATGCAGTGATGGGAGGCTTTTCCCAATTGTTCCTGCCCCCCCCCCATTCTCCTACAAGCTTGCCATCTCCTCCTACGCCACCTCGGAAACCTGCCCGCTCCTGGGGGCTGCTCCCCTTGATCCTACCCCTGCAGGACAATGTGATCAGTGAACCCAGGGAAGAGACAGCGTCTAGTCCCAGCCCTGGAGGGAAGAGAGGAGCTGGCCAGATGCCCAGGGGCCGCCTCTGTGCCAGGCCTGCATTGGCTGGAGGCTGCAGTGGTGGTCAGCACAGGCCGACCCCTCTTGCCTCGACCCCAGAGGCCATAGTGCAGACAGGCCTTGGATGTGGGGTCACACAGATGACTGTTAATGACAGTCAAGCTAGTTCCTGGTGGGAAGGAAGCTCAGCACAGGGTGGTGCGTCACGGGGCACCAGACTCAGTGAGAGCGGATGGGGGGCCTTCGGGGAGTACAAATGGCTCCCCTGCAGTGTGAGTTCTGGAACGTGAGTCCCCCCCCCCCCCGGCCCCCCAGACACACAGTGTCTGGAGACAAATCCCCCTTGGCTTGATCTCAAGCTCTGAACGACATCCACGGTCTGACGCTGCTGGCCACCTCCACAGCCACCCGCCTGGCATGGTCGCTGCCTCCTCACCGGCTTCCCTGCGCCTCCTGGCCCCAGCCCCGCCCCGCGGAGAAGTCACCGCTGCCCGCCCTCTGCTCCAGCCACTGGCAGCTTCTGTCTTCCGCCGAGGAGATCCAGACCCAGACCCTGAGCCCCTGACCTCAGGCCTCTTGTTGCTCCTCCAACCGCCGGGCCTCCCTGCCTCCCTGCATCCCCTCAGGCGCCTCCTCCGTGAAGCCCTCCCTGGCCTTCCATCTGCAGGGAAGCTTCTCGATTGTACCCGCTGACCGTCTGTCCCTCCCGACCCCCTGGCAGGTTAGCCCGAGGACAGCGGGCACGGGACGGCGGCTCACCAGGATGCTCTTGTACATGTTGCCGTTGTCCACGTCCAGGCTGACGCGGACGATGCAGCGGTCGCCCACCTGCTGGTTGTACAGTGGCCGCGAGCAGCTGTAGCTGCAGACCCCGGAGACGGAGCGCTTGTGGGTGCGTGTGGCGGCCACGGGCGTGGTGGAGGCTGAGGAGGAGGAGGTGCTGCTGGAGGCCGAGCTGATGCCGGAGGTCTCCGGGGACGACTGGGAGGCCGACTCCCAGAACTGCGGGGATGGCACAGTCAGCAGGAGCCCTGGACCCTGCAGGGCGCCCGGGCCGGTGCCCGGCACCGGGGCGGGGCGGGGAATCCGAGGAGCTCTGTGTACGAGCTGGGGCTTCCTGGCCACTTGTGGGGGGGGGGACTGGGGACCTGGGCCCGGGGAAGGGCCATCGGGGAGAAGGGGTGTGGCAGTCACCTTTTTCTCCTGACCGTCGGGGGACTCCGGGACAAAGCTCATGTTGATCTCCTCCACGTCGGAGCTGGACGAGCCAGCTGAGTGGACGCTGAGGGCGTCAGCAATGTCCCCGCTGCTGAGGTAGGGGCCGCACCTGAGCTGGTCACAGGACTTGGAGTGGGAGCTGCCGCTCGTACTGAGCTCCGTGCTGGGGGCCTGGCGGCTACATGGAAGGATCAGCTCATCTGGGGGGCCTCCCTGGGGACACATCCCACCCCTGCCCCCTCCACTCCACATTCCAGGCTCTGTGCCAAGTGCTCGGTCAATCACCAGTCTCACATTTGTCCCTGCTTCAGGAGCGATCGATTTAGGATCACCCTGTTTCACAGAGGCACACTCAGCCCGAGGCTTCCCGAAGCCGGGAGGGAGCCCATCCTGCCAGCCCGGGCACTCACTCGCTCCAGCGCTTGACAATGGCCGCGTTCTTCCTGGCCTTGAGGGTGTTGCTGGCCGACTCGGAGGGGGGCTCCAGCTCACACGATAGGTTGTAGCTACGGGACAGAGGTGCAGCTGTGAGGCTAAGGGGATGCACACCCAGGTTTCCCTCCCGCAGTCCGGCTGGCAGCGCGGCTCCAGATGCCCAGAGTCAGTCCAGTGCTGACCGAGATCCCACAGCACAGCCCGCCCAAGCTGCGCCCAATTCCTGCGCAGGCGCACCTCTCCGTCTCGCTGAGCCGCTCCATGGCCCGGAACCAGGCCCCAAAGTGCTCCTCAGGTGCGATGCTGTAATTGTTGCATGCTGACTGGAGCAGCTTGATCTGGGCGATCACTTCGAATTCCTGGGGCCAGAGGGAAGGGCAGGACAGTGCTGGCATGGATGGGGTGCTGGGCACGGCCCCGGGGCCCAGGGTCTCTGGGTCCCCCTCCTACTCTCTACTCCTGCCCAGGCCCACCCCTTCTCAGAGCTGGGTCCAAACAGTCCCTCCCAGGAAGTCCTCCCTGATTCTGGTCTCCTGCACCCACCCTCCAGTGGGAGAGGTCCGCCCTCCTCTGTGTATCCGACTCTCCCCATAAATATAAAGGAAGCAGGATGCAGCCAAGCGGTCTATCCAGGTGGCTCTCTGATTTCCGCACCCCCCGCCAACACGTACAGGCTGCAATGGCTCACCTTCCTCCTCTTCTCGAAGTTGATCAGTCTTCCCTGGAAGGCAAACGGCCAGCCACCATCAGAAAGTGTCCCCTTGCCCATGACCGCCCCTCAGCCCCTCTCAGGCTGCACTCCCGACAGCACACACCAGGGGGCAGGTGGGCGCACGCACCCGGGCTTTGGGTGGGTCCTAGGATCTGGGAGCCGCTGGGCAGGGGTGGGGGGCGGGCAGAGCCTCAAGGAACTTCTTGCCCGACCCTGAGGACAGAAGGAGAGACTGAGGCCTGGGGCAGGAAGGCCCAGCCTGGCCACCCCGCACCTGACCTTGGAGGGCCGGCCCCTCTCTGCCCGTGGCCACTGCGTGAGGGAGGGCTGCGTGCCGCTGGGCCAAAGCCTCCTGCAGCTCTAGGCCTCACCAGCTGGGCACCTAGCTCTTTACTCCCTGGTGAGATGGGCAGGTGCCCTGGCCCATGGGGGCGGCTGGGGGCTCTCAGATGAGGTGCACCCAGTGCTGAGAGCTCAGGGCTCAATGAGGGGCGTCTTCCTCCAGGACCCCAGCCCCACTCCCACCCCGGCCGGGCCCCCGGGGCTCACTCACATACAGATAGTCTTTCATGGCGGTGTCCAGCATCACCAGGTCTGTGAGGAACGTGCCCAGGTAGGGAACGGTGCCCTGGATGACACCCTGTGGCATGGGGGTGGGGCAGATGAGCCAGAACCAAGGCTCCCCTCAGCCTCAGCCTCCACCCCAGCCTCCCACTCAGAGCAGCCCGGGGACCTTCAGCTGTCTCCCCCAGACTCCCTCCTAGCGGCCACGGACCCCAAACTCCCCCAGTCACCTTCCAGGCCCGGTATTTGGCAAATCACGGAAGTTTTGTGGTTCCTGGACCCTCCCCACCCCTAAACCCACCCCCAGCCTGGCTCTCCCAAGGCCCTTGCTTTGGTGGCTGTAACCAGCACCATCAAGACAGCAGCTGGTCAGGGTGCGGCCCTGCCCGGGCCCAGAGGAGGCCAGGTCTAGCCTGCAGGGCAGGTACTGCAGCAGCAGTGAGGGGGAGGGGCTGGGGGCGACCCCTCCTCCCCTCACTGGGAGGCCAGCCCCTGCCTCTGTCGGCCTCGCGCACACTCACCGTCTCCTTTGGCCGCTTCTGAGCTCTCTTGGGGTTCATCTCCAGGGTGGCAAACTTGGAGGTCCCCTCCTGCCAGGGTTGAAGACAGGGTCAGTGAGACCTTCCTCTCCTCCCCAGCTTCCCCTCCAGCAGACTTGACCTTGGGCCTTGGTCACCGGTACAAACGCTCCAGGGCTCCCTGGGCGTGGGAATGGGGGCCGACGGCCTGGCCTCCCTGAGCCTGTTTCCTCGTCTGGGAAGTGCAGGTGAGCACGACACCCACCTCCTGGGGATCTCCAGGGACTCAACATCCCATGCCTGTTCCTGTCACCCTCGCCCACTCCAGGGTGGGGGCTCTGCACAAAACTCACACACATTCCCTTTCTCCCTGCACCTCGCTGCCTCCCCATGCGTCATGAACCCGGAGGGACCCCAGGCTCATCATTCCTCCATTTTCTGAGAGGGGCAGTGACTTGCCCAAGGTCCCAGAGGGACTCAGAGGAGAGTGGGCTCCTCCCTCCCGGCTGGAGACCTGCTCCTGCTAACTGGTCTTCTGGCGAATTTGAGGCCCCGTGGCGAGAGCCCAGTAAGACTCCCTGGCATCCATTTGTGGTGTCTGGCCCCGGGCAGAGTGAGGAACCCCCCAGTGCACCCAGAGCCGCCTCCTGGGTCTGCTCATTTGGACCCAAGGCTGGGCAGCCCCTTTGGGATGTGGACTCTGGCTTCCCCTGCGGTACCCCATCCCTAGGCAGGCAGGGTGCTCTCCCCCGGAGCTGCAGTGCAGACAGAAGGGGCCCCGCACCCCTGACCCCATCCACCCACCAGCCTGGAGGAGGCAGGAGACCTGCTAGTCCTGCCAGCTCACCCATCCCTTCTGGAATGCCCCAGCTGTTCCCACACCATCCCATTACCAGGGCCTCCTGTTCCCCAAACTGCCCCCCACCGGCCATGGACCAAAAAGATCCCACTCTCCCCAGAGTCCAGACAAGACAGGACTGGAATTTTTCAAAGAGACTCACTGAGAACCCACCCCTCTGTCCGGCTTTACCTTGACAAGCAGCTCTCTGCTCAGCGAATAGTTGTTCTCATCTGAGAAGATCTCCGACAGCTTCTGAAAGATTCGGAAGCTGTCCCTGCGGGAAGGACGGACAGACTTGGGAATGGCACACACAGATGTGCGTGCTAATCCATTTTATTTTAGAGCCCGAGGCCCTGAACTGCCCGGATGGGTGGTTTTCACACAGGGTCCTGCTGGGCCCTCAGCGCTCTGCGGGCCTGGGGAGGGGAGCTCTGTGTGGGTGGCCGCCCAGTAAACACAGGAAGATCTCCAGTGTGGCTCAATCTAGTAGCTGACAGATAGGGAAACTGAGTCCTAAGGCAGAACTGCTGGCCTAAGGCCAATGGACCCTCAGAGGCCCCGCCAGCAGGCCTGGCCCAGGATTTGCTGCCTCCTGGAAGGTCTCGGGTCCCCCCCTGGAGCTCCTCCCAAGAGAGGCCGACCCACCTGGAAACTTCTTCCCACGTCTTCTTCAGCCGGTGGATGGAGTTGCTCTGCAGGGCTGACAGGACAGCGTAGAGCGACGAGAAGTTCTTGAGGACGCGGCACTCCTGGCGGAGGGGCAGAAGGGCTGAGGTGTGGCTGCCGTCCCCGTGGCTGGGACCTCACGTCCTGGGGGAGACGGCTGCCTGTGGAGCCTGGGTAAGCAGCACTCCCGAGAGGAGGATCTGAGCTCAACCCACGAGAGGAAGTCCTGGGGGGGTGAGCATCCGGGCAGCAGGCTACCAAGTTCCCAGAGGGGAAGGAAGGGCCTGGGGTCTCTGTGGGGCCTAGAGCCACAAATCACCACCCCAAGGGCAGATGAAGTGAGACAGGGGTTCCCCAGGGCCCCTCGGAGACGTACCCGGGCCACCTCGATCCAGTGCTCCACCACCCTGGCCCTGTCCCGGGCCGTCACACTCCGGTCCCCCAGGCAGGTGGTGATGACACAGTTGGCCACGCTGTTGAACTGGGTGACAGTGGCACGGACGGTGGGAGCCAGGTGCTCCTTGCCCTTCTTGTCCCGCTGGGACCAGATGCAGCCCAGGCAGTGGTAAGGCACCACCTTCTTGAACAGCTCCTGGGGGTCGGGGGAGTGTCACCAGCTCTGCCACACCCCAGAGCTCAGCACCCACGGTCCCCTAGTCCCAGGCAGGGTCCCTGGTCAGAGCTGAGCTCAGGAAGCTGAGGCTGTGGCTCGAGCCTTGCAGGGCTGGGGTGTGTGTGTGACTCTGGGCTTTGTTCTCTGCCCACCGTGCGTGCCCAGCGCATGAGTGACCCAGGATGACACAACGCAGGAAAGAGAGTCTGGCAATTTTAGCAGCGCATCCTCACTAACTCCCAGCACCAGAAGGTGGCTCCGAGCTGTGCATACCAGGCGGCACTTCCAGCTCCCCCATCAGGCCTCAGGTCTGCCCCCATCCAGATGCACACCCGCTGTGGGGGCCACAGCTATGGGCTCTGCTGCCTGCCATAAGCTCTAGTACACAGCAGGTGCCTAATAAGTGCTGAGGCTGGTGAGGCCTCTTGGCAGGTTGGCGGGCCAACCCACGGAGCTGGATGTACCTCAGGAAGCTCCACTCCCCCAGGCCCCACCCAGCCTTCGACTGTCCTGCCTCATGTCATCCACAGTCGCTGGGCAGAGGACTGGGGTAGGGAGGGTCCCATCTCTATGGCCACAGTCCGGAGAGCCCACAGTGAGTCCTGGTGGAACTGGGATATGGACCAGGACATCAGCTCTCGACCGGGGAGCCACAGGGAATGGACCAGAGGCCAGAGGAAGGTGCACCTCTGCCTTGCCCTGCTGGGGAGAGGTGCTCACCGCATCCATCAGGGTAAACTGCTCTGCCACCAGGTCAGGAGGAAAGGCCAAGAGGTGAGGCTTCTCATTCAGGCCATTTTCTGCAGCCACAGGTGAAGGCCAGGGAGGCTCGGGTGCTGGAGCTGTCTCCAGCTCTAGAGCTCGTGACAGAGATGGCTCTAGCTCTGAAGCTGGTTCTGGAGCCATGTCTGGCTCTGGAGCTGGTTCTGGAGCCTCATCTGGCTCTGGAGCAGACAGGACAGTTGGTGCTAAAGCTGGCTCTAGTTCTGGAGCTGTTTTTAGAACTAGTGCTGGAGCTGGAGCAGGTGACAAAGCTATAGGAGGAGAGAAGTTTCCATGTGCCTTTGAAGAGACAGAGCTCAGCCCAGGGCCTCCCAGAGAAGCCGCAGCCGGGAAGGAGCCCTCCCCGGGACGTCTCCCTGACTGCAGTCCACCCGCTGGGTGCTCGGAGCCCAGTCGTTGCTCCAGGCCCCACACCAGCCTCTGGGGCTCCCCCCTGTGGGGCCAGCTCCGACCCTTCCCCCCACACCCACAGGTACCCACCTCCGGTCTTCTCACCCTCGGGCTCGGCCTCCGTGGGCTCTGCGTGCTCCAGCTGGGCCAGCAGCAGGTGGGCACGGCGCTCCAGATCAGAACCGGGCATGTTGAGCTGCACATAGGCCACCAGCTGCTTGAGGCAGGGAAAATCTGGGGGCTGACAGAAGTCCTCCGAGTACTGGTCCAGCCAGGTGCCCAGAATGGAGGAGATGGCCCTGGAGGTAGGCGGGCAGGAAGCCAAGTCAGTGGCCTGGGCAGCCCTTCCACACAGCCCCCTGGGGCAGCCCTGGGGATGCTCCATCCACAGGCCAGGCCCCCCGCCAGCCCACCCACACTGGCCATCCAGGCAGTCGCAGGTGTGGCCAGCAGGTGCGGGGGCCAGCAGTCTCCACGGGAGGGAGCCCTCCATCACGGGTGTGAGCACCCCTGCCTTCCTCAGGGGAGCCTGCCCCATGCCTCTATCTGTCTGGGGTCCCTCCTGCTGCCCTGGAAACTCCAGGAGCGTGGGGAGGCGGTGCAGTGTCTGCTCTGTCCCGGCCCTGGGGCACCACAGAGGAACTGCAGAAGTCCGTGAGGGAGGAGGGAACGGGCAGTGTCCCTCGGCCCAGCCCGCCTGGGCTCTCACGGCCCCTCGGCCCCCAGCCCCTGCTCCGACGGCTGCCTGACCCCCTTGCAGTCCCGTGGGGTCTCCTCACCGACACTATTCTCGGGACGGCTGCCCGGCCTGTCCAGGCCCCACGTGCAGGCCCCCACGTGGGGGACCCAGTGTGAGGCCCCTGTGTGAGCCGGTGACCCCCGGATCAGGTCAGGGCAGGTGGGGCCCGCAGCCTCCCCTCTGCTCCCTAGGCCCCGGGCCCGCAGCCTCGGCTGTCTCACTCCTGTCCTGCAGGAGAGGCCCCCACACCGCTGCCCTCCAGCAGCCATGACAGATGCGGGGCAGCCAGGGCTCTGCCCAGCACCCCCAGTCCCGCCAAAGCACCAGATGTCCCCCACCTTGGAGACAGGGGACCCTCCCATCAGACTCAAAGTCCACTCACTTTTTTAACTGGTCCTGGGGTCCGCCGTCGTCATCGGAGTAAGGGAGGATGCATCCGTATCTAGAGGAGGCCGTGAGGGCGTCACGTCTACCGTACCTGCTATGATGTCTAGGGTTACTGGCTGACTCCCCGACTAGAATGAAGCCCAGGAGGGCAGGGAGATTTGTCTGCCCTGTTCCCTGAATTATGCAAAACGTCTAGAAGGGGCTTCATGTCAGACAGAGGAAGTGCCACGCCCGAGACACACAGCCCGGAGGTGTGCAGGGAGCCGCTGGGCAGGAGAGGGGCGCTGCTCACCTTTTGAACAGCAGGTCCAGGACCTGCTGGGTGGTGGTGAAAGCTCGGTAGGTGCACAGGAAGATGGTGACATAGGAGAGATCGCTGCCCTGGAAGGCAGGCACCAGGTGCTCCACCAGCTTCTCCAGTGTGCCTGCCTTCACTGTCCGCACCTTGCAGGTCTCATACAGGTTCAGGGCGGCCTCGTTTTCACACTGGGGTGGGACAAAGGAGGGGTGCGTGGTCAGCGGCAAGCACCTTGTGCCGCCAGGAGGGCAGGGGACTGGAGCTCAGATGAAGTCCCAAGTGCACAGTGACGTGTGGCTGTAGAGGAGACACGCGTGCCCCCAGCCAAGAAACCAGCTCGGCTTTAGAAGCAGAATTTGAGATGGGGAGTGAGGAAAAACGCAGACACAACCCTTCCGGGTCAGTCTGTTGGCTGGAGGAGGAAGAGCATTACCCCCAGGAGCCCTGGCAAAACGTGCCCATTCTAGAGACGAGAAGACAGAGGCTCCTTCTGGGCAGGGACGAGCCACAGGTGCTCCGTGCAGCACTGGGGAAACAGCTACAGCAAGGAATGGAGCCCAGGCCCATGGCACTGAAGGGCTGAATCACCGTGACAACCGGCCTCCCTTCTGGAATGTTATGTAGCCGAGGCAGGCCCGACCTCTGACCCCGGAGGGGTCATGTGGCTGTGCTCCAGGGGACAGCAATTCTAGAGGAGCCTGAGCCTCCCCCGCCTTTGGGGAAAAACAAGCCCTTCCAAGCCTGGGGACGTGGAAGGCTTGTAGGTGTGGAAGGAGGGGTTGTGGGCTACCTGAGACGGGGGTGGGGTGGGGTGGGGTGGGGGGGTTGGGGGGGGCGGGCAGGAGCTAAAACCAGAAAGACTGGGGCAAAATACAAAATCACCTGGGGCCCAATGTGAAGTGGAAACAGTAGAAAAGTGTCTTTTTTGATGTTTATGCAGATATGTACAGAATGACTTTTTTTTTTTTTTTTAAGAGAGAGACAGAGCGTGTGCACGTGCACAGGAGGGGCCGAGGGAGAGGGAGAGAATCTTAAGCAGGCTCCACACACCGTGCAGGGCCAATGCAGGGCTGGATCTCACGACCCTGAGATCATGACCTGAGCCCAAATCAAGAGTTGGATGCTCACCGACTGAGCGTCCCAGGCACCGCCTGTGCAGAGTGACCTTGCTCCTGGCCAAGCCCAGGGCTAGACAGCGGGGAGGGCGTGGAGGCCCAGGTTCCTTTGGGAGTGGGACTGTGGGGCCCTTCGGCAGGAAGGCCATGGGAGGGAGCCCAACAGAGCGGCCAGAGAGCCTGGAACCCAGGGCCTTCTCAGGGTCCTGGGGGTGGAGGCCCCGCGGCTGCACTCACCCCAAGCCAGCGCTGGCCTTTGTTGGTGCCGTGGTGCGCCTGCACCTTTCGCAGGGAGATGGAGTAGATGACCCCGTTGACCAGCTCCTCACCGATCTCCTGCGTGCAGCTCTGCAGAGACAGTGCCCGGCCACCAGGCGGGGGTGTCAGGGGCTGCCCCCAGAGCCTTCCGGTCCCCAAGCCAGGATGCACTGGGCTGACAGCTCGAGGGCTTGGGAATCATGTCGGGGCAGGTGGACGCTGCCCCCAGCCCTCCCCTTCCCACCCCATCAGCCACCATTTTAGGTATGAATAAGACCAACCCTCCAGGCTCCCGAAGCCCCCTGCAACCTGCTCACGCCCAGGCGGGATCACTCCGCCTGCCCCAAGAGGGGTATTATTTTTCGGTCATGGCTCAGATGAGTACGTGGAGGCTAAGGGAAGGGTGCCACCGTGGGTAAACGGCAGCCCCAGGAACCCCAAGGCCCTCATCCCTCCCCAGCCCTTCCTGCCCCCACCCCAGCTGACCCAGCAGGCACGGGTAGCTCTTCCTGGCCTAGCCCTGGAGTCAGCATCACGGGTCAGGGGCAGGTGTAGGGCATCCCCGGCGGCCACATCCAAGGCCACTTCCTTCCCTTTCTGCTCATTCATGCCCTTGTGCCTTCTTGGGCAACAGAGGAGTTCCCGGTTCCCTGTCTGGCATCACATGCATGGGGACAGGGTGCAAATGGTGACCGCGCAGGCATCTGGGCAGACTGGGGTTTCATAGGAACCAAAACCACGGAGCTTTGGCTGGGACAGGAAGGGGGATCATCTGGCTGCTGCCTGGACCCGAAGCAGAAAGGAAAGGCCCTTGTTTTAGGCGGCAGCGACCCCTCCCACTGGGCAGACTGGCCCTGGCTGGCTAAGGCCGCTTAGCCACATCGGCTCGGACTTCAGCCTGTCCAGGGAAGGGGGAGCCTGCAGCGGGGCGGGGGACCTCTGAGGGCTTAGGGAGGAGCTGGGAGGTGCCAGCTGGCCCAGGGCCATCAATCAACGGTCCACAATGGCGGCTGGGACTGCAGGTCACTGCCCTAACCCAAGGTGGGTGTGGAGCTTACGGAAGACCCAGGCAAAAGTGCTGACTTGGCCCACCCACAGCCTTCCCTGAAGCCCTCGGCCTTAGCCGGGCCCCTGCTGCACCCCCGAGGTCAGCGACGGGGTGCCGGGGCCTCTCACCTCCTGTCCACCCCTGTGCGCCGCGGGAGGCCAGCTGCCCTCTGGAAGGCCACTTCCTTTGACCTGTGGCCGCCCTCCCACGCTGCGCACTGGACCAACGGGGAAGCGGCTGCCATCACATTCTCTCCAGAGAGAGAGCCAGCCTGTTTCTGGGAAGTTAGCAGGGAACCCACAGGCACAGGTCCCCCTGAGCGGCACCTCCCACACCCACACCCCTCCAATGACCCAGGCCTGTGGAGGTCCAGCCCCTCTACCGAGCCGGGGAGACTCCTCCTGAAGCAGAAAAGCTGAGACATATGCTCACTTTCCCTCCCCCACCTGGAAGAGCCCTCAGAGGAGACAGGCTGCAGATGGGGGCCCCACCACCCCGGCAAGTCCTCAGGAGTCCCAGGCTACTTCCCGCAGAGGCCAAGCCTGGGCTTGGAAGGGCCTGGCTACTTCCCGCAGAGGCCAAGCCTGGGCTGGAAGGGCCCGGCCTTCTCCAGGGTTATTTTAGCCACGTGTGGCCCAGGGCGGGGGAACACCCGGGTTGCGGGCAGTGATCTGGAGGCCCTGCGCAGGACCGGCCTCGCCAGAGGGCCCCGCACTTGAACTCCACACAGCACCTGGATCCCTGTGGGGCTCTGTCAAGGCCTCTCGGCCAGGCTGGCCATGGCGGGGTGGGGGTGGGGGGCTGCGGGCAGGCAGTGGCCATCCCCTGGCAGGTCCAGAGAGCAGTCCCCCCCTTCCTGCAGAGAGCTGTGGGCCTCGCTGGCAGAGCAGCTGGCCTGTGCATCACATGGTCCCCAAGCCCCGCCCCCACCCCGCAGGGGCCCCCTTCTGCCAGCTGGTAGGGGGACGGGGGGCGGGGTGGGAGGCCGGGAGCCACAAGGGCTGGGACTGGGGTGGGGGTGGGGGAGTCACCGCCCTGTCACACAGATGGGGAGTTGCCTGGCTCCTTCACACCGCCGCCCGCTGTGGCAGGAACAAAAGCAGACCCTCAGAGCTGAGTGCACGTGCCCTGTAAACCACCTTCCAAGAGATGGCAGAGGGGCAGGCTCTAAAGCAATCTGCCCCGAGTTCGGGGCAGAAAGTGCCAGAGTGGGATTTGTTTCCTGCTCCTACCCGCCTCCAGGGACAGAGAAGGAAAGCAGCCAACGGCCTGGCATCTGCCCCCCAGGACCCTCTGCGGCAGGGCGGGCAGAGTGGAGCGCACGCAGGCCCACGCGGGTGGTGCTCTGGCAAGGGGCCCGGGGGTGGGGTGGGCGGGGGGGTTCCTGGGGGAGGATGGGAGCGGCCTACCAAAAAGCAGATGTCCTGGGAGGGGGGACTTGCAGGGCAGGGTGGTGCTCGGCTGACTTCTAGGGAAGAGGACGCCACAGGGATGGCTGTGTCCTTGGGGGGCCAACATCCCCAGGGCTCTGGGACCCAGTTGGCAGCTGGGCCTTGCACACACTGCCTGGCCTCTTGCGGCTTGGGTCAGGGGAGCGAGGGTGGAGCGGTGCCCCCCCAGGCCCTGGTAAGCAGAGGCCTGCACAACGGGCACCTCCGTGCCCCACACCCCGCTGTCCCTCTGAGTGCAGCCCAGAGCCCCAGGGACAAGAAGGAGAAACGGCTTGGGTGTCACCTGATCAGCCTTCTCAGGGTGACAGCCCAGCAGGATGCCTGTCCCCAAGTGACTGCAGGCCAGGCCCCGTTCCCTCAAGGGAGACTAATGGGGTCGCCAGGGCCCATCCCACCCCCTATTCTGGATAGACCCGAGGGGCCCTGCTGGCTTCTCCCCAGCCCTGCCATCTCTCCGGGAAGGCAGCTCATGCTGGAGATGCACCTTCATTCTCATCATGCCTCTGCCCCCCTTGGGTGTATATTTCCCGTGGAAGCTACAACGAGGGGCCATAAGGGGCCTCCAGACCCCCAGGGGCCTCCTCCACAGACTCGCTCCTCCTATGGAGACCTGGTCCAGGGCTGAGGCACACAGAGAAGAAGGGCTCAGGCTTGCACTCTTCGGGTCACGTGTAGAGACCCGGTCCCACTCGGGCAGGGCGGGGGTGGCTCCGACCACAGTGCATGCGTATGCATGAGATGGGGTCCTTACTGTACCTTGCTGAGCCTGCCACCCAGGGCCACGGAGTCACAGACGCCACCCAAGGCCCTCACCCGGACATTGGTCAGCACCCTGCAGCCCCGGGCACATGAGGCCCCTCCCCAGGGCCCACCAGACCCCAGGACACCGTCTTTCCTGAAGGGCTCTGACTTCCAGCTTTGCCGAGCCTCTGTGCCCCTGGCCCGAGTGAGCTCATCCGTGAAATGGGGAGGAGAGCAGCAGCTCTCTCTGGGGCAACAGTGGGGGTCCGGAGAAGGCACCCAGCACCTGGCATGTGAGAGGGCCCCAGAAACGGGAACAAAACTGGGCACCACCTGCCGACCACAGCCCCCAGGAGCTGTTGACAGACACCTAGTGGGGAAACCTTGAGAGCCCCTGTGGGAGCCTCCAGAAGGGCCGCCACGGAGAGGGCTAGAGTCCTAAAATTGCCCGAGCCAGCCCTGCAGCTTTCCGACTTCTTGGCCTTTTGCTCACATGCAGGAGCCGCGACGGGAGATGGATCAGAGGGCCTGATCAGCCCTCCTGGGGTCCCAGGTTCCTGGGACAGTTTAAACGAGGCATCCGCAAACATTTGCAGAGTGGAGACCAAGGCCCGGGGCAGCAGGTCTGGGCTGAGGAAAGAACCCAGGACTTCTCGAGTCCCAAGTCCTGGTTCATCTCTTAGACCATAAGCTCCAACAAGCAGGGGAGACGAAAAAGCCTCCTGGTGTGCAGCAGGGCCCCACCCCCACCCTCTGGTGGGTGTCCTGTACCCTGAGCCCGAGGACATAGACAGGACCAAGTGGGGACCCCAGGTCAGCCCTGGACGCGGGTGTATGGAGTCAGGTGCGGACTCTCCTGACCACACTCCTGACCCCAGGCATTGCAGGCCATAGTGGGAGCTTGGGCCGGGGACCTGCCAGCTTGCCAGGGCAACCAGGGAGCTCAGTGACCCCAGACCCCCCCAATGACCCCAGGAGTTTGGGGACCAGCCTCACCCAGCCCCCAAAGAGGCTGTCCTCAAGGACCCTCCCCACCAGCCTGAGCCCAGTTACTCATCAGCATGTAAACACAAGAAAAGAAGGATGCCCCAGGTGGGGCGGGGCTTAGGGACCTCCACGCTGGCCCCACCCACCACCTGTCTTCCTGTCCATTCAAGGCCGGCTCCTGGCTATCATGCTAGCAGGCCACCCCACATCAAGCCTTTCAGGGAGTGTAGCTGGTGACAGCCGAAGAGGAGGGTGGCCCGGTCCCAAAGGGGGTGCAGGGCAGGGCCAGCCTAAGGTCCAGCCCCAAGAGCCACAACCAAGCGTCCACCACCAACCACAGAGTCTGATGTCTGTGGGCATTTCCTGGGGGCCTGGCTTTTTACACACTCATCACATTTAATCCTCCCAACACCTCACTTGATGGGTGAGGGAGGAGCCATGAAGTGGCAGCAGGACGGGGATTTTAACCTTGGCCCACGAACCTCCCATCTAGGCCTGGCCGCTGCCTTGCTCCGTTGTGGCTGCCACATGCACAGGCTCAGAGCAGAGGCCAGAGACGGGAAGGCCTTCCTCGGGTGACTCTGCTGGTTGGGGAGGGCGGGGCCCAGAGACCAGCTACGGGACCCAGGCCTGAGAAGCACCATGCCACCTGTGCCGGGCGGTGGGTGGCATAACCCCAGAGCCCCGGGCACAGGCACTCCCCTGGCACCTCGTCAGAAAACACAATCACGGCAACCGCCACCTGTCTGGCTCTGACACTGTGCCAGGCACTGTGGGGACCGCCTGTCAGGCTGCTGGTCTCACTTAGTCCTCACCTGAACCCTAGGGGAGGAGCTGGTATCAGGTCCATTTTATAGATGAGGGGAACCGAGGCTCCGGGAGTGGGCGCCAGTCTAGGGCTGCCAGGGGCCAAGCTGGCATTCCCCCGAAGCTCTCTCTCCTCTCCAGCTCTTGCCCAGTGTGTGTGACCCCACCCCTTGGTTCAAAGGACACTACGGCTCCAGGTGTGGCTGCCGTTCCCCGTTCCCTGGAGCGCAGAGGCAACACCCACACCCCAGAGCTCCCCACACGCAGGCCCTTGAGCCCCGTACCCCTGCCCTGCTCACTAAGCAAGCTTCTAGCTAGCCTCTGCTCACTCCCAGCTGTGGGACTGCTCAAAGACCTGCTCCTCCTGCACTAGGCTGCAGGCTCCAGCTCTCATACCCTCCGACTGGGAGCAGGGAGAGTCGCTTCACTAGAGCTGCGTGTCCGGAAACAATGCGTTTCTGAGCCCAGGAGGCTGGGAGCCTGAGCCCGGGACGGGGTGGCCACAGCGCGGTGCCATGCCCTGGGAGCCATCTGGGCAGCTGGCCAGCAGCCCCTGGGAGCCAGTCCTCGACTCCTAGGCACAGTGTCCTGAAAGCACCCCCACTGGCTTGCTCAGAGGCTGCCCAGGGCCAGTGCGTAATTACTCTAACTCCTTCTTACGAGCCATGAAGACAGCCTGGAAACACATGTCCGACTTCTAGGTGGAGGATCCAACCGAGCCCTGCCTGTGAGCGGCCACCCAAGGCTGAGTCCCACTGTCCCTGCTGCTCCCGGGAGACAGAATGTCTCCCACCTACAGAAGGAAGGAGGGCCCAGTACCAGCCAGCCTGGCCCCCCTTCCTCTTCTCCTGGGACCCCTGAGAAGTCAAGCAAGAGGGGAACCCCAGGGTCCGTGGGGGCCCAACAGGTGGCAGCCAGTCCCCTCCTGAACTCCACAGGCCCTGCAGTCTGGAGTGAGCTAAGAGGCCCTCCTCACAGATTACGGAGTGCAGACAGATAAAGACCCCCCCCCCCCAACACACACACACACACACACACACACACACACACACACACACACACACACACACACACAAGGCTAGGCCTCTAAGGCCTCCAGGGTCAAAGGCAAATGAGCCCTAGGGCTTAAACTGAAGAGCGGCACAAAGTGTGATCAAGAGACCAGACAACCAGGAAAACCAGGAAGGAGGGAGGAGGCTGGGGGTGGGGGCGGACTCTCCTATTTATTTCTACCTGAAGAACAGAGAAGCCCTCCTCATTCCATTCCACCCAGACTGTGCTCAGGCCTTGCAGTCACAGGGTCACACGGTGGGGGTCAGAATCCCGGCTCTGCCACTTACGAGCTCGGTGAGTTTGTGCAATCCAACCTCTAGTGCCTCTGGTGATTCGTTGGTTAAATGGGCAATCCTGACAGCATGCATGCAAATTACTTAGCACAGGGCCTCCCACGAAGTGCTGGCTCCTGTTTGCTATGTTTTTAAACCTTTGGGGTCCAGCTGTGGGCTTGCTCCTTCCTAGAAGCTCTTCTCAGTGTCCTCTGGCCCAGAAGACTTTTGCCTCGCTACCCTTCACTTGACCGGGGGCTTCTGGGCTGCCTGGGCCTGGTCCTGTTCCCCCAACAGCTCCACTGCCCCCTGCCCTGACCCCCCCCCTCCATGCACTTATAATTGCCTCAACAGTGAGCTCTGCCCTATCCTTCTCGGATCCTTGCAGCGGGCTTTTGCATACAGTTGGCGCCCAATAAAGAACGGCCCCCATTCAAATCCTGGCTGCACATCCTTCTTAGCTGTGCATACATTAAGATCAGGGACACTTCTCTGACCTGCCGTCTACTCTAACGGTAGGGTTGACAACTACTCTGCAGGGGTGGGCAGAGGCAGCTGGAGTGAGGGCGTGGTACCTGCAGCCAGTAGGTGCTACAGACCGAGATCGCCTGCCTGGCCAAGGCAGTGGCCTGCGCACAGACAAGGGCATGGGCCAGGTGACTCCCAGAAAGCACAGAACCCCTTGGGACGAGCTGGGTCAGCAGTGACCTGGCTTAGGATCAAGATGATGAGAGGATGCCCAGATGTGCAAGGACATCTGGCAGCTCAGAGAGAGAAGGACTGGGTCGAAGTGTGGTAAGGAAATGGGGACAGGGGTAGGGCAGGCAGAAACTGCCTGGCGGTTTCCAGAGAGGACAGGGACCCTGAGCAGGGCCGCTTTGGCTCTGGAACGCTGCAGAGACCAGGAAATCAGCTCCAGGATGGGGGGTGGGGGTGTGTTGGCAGGAGGGACAGGGACTTCCCCGCCCCCCCCCCCCCCCCCCCCCGCTCGGCCCATGGTAAATGGTCATTGTGTTTGGTTTCCGGCAGTGGCCTCCTCTCCTGCCAGGACCCTGGTTTTCCTGCCCTAGCCAGAAGCTTCCCCTTTGATTTCTAAATAGCGGCCATGGCCTGGATCTCCGTGCTGAGGCCGGGTGAGGGAGAGCAGCAGGGATAGAGGGAGCTGGGGAGGAGGAGGGGAAGGGGGAGGGGGAGATGGAGAGAAGGCAGACCCCTGGGCAGGGGTAGGGCTCAGTTCCTCTGCGATGCAGATAGATCGAGAGGGAGGAAGAGAAGCAGCAAAGACCCGCCCCACCCAGGCCAGGAACCTGCCCGGCCCCTGTGAGCACGCAGGCCAGACCCTCCCAGCACACAAAGCCCAAGCCGCTGCCAGACATAATGAAAGTCAGATGAGTACTGGGCTGGTGTCAGGCCTCCCACCCCCACCCTCCCTGGGGGTCGCTCCAGCCGCCAAAGACTGGAGCTGTGGGTGGATGAGGGTTGGAGAACTTGCCTGGCCCTGCCACCCGCCAAGCTCAGGAGGAATCTCCCAGGCCCACGGTTCCGCCACCAAGAGCTCCCGCCACCACTCATCCCACTCATCCCCCCCCCCCCCCCCGGGCGCAGGGCATGGGGACATAGAGACATCTAGGCCCTGTCTAGGCACTAGGGTTACACAGAGGCACAAGAGCCAGGCTGGCAATCTCCAGCAATTACAAGGTACTGTGGCCTAAAGCGATGGAAGGGGAGGGGGCACCAAGGCGGGGGGGGGGGGGCTTACCTAACCATCAGGGGCTCAGACTTCACCGTCAAGGCTCTGGCTTGGCTTAGATGTGACTGAGCCTCTGGACCCAGAGATGGCTTCTGTCCAGGGCCCATGCCCAGACAGAACGCGGCCCAACCCTGGATTCCGTCACCTCTCCCGCAGTCAGGTGCACAGCCAGATGGGAGGGGGAGGGCACCCCCACGACCCACCGCCCAGAGCACACCAGAAACGAGACCCAGCCCTCACCTAGTTAGCCCCATCCCTATTTGTGACAGGCACACCCCCCTTTTCTGAATCCTCCCAAATCCTTATGAATTCAGGGTGTCGGCAAATTTTCTAATCAAGCAGAAACGAGTCACCCCCTCGGCCCGAGAGGTCCTTCCCGCAACCTCCCTGCCTGGACACCTAGCTGCACAGGTTGGAAGCCTGGCCTGCGTGCCCTCCACCTCCCTTCTCTGGGCAGCCCTGAACATCGGATTTACATCTGCCCACAAGGGGTACCGCCTGGAAGGCCCCCGTGGTCCCAGGTGCCTAGGAGGAGCTTGCCACCCTGACCAGTGACTAGTTCGCCACCTGCACTGCGAAGCCTGACGTCTGGTGTAGGCCCCGGGCAGGCGATGAACTGCGGCCCAGCCCCTCCTGTCAAAAGTTCGCAGACACGTAAACAGTCACAGCCCGCGGGAACAGGTCTACCGGGGCTGTAGGGGCGCGGGGACGGCACACCTCTGCTCCGTGGGGCCAGGCACCGGGACAGATATGGAGAGGGGCACGAAGTCCCGGCTCTGGTCCCCAAACGCTTGGACCGTTTGTGCGGCAGCCCCTCACGCCCGCCTCGCTGCCCCTGGGCTCGGCGCGAGGAGCGCGACGTCCGTCCCCGTCCGGCTCACCCACCTCCAGGCGCGGCAGGTCGGGGTCGAGCTGCGTGAAGCTGTGCAGCACCACCGGACAGCTGTCGGGGCCGCCCACCTCCAGGCGCACGGCGTCCCACACGCTGCGACTCCGCCGAGAGCCCGGAAACAGCGGCTCGGCGGCGCCCGCAGGCCCGGCCGCCTCGGCCCACATGCGCTGCACCATGGACGGCTCACAGGCGCGCGGGCGGCCGGCCGGGCCGTGGGACCCAGGGCGGCGCGGGCGCGGGGCCGGCCCGGCGCGCGGCGGGGGCGGCGGCGGCCCGCGCGGCTCGTAGCTGCTTGCGCTCTGCGCCGGCGGCCCGGCCCCGCGGAGGTCAGGCCGGGGGCGGGGCCTCGGGGCCCGGCCGCCGACGCGGGGGGGGAGGGGGCGGGGCCGCAGATGCCGGGGCGGGGGGGGGGCTGTCTACGCGCGCGCGCGCGTATGTGTATGTGTGTGTGTGTGTGCGCGCGCGCGCGCCCCCGCGAGCCGGCCGGCTGTGCCCGGGAGTGCACGTGCTGTGCGTGCTGTGGGGGCTGCGGTTAGGCACCCTGCGTGGGTGCGTGCGCGGGCGCAGTGCCTGTGTTGCGTGGGTGTTGACACGTGGTCGAGTGGCCCTGGTGTCAGAACTGCCTCCCAGGGATTCCAGTTAAGCTTAGCTCCGTGGTCTCGGATAAGTTGCTTAACCTCTCCGAGCCTGTTTCTTCATCGGACAGGAGCACACCGGTGAACTGACGTAGGGCACCCGGCCGGTGCCTGTGCCTGTGCCCGGCTGTGGGCTCGGCGCACGTGTGCGTGTGGAAGTCCTCAGTGTTGATGTGTGCTTGGGGAGAAGCCCTACCCTTGCCTTGTCTGCACTACTACCTTTCAGCCCCGCAGCCGTGCTGAGGAGGAGGTAGGAGCCGAAAGGAGGTGGAAGGAGAGCTGTCAAGGAGGTTGGGGGGGGGCGGGGGTAGAACACAACAGATGCCACCGGGGTTGGAGCCTTCCAGACATTCAAGAAAGTAAGGGGTCAAGAGGGACAACTGCCTGCTGGAGCACCTGTCACTTTGCTGGTCAGCTGGGGCCACTGGTGGCTTGAGTGCTCAAGATCTCAGGGCAAGCGGTCAGGATGGGAGTCAGGCTGCAGGGCTAGGGAGCCCCGGCTACACCTTCTAGAAGCCTGTGAGGTAGAGGCAGGCTGGATGTTAACAGCAGGGTCAAGAGGGTATTTATAGATGCATAAATGAATGGGACCGTCTTGCACATCTAACCCACTGCTGGGGCCTTGCCTGGCCTCTGGCCTCAGCTCTCAAAGAGCTCCAACCTTTGCTGTTAGCAGCCCTGGCAAATACTACCAACCTCCCCAGAACCAGGTCTCCTACCATTGGGCCTCAGTTTCTCCATTTGTAAAATGAGAGGCCAGGACCAGACTACACATTCCATAAGCATATTGTGTGTGCCCACTGTGTGCCAAGCCTCAGATCTCCACGCATAGTGGGCCACAGCAAGCCCCACCCGCCGGGGGAGCTTGAGCACCATCCAGCCAGGAAGCAAGGCCTTGACAAAGGCAGGTAGAAAACCACAATCTGGCAGTTTCTATTAAGGGCATTAAAAATGCTCTTACCCTTTGACTCGATGATCCACTCTTAGGAATTCACCCTAAGGACGCAGTCAGAGGGATGGACACAGGTCTCTTCACAAGCATATTTATGAAAATGTGGATTACAACTCTGCCAAACTGAACCAACTCAAATGCCCTCTGCTAACTCACAGGACCCTTGGTGCCACCGCGGGCCAGGAGAACCACGGTGCAGGGCACACTCTGTGTAACCAGGAAGTAGGAAAACCAGGCTGCCCAATACGTTTTCAGACCAGACGTTGCGCACATGCCTTTGACCAGAGGGAGCTACTTTGCAACAGTGATGGTGGTTATCCCTGAGCAGTACTGTATATTTTTGTTTTTTCATTTCCAGAGTTTTCTAATTTTTCTACAATATTTTAATAATCACACACATGTAATAAATGCTGTTTGCTTTTTTTTTTTTTTTTTAAAGCAAGATGACTAGATTTAGTTTGGGGTGAGGATTCCTAGGAGGCCGTTTGGGAAGCTTCTGGGCTCTGTGCCCAGAGAGGGTGAGTTGGGGAGGCACAGTTAGAGGAAGAAGGTCCTCAAAGAGCAACAAAAGGGTGACCTGGCCACTGGCCACTGCCCTCTGGCTAGAAGCTCCTCTTCCCAATCCTTCTCCTGGGGCCAAGCGCTCAGTGCCTCTGGGAATTCAGAGTGAATCCAGCACCTGCCTGCCCTCACTTATCTCTCTCTGCTCTGCTCTCTTTATCTCCTTCTCCCAGGGAGGGACCTGGGAAGCAAGCTCAAGCCCATTTTACAGCATGGAAAAGGGCCCATGCAGGCCAGGTGACTCACAAGGGCTGGAGGAATGCACCTGAGGTCCCCACCTCTCCAACCCTGAATGTCCAGGTGCCGGGGCTGAGGGGCCCAGGTAGGCTGGAGAGGTGAGGAGTGGGGAATCCAGCGCTACCCCGCTCCCCCACCAGCACAGCTGGCTGGGCTGCCTGCACATTATCTGCGGGGAGGGGGCAGGGTGGTGTAGCCTTTACTCAACCAGTCCTTCTGCCTCGTTCCCCCTTCCTGCCTCGTGCCCCCCCACCCCACTTTGGGGCTCCTCTCTGGGGCCCTGGCTAGCCTGCTCACCGCTCCAGCTGCATGCACACGTGCGCACACACACCCCATACATCTTAGTTTCCAGAGTGTTGGTGCAGCAGAGGGCAGGCTTGGACACCGAGAGTCCTGGGTGTGAAAACTAGCTCCACCCTATTGTTAACTCCCCCTCTCCCCCAGGCAAATCACCTCACCTCCAAGCTTTCTCCTGTGTAAATGGGAGCGTAACTAAGGAGACGGCACAGGTAAAGCACCTCACACAGGTGCTGGGTGCCCCCAGGTCAAACAGGGCAGAGACTCTGGTCCACACTGTCAGTGACCAGGGCTGCGGTTCATGGGGCACCTCCGGCTCCAAAGACCCTCTCCTGAGCCATCACGCACTTCCCTAAATAATCCTGCCCCAAAGCTGCGGGGCAGACCCCTTACCAAGGGCAGGGGCAGACCAAAAAAGGGGACCAGGGCAGCAGGTGCTGCCTGATGGAAGAACAAAATCACCCATGAAGCGTTCTTGCCAAAAACTAACCATGAACCCAAACAGCCTTCTGCATGTAACTACCATTTGGGGGAGTTATGGGGGAACGGAGGAACATGTTAAACACACCATGAGGATACAATCCATAAATTCCAGACCGTAGGAATCTCTCCAGGACAAACCACCCAGTTTCTTCAACAAATACGTTCCAGAGAGAAAGAAAAATAAAGGGGAAGCCATAGATTAAAAAAAAGGTAAGAGACATCACCAAATGCCACATGGATTTTGGATGGTGATTTGAACAGGGCGACTATTAAAAAAAAAAAAAGCCACTAAAAACCTAAGGGACAATTGAGATTATTTGAACACTGCTGGATATTTGATGGTATTCAATACCACCTTCTGGGTGTGATCATGGTAATGCAGTTACGATTGGAGTGACATATTAGAATTTGTATGCCTGGGATCTGCGCAAACATTGTCCACTGCAGGGGATGCAGGACGTGGGGGTGGTGAGCGGTGAGTAGAAATGAGAGTGTCCTCGCACACTGGGGAGCATTTGTGCACTTTCTCCACTCTCCTGTCTAGTTGGAATTTGCCATCATAGAAATTAAAAGAGGAAAAAGGACTGAGTTTGAGCCTCACCGTCGATGTCCCTGAGGCTCCCAGCAGGCCATCAAGGAAGGGCAACAATCTCCAGACACCTGGCTAGCTTCCCCATTTTCCATGTTCCTGACTTGCCCCATACCCAGGGGCACTCCTAGCATCCTTACAACAAAGAGGCTGGGGGCTTCACTTTGGAGGCCAAGGCTGTGGGCCGCTGGGAAACTGAGCCACACAGCTCACATGGGGCTGGAGGCAGCCCAGTGACCTTGGGTGAGTGAAGACCAAGGTTATCACCCCTGCCCTTGGAGGGTCTGCTGGAAGAAACAGCATAAAGCACTGTAGAAAGTGTGGGGTTATTAGGATTGGGGCCCTCCTCTCATCCCTCACCCTGCTCACAGCTCACCCCACCCCCAGCAGTCCCAGGTTCCTAGCCTTTCCCTGGGGAGTGCACCTGCCCTTCCTCGGGGGTCACAAGAAGCCCCGAGAACAACGCTATGCCGTACAGACTGTTCTGCCACCAGGATGCTCCCTGAAGGGGAACCTTCCAAGACATGCTGAGAACTGACAAGTCAGGGGCTGGAAGCAGGCCACATCCAGCCCACACGTGTGTTTTGTTTGGCTTGCAAGGTATTTTTAAATTTTTGAGCCAACGGTAAAAGGTCAGGTGATTTCATATAAAAATCCACATTTCTGGCTTCTCCTGTAACTTCAGACAATCCGGCCACATGGGGTCTGTGTTTCCGAGCCACAGGAGGCTGGGTGGGAGCTGACCGGCAGCTGTCTCCTTTGGGCAAGGTTCAGGCCCTGCCAGGCCTTCTATCACTCCCTGGCTGGGAGGCCCCCTGAGCAGCTGCCTCCAGTTGAAGGAAGAGGGGTACAGAGGCCAAACCTCTGGGGCCCCTTCTTCCTGCTTCCAACCCACCATTGGCCCCCCAGACGCATGGCAGCCAGAGGGGTCTTGACCCTTCAAAAGTGGCCCCACTACCTTCAGGGCAAAAGACCAACTGCTTGGAGTGGCCCCGGCTTGCATCTGGGGGCCCTCTCTCACCACGCCCAACCCGGCTCACACAGAACTGCTACGGTCCCTGGTGCCTCGGACCATCCCCTGTCTCCTGCCTGGCCCGTGCTTCTGACGTGCCGCCCACCCCTTGTCCAGTACGTGACGGGTGACTCATGCGTGCTGCTCCAGCTGTCCTTCAAATCAAGACCCAGCTCTGCTTTGGCACGGGGTCCCAGGGAATGGGGTTTGGGCCCAGATGCAGCGCTGCGGAGGTCTCAGAGCCGCAACAGGGCTCAAGGCAATGGCCAGGCAACCACAGGCCTTGCACATCACCTCCTCCAACCTGGGGCTTGGCCAAGGCCACAGAGGGCGCTGGTGGCCGAGTGAGAAAGAGCAGCTGGCCACCCAGACTTGGGTCAGGCCTCGGTGAAGGAGCGGTCACCTCTCTCTGCGCAGGTGGAGGTCCCCTGTCTGTCCTTTGCGGGCTATATTTAGAGCCCAAGGAGGACATGAAGAGGGTGTAGCCTGGCTGGGCTCCTGGGTCACTTCCTGACATTGACGTCACCATTCCTGGCCTGCCTGGCCCCTGGGCTGGCCTTCTGTGGGCGGGTGAGCACACACCTTGGCAGGAGGTGATGCACCTGGGCCAAGAGCGTAGGCTGAGCCCCACCTCCTCTGTCTCTGGGTTCCTGGGAACTTCCAGGGGCCTCCTTCTCTTCCTCCTCCTCCTCCTTGGGGGGAGGGGGGTTTCCCACGGGCGGGAGGGCGAGCTCAGAGTTGGTCAGGAGGCAGAAAATGAAGCATCCAAACCTCCAGAAGACCATCCTGGGTGGAGGGATGTGACATCATTATCACCCCCAATCTCTGATCTCACAGGGCGTTACTGTCCCAGGGCAACTAGAGCAAAATATATCAATGCCTGGAGCCATGGAAACAGCCCAGGACTGGCTTGCCAAGGGTTCCGGATCGGCCTTGAGCTTGCTCTGGGGCCTCGCGGTCCTCCCCTGGAAGTGGGCACTCACCACCCCTGACACCAACTCCCAGGGTGTCAGGGGGCATTCAGAGGAGCATAGTGCAGCCCGTTCACTGTGGTAAACACCATCCCCACAGTGCGGACAGGGGCCACCCTGACAATGGTCCCCCGGCTCCTGGGGTGCTCAGTGCCCGACATCCCAGGGATCACGGACACCCGACACTTCTGAGGGCCACCCATCCGCCGTGTCACAGCTGGAGGTGAATGGAGGAGAGGAGAAAGAAGCAGAAAGGGACACAAATAGATGGAAATGCAAAAGAGCCCGAAACACAGAGCTCAACGGAGAGGGGACAGTGGGAGAGGCGAACAGGGTTGGAGGCGGGGTTCCTGTCCCTCGCAGAGCCCGCGTCAGAGGAGCACGGCACACGCACTGAGGAGGCGGCCTGTAGGTTTGGGAAGCTCTCTCTCTTAAGGTCTGGAGGCTAGGGGCGCCTGGGTGGCTCAGTCGTTGGGCGTCTGCCTTTGGCTCGGGTCATGGTCCCGGGGTCGTGGGATCGAGCCCCGCGTCGGGCTCCCTGCTCCGCAGGAAGCCTGCTTCTCCCTCTCCCACTCCCCCTGCTTGTGCTCCCTCTCTCGCTGTGTCTCTGTCAAATAAATAAATGTCTTAAAAAAAAAAAAAAGAAAAGATCTGGAGGCTAGATTTGTGTTCCAGTCCCTGCTCTGGACCTCCCTGGCCTCAGTTTGTCCATCAGGAAGATGGGGTGATACTGATAACGCCATCATCTGGCTCTCAGGAGAGCAGGTAATAAAACAATGCACAGAAGCCCTTGGACATCTGAGAAGCACCATAGGAACAGGAGACAGGACAGCCCATGGTTGCCCGGCAGCAGCCGCCCAGGCAGGGGGCAGGTGAGCAGGCCGGCCTGGGCAGGTGCCCGCTGTGCCCCCCCCATACCCAGTTGGGGGCTGGGGATGCCCGCTGGCTTCCAGCCGGGCTCCTTCAACCAGTTCTGAGGGAGGGAGGGGTACCGGTTCGGGGACCAGCTCCCGGGCGGTGGGCCCTTGCTGGGACCTGCCCGGCCTCCCGGCAGAGGTACCGCTTGCCCTGGAAACTCACCTCGGTGGCTGCTGCTGGCACAGGTGCCGGCCAAGGTGTGGGGCTTCGGAGAGTGGCGCGGCGGGCGATGGCCCAGCGCCTGGCAGTCACCACAGAGACACAGGCGAAGAATACCCAGCCCTTCCTGGCCCTGGGCACAGTGGGCCCGGCTTCCCGGGCCATGGCGGTCCGGGAGCCAGGCAGGGGGTGGGCTCCCAGGGAGGCCCTCTGCCAATCTGCCCGTCCGTGTGCCTGCCTGCCCTGATGGAGTCGAGCACCCGAGTGCCTAGGCCTTGTGTCATCGGTGTGGCGCTCTCATACCTGCTCCCATGATGGGCAGGGCCAGGAATCCCCACTGGTACCAGGCCATAGGCCAGCCAAGGCCAGGTGGACGGGGCTCTGTCCTGAGCTGGGCCAGCAGCCCCAGCTCAAACCGGCTCCTCTTGGGGTGGGCCCCGTTGTCTCCTCCAATACCCCAAGGCCCCATCCCCGTTCCCTCTGCCTGCAGGGAAATCATCACCCGGAGCGGGAAAAGTGGCAGGTACAAGTCATCGAGATCAAAACAGGGCTCAGCCAGTGGGGCCACCGGGCAGGTGTGAGCCCAGCTAGGTGCTGTCAGGGGAGCACAGGAGGTCCCCGCTTACGCCAAGCTATCGCTTCATTCCAGAAGATTTCCCTGCACTCTCCCCTCGAGCTCCTCTGCCCTTGCACCCAGGCACAAGACCTCATTTTAAACTGTAAGGACCAACTGAGGGTTGCCAACGGCTTATTCTGCCAAGTACGGTAGTAAAAAACCCCAAAACCAAACATCATTACCATTACTCCAGAAAAGACGCCACCAAGAGTTAACTAGGACATACCATCAGAAATGCCATTCATTTAGCAGTGGTTAAATGGAGGCACTTGGCTTTAAGTAAAGCTCACAACCTTGTGCCCATTTTTCTCATTTTGCTGCAAACCAGCCATTGGAAACAACAGATTGAGTCCAATCCACCCATTTGACAAAAGCAAAAACCGAGGCCCAGGGGGAGCAGGGACTTGCCCGAGACTTCACAGGGCAAATCCAGGACTTGCATCTGTCCGCAGCCCTGCAGAGCCCACAGACGCTCCTTCCACCAAACCCAGAGGTCCCAGAAAAAGAGAGGCCGAGGGGCCAGGTGGCTTCCTTACCCTGCTGGGGCCCTGGCCCGGTGGACGTCCTGCCCCCAGCTGCCAGGGGGCCGTGGGGGCTGGGAGCAAGGAGGGCGGTGCAGGGGCTCTGGAGCCGGCCTGCAGGCACATCAGGTCCCCTGGCTGCGGCGGTGGGGGCTGGGGCCCAGCATGCCGCCCGGGCACGGAGCCCCACCAGCACTCACTCTGCCTCTCGGAGTTTCACATCCTCTTCCGGTGGCTTTGTGGGGTGCAAGGGACCCAGCGAAGCAGGCTGCTCTGAGCCTGACCTGGTTCCTGTCCCCGCCCAGCCAGCCCTGCCTCCCTGTGGGGCCTGCAGGTTCCTCTTCTCTCCGAGCCTCAGTCTCCTGACCTGTTATGGATGTGGGGGTGGGTGGGAGAGACTTGGAGGTTTTCAAACACAAACTCTTCCCAACCCCTGGCTTCACTGCCTCTCTTGACCTGGAATTCTCATCACTGGGCTCCAGAGGACACTTCTTTTAGGGAAGAAAGAATCTCTGTGAACACAAGTTAGGAATCCGCAGGGATGTGGGCATCCCGGGGTGGGGGGCTGAGTGGGCATCAGAGAAACTGAGCTGGAGGTGCCAGGTGGAACATGGCTCCCCATGCCACCCTTGTGCCTACAGCCAGAGACAGGCTCCCCCGCACCCAAATCCCTCCAACAGCTTCCGTCCCGCCCACAGGAGAATCCCAATCCTCCCTGCCACCAGCCGCCGGGCACCTCCCTGTGCTCCCCTCTACACAGGCAGTCCCCTCCTCCTCCTCCTCCTCAGCCACCATGGCCTCCTGCACACGGTGATGCTTAAATTAACCCTGACCTTTGAGAAACAGCAGAGGCAACTGGGCTCTGAATCAGCCCGCCCTGAGGCCCTGGGCCACTGACTTAGCATTACTTACTGACTCAGTTTCCTCATCTGTAAAACTGGCACCAGGGTGCCTGGGAATTCGGCAAGAGCTCAGCAGGGGCCTGGCTGGTGGCCGGCACCCAGGGGATTGTGCATTCCGATCATTCCCCCAGGCACAAGCCTGCTCCAGCGCCTGGCACGTAATAAACACTCAACGGATGTTGGCGGGTACTGTTGCCTGGCTCCATCTCCACGAGCAAGCTCCAGATGGCAATCTGGGGCCGGTCTAGTGCTAGCATGGGCCCCGGAACTGGATCCCAGCGGCTAACTCAGAAATGTTTGCTGTCTACGAGCAGAGGCCAGGGTGCAGCAAGGCAGGAGAGCTCCAACGGGGGAGGCAGCCCTGGGTCACGGAGGCTGTTCGCAAAACCTTGGCCGCTTAGCCCGGTGCAGCCAGCTGCCTGGCTGTGGGACCTCGGGCACGGCTCGATGCAGCCTGCCTGCCCTCCGTGTGTACCGGCGGGTGCGCTCTCCCAAGCCCCTGGGGCCACTAGATGACACGAGGGGGTGGGAGGGCCTTTCCTGAGGCTTGGCCTCCTCATCTCAAGGTGAGGCCCCGACCCCAGTGCTGTGCAAGGAGTCCGTAGATGGGAGAGTGCTTCCAATTGGGTGAATGTGTTTGGGGGTTGGGGAGAGCTTCAAGAGGTCACTGGAGGAAGCATGTGTCCAGGGGTGGGAACCAACAGGGAACCAGGCTGCCCCTTAGGTGTATCTGTGTGTTAATGCCTCTGATTCCATAAGCATTTAAGGAGCGCTTCCCGGGGACCAGGCCCCTTGCAAGGGACCATGTCTCCTTCCATAGCTCGTGAGTGTCGAACAAGGCTGTCGGTGCTCTTGTCCAGAGGGCCCCCCGCCCTCCCCCCACCCCAGCCTTCAAACACAGGTCAGCCTGGCCTCAGGACCCGGTCTTGAGCTATTCCTCTGGGAGCCTGGCCGCCAGGGCAGGGCTCACCGGGAAGGCCCAGGCGGCGGCTGCCAGAGACCAGCTGTCTGGCAAGAAGAGGCAAGAGGCAGGAAGAGCAAGCGGGAGCCTTGAGGAGGCGGGGCAGGGGAGGGGCGGGGCAAGGGAGGGGCGGGGCGGGGCGTGTCCACCCCTCCTCCCAGCCGAGAGTGGGAGAGCAGAGGCGCCTTTGTTCCCTGCCAGTCTGGTGTCACCACATGGTGCACCGCATCACTGTCACCGCCTGGAACCAAAGACCAGCCACGGAGCACCAGGGCTCTGGGGGCTGGGGACAGTCAGAGCCATTCCACCTGCACTCCCAAGGCGCTGCCACCTTCTGGGGCTGGGCCCGCCAAGGACCGGAGCGCACACAAGCTTTTCCTGCACACCCACTGTTCATCGGGGAACGCTGGCCCCATCCTGAGACGCTTGTCCCAGGACCCGAGGTCTTGGGACCTGCCCACAGTCCTATGCCCTGCCCACTGTACCAGATGGCCCTAGGATAATGCACCTGGGCAGCCACACACAAGCCCAGACATAGCAAAACCCCACTCCTGAACCCGCATGCGTGCACAGACGCGCCACCGCTCCTCACCACAGAGACCCAAGCCCTTTGGCAGGGGACACCTTCCTGGGTGGGCCTGCTGCGTTCCACATCTGGGGGGGTTCCTCTCACCCTCTGCGGGCTCCTGGGGGCAGGCCCTGGTGGGTGCAAAACACACTGTTTATAAACACTAGTGGCTGTCGCTAGGAGCTGTGACTCAGAGCCAGAGTGGTGACTCCTCTCGGAGCTGTTTACCCGGCACAACATCCTGTCCAGGAAGCAGATAGGAGAGGCCTGGCTGGCTTTGGCTCCTCTTTCCTGCAGCCCCCTGACCTGACTCGGGGTCCCGCTGGGGGCGTGGGACAGCCCAGCGCCCCTCCCCCTCCTCTCTGGGGACCTGCGGCCCCTCATTCCAAAGCCACTGCCAGCTGGGCTCTGCTAGGTCAGGTGACACTGCAGCCTAGCACGTGAGAGACCAGCCCTTGGAGCTGGGAAAAGGGCTTAGAACTGGGGTGCATGTACTTCAGCTGTGAGAGAGGCCCAGGACCCAGGGCCCTGCAAACACCTGCCCCCTGCTGCCCAAGGCAAAGGCTAGCCCACACTTAGAAGCCTTGGAGGCACAAGCGGCTCCTGACGCCCCCTTGGCCCCCAGAGCTCAGCCTGGCCCTGCCTTTGGTGCTCCTCAAGGGGGGCAAATCACTCTTCCACGCAGCATCTGTCAAACAGATGCAGCCCCGCTGATCATCTCTGTTGTAAAGCTGAGGAGATCAAGGCCCAGAGAGGGCGAACCGCTTCCCCAAGGATGCACAGGGGGTCAGTTCCAAGGCCACGTGCACGCCTTGGCCTGTCTGGCCCCAAGGCAGCTCAATTTCCTCCACCCTGGGCAGGGTTAAAGATCACATGCGCATTTGTGCCTGGCAGCACAGGCAGGCTTGGGACTGCCGGCTGTCAGCAGGGTGGGCGATCTGCCGCCTGTATGAGGCCCAGCTTGGGATTCTGACTTCGATTTCCCCCGTCACTCTGCCCCCCTGCAACCCAGTGTCTAAGCTGGAGTCAATGACCTCCCCTCCCCCCAATATTTCTACCATTCACTGATGTGCCCGCGTGGATATAATTTAAGTGTCACGATGTGAGAGGCAGGTGTGCAGGTGAGCTCGGGGACAGGAGCCTGGAGACCTATCAAACTCACCTGAAGTCCCACAGCAGTCTGGCTTGGAGGCCTGTGCGGTCAGCTGCTCCCAGCTCTTTATAAGAAGGGCTGAGCGTGATTCTATCCTTCCGGAGCCCTTCTGTGGGCCGAGCACCCCTGCTTTATAGAAGGGCTGAGAGGGGCCAGAGGAAGGCCCTTTCCCCTGCTCCAGGCTGGGGAGACCTGGGGAACCCCTGGAATGAATGGTACAGCCACAAGTAACACCAGCCAGGGAGAAAGGCAAGGAGGGGCTAGGTATTTCGGCAGCTGAGGCTCGGCCCCGCTCCAGGCCGGACAGTAACCCAGCGGTAGGTCAGTGGGTTGCTCCAGCTGCTGATTCACCCACTGCCCACCTGCCAGCCCTTTTTACCAGCCCACTGAGTCACACAGGTTGCCAAGAGGCTGAGAATCCGAGACTCGAGGCCCCGCCCCAGCTGCTCCTGCTGGCTCCGTGCCTGGCAGGATCCGGCACTGCCAAGGGCACCGCCAGCCCCCCTCCTATGGCTGCCGAGGACAGCTTCCTGCCCCTTTGGGCCTGCCCCCATGCCCGTCTCGACAATGAGCCCAACGTCTAACTTTAAGGATTAGGGCAGCAGCTACGAGCTGGGG
This sequence comes from Eumetopias jubatus, assembly GCF_037043125.1. Lineage (NCBI taxonomy): Eukaryota > Metazoa > Chordata > Mammalia > Carnivora > Otariidae > Eumetopias > Eumetopias jubatus. Next base: position 91,507,004 of record NW_028274821.1, read on the forward strand.
CTCTGGGTAGACAGAGTCCAGGCTCAAACCCCCAGCCTGCTACTTGCTGACCCTCGTCCTGGCCTACATATGGGGATGACCTCCACCTCCAAAAGCTTGAAATATTGGATGGAAACACTGAGGATAGGGCCTGACTAGGACCCTCCAAGTCAGGGACAACTGGCACTTCAGAAAATGCAATCGAAAATCCTCCCAGCAAATTCAAACTGCCATAAAAGTCTCTGAACAATTTCAATTTATCCCATGTCCCTGAGGACCAGCAATAATCTGTAGCACTCAGCCCACATGGATTGATTGAGCCCCTGCTAGGTGTCAGGCCAGGTGCAGGTACCAGCGATACACCAGGGAACAAAAGAGGGAGCAATCACCTTCTGGTCTAGGGGCGTAAGAAGTAAAATGTGTGTTGGAAGGTGAGTATGCTGTAGAAGAAAAAAACAGAATAGGGTAAGAGGGGCTGAGCATGCCGTGTCCTTTGAGGGACGAGGATGGGCGAGCGAGAAGGTAGGGGGCGGAAGACATGTGGGGGAAGACTCCAGAAGGGGATTAAGAAAACAATTCACAGACTGTGGGGTAGCCTCATACCCCCTCCCCCGCACTGGCCTCTAAGCTCCCTGGGGGCAGCATCTGTCCTGCTCACCCCTCATACCCAAGTGCCAGAATGATGCCTGGCCCATGACGCATTCCCATACCTGGGAACGGGTAGGCGGGTGACTCCACCACTCATGTATGCACACATTACCATCGCAGGAGTGGAAACAGCACTGGGTGCTCTAAGTGTGTTTTCAGTTCTTCCCTCTTTTTAAAAATTGGAAGGGGTGTAAGCTCCTTGAGAGCAGGCAGGGACTCTGTTCCCTGATGTATCGACACCTATAACAGTGCCTGGCACACAGTGGGCTCTCAACAAATACCTAGGATGCACCAGAAAGCTTGATGGTCCAGACAGCTCCTCCAGTTTCAAAGTCTCTAGATTCAAAAATATTCAGAGTTCGGGGCTAAAAAGTTGCCTGCGGGGAGATCACCAGAAAAGCTTCATGGAGGAGGCAGCACGGCTGGAGAGGAGCCTGAGGGATGGCAAGGAGGAAGGGCACAGGAAGGGCATGGCTCTCTTTGCCAACCTGCCATTCGAGTGCTTTCCAGAGAACGAGGCTGGAGGCAAGCCAGGCTTTCTGGGAAACAGGAGCCAGGAGGTTCCCAGAAGCCAGCCTGCCTGCCGTGGGATGTCAGGGTGGGGAGGTGGGCAGGCAGTTCAGCTCTGGTTCAACCTGGGTTTTTTTTTCTCCTTCTGAAATTCCGGGCGCAATAATAAGTCGTGGGGGGATGGGTCTCTGCTCATCGGGTAAGTTGAAGTTGCTCTGCTGTGGTCTGGCCTGTGCTAAGGAGCCGGTCCATGAAGCACAGGCAGGGCTGGCTGAGGCAGGGAGGGTGGGGGGAGCTGAGCCCACAGTCAGGCCCCTGTGCCCAGCAGGGCCTGGTCACTTGGGGCTTCAGGGCCGGGGGAGTTGGGACAAATGGGTCCTTGTGGTGAGGAGGCTGCCTGCCGTGCCAGGGACACCATGTGCCCGGTGCTGCCACCCGCCCACTGCCTTCACGTGGGGGGCCCAGGGCCTGGGAAGCAGGGATCCCCTTTCAGAGGGGGACCTCCTGAGCTGCCCTAGCCTCTGGAAGGGATCTGGGGCTCCAGCTGGCTGCCGGGAGGTCGGGGAGCTGGTGCCTGCTGCCCTCTTTCCCACAGTCTTCAGGCAAGGAAGTTTCCCCAGAGGCGGGGGGGTGGGGTGGGGGGGTGGAGCTGGGGGCAGGGCCTTGGGGCTGAGTGACAGTTTCAGAGCCACAGCCTTTGTCCCCCCTCCTGCCACCCATTGACCCTCTGCCAAGCCACGACTTTGCTCCTTCCTTGGTTTCTCCTCCTTGGCAAGGTCCCTGGGCCTCTCCCGTCTGTCCCCACCTGCTCCTACATGGGAGACGTGGCAAGGGCGGCCAGGCACCAGCGGGATGCCCCTGCCAGGGGCCCTCCAAAGGCAGCGCAGGTCTCCATGCCACCATCCGGCACGGTGCTGAGCAAAGCCGCCCCAACCTTGTGAGCTGCATACACTTATTAGCCCCTTTCACAGCTGAGAAACCTGATCATGGAGAAGTGGACGGGGCAGGAACATGCAGGCCTCCTCACGGTCACAACCTGGGCCCCACGCTTTGGAAAAGCAAGGTGCAAACACGAGCACACGTATGCACTCTCGAGCCCCACGAGCAAGTCTCCCCTCTCCCCCACCCCGTAATTAGTCATGTGTTTGCACTTGCACCACATGAGTCCCTTCACACACATGTGCACTCAGCCACCGCTGGGCTCGTCACGCACATTGGTGGCACAGGGGGACGCACGTGGCCACAAATCCACTCAAATGTGCGCAGTCACCCAAAGGCACGGTACAGCACCCCCCAAGCCTCAGAGGTATCTCCCACTCCCCGCACATCTGCCTGACAAAAGTGGCCACCCTGTGGCCCCAGACCTGGGAGGATGTGCCCTCAGGGCCCGTCCCGTCTGCTGGCAGGACTGGTGAGAAGGGAGCTGGCAGGGCTGGCGAGAAGGGAAGAAGGACGCATGTGTTTTGTGCAAGGATTTCCTGGCCCCCTGTGGCTACGAAGGAAACTCCTTGAAATACTTAAAAATTGCAATCCTCTGCTGCGGGGGGGGGGGGGGGGGGCAGGCAGGTGATGCTTCTCCGCACTGGGTGCCGCCTGCCTACCCTTCCACTTGCCTCGCTGTGCAGCCCACAGCTGTCACCTGTCTGGCCGCCCAGGGCCTCAGGCCAGGTGGACTGCCTCACCCTGTTACCTCAACCCTGAGCACCTGGAGGGCCAAAGAGCACCCCCAGGCAACTTCCTGGGCAGTACACCCTAGAACTCTGGCCTCAGGGAGGAAGGCGATCCAGGTGGAGCTCACCTTCAGATGGGGCCCGGCAATCTACTCAGCTTCTCCAGGCCCCCGTTTCCCCACCTAGAAAAACACGTGGATTCAACTCAGGCCGGGCGCCAGGCGACACCGTCTGTCTTCACAGCTGGTGGGCCACACCACCATCTGCCTTCCTCAGAGGGGAAGAGACATTTCCTGCCACCTGCGGAGGGCTCCCTGCTGGTGACGGCACCAGGGACTTCAGGAATACTTCACACACCTTGACATCCATGAGTCCACAGGGAAGTTGAGGGAACCACCTGTCTGGGATCCTGTGAGTCCAAGCCTGTGCTCCCACCCAGCCTTCCCAGACTTCTCTCTCCCCCTTGACCTCAAGACAGCCTTGACCTGCATGCTGAGAGCTGTGGACGGAGACATTCAGGGCTGGGCTCCTCCTCCGCCCGCTGCAGCCCAGCCAGGTGCAGTGGGTAGAGCAGGAATCCAGCAGAGAGCAGCAGGGCTTGAACACCCTGCTTCCCCCCCTCCCTGTTTTGACCTACACAGTTATAGGTAGAGGGCCTCCCGGACAAGGGAAGGTCTGCACTCCACAGGATCCCAAAGGAGGGGTACGTTTCTGGACTCAGAACTCAGGGGCCAGGACGACGCCCTCCCCACCGCAGCTCACACACACAGGTCAGGTGGGTACACCTGGAACATCAGGTGGTGTGCAGAGAAGGTTTGGTGTGCCTTCCCTAAGGGAATGCATTCCGGATCCCAACCCAGAAAGGGGGAAGAACCCGGGTGCCCTCCGGCCCCAAGGGGAACCCCGCCCCTCTCAGGCCTGGGAGCTGGGAGGCAGGAGGGGGTTGGGGGGATGGGAGGGGGTGGGGACGGGGGGGGGGGGCAGCCCTCCCGCATCCTAGCTCCCGCCACCGCATCCTAGCTCCTGTGGCCTTGTGGCCCTGCCCCGTCCTCTCCCCGGCTGCCCGCGGGGCTGGGGCTCACCCCGTCCGCCCGCACACTCGGCGGGACCACCAGCATAAACGCGGGCAGAGGCTGCACCCCGCCTGGGGCCGAGGACAGGAGTGCGCCCGGCCTGCAGCTCCCCGCCCCCGCTCCGGGCACTGCCGCCGCCACCCGGGCCTGGGCCATTGTCTGCGCCGCCCTTGCCCCGCCCCTCCTCCTGCCGCGCACGAGTGAGGGGCGGCTGGGCAGAGTGGGCAGAGGCGCGGCCCGGGAGCAACGGAGCCGGAGCCGCGGCTCCCAAATCCAACGTGGGTGCCCGGCACAGGGCTGAGGATGCCACGCAAGCCTCCTCCCAAGGCCGGAGGTGGGCACGCCCCCTCCCCTTTTGACAGACGGGGCCTGGGAGGTACAGAGGGTGGGGTGATGGCCCAAGATCACAGAGTGAGTGAATGGTCAAGGTCAGACTAGAATCCTGGCTCCCTGAGGGCACGTTGGGAAGCCCTGAGGGCACCAACAAGACTACCCATCACTGCCCTCCCCAGAGAGAACACCTGAGGGTACCTGCACCTCATACCCTTCCCAGCTCCAAAATCCAACACCCCGCCCAGGGCAGTCTGGACCCCAAAGGCCCTTCTCCTCCATTCCAAGCCAAGGCAAGGGGCTCCGGGGCCTTGCTCCCTCCCTGTGGACACAACCCTGGTCTGTGTGCTCATTGCTGGGGACGGGGTCAGTGCCCACAAACAAAAGGCCCTAACAGAGCCCACATGACTGGATTCCTTCGGTCTCCACATTTTGCTCACAGCGGGAGGAACAGTAAGGCTCAGAGGGGTTTAGCGCCCATTCTAGGACACTCGGTAAGAAGCACTGCACTGGGTTCCCGACACAGGTGTCCATCTCCAAAGCCAATGGCCTTAACCATGAGGCCGCCTGCCTACCCCCCACACCCAGATGGGAAGCAGGCGGAAGCAGGCCAGTGGAGGAGCAAGCATAGAGGCTAGTCTGGTCCTGGCCACCCCAAAGCCCCAGCAGGTGGCATGATTTACAGGGCAGTGTTCATGCACCGAATGGTGCACACACAAGCATAGGGGAAGATGGGGCCACAGATGGGGAAACTGAGGCCAGCGACATGCCAAGGTCAACAGAGCTAGTCAGTCTCAGCTGGCCCGGATCAGAACCAGAGTCCCCTATTCCAGGGGGCTCTAACCCTCCCAGCCACACCTTGCCCTGCCACCCTGTCCCCAGGCCCAGGTCACTCGCAGCTGTAGGGGGTACAATGTCCAGGGCCCCAAGCCCAGCTTCCCCTTCCCCTGGCTGGCACCCGTCCCCTTCTATGGCGCCCTCTGACCCAACATTTTCTGACATCGTGCCACCACCAATTGTCACTCAGGTATCCAGGAAGTAGCTTCTGTTGCTAAGGGGATGGCCTGACACCAGGTGGCTGGCTGGCAGGGTGGAGTAATGAGGAGGGAGGGGCAGACTGGGGTTTCTGTCAGGAAGGATCCAGGGCGGGGGCTGCTGGGTGGGGGGTGGATCAGACCCCCCAGCTAGGGTCTACACAGAGGCCACTGGAAAGCCCCAGCCCTGAGCCTGCCTGCTGGCAAGTATTTTGGGGACCTGTAGTTGCCAAGCCACTGCTCCAGGTTACCATGGGAACTCTCCCTCCTTCTGGGGCTTGTCCTTTTTAGGGGGATTCCCCTCTCTTTTCCACCTCCTCACTCTGGCTCAGCTGCCTTGGGAGGAGGCATCTAGATTCCCCGACCCCCACAGAGACGCACCCAGCGGTGGCCCTAAGTGAAGACTCCGAGGATCAAAACCCCAGAACTCTGAGAAAACGCAGAGCCCAGAGCCCAAGGCCTTCATTAAAACGGGGAGAGGACGAAGGGGCTCATTAACTCTGTTTATGTCTCCACTCCCGCTGTTAACCATCACCTTGGGGCCTGCCCAGCCCTGACATTGGAAGCTCATTGAAATTGCAAGGAACTTGGTGCCAGCCCCTAGGCCCGGCCCCTCCCAGGCATGTCTGCCCACAAGGATGTGTCCCCACCAGCCCTGCCATCACATAGCTGGGGAATCTGTTCACCGTCCAGTGCCTTAGTTTCCCCTTCTGTATCTCAAAATGGCAGTGGTACCCGTGTTGCGGATACAATGAGACACTGCAGCCCAAGGCCAGGCACAGGGAAGGCGCTACAGCCTGGCTGTCCACAGCACCCCACGAAAGTGGGGGAGGGCCTGGGAGTTAATCTGCAGAGCACAGCCCCGAGCGGCCACTGACCCCAGGTCCCCAGCCTCCCAGCGCGATGCCTTCTCCTAGGACCTACTCTCTGTCCTGTATTTCTTCGCCATGGCCTCATCTTCTCAGATTTGAACCAAGGTGAGCTCTGCACAGAGGCCCTTGGTTAGTTTCCGTTGTGAGAATTAGCGAGTGACCCACTGTCAAGGGCTAGCGGCCTCAGCCTCATGGGACCCGGGAGTGCCCGGGGGCCACAGTGAGAAATGGCCTCACTTCTGGGCACTTTGCTTCATTCCACTGATGCCCCTAGGAGCCTATTCTCCCATGGGGAGCCTGGGGCCCCTGTTCCTCAGCCCCAGGTGGCCTTCTCGGGTTTGTATGAGGACAGGGCAGAACCCCAGCAGGTGAGCAGTGGGGGAGCTCAGGCAGCACTGCCCCGCCCTGGGCAGGGTCTCTGGGGACAGGGACCCCTCAAGTCTCGACAGCCCACCCATCTAGATGGCTGCCTTCCGTGTGCCCCTCAGACACAGCCGCCCTGCCGGGCAGTAACAGATGACCTGCCAGGAAACCACGGAGGGTAATCCTAGCTGCCCTGGGAGGAGCCCAGGGCTCTTGAAAATGGCTGAGAAGGGCTGGCTCGGCTTGCAGGTGTAGAAGGAAACGCCAACTCCCGACCTGGGGAGGCCTGGCCCTGCTAGGTTCCTGGGCCTCCCATCCACGGAGCCACCGAGTCACTACCATGTGGCCCCACCTTATTTGACTTCCTCTGTGGTGCGTGTCACCCCTGAAATGATGGGGCTCCTGTTGTGTTTACAGTTGGGTGTTGTCTCCTCGCAACTGGAAGGTGAGACCTTTGTCTATCCGCGTGGTGCTCCGAGCTGGGCTGGGGATGCGGCAAGGGGGTCACAGCGCCACCTGCTGTTCCTGACGGCACACCCTCAGACCGCACTCAGGCCACAACCCGGCGCTGGGGGCCTCTGCCCCTGATGGGTGCCGGAGACCTCCCCAGACCCCAACTGCTCCCCCAGCCCTCTGGGCACCTGGGGACCTGGCCTTCGGGGCAAGAAGCACTCCAGTGCTCCTGTTATGGGTTGAACTGTGTCCCCAAAAAGCTAACCCAGCACCTGTGAATAAACCTCACTTGGAAATAGTGTCTTTGCAGATGTCATTAGGTTAAGATGAGGACACACTGCAAGAGGGTGGGCCCTAATCCAATGACTGGAGTCTTTATAAAATGGGGAAAACCGGACACAGACACGCAGGGGAGGCTATGTGAAGACTGAAGCAGAGTTTGGAGCAATGCACCTATCAGTCAAGAAACGCTATGGGGTTGCTGGCACCACCAGAAGTTGGAAGAGGTAGGAAGGATCCTCTCCTTGAGCTTCTAGAGAGAGCATGGAACTGCCAACACCTGATTTTGGACTTTTGGCCTTCAGAAGTGACAGAGAATAAATTTCTGTTGTTTTGAGCCACCCAATTTGTGGTACTTTGTTACAGCAGCAAGAAAAACCAAATACACTCACTCCCCCGGTACCAACCCCCACCTCGGTCACCCTGGCCAAGTGCAGCCAAGCCGGTGTTCTAGGCAGAGCCCCAGGAACCTGAGGGCGATTCAGGAGGTGACCTAGGGCAGTGAGGACAGAGTGCCTGCGAGCACACAATAGATAGACCTTGATTATCAACCTCATCTTCAGCCTCCCAGAATCAAGCCTGACCACAGGATACTTCCTTCTGGAATATCACTCTGCACCCACCCATTACCCAGATGAATCCTGCCAACACCATGTGAGCGGTCTTGGCGACAGAGCCTGCCCCAGTTGAGCCTGAGCAGAGGCTGCAGCCCCGGCCTCCTGGGGGACCTGGAGGCAGAGGCTCCCCCTGAGCTGAGCCGGGATTCTGGTACAGGAACTGTGACATGGTCCACGGAAGGCCAGTGTGCCCCATGGCGCAGACAGCTAGTAGTACATCCTTCCAGGCTGGGGTCTGGCCCTGCCCCCCTCCCTCCAGAGCCCTCTCCCCAGCTCTCTCTCAGCTCCTCTCTGGCCCAAGGCTCTCTGCCTCCGGGTCTCTGCAGCTTGGCCCTTCCCCGCAGCACACTGCTAGCAGACGTGTGCAGGCTGGCTGCTACTATCCTTCTGCTCCCAGCATCAGGCTCACCCTGGAGGCCTGTGAGGCCCCAGCCAGGGGCCCCTGCCCGCCCTCCTTCACCCCGCCTCGCCTCCCTGCAGCCCTTGCTCTTCCCTTTCACCTGGATTTGCTTTTGTGCTTTGGTCCATCTCCCCGTCTGGGCTGGGAGCCCCTGCAAGGACAGGGACCCGGGGGGGGACCTTCCAGCCCCGCCGCGCCCAGGCCCAGCACAGCCCCTGCTCAGGGTGAGGGCCAGGGGCCCAGTAGCTGCCCGAGTCCACGAGAGGGTCTCAGAGCCCCCTCCTGCCTCTGAGCAGCTCACATGGGGGACGTGGAAGCTAATGATCAGAGGTGCCTGTTGGGGTGGAAGCAGGGGACGCCCAGCATGACCCCAGGGTATCCCTTCCCGGCTCTGGTGGCTTCAGGGAGCAGAGTGGGCACGGCCTGACCCCTGGTGGTCAGCACCAGCATGGCAGCCCCAGAAGGAAAACCAGAAAACAAAACACACACCTTTGTTTGGGTGTAGCCAAGGCAGTGACTCTCCCTGGCCTTAGAGGGTAAAGGAGCAGGACCTGGGGGCTCTGGAGACGATGTGAGGAACTTCGGAAGCCTCCCTTGTCCCCCATTTCCCTCTCCGGTCCTGGTGCTCGGTTCCTTCCTAAGGCCTCCTCACCCTGGCCGGAGCACTGACCCTGGAACCTCTTCCAAATGGGGCCCCTGAGGCTGCAACAAGGAAGGTCTTGACCTTGGTCCCCAGGCCAGTGGTCAGTGCTCTGCCAGGTTCTGCAAACCCAGGTCCTCAGCCCCCCCCCCCCCCAAGCCTCCAGGCTGCCCTCTGCTCAGAAGGACCTCGAGGGAGTACAAAGCATTTTCCCAGGACTGGGAGCACAGTGGGTCAGGGATGGAGATCCAAGGCCAACAGGCTCTTCTACAAACCTGTGGGACCCTAGGGACACCCTGTCTCAACAGCCCAACTGACAGAAGAGTAAGCTGAGGCCTTCTGTGCTGTAGCGCCCTCTGCACTAGGGGGGTGTCTCTTCCTACTTCCAGTAGCCCAGGATGGTGGTGGACACTGGACCCCAGTCCCTGTCCTCCCTGTGCCCTGACAGCCCCCGGGCACCTTGGGAACTCATGATCATCAGCCTGGCGTGTCTCCCCTCCCCATGTATAAGTCCTGGGCATGCTGCAGGCGACTGGATGCCCCTACCCCATGGCTGCCTCCAGTCCCTTTCTTCTCTCCCCCTTGTCATCTCTCCAGTGTCCACCCCTCCTCTGACTCCATCCTATGGTCCCCATCTGTGAAGTCAATGTGTGTATGTACCTGTGGGCGCGTGGGGATGCTCAGAGGAGACGGCCCCAGATGGGAGGGGGTGAACGGGGTCCCCCAGGATCTTAGGGCCTCTCATTCCCATTGGAAACCCCATGGGAGAGTTGAGCCCTGGCCTGAGAGGCCAGAACCTTCCCTTCTCCTCCGGACTCCGCTCACCTCACGCGCCCCGGGCCAGTCCCCGCCCCTCCTGGTCTCAGTTTCCCAGTTGTACCAGGAGGGGTTGGATGCGGAACTGCGTAAGCGCGCGCTCAGCGTGGACCGGGCGCCGTGCTCCCTCCTCGCCGGATGGGGTGTGGGCCAGGGACATGTGGTCCTCCCTCCACCCCCACCGGCTGGGAGGGCGGACAGGGCCGGGCCGGGGCACTCACCTGGCAATCTACCATCATCCTCAGCCCTGGCAGCGCATCGCCGGCCCCAGGGCGGGGCCCGGGGCTCGCAGAGGCCGCTCGCCTCGGCCCGCGCGCGGCGCAGGGGGGCGCCCGGCTGCGGGGCTCATGGCGCGGCCTCCCGTCCCCGCCGGGCCCGGAGCTCCGCAACCGCCGCCGCCCGCACCGCCGCCGCCGCCGCCGCCGCCGCCGCCGCCGCCCGCGCGGCTCCCATTGTCTGCGCCGCGCTGCGCCGCTGGCCGCTCGGGCCCCGCTGCTCGGTTCCGCCCGGGCTCCCGGGCTCCGGCCGGGTGGGCGGGGACAGCCGCGGCCCCGCCCCGCCCCGCCCCGCCCCGCCCGCCGCAGGTGTGAGGGGCTGGCGCCGCGGCGCGAGCTCGGGGGCGCGCTCGAGGGCGTGTGTCGCGCGCGCCGGCCTCCCTCCCGCGGGCGGCGGTGGGTGGGCCCTTCCGGGGCCGCCGGGACTCGTGTCCGCGGTTGCGGGCACGCGGGTCTGTGGGGGCCCGACAGCGCGTGCACAGGAGCCGCGCCTCGCCGCGGCGCACCGAGGGCCCAGCGCGCCGCGGGTCCCACGCGTCTCCTGCCCCGCTGCCTGCTCTCTGCCTCGCGCGCCCGCTGGGACCTCGTACCGCCCCAAACTCAAGCGGGCGAGAGGGCCATCGGGCGCTGGGCCGGGTTGGCGTTGGAGACCTGGAGACACGGGAGTCGCGGGTGATACAGCGCTGTCCTGTCCTGGTCCCCACATGTAACCTGCAGGGGCCGGGGCGGGGGGGCGCGGCTGGGCCAGGGGACCTGGAGGCGGCCGTGGACACCGAGTACAGGCAAGGAGGTCAGTCTGCCCCTTACTCCTCCTCTACACCTCTTCTAGTCCTCCTGGCAGGGGCCCGGACATGAGGTCCAGCCTGTCCCTGGCTGCAGCCCTGGTTGGAGTCAGAGGGGTGGGAAGGAGCCCAGGAAGGAGGGAGCCCCCCACCAGGGTGCCCGAGCATTGGGTGTAGTGTTGCACAGAACCCTCTTGGGTGCTCAGTGATTTCACCCCTTTTTATACACAAGAAGTGATCTCAAAGATCAAGGTTACTCAGCTCTGAGTGGCCAAGTCCAGCTGTGAACATGAACGGGGGACTCGGGGTCATTTCTCTTCACCCTCACTGAGCCCCGCACTGACCATCACAGGCCTTATCCTGGGTTGGGACTCCCCCAGCCAGGCAGCCCCCTGTGCCCCCAGCTCAACCTGCTGAAGTCAGGGCCACAGACCCCATTTCCACTGAGGCTCTTAGCAGCCACCACACGGGCTTGCCTGTCACAGGGCTGTGACATGGCCCTGCTGTGGGTTTGAACCCAGCTCAATCTGACCCAAAGCCTAAGCTTACCAGAGGAGCCCAAGGAAGTAGTCTCTGAACCCAGGCTTGGAGGGGAGGCCGTCCCGGATGGGGGGCCATGTGAAGGGCAGTGGCTGCAGGGGGCTCTGAGGGGCAAAGGCTTGATGGGCTCCCTGGGGGAGGAAGGCCCTAGGGAGGCTGGAGACACTGGGGAGCATGTCTAGACCAGATCATGCAGGGCTCTCTGGATGTTGGGCAATGAGTCAGGGACACTGTGGGCTGGGGGGCCTGGGGGACACAATTGGGGCAGTCTTACCAGAGCCACAGCATCCTAGATTTAGAAGGAGCTTGGTGGGCATGTTATTGCCCCCGCTCAAGCATGGAACCCCAAAACCAACTAGGAATGAGCAGGCTGTCTGTTTACTCCTGTGTAATGGGGGCTATGGAGGTCATCTACTTCCTTCTGGGGTGGGGCAGGCTGCTTGGAGGTTCCAGACCTAGCCACGTCCCAGAGTAGCTGCCCAAGAGGAGTTCCAGCCATAATCTTGTTTGATCCTCACCCCAGGGCCTCGGATGAACTGTCCAACATCCCACAGGTGCTAGGACAGACTCTTAACCCCATGTTCTCTCAGCTGTCACCCCTCATGTAGTTGTTCAACATTTATAGAGGGCCTCCTGGGTTTCAGGTACAGGGGGAACCCGGGCCAGCCACGGTCTGTCCCGTCTTGGAGTTTACCAACTGGGCAAGGGATGGAGATGGGCAGACATTGTAAATGGCACAGGGATGAGGAGGGTTGGTGGGAACACTGAAAGGCACCCACTTTGGAGCGGGGCACAAATCAAGGCAGGCTTCCTGGAGGTGATGTCAGGCGTGAGTCCCCAGAAATCGGCTGGGTGATAGGACAAACAGACCTGACTGGTGGGCAGTGTGAGTAGAGGTGTGCGGGCCAGGCCCTGTGGCCGTGATGTGGGACTGTCACGTGTGGGGAGGAGGCAGTTGGCAAGGGAGAGGAAGCTTAAGTGTCAGGGGCCTCCACCACAGACATTTTGTATTTGTGATTTTGTCTATTTCTTAAAGAAGTACCTTTGCAATTTAGAAAACCTCAAAGCCCCCAAAACTGATGGGCCCTGTCAACTGTGGTGCCTGTGGCTCAGATCTGATCCCGTCAGACAGGGGCCCAGAGCTGCTGGGACTGTCTCTGGGCCTTCCCCCATCCATCTGCTGGGTCAGGCCCTGGCCCCCTCCACCCCTCCCAACCCCCACCAGGCTCCTTACCCCTCCCCACCCATGCAGCAGCTCTGGCTCCAAGCCCTCAGCTCTGTTTTGGAAAGTAGCTTGGACCCTGGTTTGGTTCCAGGAATTGGGTCCTGTCACTCCCTCAACTCGTGTCTGAGGGCTGTGTCCTGCGATGTGGACCAGGGTCAGTCATATTCCTTGGGGATTTGGGCCAAGGCTGAGAAGGGAAATCAGCTGGGTCCAGGAGAGGCTGGGCTGGGAGTGAGGCAGGGGTTCCTTTCTCCCCTGCAAGCCTGCTGCTGCCGCCTGGGCCTTGGGACCACCTCCCCCGGGAGGCCTTCTCTGGTCTCCACACCAGGGGGCCTCTCCCTGCCCCAAGGTAGAAGCTCCTTGAAGGCAAGTTCTGCTTCTTCAACACAACTGGCATCACAGGGCAGATCCTGATGCTCTGGGAAGGTGCTCCCCACTGGGACATACAGGCTGTGGGCCCACCCTTGCCCCTCTGCCCGGAAGCACCCCAGCACCTCTCCCTGACCCATCCTCCCCAGCGCAAACCCTCTCCTCTGCTCACTCCCTCTGCTCAGACTTTGGCAGTCTGTCCTTGCTCGCTGGCCAGACCACAGGCTACAGGAGGAGTGGGCTTTGGGCTGATCCCCAGCTTTGCCAGGGTGGCCTAGTGGGTAGGTACCTATTCCTCCCAATGTGGCCAGAGAGTACCCCTCTGAGCCCTCCGTGGCAAAGGAGCTGCTGCCCCCAGACGACTAAACACTGGGCCACCAAACCCTGAATGCACCCCATCTCTGTCCTGCCAGGCAGACACAACCACGGGATGTCGAGGGGGGGGTGCTCTGAAGTCCCTCTGGGGCCACCGCACTGATGCTGCCCTCCCAGGCCCTCTAATCCTGGGCCTGCGCCACAGGCTCGGTGCCGCACGCCCACCAGTGGCCTCATAGGGCCGAGGCTGACCCTGGTTTCAGGAGCACCAGCAGACACCTGTGTTACGGGCTCAGGGCCCGAGAGGCCACCCAGTGGCCAGCTGATGGGCTCTGCTCCCCTTGATTGTTGAGAGTATGGCACGCCTGACAGCACGTGCTCACTTCGCCCCGCTCCCAGGAGGCTGGGAACCAAATCCTGTTTGTTGCGGCGGTCAGCTTTAGTCCAGATTTTCTGGACAACCGGACCCTCCCTCCTCCACCCGCACAAGCTGACTGTATTTGAAATCCAGGCTGCCTGGATCCCCAGTGGCTGGCCGGACAGACCCTCAGATGTGCAGGTGAAAACACCCTGGTTAGGGCTTAGCACATGCCAGCTATTTTTTTTTTTTAAAGATTTATTTATTTTAGAGCGTGCATGTGTGTGTGCGCATGCGCATGATTGGGGGGCGGGGCAGAGGGAGAGAGAATCTTGAGCAGACTCCCTGCTGAGCGTGGAGCCCAAGGGCAGGGGCTCTATCTCAGGACCCTGAGATCATGACCTGAGCCAAAACCAAGAGTCGGCCGCTCAACCGACTGAGCCACACAGACGCCCCCCACGCCACCTTTGTTAAAAGCTGCCCAAGCCCTCTTACAAAAGGAGGTGGCTGGTGGCAGGGACTGTGGCCCACCGTGGGGTACAGGCTAGGCTTGACACGAGAGAGAGCCAGGCCTGTTCCACTGCCAAGGTTCCCTCCAGGGCCGAGCGGGGGGTTGGCTCTGTATGGCAGGGGGACATCAGAGTACCTAGGACCCCCGGCAGCCAGAGAAGAGGGGTCTGGGCTGCCTTTCACACCAGGGGCTTCGAAGTACAACTTTAGGGGCAACAGGCAACAGAAGGGGGGGGCAGAGGTGGGGTCTCAGGTGTGGAGGAGGGCTGACTCCAGAGCCTGCCCCGAAGGCACGTCTGCTGGGTAGAGCCTGCCAGGCCCTGTCTGCTTCGCCTCTGCCTCCCCTCTTCCTGGCTGACTGTTCTAGGGCTGTGTGATCTTTGTGTTCTCCTCATGTGGGTACAGCACTTTACAGTTTACAAAGGGTTTTCAGTCTCCATTTTCCGGTTGAATTCTGCTAACAGACTAAGGCAGGGCCGGACTGGTCTCACCCGAGGCCCGAGAAGGGAGGCACTGGGGCGAGCTGGCTGCAGGGCTGGGGGTCCCCATCCACCTCAGCCCTGGCTCTGCCGTCAGCTCCTCAGCCACCCGGTGGCCTTGTCCAGCGTCGAAAAGCGGATCAGCTTCAGGCTGGGTGGCTGGGGCTTCCTGTCATCCCAGAGGTACTCAGGGGACAGCACTTTGGAGGGCTTGTGCAAGAGGAAGCGACGGTTCAGGTGGCTCTCCTCCTGCCAGGCTGCCATGATGCCATTGGCCTTGTCCGCCAGGATGGCCATGTGGCAGCCCCTGGTAAACTCGTACACCCTGGCCACTCGCCCCCCAAAGACGGCCCCACCATAATAGAAGTCCCCCTCGCCGTCTGCCACGAAGGCGGTGGAAACATGCCTGCGCTCATAGGGGAACTGCTGGCGGGGTACAGCGTAGTAGCCTGGGTGAATGGCAGCCACCAGGTCCCCCAAGGTCTCAGGGCCCCACAGGTTCCGGAACACCATGTCCACATTGAGACAGAAGAGGTAATCCACCTCCCGGTGCGCAGTCTTGGCAATGTGCTGGCTGATGGTCTCCATCCGGCACATGGAAATCTCCTCCCAGCAGGAGTGCTTCTGGATGGGGATGGTGCTGAGGCTGCGGCCGGGGCCCAGCGGGACCCGAGGAACGGCCGCAGGGTCATTAGTGAAGACATAGTACCGCACCCGATAACCCTGCATGAAGAACTGCTCGGCCGACTCCAGGAAGTGCTTGATGAACTGGGTGTACCTGGCGGGGAGGCGGGTGGGGGAATGACCTCATCGACCTTGCTGGCCCCACCCCCCACTGCCCGTGTCCCCACTATGGGCTGGCCCCTTGCAGGGCCTGGGGCCTGGGCTCGGCCAGGCTGGGGTCCACCTCCCAGCTCCTCACTTTGAGATGCCACTCAGGTCTGAAACCTCAGGGTCCTCCTCTGTCAGACCCCCACAATCACAGTACCAGCTTCTTCCTTCGTAGGAAGGATGCTTAACAGGGATTCTTAAATTCGCACATGGAGCTAACTTTTAGTGAGCACTTAACTAGGTGCCAGGCACTGTTTTAAGGGATTCTTAGCTCCTTCCAGCCTCATGAACTCCCTAAAGGCAGGCACCACATCCCCATTTTAAAGTTTATTGGTTTTTTTTTTTTAGTAAACTCTACACCCAACATGGGGCTCAAACCCATGACTCCGAGATCAAGTCGCACACTTCACTGACTGAGCCAGCCACGCGCCCTCCCCATAACCCCCATTTTAGAGGCAAAGACACTGAGGCTCAGAGAGAGGAAAGTGACCACATGGCAGGCTAAGTGGCTGCATCAAGGTGAGGTGAGTGGTGCTGGGGGCTTGGGGCCCAGCTGGAGGAAACTGCAGGCCACACCCCACCCCCAGGTCAAAGCCGATGGAACCTGACCCAGGCGGGCCACCCATCATCTGGCTAGCACCTGCAGTATTGGGGTTCCACCGTGGTTTCTCCCTCGGGAGTCCCAGAAAGAGACGCAGGGGGAGGCTGCCAGGCCTTTTCAAGGCAAGGCTAGGTGGGGTGAGGGAGAGGAGAGGAAAACAGGAGATATCCAGAGAGTAGGCAGGCCCAGAGTGGGGAGAGGGGAGAGGGTCCTGAGGGCGGGGCTTGACCTACCTGTGGCCTGACCATGGACCCCCAGTTATGTGAGGTGGTCTTGAGTGTTTCCAGTCCTTCATGCCTGCCTGCACTGTTCCAGGGGAACAGAGAGGGGTGAGGAGGCCAAGGGGGTGTCCTCACAAAGGCTCCTGCCGCTCCCCTTCCAGGGCCAGATCCCCTCCTCCAGGAAGCCCTCCCGTCATCACCCTCTACTCCCTACCTTCCCACACGCACAGCGCCTGGTTCAGGGCTTTCCTGGCAACCAGGCAGGGTCCCAGGTCCAGGTCTTGTCCCTTCCCAGACTGTAAGCTCCCATGGCTCAGTGACATCCCCCGACCCAGCCCACTACTCACTTCCCCACGGCAAACACCGTGACTCCGATGGTCAGGTTCAGTGGCTGGTAGATGTGTTGCAGAAGCTCAGGGTCAAAGGTTCCCTCGGAGACGATGGGCGCCAACCAGGGTGTAAGCGTCAGCAGCTCAGTAGGCCTAGCGGCAGGGCAGGCCGTGGGGGGTGAGGCCTTTCCCTTGGGAAAGCCGCAGTCTCATCCTGGCCCTGCCTCCCATGCTGTGTGACCTGGGGCAGCTTCATCCCTGTCTCTGGGCCTCAGTAGCCTCCTATGGGAAGTGGGGATAATAATAGCTCCTCCCCGGCATGGTCGAGAGGACCAGGAGTGAATGCACATCCAGTGTGTAAGGGAGCCTAGCACTTCAGGTGCCTGCTAAGTGCCTAATACATGAGGGGTCGCAATATCAGCAGGAACCCCGGATTGAGCACCTACTATGCAGCTGTGCTCCCCCCGCTTTAAGTAGGCTCCATGCCCAGCATAGAGCCCAATGTGGGGCTTGAACTCAAGACTCTGAGATCAAGAGTCGGACTCTCAACTGAACTGAGCCACTCAGGCACCCGGAGCTGTGCCTTTTGCAAACACCGTCTCATCTAGTCCTCCATCCAACCTGCTATGAAGTGGATATTCTATCCACCCGTACAGAAATAGTTCAGAGCAGTTCGGTAACCTGCCCCAAGTCACACAGCTAGTGACAGAATGGGACTGGAACCCAGGTCCCAGACTAGCTGGACCCCAAGGCCACCTGACATCCCCACCACCCCAGCTTATAAATAGGAGCTCTGCACCTGCCCTCCCCACTCCACGCCCCCCCTCCTCCCGCCAATCTCTCCATTCTGCACCCAGACCCTGCCCAACACCTACCTCTGCTCCAGCAGCTTGGGCTGAGGGTACAGTGACCTGTAACCAAGAAGGGCAGTGGTGAGGGGAGGCAGCCCCCAGCCCCCGGGGCCACAAAGGGGGAGATGGCAGTCTGCTTACCAGGTCACTGGCTGGAACGGCTTCTCCCCTTTATACTGCAGTTTCATGTTGCTGGTGGCAGAGGCGAGAGAGAGAGGTGTTAGTGCCAGGGCAGGGGACAGAGCTACTCAGAGCAGGAAGGACAGAGTGGAGAAGAAGCAAACACCCCCATGGGGCAGGCACCATGCCAGAGGTTCCAGGCAGACTCCCTGGAACCTTCCCCACTGCTCTGCCCACCCTGCAGGGGCTGGGCTCCTGCAGAAGCAGTCTGTCCAGGGTCACTGAGTGGCGGGGTGGCAATCGGTACCCAGTGTCACCTGTCTCCCAAAGCTGATGCTCTTTCAAGCATGTCACTCTGTAGGGGCCTGGCAATGGGTAGAAGTTTTGAGAAGCTGCAAAGACCCGGTGATCGCCTTCTCGCCTGGGGACCTGAGCTGAGTCACCTGAGCCCACGGTGATGGTCACTTGCGGGACCCAGTTACACAAACAGCAATCAAGGTGTTGCTTCGATGGTATTTGGTGGATGTAATTAACACCTACACCAGCTGCCCTTAGGTAGAGATGATCCTGCTGGGCCTGGGTGGGCTTGATAGAATCTGGTGGAAAGGCTTGAAGAGCAGAACTGAGGTTTCTGTGAAGACATTCTGCCAGTGTCAGCGCCGGCCTGAGCTCCAGCCTGCCCTTCCTGGGGCCTGCTCCCCGGATTCCAGACTGGCTCAGCTCCATCAATCTACCTTTCTCCCTCCCTCCTCTGTTCTGTGTCTATCATGGAATCCTGACTCATGCCCCCACACTTCCTCATCTGTAAAATGGGGAACCATCCCTCACCCTCAGAGCTGCCCTGAGAATCAAGGTATGCGTCCATGTCCAGCACAGAGCAAACGCTCATTAAGACCATCTTGTCCCTTTCTTGGCAGGCAGCCTGCGTGGCCAGCCTCTACTAGCTTCAGCCGAGGGCAGCTTGGGTGAAGCAAGATGGAGGGCCCTGCAGGTTTGCGTAGAGCCTCTGGCTCGGCCACCTGCGGGCTGGAAGGACCTGGGGCCAGACGTTTGACTCCTCAGGCTTGAAAGTCCTCCCAATGACGTCCTTCCCCAGAGGGTGGAAGCGAGGCCCAGAGAAGGCAGAGGCGGCCCGAGGTCACCCGGGGCGTGCAGCAGCTGCAGAAGAGGCCTGAGGCCGGCTGTCAGGCCAGACCACCTAAGCACACCGCACTTGCCATTCACTAAGGAATTTTCAATATGGCATCTTTGATGGGATAGCTTAAGCCTCCTTAAGTTTTCCTACCAATTTTTAGTCTATGCTTCTCTCTCTCTCTCTTTTGGTGGTAAAATGTACAAAACAAAGCTTTACTATTTTAACCATTTTTCAAAAAAGATATATTTATTTTAGAGGAAGAGAAAGAGAGGGTGGGGGTAGAGGGAGAGAGAGGGAGAATCTCAAGCAGATTCCCTGCTGAATGTGGGGCCTGACATGGGGCTCGATCTCATGACCCTTGAGATCATGACCTGAGCTGAAACCAAGAGTCAGACGATCAACCAGGCACCCCTATTTTAACCATTTTTAAGCGCACAGTTCAGGGGCCTGAAGCACGTTCACACTGTTGTGCAGCCGTCCCCACCATCCCTCTCCAGAACCTTCTCATCTTCCCAAACTGAAACTCCGTCCCCATGAAATGCTGACCCCCCCCCCCCCGCCCGGCCCCTGGTAACCATTATTCTACTTCTGTTTCAATGAATTTGGTTATTCTAGAGAGCTCATGTAAGTGGAATCCTGTAATATGTGTTTATCTTTCTGTGATTAGTTTAAACTCTTGAATCAACAATTTTTAAAAGTCAGTCTGTCACACTGATTGTCTGCCCTAGTTTCCACCCAAACAAGCACTCAGGTCCCACTCGGAAAGTGAGGGCACTCTGCAAAGGCAGGAAGTGAGGAAGAGGGCCCACAACCCTGGCAGCTGGCTCCTCCCCAAGCCCAGCCACGCTCCAGCCTTATTAAAGCACTCGTTCAGTCATAAGAACGCCGGAACCACAGATGAGCCAGAGCCAAAAGAAACCAAAAAACCCCGAAACAAAACAAAACTTCACATTTTCACACCCGTAGGTAGGAAAACTAAAAGTGAAGAAATCCAGATGAAAAGACAGGAAGATGTGACCATTTAACACACACACAAAAATTTTCCAACTTCAATCTATTTAAAAAAAGAGCTAAGTGGAACTGGAAAGAAAAAAAAAATGTAGCAAATACTTTGGGCCCAAAGTGGTGCCAGAGCCTCCACAAACAGGCCAGGGAGAGAAGGCAATGTGGCAGGTGCATCAGGGAAGAGGAAATTCAGTTCGTGGGAAGGGGGTGGGAGAAAGGAGAGCCTCGGTAGAAATCAAGGAAATGAAATCAAAACTCAGGAGATAGCATCCCCTGCCGCTCAAATCAGCAAGGTGGTTTGGTTGTTGCTTTTCACAACACCCAGTGCTTCCTCTAGTCTTGGCCAGGGAGTGGAGTCCGTGTGAACGAGAGAATGGGAGCCTGGCCCAGGGAGGGAACTAACAAATGAAAGGATTTTTAATATGGAAAAAAAGCTTTATATCTAGAGCTGCTCATTGCAAACTCATTTAGAATCCTGGGCAATTGGAGGGGGCACCTGGGTGGCTCAGTCGGTGAAGCGTCTGCCTTCTGCTTGGGTCATGATCTCAGGGTCCTGGGATCGAGCCCCATGTTGGGCTCCCTGCTCCGTGGGGCGCCTGCTTCTCCCTCTGCTCCTTCCCTCGCTCATGCTTGCTCTCTCTCAAATAAATAAATAAAATCTTTATTTATTTGTTTATTTTAAGATTTATTTATTTATTTGAGAGAGAGAGAGAGCACATGAGAGGAGGGAGGGTCAGAGGGCGAAGCAGACTCCCTGCTGAGCAGGGAGCCCGATGCAGGACTCGATCCCGGGACTCCAGGATCATGACCTGAGCCGAAGGCAGTCGCTTAACCAACTGAGCCACCCAGGCGCCCTAAATAAAATCTTTTAAAAAAAAAAGAATCCTGGGGAATTGAAAACAACCGAAATCCCCCCCCCCCCGCCCCGTCCTTTGTGGGAAAGGGGGAGGAGTTCAAGAATTATGACCCAGTTCCTGGGGGCAATTAAAGGGTGGTGACCACGAAGAGCATGAACACACGCTGAAGAACACAGCCAGTTCTGGGATCACAGGATAAAAATTGCAAAAACATTATGATCACAACTATTTTCTTTTTTTTAAAAAAATATTTTATTTATTTATTTGACAGAGAGAGAGCACAAGTAGGCAGAGTGGCAGGCAGAGGGAGAGGGAGAAGCAGGCTCTCCGCCGAGCAGGGAGCCAGAGGTGGGGCTCGATCTCAGGACCCCAGGATCATGACCTGAGCCGAAGGCCGCCGCTTAACCGACTGAGCCACCCAGGCGCCCCGATCACAACTATTTTCAATAGCAAGCAGCCTTTCTGCTTTTAGAACCAAGTAAGATGCACAGTCGGTTCAACTAGAAAGGGCAGCAACCAACAAGTTGACCATGAACTTTGGAAGCAAAGTATAACTCAAACCAGTAGGACGCAAGAGGGTATTTTTCCTTGTCTTTTCTGCTTTCCAGCTTCCTAACTGACTATATTCTATGTTTATAACAGTGAAACATGCCTTGTGGTTAATTAGCAGTCTATGAACCAGATTTTAAACTTGCCTCTAGCTATCACGAGGATACCTCCCCCACTTAAGACTGTCCCAGCCCATTTTTTTCACTCTTAACTGTCAAGAAGTCAGGTTCGTTATGGGGGGGAAGTCTGGTCCCATGTTAATTTGTTCCTTGAATCCACACTGAACACAAAATTTAGCAAAAAGTCAAGTCCAACTATTTCCTGAGCACCTGCTGTGTGGTGTGTGCTACAGATGACTCTTTACAGGTGTCATCACACTCCATGCTCCAGGTGGCCCAGGAGGGGACTTCCATCATCCCATTTTACAGATGAAAAAGTGAGGCTCAGAGCCCTGCGGCATGCTCAAGGTCAAAGCACAGAGGGGGCGCTGCAGGGACGCCAGAGGACTGACATGGACATTTTACTCCACAGCCCATAAATTACCCGACACTTACCAAACTGATCAGAATCATGAGCTTAGGACCTAATAACCTGCAAAGTGACCCTAAAACTCACCCAGTGTCCCCACTCCAGGCAGCCCACAGGGCCCAAATTCTCCCCGCCCCATACTTACAAGATCTCTGGGCAGGGGAGGTAATACGGGACATAGGAGAAGGGCAGCCAGTTCTCCACATACATCCTGGGAAGGAAAAACACCTGTTGACTGTCATGAAGCTGAAAACCCACCTAATGCACGTTGATGGGAGTGAAGGCCCCCAGCGGGGTGCATCTGGGGATCCCCTACCACTCCTTGGGTCTGGCTGACCTCAGAGGTCCAATCCTCCTGGTCTTCTGCAATGTGGCCATTATTCACCCATGCGGTCCTTCATTCCTGGGGCAGGAGTGTTTTTGATGCCAGGCCCTACGCATGGGGGAGTGGTGGTGAGGGGTGGTGGTGGTGATGGGAGGACTTCACAGAAAGAACAGATGGGGTGAATTGTGTTTGAACAGGAGTTCTTCATTAACATGGCTAGAAGAGCAGTCCAGGCAGAGGAAAGAGCAAGAGCAAAGGCCCGGAGGCCATTACTAATCAAAATCCAGAAACCAAAACTAGTTTGGTCTTACTGGGGTGGGGGGGTGGGGGTTGAGGGACCGGCGTGCCAAGAGAGGTGGGTGGGACCTAGGGATCCATAAAGGGATCAAGGTTTGGGGGTTGAGATGCCAAGAAAGGGAGAAGTCTGGGGTGAAGGGAGGGCTCCATGGGGATATGCTCACCGCAGAAAAAAGAGGGCAATGCCCAACAGCAGGCAGAATCCTAGGCCCAGGGCCAGTCTGCGGCAGCGCATTGCTGGGTGAAGCCTTTGAACCCGGGTACTTGGAGAGACTGAGCGGGCTTGGTGAGTCAGTCCACCTCTCCCAGGCCTGTCAAGCTCTGAGCCTGTGTCTCCGGGATCCGAGGAACACCTGCAAAGGAATGTTCCCGATATCCAGGGGATACTGGCCCCATCCTTGCTGCCCTGCCTTCCCCTGGGTGGCCCCAGCTATGACAGCTCGGGTAGGTGGACAGGGGGACAGTGGCTCAGTGCTCAGCCGAATCCTGCAGCTGTGACTCGGGAGAGGCGGACCGTCCCCCCCCCCCCCGCTGCCTGGGCTGTCTTCCTCCCAACCCCCGCCCTCCGCGGGGAGCACAGGGCGTCCTGCCCAGGGACTCGGGAGCAGCGCAGGGCGGGGCGCTTGGGCGGGGCTTGGAGAAAGATTCCCAGGGGTAACAGCGGGGACACCGGAAATCGAGCCCAGGGCCGGCCCAGCGGGGACACGCCCGGCTTGGGCGGGGGCTGCGCAGAGAGGGGCCGCCTGATGCCCTTGCGGTGGGGTAGGGATGGCAGCCGTGTCTTCCTCCTGGAGGCCGAGCCTGGGCTCTCCAGGGGACGGCGGGAACGCGCTTCAGCCCTCCCTGGCTCCGGTCACCTTGATCAAGTCACTCTCCTCCCCCTCCACCCCAGCCTCCGTGTCCGCCCCCGCCAAAGCAGTCTGCACCCGGTGGCCCTGGTGCCCAGACACGCACCCCACTTCCGCCCGCCACTGCCCCGCGACGCAGGACGTGGGTAGCGCGACTGTCCCCGCGGGCTGTAGACTCACCCCTTGCGACCGGACAGGGTTTAGGGCGGACGGAGGGGCACAGCCCGGGCCGGAAACCAGGGACTCAGCTCTCCAGGGCCCCGGCGATACCCGTTGGCCACGCCTGCAGCCGCGCCGGGGGCCGACCCTGGGGCAGGGCCGGCGGCCGGGCAAAAAGGAGCCGCACGCCCCGCCCACCCGCCAGCGCGCTCCCTCCCCCGCCCCTCCCAACCCGCCAGCGCGCTCCCTCCCCCGCCCCCCCCCACCCGCGGGTCCCAGCCCCTGCCCACCTGCCGCTCACGCCCCGCCCGCGGGCCAAAGCACCAGGCCCCGGGGTCCTAGGGCGCGGGGTGCCGTGGGCGCCGCTCTCTCCTGGCCCTCTGGGCGGCAGCCTGTCACGCAGCGGGCCCAGCCCGGTAGCGGGACAAACCGGTCCGGGAACTCAGGGCGAGGGTGAGGGCCTGAGAAATCAGAAAAACTTTCATGTTTTTGGAAGAAC
This sequence comes from Eumetopias jubatus, assembly GCF_037043125.1. Taxonomy (NCBI): domain Eukaryota; kingdom Metazoa; phylum Chordata; class Mammalia; order Carnivora; family Otariidae; genus Eumetopias; species Eumetopias jubatus. The sequence goes on from NW_028274821.1 coordinate 91,530,696, forward strand.
GTGGAAACAATCACAGGAAGGAAAAACCAGCTGAACATTGCACTCACCTTGCGGTTTAGCTCAGCGCCTCCGAAATCTCTCTGAGCCTACCCCCTCCCCCCAAAAGGAGTTACCATACTTTCCTCCTACTTGTTGGGGTAGCATTGAGCCTTGTTCACCCCAGCTACTCCCGGGGCCCAGGAGGACCCTCTTACATCTTACCAAGTCTGGGGACAGAGCCCTTGCCGGTGGGACGGGATTGCCCAGCAGGCCTGAGCGCCAGGCCCCCACGGTGCTCACTGTCCCCCTGGGGGCTCACTGTGCTACGTCCTCCCTCAGTCTTCCTGGGCCCAAGTCCTCCTCTGCTCCGGGACCACCCTCGGCCCAGGCTCCACACGCTGGGACTGGGAGCAGGTCCTCTGGACCTTCTGCACTTGCGCTTCTGCGCCCGTGACATGGGTACAGGCCGGCCTCACAGACTGCTCAGAGGAGACCCAGTGCATGAAGATGTAGGCCCCTGCAAGGGAGATGCCAAGTGACCCCAGAGGGAGCACACGGGACTTGCACAAAGCACCGGGCTTACAGGGCCCAGCGCCAGATGGGGGCGCCCAGCCATGGGGCACGGGGAGTCCTCCCGAGGATGGCGTGGTTGGGGAGGCCCCTGAAGGGCCCCAGAAGAGGCAGGAGACAAGGAAGACGACAGGACAGAGCTGCCCAAGGAGGACAAAGTAAGGGTCAGAGGATCGCAGGGAGCCTTGGGAAAGCTCGGAGGCCCTGGAGATGTGGGCTGAAATGCTGTCATTGGGTCAGAAAAGGGGCGTCACAACCCCCCAGCGACATTGTATGATTTACTCTTCCTTGCTTCTAGGAATCAGTGCGTATGGGCCATTAGAACTCACGTTGTGTTAAGTCTACCATATACTTACTTTTCATCACTTTTCAGGACTAGATTTTTCTAGAGGATGTACTGAGCGTGGGTGTCTCCATTCTTTTCTTTGTGCAACTGGCCTCTGTTTTCGGGAGCAGATTGCTGGTGCTCATCACCTCTGTTAGCCCTGAGGACTGCCCCCTGTCACCTCTCACGGTAGACCTGAGTGCCATGTGGGCAGGGACCACATGGGCTGGGGGCGCTCACAGATGTCGTCCCAGTGCTCAGGACAGAGCAGGGACCCCAGGTCCTCTGCTGAATGAGAGAGGATAGGGGGAAGGAAAGAGGAATGGAGGAGGGAGGGAGGGAGGGAAACCAAGGAAGATGGGTCCATCCATCAGGAGCTCTTATTTGGGGTGAGGTCCGAGGGCACCACAGCCCAGGCCCTGGATGGTGGCTCAGGGCCCGTCCAACTGTCCTCCCAGTGCTGACCTTCCTTCTCCTTGGCCCTCTGTCATCCTGGATCCTCTCCACCTCTTCCTGAAAGAACTCTGAATGTTGTGAGGAGCAGGGTGGCAGGAGGGGGGTCTCAGGAGGGGCTACCCGGATCCTGTGCCCCAGACGACACTGTGACAGTAACTATAGGGCATTCTATCATGAGGACTGGGACCGAGATTCCCATCCATCGCCTTGGGCATTAGCATTGTTCCATTCCCTGCTCTCTCCACCACCGCTGTGCTGAACACGCCTGGAAACACGTCTGTGAAACCCGAGCCAGAGTTTCCGGGGGTGAGTCCGAGGACCAGCATGATAGGTGATGGGTGCACCTTCAGCCTGGGATGGGTGCTGCTCACTGTTCTCCCAGACAGGGGTGCCCGTCACCCTTCTCTCCAGGGGACCTCCACTTCCTCATGTGCTCTCCAGGGCTCCTGGTCCCCAAACCAGAAACCTGCCAGTCTGAGGGTGACCAGCGCTGCCTCCATAGGGTTTCCTTTGTCAGAGACCTTCCCCATGAGTTTCTACATCTCTGACTCCACCCGTGCCCGTCCCCCCATTGGACTTGCATGCGTGTGGTCTCTGTGCCCGTGGAACCCAGTGACTTGGAGCCTGGTTTGGACCAGAGGCATGGGAAACTTTTCTCTGGCCTTGGGTTGTGAGCAATGCTTTTGCCCGTTGGGGTGTGTCTTCTAGCTTTCTTCATTTCCCTGGTTTCTCTGTGGGTCACAGGAGGAACCAGCCCTTTCCTGTCTGGAGTCAGGCTGAGGTGTCCCAGCAGGAACAGGGGTCTCCGCCCCGAGATTGTGCCCATATTTACCAAAGGGGGCTCTATGATTGCATCTCATCTGTAATCCATCTGGGATTTCAACATCGAATAAGGGAAATTCTATGTCAAATCAACACAGAAAAAAACGAGTCCTCTTTGAAAATAGGTGGGCAGACACAAAGGCCGGTACTGTGTGATTCCACGTACAGGAAATCAACAGGTAAAGGAAAAGCTTAGGGGTCGCCAGGGGCTGGGTTGGGAGAAAAATGGGCAGGGAGTCCTTCTGGTTCAGGGTGTCCTTTGGGGAAGCAGATGTTCTGCAGCAATGTTCTGTGGTGTGGTGTCACAGCGTCGGGAATGTACTTAATGCTCAGGATTTGTTCAATTGAAAATGATTAACTTTATTTAAAATAAATAACAGCATACAGGACATGGAAAGTTAATATAACAGTTAATATGTACCAGAGAGAAAGAACAAAGGGGGAGGGGATGAAACAAACGGGCGGGGCATCAGGGTGGGTGATGGAACTAAGCGTCATTGTACAAGGGGCTCTCCCCGCGAGGATGTGGCTCTGGCTGTGGTTCTGGGAGCCCTGCAGGAGCAGGAGGAGGGGCAGGGCCAGGGGCAAGGCCAGATGCAAGAGCAGGGCCAGGGGCAGTAGCAGGGGCAGGAACTGGGTCAGGGGTAAGAACAGGGGCACAAGCAGGGGCAAGGGAAGGGACGCGACCAAGGAGGAGCTGGGTCAGGACCTGAGTCAGGGGCAAGAACAGGGGCACAGGCAGGGCCAGGGGCAGGGTAAGGGACAGGTGCAGGGGCAGGAGGTGGGTCAGTGGCAAGAAGAGTAACATAGGCTGTGGCAGGGGAAGGGACAGGACCCAGGGCAGGAGATGGTTCAGGAGCTGGGTCAGGGGCAAGAACAAGAGCACAGGGAGGGGCAGGGGCAGGTGCAGGGGCAGGAGGTGGCTCAGAGGCAGGAACAGGACCACAGGCATGGGCAGGGGCAGAACCCGGGTCAGTGGCAAGAAGAGGAGCCGAAGCAGGGGAAGGGGAGGGGGTGGGTGCAAGGGGAGGGACAGGGTCTGCAGCAATGGCACGTACAGGAACCAGGGCAGTATCTGGGTCCGGGGCAAGGACAGGGGCACTGGCAGGGGTAGGGACAGGTCAGGATCCAGGGCAGGAGCTGGGACAGGGGCAAAACAGAGGCACAGATAGAGCCACAATTCGGGGCAGGCGCAGGGGCACCGGCTCTGGCAGGAACAGGGGCAGGCTCTCCGGGCACAGGCTCTCCAGCAGGCCCTTCCTGACCCCCGTCAGGCTCTCCGTGGGCAGGTGCCGGTCACCTGCTCTCTCCTGGTCTCCTGCTGAAGTCGATGCACGCACCACCCTCCCTCCAGAGCTGCCGATGGAGTTGGAGCCGGCTCTAGCTCCTTAGGTGCTGGAGCAGCTGTGAGAGGAGAGAAGCTCAGCCCCGTGCCTGCTCTCCATGGGCCTTTTCAAGACAGAGCCCGGCCCAGGGCCTCCCAGAGAAGCCGCAGCCAGGAAGGAGTCCTCCCCGGACGTCTCCCCGACTGTAAAAATCCTGCTCACACGTCCCTGTGGAATCCCCTCCCCTCCAGGGTGGATGGCCCGTGTGACCGCGCTCTCAGGGAGAGAATGGGGCAAAATACTGGGAGGTCATTTCCAAGCTGATGGTGAAAAGTCTGTAACTTCTGATTCCCTCTCTGCTGTGTTCATTCTCTGTCTCGGTCTCTGTCTCCGTGTCTCTCACCGGAGCAGGATATTCGGGCTCCGGGGGTGATGTGAGAAACCTCAGAAGCCTCCCTTGTCCCCATTTCCCTCTCCGGTCCTGGTGCTCGGTTGCCTCCTAAGGCCTCCTCACCCTGACCAGAGCAGTGATTCTGGAACCTCTTCCAAACGGGGCCCTTGAGGCTGCAACAAGGAGGGTCTTGACCTTGGTCCCCAGACCAGTGGTCCAGTGCTCTGACACCAAATCTCAGGAGCTGCGGCTCGCATCGCTGTTGGACCTGGCTCGAGCTCTGGGGCAGGCGCTAGAGCTGAATCCCCCTCCAGCGATGATCTAGACCGGGTTCCGCACTTGGATAAGGCTCTTGAACCCACGAACGGCTTTCCTCCCCTGGCATCTCATGGATGACAAAACTCGGGACGGTGATGGGACCGGCTACATGGGGGTAATGGCTACGGGGGGATTCAGCCCAAGGATCCTGCATGCCCTTCACCACGTGTCCCTCGTGAGTCGGTCCTGAGCTGCCCAACCGGGTCAAGGGCCGGACCCGCTGCTCCAGGCAACTGATCCCACCTGAGCAAAGATACTTGCTGGGGACCTGAAGTCCTCGTTTGACCTCTGCTCCGGCCAGCCCCACACGAGCAGGGACCGTGCTTCCTCACCGCTGGGTCCCCAACCCCCAAACAGTGCCCGGTAGTGGTAACAGTTCACATTGTAGTGAATCACAGGGATCCCCCAGCAGCCCCGTGATGCGGGGGACGTTGCTTACAGAAGAGAGATCTGGGCCACAGGCTTGTGTTCACTCTTTCATGCACTCGTGCAGCATCCCCACCTGTGTCTGTTCGCTGGAATGCAGAGGGGACCCCCAGACACCCTCCCTGCCCTCGGAGCTCCCAGCCTAACCTGTGGGTCAGCATCTCACCCACAGTCAGCAAGGGGGCGATACAGAGCTAGAGCATCTCTAGCACCAGACCTTGCAGGAGCCTGGGGCAGAGCCAGCCCTGGCGGCAGCTAAGATCTAGAACCATCGGACGCACTAGAACGTGCCCCTGCGTTGACTCGAGCCAGTCGTGGAAGGAGTGCGAGAACCTAAGCCAGTGCCCCCACAGACTAGAGCCCCTCCAGCTCCAACCCGCGGACCCCCTCAGAGGCATAACCAGCTCCGGCATGAATTCCAGAGCAAAGCCATCTGCACACCAGTTCTCCCACCCGATCCGGCACCATCGCCAGAGTGAGAGCCAGTCCGAGATCGGGAGGCACTTCTCGAGGCAGCTCAGTGCTGCTGTGGGAGGCGGCTGTGGGGGGTTTCCTCTGAGAAGGCACAGGGACAGGCTGTGGGGATCAGCACAGGGTGATCACCCTGGCAGGGTGGTGATCTTCTCTCCTCCTGCTGCTTTGGCACCATCTGCAGATGGAGGACTGGCCACTGCACCGGGGCTGGTCACCACTGCAGGGTTGACGGGGCTCAGAAGCAGCTACAGACCCAAAGTCCGCTCCAGAGCTTGAGGCATTTCCATCTTCTGCTGCGGTGCCTTTGTCGGGAGCTCGGGAGCTGGAGCCAAGTGTGCCCCAGTGTGAGTAAGCCCCCTGCCCCTCAGCAGGCTCCTGCCCCCGCTGCACAGACACAGGGGCGCTTACCACCTGGCGAGCTAGAGCAGACGCTCAGACCTGCGGCAGAGCGAGTATTACCTCCACCCACAAAGCCAGAGCCGCCGAACACAGCAGCCCCCGCACCGACTACCGACGACAGCCCCCCCGGCGGAAGCTCCCGGGCTAGAGGCCCCTCTACCTGCTCACCTGGACCAGCTCCAGCACAGCAGTCCTCTCTGCCGCCGGTTCCTCCACCAAATTTGGCAACAATGCCAGCCTGAGAGTTCGCTGAGCCCTGGAGTCCATTCCAGAACCAGCTTGAGCCCGCACACCGGGGACGGAGCCAGCTTCGGCTGCAGCTCCAGGTCAGGTCCTGGGCTGGTTCCACGGCAGGAGCCGGGGGCATCCCTGGCATCGGCCGCAGCTCCAGCCCAGGACTCGAGCCGCTCTGCCCAGGTCCACCTGTCACCCAATCTTTTTATTTTTTTAAAGAGAAACTTTTTTTTTTTTAATTTTATTTGTTAGAGAGAGGAAGAGAGCAGACAAGCAGCAGGAGCAGCAGAGGGAGACGGAGAAAGAGACCCCCGCCCTGAGCAGGGAGCCCACACCCGGACTCGATCCTACGACCCTGAGGTCCTGACCTGAGCCGAAGGCAGACGCTTTAACCGACTGAGACACCCAGGCGTCCCCACCCTTCACCCTTTTCTGTTACATGTTTTATGATTTTTACATTTAACAGTTAGTATTTAGATTCAGTAAAAGTTAAGCTTCCGTCACTTTCAGCTGTACCATTCAAGGCTACTTCCTCAGGCTCCTGCATGAGCTCCGGCTTGGGTCAGATTGACCTGGGTTCAAACCCACAGCGGGGCCATGTCACAGCCCTGTGACAGGCAAGCTCCTATGGGAACTCTTGGAATCATGCCCGGGGCCATGGCGTGGGGAGGGGTAACTTGCCAGGCTGAATGCCAGGGGTCCCCATGATGCACAAAGGGCTACCACAGGCACCCACATTCCAGAGACAGCCCCCTGCCCAGCTCATTTCGTTGGAGATCCTCGAACCAAAAACATGTTTGCATGTTGCATCCCGAAGTCCAGAGACTACAGGCTGAGGAAAGCAAACTGTGCAAACACTCCCTCGCTGGGGATGTCGTGTCAGGGCTCCCCGACGTCTCTGTCCATTTGGCTGGAAAGACCGAAAGGTGACACCAGGAGGCCCAGAGCCAGCCACCCAGCCCCACAGGGTCTAATCCATGTATGCAGCCCCAGGTCCCCTCCGTGTGTGTGTGTGTGTGTGTGTGTGTGTGTGTGTGTGTGTGTGTGTGTGAGAACAGGGGTCCTGTGGGGTGGGCCAAGCCGTTCAAGAGCAGGCTGATGAGGGGTCAGATACTCAGTGGACAGGTCATGTTCAAGGTCAAGGCTGGCTGGGTGGGATGGGGTGTGGGGGGCTGCGAGCTTCTGCCTCAGGGTTTATCCCGATCGCCCTGCAGGGATGGGTCAGTGTCCCGCGTGCAGGGCTGTGCACGCACAGGTGTGTGTCTGATCTGGGAGCAACAGGGGGACGGGGCAGGGGGACAGGGAGGTTGGCTGGGCAGGGCTGTGATGCCTCTGGGCCGGCTACCCATCCCTGTCTTTGCAGGCCACAGATGAAATGGGGACGAGGCTGGCGGACACCTCCTCCTACTCCATGAGCTGGGGCGTGACCCCACAGGGGTCCCCAGGAGCAGGGGCTGGGGATTGTGGGAGAAGGCCTCCGAAACCACCCAGACCACTGTCCCTGGTGGTCATTGACTGGATTGTGCTCCAGGAGCCGGAGCCCACGGAGGTCGAGCCCGAGGCTGAGAAGCTTGGGACTGGGTGCCTGTGGGTGTGTGGGGACGGGTCGGGGCTGGCCCCACAGGGAGGACCCCGGAGGCTGGTGAGGGGCCAGGAGCAAAGACTGGGCTCAGAGGGCCCAGCGGGTGGATGGCAGTCAGGGAGACGCCCCAGAGAGGGCTCCTTCCTGGCTGCGGCTTCTCTGGGAGGCCCTGGGCTGGGCTCTGTCTTGCAAAGGCCCATGGAGAGGAGGCATGGGCTGAGCTTTTCTTCTCCTTTCTCAGCTGCTCCACCATCTCAGGAGCTAGAGCCAGGCTCCACCTGTGTCCCTAACTTGTGTGAGGAGCCAGGTGCAGGGGCAGAATCCAAGCCAGCTTCCATGGGGCTCTGCAAACACAGGAACTGTCACTCAGCTCGGAGGCATCACAGCCCTGCCCGGACGTCCTCACTGTCCCCCTGCCCAGCCCCCCTGCTGCTCCCAGATCAGACACACACCTGTGCGTGCACAGCGCAGAGTCTCCCAGAGATGCCCCAGGTAGGAAGGAGCCCTCCCCGGGACGTCTCCCCGACTGCAGTCCACCCACTGGGCGCTCGGAGCCCAGTCTTTGCTCCAGGCCCCACACCAGCCTCCGGGGCTCCTCCCTGTGGGACCAGCCCCGACCCTTCCCCCCACACCCACAGGCACCCAGCCCCGGTCTTCTCACCCTCACGCTCGGCCTCTGTGGGCTCTGTGTGCTCCAGCCGGGTCAGCAGAAGGTGGGCACGGCGCTCCAGGTCGGAACTGGGCATGTGGAGCTGCACATAGGCCACCAGCTGCTTGAGGCAGGGAACGTCTGGGGCTGACAGAAGTCCTCCGAGTCTGGTCCAGCCAGGTGCCCAGAACGGAGGAGATGGCCCTGGAGGTAGGCGGGCAGGAAGCCAAGTCAGTGGCCTGGCCTGCCCTTCCACACAGCCCCCTGGGGCAGCCCTGGGGATGCTCCATCCACAGGCCAGGCCCCCCGCCAGCCCACCCACACTGGCCATCCAGGCAGTCGCAGGTGTGGCCAGCAGGTTCGGGGGGCCGGCAGTCTCCATGGGAGGGAGCCCTCCATCACGGGTGTGAGCACCCCTGCCTTCCTCAGGGGAGCCTGCCCCACACCTCTATCTGTCTGGGGTCCCTCCTGTTGCACTGGAAATTCAAGGAGGGTGGGGAGGGGGTGCAGTGTCTGCTCTGTCCCGGCCCTGGGGCACCACAGAGGAGCTGCAGAAGTCCGTGAAGGAGGAGGGAACGGGCAGTGTCCCTCGGCCCAGCCCGCCTGGGCTCTCACGGCCCCTCGGCCCCCAGCCCCTGCTCCGACGGCTGCCTGACTCCCTTGTAGGCTCGTGGGGTCTCCTCACTGACACTATTCTTAGGGACGGCTGCCCAGCCTGTCCAGGCCCCACGTGCAGGCCCCCACGTGGGGGACCCAGTGTGAGGCCCCTATGTGAGCCGGTGTCCCCTGGATCGGGTCAGGGCAGGTGGGGCCCCCAGCCTCCCCTCCGCTCCCTAGGCCCCAGGCCCACAGCCTCAGCTGCCTCACTCCTGTCCTGCAGGAGAGGCCCCCACACCGCCGCCCTCCAGCAGCCATGACAGACGCGGGGCAGCCAGGGCTCTGCCCAGCACCCCCAGTCCTGCCAAAGCACCAGATGTCCCCCACCTTGGAGACAGGGGCTCTTCTTCATCCTAGGGGCCATCATCCTTCGGACAATGAGAGCGGAGGGATCCACATCTAGAGGAGGCCGGCAGGGCGTCCCACGCAACGTCCTGTGCCCATCTCTGCTTTGTCGTCTAGGGTTACCGGTGGACCTCCACCTAGAACAGAGGCCCGCGGGGCAGGGAGATTTGTCTGCCCTGTTCCCTGAATAATGCAAAATGTCGAGAAGGGGCTTCCTGTCCATGTGTGGAGTCAATGACGCCCAACCAGCACCTTTCAGATGTCTGAGTGGGTCTGCGGCCCCTCTGCCAGCCCCCAGGGATCCCTGCTCTGGCTCCCCCCAGGATGGGAGCCCCAGATGGAATCTGAAACCTCGTCACAGGCGGTAATGTGGCTTTTCCCCAAATAGAGGACATCGAGGCTTGGGGCAGAGAGCTCCTTCAGGGTGGAGAGGAACTGCCTCAGCCCCAGGCCACCTCTCTGTGGGCCGGCCACAGGGTCGGGGACCGGTCCCGCCAGTCACCCCTTGTGTGGGGTCGGGCCTCATGGCACGCAGGGTCCCCAGGAGACACCTGAGGTTCGGAGAGGGGCCGTGAAACGCCTGAGACACACAGCCCGCAGGTGAGGGGGAGCTGCTGGGCGGGACGGGGAGCCTGCTCACCTCTTGTGAGCAGCAGGTGTGGGAAGGGCTGGGGGGCGTTCCTTGGGAGGTGCTCCGGGAGAGGGGCCATGGGAGAGGGCCTGCCCCGGCTCCACCAGCTTGCTCAGGCTGTCAGCACGGACCGCCCACAGCCTCGGGCTCTCACCCAGTGGCAGGGTGGACTTCTGTTCACAATGGGGCTAATCTTTGGATAAAGGGGGATAATTCACAAAAGAGAAACTGCAAAAATATTCCTGTCCATGTCCCGAAGTGCAAAAGAATATCAACAATTGGTTTGGATCATCTTACACGTGTGTGAAGGGTGATTTTGTACCTGACCAAGGCTGGGGCTGGGCCGGGTGTGTTGTGTCTGTGTGTGTGTGTGGAGTGTGTGCATGGTTTGTGTGTATGTGGTGTGTGTGTGGGGTGTGTGTGTGCGGTGTGTGGTGTGTGTGTGTCTGTGTGGTATGTGTGTGTGTGTGTGTGTGTGTGTGTGTGTGTGTCTGGTGTGTGTGAAGGGAGCAGCCCAGACTCCTGGGGTTGACATTACGGCCAGGTAAGGGGCACAGCCGTCGTGGCAGCCCGGGGGGTCAGTGACCTGGATGGCTTTGGGGCAGGAGACCCTCCTGGCCCTCCCCGAGCCCGGGCCTGGAGAGCCGTCGTCCCCACACTCCCCCTGAGCCTGCACCAGCCCTTACTGGCTGCCTGCTGCACGGGCCCCACACTGGGCAGCCGTAGAGGGAGGTTCCTGTTGACCAGCTTCTCCCCAATTTCTTCCATGGGGCTCTGCAAAGACAGTGAGCAGCGCCCGGCCTGGAGGCATCACAGCCCGGCCCCGCTGTCCTCACCGTCGCCCTGCGCAGTCCCCCTGCTGCTCCCAGATCAGACACAGCCCCGTGCAGGCACAGCCCTGCACCTGGGATGCAGTGACATACATCTACAGGGCTCTGGATACACCCTGGGGAGGAGGAGGCCGCCCCAGCACACCCCGTCCCACCCAGCCAGCCTTGACCTGGGGTGTGAACATGATGCACCCACCAGGCATCTGGCCCCTCATCGCCCTGCTCCTGCTCAGGGTGGGCTACCCTGCCTGAGACGTCTATACACACACACACACACACACACACACACACACACGAGTTGGGCTGCATTGTCAGATCACAGCAGTGTCTGGCTGGCCTGGCTGGCTCTGGGCCTACCTGTGTTACCTTTGGGTCTTTCCAGGCAAATGGCCAGAGGTGTCAGGGGTGAGACATGAACCCAGGTCTGCAGTGTAGGAAATGGCTTTCCTGAGACCACATCCTTGGGACGTCGGGATACAGCAGGATCGGAGCATCTCCAGCCTAGTGAACTGTTTGGAAGGGGGCTGTCTCTAGAGTGCGGGTGCCAGTGACAGCCCTTGGGCATCTTGGGGACGCCCTGCCATCAGCCTGCCATGTCTCCCCCATCCCCCATGCTATGGCCCCGGGCATGTTCCCAGGAGACAATGTCCACACCCCAGGACCCAGCTGCCTCCAACCTCTTCCTTCCTCCCCCCTTGTCACCTCCAGGGTCCACGCCCCCTTGACCCCCCCTGGGGAGTTAGATTGTGTGTTTGTGTATGTGTGTGTGTGTGTGTGTGTGAGTGTGCGCACAGAGCCTTGTGTGTATGTGTGTCCATGCGAGGATGACCGGAGGAAAGGGCCCCACATGGGAGTGTGGGCCATGGTCCCCCAGGATCTTAGGGACCCTCATTCCCAAAGGAAACCCCATGGGAGGTGAAGCTTGGCCTCGGAAGCCGGAACCCTCCCCGTTCCTCTAGCCTCTGCTCACCTGCTGCGTCCCAGGCCAGTCCCTCCGTCTCCTGCCCTCAGTTTGCGGACTGTCCCACGAGGGGTTGGAGGAGGAACTCCATTAGCGTGGTTCTGGGTGGCCGGTCGGCTCCCACCTTTTGGGTGGACGTGGCGCAGGTGCACTCTGGGTGGGCGGGGTCCTCCCGCCAACGGTCGTCGGAGGCCGGTGGATCCTGCGCAGGCGCGCACACGGCCCAGCAGACGGCGCATGCGCGGGACCCCACCTCCCAGCAGGCATGCGCAACACCAAGGGCTCACTGTGGGGTCAGTGCCACAGGTCCCGATCTCCACTGCCTGCTCAGTGACCCTCATGTCCCCTTAGGCCGGGGGCCAGCCCCACTCCCCCCAGGCAGGGCCGCTGGACTGAGTGGACATGGAGACCTGGGGACTAGGGAGGAATGAAATATACCCCCCACCTTGCCGTCCTGGCCGCCACGTTCCACTCCAGTGTTCGTCCCGGTGCATGGCTGGGTCAGGGGAGGGGGAATGGGGACACGTCTGGGCAGGGAGGAGTTCAGGCCGCGTTTCTCTCCTCTACATCCCCTCCCCTGTCTTCCTGGCAGCACCCCGTCTCCCCAAGGTCCGGCACTCACACACTCTCATCTCCCTGCTTTAATCCCCAACACATCCTCCTGGGGTGGGAGTCACTGACCCCATCTTCAAAGTAGAAAACGGAGGTCCCAAGAGTTCCCATAGGAGCTTGCCAGTCACAGGGCTGTGACAGGGCCCTGCTGTGGGTTTGAACCCAGATCAACCTGACCCAAAGCCTGAGCTTCCAGAGGAGCCCGAGGAAGTAGCCTTTGAGCCCAGGCTTGGAGGTGAGTCCATCCTGGATGGGGGTGTTCTGAGGGGCAACATCTTGACGGGCTCCCTGGGAGATGAAGGCCCTACAGAGGAGAGAGTGGGGTGAGGGGTGCACCCTGGGGAGCATGTCTAGACCAGATCATGCAGGGCTTTCTGGACGTTGGGCAAGGAGTCAGGGGACACTGCGGGTTGTGGGTTCAGGGGACACAGTCCAGGCAGTCTTATCAGAGCCACAGCATCCTAGACTTAGAAGGAGCTTGGTGGGCATGTTATTGCCCCCACTCAAGCGTGGATCCCCAAGCACCAGCCAGAGGTGAGGAGGCTGATGCAGTTTCCTCCTGTGTAGAGTGGGGGCCGTGGTGGGCATCTGCGTCCTTCCAGGCCTGGGCATGCTGCCTGGAAGGTCCAGAGATGGCTTCTCGTCAGAGTAGCTAGCTGTTCCAGTGAGGTCAGTACCCAGAAAGGTCTGAGTGAGGAGACCAAAGGGATGCCCCACATGCCCAGTTCAGCAGGATGCTCTTGTACATGGTGCCCATCTTCATGTCCAGGCTGATGGGGATGAGGCAGCAGCGCCACCTGCTGCATGGAGAGTGGCAGCGAGGAGCTGTGGTTGCAGACCCTGAGACATGGAGATCTTGTGATTCCGAGGCTGCCACAGATCTGATGGAGGCTGAGGAGGTGGAGGAGCTGACAGAAGCTGAGATGATGCCTGAGGTCTCCAGCGATGACTGGGAGGTCAACTCCGGAACTTGAGGAACGGCAAGGCAAGCAGAAACACCAGACTGTGCAAGGCACACCCTGTCAGCATCTAGCCCAGAAGCTTCTAGAGACTGAGTCTTCTTGGCCCCTTGGCTGTGGAGTGGGGACCCAGGCTCCAGGAAGGGATGTCTGTCAGGGAGAAAGGGTAGATCAGTCACTTCCTATTCCTGGCGATCAGGGACCCTGACACAAAACCCACGCTGATCTCCTCCACATCCACATCGGGCTGGAGGAGCATGCAGAGCAGGTGGGCGTTGTCCCTGCTGTGCGGGTAGGGGCTGCATCTGAGCTGGTCCAAGGACTTGGAGTGAGGGCTCCTTTTGGTCTTGGGTGTTGTGTTGGGGGTGTGGTGGCAGAATTGAAGGGCTGACTTTGCATTGATCAGACACCCTGGGTGAATGGGTGCTCTTGGGTGTCCACGGGCACAGGTGGCTGTGACCCATGCATGGGAAGGTGTGAAGGAAGTGCACAGAAGACAGTGCCCTGGTCTATGCAGGGTTTTCTGCTCATGGGCAGTGCTCCTTGGCAAAATTCAGCTAGTCTTCCTGTGCCTTCAGCACAGAAGTCACCTAAGGTCATGAGTGGTTCATGGGAAGCCAGGTCAGTCTGTTGCTGGGCATCATGCCTGGCAGGAGGAGAGGCTCAGCCTGAAATGACAGTCTGGGGGTGGCCTGGAATGCCAGGTGAGGTTGAAATTGCCCAGGTAGCCTGATCCACTGCACTCGGTATTGCTTCTGTACCCAACAAGGCAGACCTGGACGACGGCCCTCTGGCTGGCTGGCATCTGGAAGAGTTAGAATGTTCCTGTGGCTCAGGCAAAGGAGAAGATCCAAGTTAGTAGAGAAAAAGAAATTATGAAGATTAGGGCAGAGATAAACGGAGGAGAAGAGCACGTGAGAAAATCAGTGAAAATAACAGTTCTTTCTTTTGCAGATTTACCAAAATTGACAAGGAGACAAAAATGGAACCACTTTATACCAACAAAGTGGCTCCCTGAGATGGAGCAGATAATTCTGAGAAGCACACAAACTACCAAAGTGACTCCAGAAGGAATGGAAACCCTGAACAGACCTGCAATAAGTAAATAGACTGAAGCAGTAATGAGAACTTCCCCCAAATGAAAAGCCCAGAACCTGACACTTTCCCTGGTGATTTGTCCCACACGTTTAAAGAAGACATAATACCAATCCTTCTGAAAGTCTGAAAAAAGTACAAGAGAAGGGAATACTTCCCACATCACCCTAGAATGCCAGCATCGTCCCGAATCCAAAGACTGACAAAGACCTTACAAGAAAGACAACGGCAGGCCAAAATGCATTATGAAGAGCGAGGCACGGATCCTCGACAGAATTCTAGCAGACCGAATCTAGCAGCACACTGACAGGACTATACACCATGACCAAGTGTGATTTACACCAGGAATGCAAAGGCTGTTCAACGTAGCTAAGCAGGGTCATGGACCACATCCATAAGAAACGTGATCCATCTCAACTGATATAGGATCAGCTTTGACAAAATCCAAGCCTTTTCATAACAAGTACTCTCAATAAAATAGAAATAGAAAATTTAATTGTGATAAAGGAGAGGTGCCTGGGTGGCTCAAGTGGGTTGAGTGTCCGACTCTTGGTTTGGGCTCAGGTCATGATCTCAAGAGTCTTGAGACTGAGCTGCAGGGAGGGCTCTGCACTCAGTAGGGAGTCTGTTTGGAGATTCTCTCCCTCTGCCCCTCCCCACTCTTGGGTTTGCATGCTCTCCCTCTCAAATAAATAAATAAAAGTCTTTAATAATTATGATAAAGGATATTTATGAATAAAACCTCATTATGTATATCATTCTCTGTGGTGAAAGACAGAGTTTTCTCCTTAAAATTCCAAATAATTCAAGGATGCCCATGTCCACGACTTCATTTCAGTATTGTCATAGAAGTTTGGTCAGAGAAATTATACAAGTTTAATCACTAAAATCTCCCAAGTGGAAAGGAAGAAGAAAAAGTTTATTTAATTTTGACATGATCTTATATGCAAATAATCCAAAGAATTTGAAAAACTCTGTATGAGATTATAATATTTCCCGAAAGGTATGAGCAGAGAAGTCCAGCACATATGGATCAGTGGAATACCGCAGAGAACCAAGGAATACATACATGTACAGTCAGTCGTTTTTGAACATGGATACCAGGATCATTCAATGCGGCAAAAACAGTGTCTCTAGCAAATAGTGTTGAGAAACTAGATATCCCCATCTGAAGGAGTGAAGTCAGAGCACTACCTTCCACCGTATAGAAAATGAACTCCAAATGGATCAAAGCATGAACTTTAAGGGTGAAAATGCTGAACACTCAGAAGGAAACTAAGAGCACATAGGGGCAGAACTTCATTTCCTTGGATTTGGCAATGGTGTCTCTTTATGGCACCCGAAGCACAAGCAACAACAGAGAAAACAGAGACACTGGACTTCAACATTGCTACAAACTTTTGTGAATGAAAGGATAATCTCAAGAGAATGTAAAGAAACCCAAAGAATGGTAGGAAATATTTGCAAATCTCCTAAGAGTCTTGCATCTAGAATGTATAAAAAACTCCGACAACTTAAGAACATGAACAACCCCACTGAAAATAATAGACATTCCTCCCAAGAAGATAGTCCGATGGCCCAGTGAGCACATGGGATGATTTTCATCATGAGATAGTAGGGGAATACAAGCCAACACCACAGTGACGTACCTTCCCGCACCCAGGAGGGGGGCTCTAGTGAATCAGCAGAAATAACAAGTGTTGGAGAGGATCTGGGGAAAGAGAAGCCTCCTCCATTGTTGGGGGAGATATAACATGGCGGAGCCACTGTGGCAAAGGGTGTGGCACGTCGTCCAAACGTTGAGCATGCTGTTACCGTTTGGCCCAATTCCACTCATTATCTAAACAGAATGGAATATAGGCACTCTAACAAGAGCCTGCCCATAAATATTCGCAGCAGGACTCTTGGCAATAACTGAAAGGTGAAGACAACCCACAGGTGCATCCACAGGTGAATGGATAAACACAGCGTGGTGTGTTCATATGATGGAATTCATTAAGCCATGACAGGAATGAAGTACTGATACATGCTATGACGTGGGTGAACTTCGAAAACATTATACTCAGTGGAAGAAACTAGCCCTCAAATACCACATACGGTATGATCCCACGTGTATGAGAGATTCATCACAGGTAAATGACAGGTGCCAGAGTGGTGGTTGCCAGGGAGCAGGGGGAGTGGGGAATGGCCAGGGCCTGCCTGCTCAGTGGGGGCGGGGTTTCTCTCCAGGGCATTAAATGTTCTGGGACTAGAGAGTGGTGATGGTGCCCAGCGCGGGAAATGTAGTTAGTAACAATGGATTGCACACTGTGAAATGTTGAAAAAGATAACGTTTAGTTTATATTAAATTAGAAACATAGCATACCTGGAATCATGAAAAGAAAAAGAAGCCAAAAGAGAAGAAAGGAATTCCTCGCCGGTGAGGAGAGGCCGACTCTGGTGCTGGAACTGGCCCTGGTGGTAGCTCATCAGCTGGTCCGGGAGCTGGGGCCGGAGCCGGCTGTAGCTCTGGATCTGATGCTGGGTTGGGGCTTGTTGCGCGGAGCCCACTGGCTCTAGCTCTGCAGGGGGAGCCAGCGCTGTCTCCGTGTCTGGGGAACAGCCGGAGCTGAGTGTGGAGCTGGGCCAGCTTGGAGTTTTTCATTGGCTCTAGCTCTGGAGTTGGTGATGGAGCCATAGGTCCAGGGGCTTACTCACACTGGGGCGCACTTGGCTCCAGCTCCCAAGCTCCCGGCGAAGGCACCGCAGCAGAAGATGGAAATGCTTCGAGCTCTGGAGCGGGCTTTGGGTCTGTAGCTGCTTCTGCAGCCGCGTTGACTCTACAGTGGTGACCAGCCCCGCTGCAGTGGCCAGTCCTCCATCTGGAGATGGTGCCCAAGCAGCAGGAGGAGAGAAGATCACCACCCTGCCCGGGTGATCACCCTGTGCTGATCCCCACAGCCTGTCCCTGTGCCTTCTCAGAGGAAACGCCCCACAGCCTCCCACAGCAGCGCTGAGCTGTCTCGAGAAGTGGCTCTCGATCTCGGGCTGGCTCTCACTCTGGGAATGGCGCCGGATCGGGTGGGAGAACTGGTGTGCAGATGGCTTTGCTCTGGACCTCATGCCGGAGCGGGTTTTGCCTGTGGTCGGGGTCCACGGGTCGGAGCTGGAGGGGCTCTAGTCTGTGGGGGCACTGGCTCAGGCTCTCGAGCTGCTTCCACGGCTGGCTCAAGTCAGCGCTGGGGCAGGTTCTAGTGCATCAGATGGTTCTAGATCTTAGCTGCCGCCAGGGCTGACTCTGCCCCATGCCTCCTGCAAGGTCTGGTGCTAGAGATGCTCTAGCTCTGTATCGCCCCCTTGCAGACTGTAGGTGAGATGCTGACCCACAGGTTGGACTGGGAGCTCCGAGGGCAGGGAGGGTTTCTGGGGGTCCCCTCTGAATTCCAGCGAACAGACACAGGTGGGAATAATGCACGAGTGGTGAAAGAGTGAACACAAGTCTGTGGCCCAGATCTCTCATCTGTAAGCAACATCCCCCGCATGACGGGGCTGCTGGGGGATCCCTGTGATTCACTACAATGTGAAGGGCTACCACCTCCCAGGCATTGTGTTGGGGGTTGCGGACCCAGTGGTGAGGAAGCACGGTCCCTGCTCACGTGGGGCTGGCCGGAGCAGAGGTCAAACGAGGACTTCAGGTCCCAGGTGAGTGTCTCTGATCAGGTGGGATCAGGTGCCAGGAGCAGCGGTTCAGGCCCTTGCTCCTGTCGGGCAGCTCAGGACCGACCTGTATGGGGCACGAGGTGAAGGGCATGCAGGATCCTTGGGCTGAATCCCCCCGTAGCCATTACCCCCATGTAGCCGGTCCCATCACCGTCCCGAGTTTTGTCATCCATGAAATGGGCAGGGGAGGAAAGCCGTTCGTGGGTTCAAGAGCCTTATCCAAGTGCGGAACCGGATCTCTGGAGGGGGATTCAGCTCTAGCACCTGCCCCAGAGCTCGAGCCAGGTCCAACAGCGATGCGAGCCGCAGCTCCCGAGACTGGGGCAGCTGCAGCTTCAGCTCTCGCGCCAGCTCTGGGATCAGAGCCCGGTGTGGAGCCTGAGCAGCTCCTGAACCGGGTACGGAACTCGCCAGCCAAGGGCCAGCACCTTCATCATCACACCCTCGCCATCGTGCATGAGGTCAGGAGAGGGGCTGGGGAGCTAGAGGGTCCCTCCTGGGCAGGTCACCCCGGGTGCCTTGGTCACTCCATTCAGAGCTCCCCCTCCCCACCCCTCCCAAAGGTCACAGCCCCAGGGTTCCCCACCCCTGCTTCCCAAACAAGGGTCAAGGTGGACAAGCAGACCATGGATGTTGGAATTCGAGGCTTGTACCTTAAACACTGTATACGTGTTGACCCAGAAACTCCCCTTTATGGATTCTGTTGCAAATAGAGGATTATGGACACGGGTCTTCCCTTCAACAAGCTGGGAGTGAGCTGCCCACACTAAGTGATGGGTGCACCTGCAGCCTGGGATGGGTGCTGCGCTCTTTTCTCCCAGACAGGGGTGCCGTCACCCTTTCCTCCAGGGGACCTCCACTTCCTCATGTTCTCCCCAGGGCTGCTGGTCCCCAGACCAGACACCTGCCGGGCTGAGGGTGACCAGCGCTGCCTCCATAGAGTTTTTTTTTTTTTTTTTTTTTTTGCCAGAGTCCTTACCTGGTAGCTCTGCTTCTCTGACTCCCCCTGTGCCTGTCCCCCCTTGGACTTGCATGCGTGTGGTCTCTGTCCCTGTGGAACCCAGTGACTTGGAGCGTGGTTTGGACCAGAGTCCGCTGAAAGCTTTCTCTGGCCTTGGGTTGTGAGCAATGCATTGCCCTTTGGGGTGTATCTTCCAGCTTTCTGCATTTCCCTGGTTTCTGTGTGGGCCACAGGAGGAACCAGCCCTGTCCTGTCTGGGGTCAGGCTGAGGTGTCCCAGCAGGAACAGGGGTTTCGGCCCCGAGATTGTGCCCATCATTCCTAAAGTGGCCTCTCTGATTACGTCTGATCTGTAATCCCCCAGGCATTTCAATATCGAATAAGGGAAATCCTGTGTCCAATAAACACAGAAGAAAACGAGTCCCGTTTGAAAATAGGGGGGCAGGCACAAAGGCGCCTATTTGTGATTCCACATACAGGAAACACCCAGGAAAGGAACAGAGAGAGAAAGGAGCTTAGGAGTCGCCAGGGGCTGGGCTGGGGGAGAAATGGGCAGGGAGGCCTTCTGGCTCAGGGTGTCCTTTGGGGAAGCAGGTATTGTGCAGCAATGTTCTGTGGTGCGGTGGCACAGCATTGGGAATATAATTAATGCTCCAGACTTGTCCAACGGAAAACAATTAATTTTATTTAAAATAAATAATAAACAGCGTAGAGGATAAGGAAAGATAATATAACAGTTAATATGTACCAGAGAGAAAGAACACAGGGGGAGGGGATGAAACAATCTGGCGGGGCATCAGGGTCGGGTGATGGAACTAAGGGGAATTGTACAAGGGGCTCTCCCCTCGAGGATGTGGGCTCTGGTTGTGGTTCTGGGAGCCCTGCAGGAACAGGAGGAGGGGCAGGGCCAGATGCAAGAGCAGGGCCAGATGCAAGAGCAGGGACAGGGGCCGGATCCACGGTAGGAGCTGGGTCATGGGCAAGTACAGGAGCACAGGCAGGGCCAAGGGAAGGGCCCACGGCCCTGGAAAGCAGGGGAAGGGGCATCGGCTCTGGCAGGGGCAGGGGCAGGAACAGGGACACAGGCAGGGGAAAGGGCATCGGCTCTGGCAGGGGCAGGGACAGGGACACAGGTAGAGGAACGGACAGGTGCAGGGGCAGGAAGTGGGTCATGGGCAGGAATGGGTGCACATGCAGGGGCAGGGAAACGGGTAGGGAAAGGGGAAGGAGCTGGGTCAGAGGCAAGCACCGGAGCACAGGGAGGGACAGGGGAACGGAGAGTTGCAGGGGCAGAAGCCGGGTCAAGGGCAAGAACAGGAATACAGGCAGGGGCAGGGGAAGGGGCAGGATCCAGGGCAGGAGCTGGGTCAGGGGCAAGAACAGGTGCACACGTCGGGGAAGGGGCAGGTGCAGGGGCAGGAGGTGGTTCAGGGGCAAGAACAGGAACACAGGCAGGGGCAGGTGCAGGGGCAGAATCCAGGGCAGGATCTGGGTCAGGGGCAAGAACAGGTGCACACGTAGGGGAAGGGGCAGGTGCAGGGGCAGGAGGTGGGTCAGGGACAGGAACAGGACCACAGGCAGGAGCAGGGGCAGGGGCAGGGGCAGAACCCGGGTCAGGGGCAAGAATCGGAGCACAGGCAGGGGCAAGGGAAGGGGCAGGATCCAGGGCAGGAGCTGGGTCAGGATCCGGAGCAGGGGCAAGAACAGGTGCACAGGCAGGTGCTGGGGAAGGGGCAGCTGCAGGGGCACGAGTAGGGGCAAGGGAAGGGCCCTCGGCTCTAGCAGGGGCACGGGCAGGGGCAGGGACATGAGTGGGGGCAAGAGCTGGGTCAGGGGCAAGAACAGGGACACAGGCAGGGGCAGGGGAAGGGGCAGGCCTTTGGTCAGGGGCCGGAACAGGAGCACAAGCAGGGGAAGGGGAAGGGGCAGGTGCAAGGGGAGGGACAGGGTCTGCAGCAATGGCACATACAGGAACCAAGGCAGTATCTGGGTCAGGGGCAAGGACAGGGGCACTGGCAGGGGTGGGGACGGGTCAGGATCCAGGGCAGGAGCCGGGTCTGGGGAAGGAGCAGGGCCACAGTTCGGGGCAGGCGCAGGGTCACCAGCTCTGGCAGGAACAGTGGCAGGAACAGGGGCAGGCTCTGCGGGCACAGGTTCTCCAGCAGGCCCTTCCTGGTCAGCGTCAGGCTCTCCGTGGGCAGGTGCCAGGTCACCTGCCGGCTCCTGGTCTCCTGCTGAAGTCTCTGCAGGCACCACCCCTCCCTGCAGAGCTGCTGATGGAGTTGGAGCCGGCTCTAGCTCCTTAGGTCGTGGAACATCTGTGAGAGGAGAAAAGCTCACCCCCGTGCCTGCTCTCCTTGGGCCTTTGCAAGACAGAGCCCAGCCCAGGGCCTCCCAGAGAAGCCACAGCCAGGAAGGAGACCTCCCTGGGACGTCTCCCCGACTGCAGTCCACCCGCTGGGTGCTCTGCACACAGTCTTTGCTCCTGGCCCCACACCAGCCTCTCGGGGCTCCTCCCTGTGGGGCCAGCCCCGACCCGTCCCCACACACCCACAGGCACCCCGCCCCAGGCTTCTCATCCTCGAGCTCGGTCTCCGTGGGCTCCGGCTCCTGGAGCGCAATCCAGTCAATGACCACCAGGGACAGTGGTC